>NC_138143.1:43099613-43687113 GCF_964188305.1 Podarcis bocagei | reverse complement strand
CTGGAAACAGATAAAATGCTGCTTACATCCTCCCTGGGAGCATTTCAACTGTCGGGGGGAGACCCTGACCCCTAAGCCTAATCCCAACCCTAACAATGACCCAAACCCCAAGCCTACACTTACAACAGCAGACTTACAACTTCTGACCTTTGTGAAAGGTAAAGGGGCCCCTGACCATTAGGTCCAGTCGTGACAGACTCTGGGGTTGCGGTGCACATCTCACTTTATTGGCTGAGGAAGCCAGCGTACATCTTCCACGTCATGTAAGAGGCTTCTGGTGAACCAGAGCAGAGCACGGAAACGCTATCAAAATGATAGCTGGGCAGTAGGGACCAAGCAATGAGAGTTCAACGTTGCAGGGCTTCAAACCACCAACCTTCTGATCGGCAAGTCCTCTAATCGGCTGATCTGCTCTGTGGTTTAACCCACAGCACCACCCGCATCCTTATTTTCTGACCTTTGACCCCTAGTAAAAAACTCCTCTCCGTTGCCCTCGTTATTCCAACCCCAAAGTGTCCAGGTTATTTGTGCACCTGCCTAGAAATATCATTTTCAATATGGAAAACATCTCATAAAGAGATTTCCCCCCATCAGCAGCCTTAGAACATGGGCAGGTGTGCATTGCAGGGCATCCCAAAACAAAACGGTCTTCCTGACCCGGGGCTTAGGGGAATTAGGGTTAGGGGATGGACTCTGCTTTTTAGGAAGCCTGTTTATTCTGACACTGCTGTTGGTGAATGAATCCGCAGACTGATCCCAGTACAAACACACTGCTTTAGGAGACAGGGGTCCCATCCCAACACTCACCCCCTCAAACCCAGAGGATCCCAAGAAAATTTGGCTCGTACTGTTCTCTGTATGGGTGCTGCTCCTCTTCTGGGCAGGCGCTGAAGGTGGGACCTTTTCTGTCATGATTAGAGAGGGAAGACAGATTAGGGGGGAGAAGGCACAGCATTCTCTCCATATCCCCCTTCTGCCCTGAAGTGTGTGCAGGGAAGCCCACTCATTTCAGTAATCCTCGTTTTCCCCCTCTTTGCTTTTCCATGCATAAGTAGGCTTGTGCCCAAAACATAAGGGTTATAAAAAAATCCACAAAATCTGACATTAAGACAGCAAACCTGCAGACCTGATTTCTTTCAGGTGAACTGAAAGAGTATAAGTATAAAACAGGCACCCATCGTTTGTACTGCATCATTTACTCCACAAACTTATTTCTCTGAAGCACATTCCAAAAGAATTCTATAATGGTGTATATATCTATATCTGGAAGGGACTCCAAGGGTCATGCAGCCCAACCCACTGCAAGGCAGGAATATGCAGGAGAAACACCACCAACCTTAGTTGTGTTGCCCTATTGAATGGCACTTTTCAGGCAATTTAAACTGCAGCCGCAAGTTGTGCCATGAAGCACCCCTTGCCATCTCCTTTTCCTGACTGGGAGCAGAGGTGCTACTTACAATCTCCCCAGGAGCTTTTCAACAGTCAGGAGGAGGCCTGAAGCCTTCGGGGGGGGGGATTGTACATCTGCTAAGAACATTAAATGCTATTTCTCTTTCCTCTTTCTGAAGCCCTTTCCAAAGAACAATGATGGTATATAAACCTCTAGAAAGAACCCCAAGGGTCATCCAGTACAACCCGCTGCAGCACAGTAACATGCAGGAGTCCCTTACATGGAACAATCCTGCAACCTTGGTTGTGCAGCAAATGTTGCCCTCTTAAATAGCACTTTGAAGGCTACTTAGGTATAGTTCTGGGATGCGCACCTCTCCTGCAGCTGCAAGTTCAGCCAAGAAGCAAACATGGCCATGCACTATTCTCGACTGGAAGCAGAGGTGCTGCTTACATCCTGCCTGGGAACATTCTGTCAGTCAGTCAGTGGGAGGCCCTGACCCTAACCCCTAAGCCTAACCCCAACCCTAACAATGACCCAAACCCCAACACCTACACTTACAACAGCAGACTTACTTCTGACCTTTGTAAAAGATAAAGGGACCCCTGACCATTAGGTCCAGTCGTGGCCGACTCTGGGGTTGCAGTGCGCATCTCACTTTGTTGGCAGAAGGAGCCAACGTACAGCTTCCTGGTCATGTGGCCAGCATGACTAAGCCACTTCTGGCGAACCACAGCAGCGCACATAAACACTTTCAAACTGCTAGGCTGGCAGGAGCAGGGACCTGCAAGTCCTAGGATCTGTGCTTTAACCCACAGTGCCACACACATCCTTATTTTCTGACCTTTGACCCCTAGTTAAAAACTAGACTTTCTGTGGCCCTCGTTGCTTCAACAACAAATTGTCCAGCTTGTTTTGCATCTGGCTATAAGTACCTTTTTCATTAGAGAAAATATCTCATAGATTTTTTTTCCCCAGCTGCAGCCTCAGGTATGCCTTGCAGGGCATCCCAAAACAGTCTTCCTGACCTGGGGCTTAGGGAAATTAGGGTTAGGGGATAAAGACTATAATTTTTTGGAAGCCTGTTTATTCTGACACTCATGTTGGTGAAGGAAACCACAGACTGATCCTAGTGCAAGTGCAGGAGACAGGGATCCCATCCCAATGCTCACCCCCTCAAACCCAGAAGATCCCAAGACTATTTGGCTCCTACCGTTCTCTGTATGGATGCTGCTCCTCTTCCAGGCAGGTGCTGAAGGTGGGATGAAGACATTGTCTGCCCTGATTAGGGAGGGAAGACAGATTAGGGGGGAGAAGGCAGAGCGTTCTCTCCATCTCCCCCTTCTGCCCTGAAGTGTGCGCAGGGAAGCCCACTCATTTCAGAAACCCTTTTGTTCCCCCACCATGCATGAGTAGGCTTGTGCCCAAAACATAAGGGTGATAAAAAATCCACAAAATCTAACATTAAGGAATGAAGCACAGAGAATTATCAGTGGACCCAATTTCTTTCCGATGAACTGAAAGAACAGGGGTATAAAAGAGGCACCCATCGTTTGTACTGCATCGTTTACTCCACAAACTTCTGTTTCTTCTTTCTCAAGCACATTCCAAAGAATCATATGACCCTGCATATATATCTATATCTGGAAGGGACCCCAAGGGTCATCCAGCCCAGCCCACAGCAGGGCAAGAATATACAGGAGAACCAGCAACCTTGTTTGTGCCATCAGTGTTGCACCATGAAATGGCACTTTTAAGGGAATTTAAACTGCAGCTGCAAGTTGCACCATGAAGCACACCTTGCTATCCTTCTGCTGACTGGGAGCGGAGGAGGTGCTGCTTACAGTCTCCCCAGGAGCATTTCAACAGTCAGGAAGAGGTCTGAAGCCTTTGGGGGAGGGGTGTACATCTGCTAAGAACATTTATACCTCCAGAAAAGGATACAACCATGAGCCTTGCTCTAAGGGAATGCTCATGAGTGTATAAAGTGTTTTTTGTTTAAAACACCTCTTACTGCTGCAAATTCCCAAAAACGCATACATCCTTGCCAGTATTTCTCAATGTAAATGATTCAACTGGCTTTTGGTTTAGGCCCCCGTTGCAGGGGCTCAGCCCACTTAGTCTCGTGCCATTGGGGCTCCCAGCCTAGGTGCATGGTGGGGGACAGGCTTAAATCTTTGCACAGTTGAATTTTAAGGACTGGTACACACAAACACCACCAAACTGTATTAAGACATTACTAAGTGCTAGGGTTTCCATTTTTGGAGAGACCGTGGGAAAGTGCAATCTCCCTGACCATCGAAGAATAGAGACTGTTCTCTGGGAGGTTGCCAGGGTTACAGGTGAGATGATAGGAAAAGAGACACTTCAACCAGCTGTTGGAGCTGAAATCCACCTTTGGAGAGGCAGGCAGCACCTCTGGAAAGAACTAGCGGTCTTACCGATTTAGAGAGATAGCTAGGTATTTCCCACCGTTCCCTTTGCTCCTTGCTGTTAAGAAGCATTTCCGGTGGATGGAAGTGGACTTAGGCAGATGTGACATTTGACATTAAGGAATAAAGCAGAGCCCATGCAGGCAACCCATCTTTTTCCACTGCTGCCTTGCCTCTATTTCTTCTCTTTCCTTTCGCTGCCACGCTGCTGGGCGAATCAGGTGCTTGGTTAAAGGAACTGTTTGGGGCTTGTCTCAAAAGATCCCCTTTCCCCCTCTCACCCCACAAGGCAGCAGCCAGAGGGCCCCTCTTCTCCCTCCCTCTGTCAGGCAAAACGTCCCCCTTCCTTCTCCTTCCACTTTTTGGAAGGAATTTAGCACAGCCCACAGACCTGAGAAAAAACAGGAAGGGGGTCAGATTTTTTCTAGAACAGAAAGAGGGGTCCATGTAAAAACAGGCACAGGATCCGCCAAGCTCAAATTAATGTGAAGGAATAATAGGGGAGCTCACAGAAAGCGAGGCGACTTTCCTGTGTTAGGCTGCAACTAACTTTAAGGAACGCCATTTCTCTTTCCTGTTTCTGAAGCCCTTTCCAAAAAATAATGATGGAATATAAACCTCTGGAAGGGACCCCAAGGGTCATCCAGTCCAACCCATTGCATCACAGGAGTCCCTTACGGGAAACAATCCCGCAACCTTGGTTGTGCAGCAAATCTTGCACTCTTAAATGGCACTTTGAAGGCTACTTCAGGGATCCACACCTCTTCCGGAGCTGCAAGTTCACCCAGGAAGCCAACATGACCATCACTATTCTTGACTGGAAACAGAGAAAGTGCTGCTTACATTCTTCCTGGGAGCATTTCAACAGTCAGGGGGAGGCCCTGACCCCTAAGCCTAACCCCAAGCCTCTCCAAACTAGATTTATATTTGTGAGATGCAAACAGGTCAACCAAAGGTTAGGGTGTTGCCCCAGTATCTCCTTGCCAGGAACTGGAGGGTGATCATCAGCAATGGAGGCAGAGCTAACTAGTTCACCCCTTCTCTTCCCATCCCTGAGTTCTACATCAGGGGTGAGGAACTTGCAGTCCATCTGATGTTTGCAGCTCTTAGGAATATGCAGGCGTCCCTTATGGAGATCTCCCTGCAACCTTGGTGTTCACAGTACCAAAAGGTGGCAGCATTTAACTGTTAGGTGTCACAGCCTAGTGAGGCACCTTTGCCATCATATAGGTAAAAGGACCCCTGACCATTAGGTCCTGTTGTGGCCGACTCTGGGGTTGCGTCGCTCATCTCGCTTTACTGGCCAAGGGAGCCGGTGTACAGCTTCCAAGTCATGTGGCCAGCATGACTAAGCCGCTTCTGGCGGACCAGAGCAGCGCATGGAAACGCCATTAACCTTCCTGCAAGAGCATTTATCTACTTGCACTTTGACGTGCTTTCGAACTGCTAGGTTGGCAGGAGCAGGGACCCAGCAAAGGGAGCTCACCCCATTGCGGGGATTCGAACCACTGACCTTCCGATCGTCAAGTCCTAGGCTCTGTGGTTTAACCCACAGCACCGCCTGCGTCCGTAACTTAAAGGAATGCTATTTCTGTTTCTTGTTTCTGAAACCACCAAACTTGGTTGTGCAGTCAGTGTTGCCCTATCAAATAGCACTTTTAAGGCACTTTAAACTGCAGCTGCAAGTTGCGCCATGAAGCACACCTTGCCACCCCCTTTTCCTGACTGGGAGCGGAGGAGGTGCTGCTTACAGTCTCCCCAGGAGCATTTCAACAGTCAGGAGGAGGACTGAAGCCTTCGGGGGGATTGTACATCTGCTAAGAACATTTATGCCTCCAGAAAAGGGGAAAAACCATGAACCTGCTCTAAGGGAATGCTCATGAGTATATAAAGTGCTTTTCTTTAAAACACCTCTCTTAACGTTACAAACTGCTGCAAATTTCCAAAATGCGTACAAATACGTGCCAGTATTTGTCAATGTATATGATTCAACTGGCTTTTTGTTTTGGCCCGTTGCAGGGGCTCAGCCCACTTAGTCTCATGCCATTGGGGCTCCCAGCCTATGTGAATAGCGGGGGACAGTCTTAAATCTTTGCACAGTTGAATTTTAAGGACTGACACACACAAACACACCCCAAGACTGCATTAAGAGATTACTAAATGCTAGGGTTTCCATTTTTAGAGCGACCGTGAGAAAATACAATCTCCCTGACCATCGAGCAATAGAGACTGTTCTCTGGGAGGTTGCCAGGGTTATGGGTGTGAGGAGAGGAAAAGAGACTTTTCAACCAGCTGTTTGAGTTGAAATCCTCCTTTGGAGAAGGCAGGCTGCACCTCTGGAAAGGGCCAGGCCTTGTGGAGGTGTAGGGATTGTGCAGTCTTACTGATTTAGAGAGATAGCTAGGTATTTCCCAACGTTCCCTTTGCTCCTTGCTGCTAATAATCTTTTCCAGGGGATGGAAGTGGGCTTAGGAAGATGTACCTGCCTTTTGCAACTCCACAGAGATGTCTGGCAGCTGCCTTGCCTCTTTTTCTTCTCTTTCCTTTGGTGGCCACGCTGCTGGGCGAATCAGGTGTTTTGTTAAAGGAGCTGTTTGTATCTTGTACCCAAAGATCCCCGTTCCCCCTCTCACCCCACAAGACGGCAGCAGGAGGGCCCTGGCACTGGCACCTTTGGGGCACTGGCATCTCAAAAGATTCCCTCTTCTCCCTCCCTCCGTCAGGCGAAGCTTCCCCTTCTCCTTCCATTTTTTGGGATCAGGAATTCAGCACGCCCCATAGAGACCTGAGAAATAAAAGGG
This sequence comes from Podarcis bocagei, assembly GCF_964188305.1. Taxonomy (NCBI): domain Eukaryota; kingdom Metazoa; phylum Chordata; class Lepidosauria; order Squamata; family Lacertidae; genus Podarcis; species Podarcis bocagei. The sequence goes on along the minus strand of NC_138143.1, from coordinate 43,680,490 downwards.
CAGATTTTTTCCAGAAGAACTGAAAGAGGGGTCCGTGTAAAAATAGGCACAGGATCTGCCAAGCTCCAATTAACATACAAGGAATAACAAAGGAGCTCACAGGAAGCAAGGCTTCTTTCCCATCATACAACTAACTTTAAGGAACGCTATTTCTCTTTCTTCTTTCTGAAGCCCTTTCCAAGGAATAATGATGGAATATAAACCTCTGGAAGGGACCCCAAGGGTCATCCAGTCCAACTGAGTCCCTTATGGGGAACCATCCTGCAAACTTGGTTGTGCAGCAAATGTTGCCCTATTAAATGGCACACCTCTCCTGCAGCTGCAAGTTCAGCCATGAAGCCAACATGGCCATCACTATTCTTGACTGGAAACAGAGGAAGTGCTGCTTACATCCTCCCTGGGAGCATTTCAACAGTCAAGGGGAGGCCCTGACCCCTAAGCCTAACCCCGACCCTAACCCCTAGACTTACAACAGCAGACTTTCAACTTGTGACCTTTGTCAAAGGTAAGGGTAAAGGGACCCCTGACCATTAGGTCCAGTTGTGGCAGACTCTGGGGTTGCGGCGCTCATCTCGCTTTATTGGCCAGCGTACAGCTTCCGGGTCATGTGGCCAGCATGTCTAAGCAGCTTCTGGCAAACCAGATCACACGGAAACACCGGTTACCTTCCTGCCGGAGCGGGACCTATTTATCTCCTTGCACTTTGACGTGCTTTCTAACTGCTAGGTTGGCAGGAGCAGGGACCCAGCAACGTTGCAGAGATTAGAACCGCTGACCTTCTGATCGACAAGTCCTAGGCTCTGTGGTTTAACCCACAGCACCACCAGTGTCCCGTAACTTAGGTCCAGTTGTGGCCGACTCTGGGGTTGCGCTACGCATCTCGCTTTATTGGCCGGCGTACAGCTTCCGGGTCATGTGGCCAGCATGACTAAGTGGTTGGCCATCATACAACTAACCTGGAGGTATGTTTTTCTATTTCTTCTTTGTGTGGCACTTTGCAGCTCTTACGAATATGCAGGCGTCCCTTATGGAGACCCCCTGCAAGCTTGGTGTTCACAGTACCAAAAGGTGGTAGCATTTAACTGTTAGGTGTCACAGCCTAGTGAGGCACCTTTGCCATCATACAACTAACTTAAAGGAATACTGTCAGGGGTTTAGGAGCAGAGGCACGGGCAAGGGAGGAAACAGAGAGCGAAGGGGAGGAGGCAGAAGAAAAGATGAGTGATGACGACGACCCGAGATCTCCTAGTCTTTCCAGTGAATCAGAGGATTCACAGAAAGGAGCACCAGTGGCCAGGGCAAGGGGGGCACCCCAGGAAGATAGAGCCAGAAGGGACTCAGGGGGGAGCAGCTGGAAATCGGGACCTGCGTCACCGCCAGGAAGCAGGGAAGAGGAAGGGAGCCAGGGGGGAAGCGCTGGCAGCTCACCACAGGAGGGAGGGCATGAGTCAGGAGTGGCCACACCTCCATCGGGGAGCGAAGAAACGGTTAAGAGGAAGGTGGAAGGTTGGGCGCGCGCGCCAAGTTCAAATGCAGAGGAAGGCGGCGCAGTAAGCAGCCCCGAAAGGGAACCAGGTCCTAAAGCCCGGCGCAAGGAGGCAGGAGGGTCCGGGTCAGCGTCAGAAGAATCCCGGAAGGAGGAGGCCCCGGGGGGTAGAGGGACCCAGAGGAGGACAGTCAGGCGGAAAAGGTGGAGCAAGGCTAGGATATTAAGCTGGTGCTCACGGGGCGGAGACTCAGACGGAGCTTCGCCGATCTAGCTACTAGACGTAGAGTTTGCGCGCAGCAGCGTGAGAATGGAAACTGTAATTCAATAAAGACTTTTACTTAATGATCGCTGGCTAGCGTGATCCTCTGTGAGCTAGGATCTTCAAGCAGCTCTGACAGTAAGCTCCGTCTCTCCATTGTGGGCATCTACAGCCTCGAGGAGGGGAGAGAAACAGGTGCCTACTAGCGAGCTCACGAACGGCAGACGACATGACGGCTGAGCAGCAGATAGAGGACCTCAGAAAAGCAGTGGCACAACTGAACGCCGAGGTTCTCGCATCCAGGAAGAGAGAGGAGGAGGCAGCTGCCGCCTGCAGGGATCTCCAGGTCAGGTTAGACGTGCTGACAAAGCAGACACCCCGGCAGGAGGGAATCGGGTTGGCGAGACGGACAGGCGGGCTGGTCTCTCACTTCGATGGGAACCTGCAACAGTATCCCAACTTTAGAGCCGACGTACTGTGCGCACTGCAACTGCTGCATAAAGACTTTAGAGATGAACAAGAGAGAGTGGGGTTCATCATGTCCCATCTGCATGGGGATGCGAAAGCATGGCTACGCAATTTATGGAGAGATAAGGATCCGGCGCTCCAGAATGCGGATGCCTTTATTAAAGCGATGGATGGGTGCTTTTTATCAAGTATTGACGTGGATCTTGCACGGAAGGAGGTGCATGGGCTGGGACAAGGGAGGGCCAGCGTCAGGCAGTATCATGCCCGCTTTTTCGCCTTGGTCAGTGCCCTGGAATGGGACAGAGATTCGGCTCCTGTAAGAGACCTCTTTTGGGAGGGGCTGCACAACTCGATTAAAGATGAGATCGCGAGGGGGGAGAGACCCCGAACCACCCAGGAGGTCGTTCAGAGGGCACTGGCAGTGGGGGTGAGGCTGGAAGGACGTCCGTGGAGCAAGGACGAAGGGCGTGGAGGGCGCGAACCAGCCGGGGGCCCCTCCTTCCTTCCCAGAGAAGCAGCGCGGGCGCAATCCACGCCTCCGCCAGGAGGAGGAGCCGAACCTATGGAGGTTGGAGGTGCAAGGGCTCAGTCAGCAACCAGAGCCCTAGCACCGGCAGCAGTGAAAGCGAAGCCTCCTAGAGGGAACAGGAAGTGTTACGTCTGTGAGGAACCAGGGCATATGGCAAAAGAGTGTCCCCAGAGGCCCCACAAGCTCACTGCAGCCTCAGCAATGGTGACTGCAGCAACGCAGCAAGGAGGACCACAGCAGGGAAACGACGCGGTCTGGCTGGAGGAAGAGGCACTGGGGCCCAGCCAGACGTGTTAGTGACGCAGTCCCCAGAGATTTTACAGCCCGTGAACCCCCTCCCGCCCAAACCAGTAGTGAGGCTCACAGCATCTCTCCAGCTGCCCAATGGAATCACCATAGACGTGCCAATCACCATTGACTCAGGCAGCAATGCGGACTTTATAGGGCAGGACTTTGTCGACAGGCACGCTGTGCAGTTGCTGCCGGCCACACTGCCCCTGCAGGTTGTCACGGTGGATGGCAGGGAGCTGCTCGGGGGGCAAGTGGTGAAGCAGACGCCACCAATGGTGATGCGACTTGGGAATCACAAAGAAATCATCAGCTTCAACGTCACTCAACTATCTGACACGCCCGTTGTATTGGGCATGAGTTGGCTGGACAAGCACAGCCCAACGATGGCTTGGTACCAGAGGCAGTTGATCTTCGGCTCTTCCTTTTGTGCTGAACACTGCATCGTGCCCAGGCAGGAAGGAGAGGAAGAGGAGTCACAGCTGCTGCTCGGCACGCTGCAAGCGATTCCCCACAAGTACGCTGAATTTTTGGAAGTTTTCTGCGAGAAGGAGGCAGACAGGCTACCCCCTCACAGACCATATGACTGCAAAATTGACCTGCTGCCGGGGGCGGCGCTGCCTAAAGGGAGACTGTATTCCATGTCAGAGGACGAACTGCAAGAACTCAAGGAGTTCATTGATCATAATTTGCAGCGCGGCTTCATCCGGGAGTCCAAGGCAGTGGGGGGCAGTCCCGTATTCTTTGTTAAGAAGCGGGACACGCCCCAAAAGAGACTCGTAGTGGATTACAGGATTTTGAACAGTGTGACTAGGCCATCGGACTTCCCCATGCCCCGAATTGACGACCTCCTCGCAAAGGTACGGAAGGGCAGAGTGTTCACCAAGTTGGACCTGCGGGGGGCGTACAACCTCATTCGCATGCGGGAGGGTGATGAGTGGAAGACAGCCATGTTCACGCCACTGGGGACCTACGAATATAGAGTTATGCCTTTTGGATTGCAAAATGGCTCCCACGTTTTTCAAGCTTTTATGCATCACGTGTTGGCGGGACTTCTCTACAAGACGTGCGTCTGTTTCTTAGATGACATCCTGATCTTTTCGGAGTCGCAGCAGGAGCATGACAAACACGTCAAGGAAGTGCTGAGCAGGCTAAAGCAACATAGGCTCTACGCCAAGCTGGAGAAGTGCCAATTCGACGTGACGGAGGTGGATTTTCTGGGCTACAAGCTGTCTGACAAGGGGCTCGCCATGGACAGCGCCAAGGTTCGAGCGGTGTTGGATTGGAAGAGCCCGCGCAACCGGAAGGAGGTCCAACGGTTTGTCGGCTTTGCGAACTTCTATCGCAAATTTATCAAGGGCTTCGCGATGCAGACGGCGGCCATCACTGACACGCTTAGCTCCAAGAAAAAGAAGTTCATTTGGACAGAGCAGGCGGAGCAGTCCTTTCAGGCACTCAAGCGTCTCTTCGCGTCGGAAGAGCAGCTGCTTCATGTCAACCCCAGCAAGCCGATGAGGGTGGAGACAGACGCTTCGGACAGAGCCGTGGGGGCGGTCCTGCTGCAGAAAGACCCGCAGGGGGTGTGGCGACCGGCAGCGTTTTACTCCAGGAAGCTCAGCAAGTCCGAGCAGAACTACACCATATGGGACAGGGAGTTGCTGGCTATTCACGCAGCGTTCAAGGCGTGGAGGCACTTTCTGATCGGCGCCAAGCACACGGTGCAGGTTTGCACGGACCACAAGAATCTAGAGCACTGGCGCACGGCACAGTTCCTGAATCAGAGGCAGATACGTTGGGCTGAGTTCTTTGCGAACTTCGACTTCCGAATAGAGTATGTCCCGGGGGACACCAACATCATGGCAGACGCTCTCTCCCGTAAGCCACAGTATCTGGAGGACGCAACACCAGCGGCCGCCATGCACATCTTCGCACCGACAGTGTGGGCGTGCGCCGCGGCGACTGTGGACCTAGAGGCGGTGCGACGAGCGTTGCAGGGGGACTCCTTCGCACGAGCAAAGATGGCAGAGGTGCAAAGGGGCAAGGCAGCGGCCGACGGTTTCCAGCTAAGAGATGGATTGCTCATCCGTAAAGGGGCCATCTACGTGCCGGGAGACGAACTTCGAGCCAAGGTGCTGCAGCAGCTGCACGACGCGCCCACGGCCGGGCACTTTGGCAAGGAGAAGACGGTGGAATTAGTAGCCAGGGATTTCTGGTGGCCTGGAATGAGAGGGGAGGTCGCAGACTACGTGGCGAGGTGTGACACCTGCCAGAGGGCCAAACCGGTGCACAAACCGCCGGCCGGACTGTTGGAACCGCTGCAAACTCCGGTCGAACCTTGGGAAAGGGTGGCCCTGGACTTTGTCACGGATCTGCCCAGCTCAAGGGGCAAGACGGCAGTGCTGGTGGTGGTGGACCTGTTTTCCAAGATGGCCCATTTCATTCCGTGTGCTAAGGTGGCCACGGCGGAGCACACCGCCAAACTGTTCATAGACCACGTGTTCAAGGTTCACGGTCTGCCACGGTCTATTCTGTCCGACCGGGGGCGGCAGTTCATCTCGAATTTCTGGCAGAAGCTGATGGGCTTCCTGAACGTCAAGATCAACCTGGCGTCGGCGAGACACCCGCAGACCAACGGGCAAGCGGAGCGGGTCAATGCCATCATGCAGCAGTACCTGAGATGTTATGCAAATCAACAGCCTGCGACGTGGGTGGATTACCTGCCGCTTGCCGAATTCGCCTACAACAACACGAAGCACGTGTCCACGGGGGTCACGCCGTTCTTCGCCAACAACGGGAGACACCCCAGAACCTTCCCGGGACTGGAAAGAATGGGGGAGGGGGAGCCGCAGACAGCAGATGCGTTCGCGTCGGAGCTGCAGGAAGTCCACGATCAGCTGAGGCGCCACCTGGAGCTGGCCAAGCACGCATACAAGGTACAAGCAGACAAGCACAGAAGGGTTGGAGAAGAGCTCCACGTGGGAGACTGGGTTTGGTTAGCAGCCCATGCAGTGCCGGCCAGGTCGTTGGCCAAGAAGAAACTAGGGCATAAGCAACTGGGGCCCTACCAAGTCGAAGAGCAGGTCAACCCGGTAGCTTTCAGACTGGCACTTCCGGAGGGTTCCAGGATGCATCCAGTATTCCACAGATCGGTGCTCACTCCCTACAAGGCACCGCACAGGTTCCAGGAACCCGGAACGGCGCCGAGTCCGGCCAGAGACAGAACAGGGCACGCGGGAGTGGCACAGAAGGAGCGCATCAACGAAGTCACGGAGATTTTGGACTCCAGATGGGGGGAAGAGGGGGTAGAATACTTTCTCGCCAAGGAGGGCACCCCGGCCAGTGCGAACAGCTGGGTGCCGGGATACGCCTTAGACGAACCTCTGCTCAAAGACGAGTTTCATGCCCTCTTCCCACATAGACCTATGCCAGCAGACTTTTTCGACGACTGGCTTTTCACGCCCACGCTTTCGGCCAGCACGTTCCGGGGGTTCGACTCGGACGAGGAACCGACACGAGACGTCCGTTCCCCGGAGGGGTCACCCTCGGGATCCGCCTCGGAACCCTCGTATTGGTGGGACGATAGGCCAGAGGAGCAGTTCCGCAGAAAGTGGCTGGAATGCTCAGGACGAGCAACGCCGCCAGGAGGAAGTGAGGGAGAGACGGACATGGACATTTTCGGGGACGACCCTGGTTTCGAGCACGGCGGCACAGAGATGGAAGCGGAGGTGACCGTCGTCGACGAGAGCAGGGAGGAAGAACCGGAAGACTTCAGATGGAGGCCCGCCACGGGAAGCGGCCGATATCCGACGTTCGTCCCTTTGCAACAGCAGCCCCCAGCTCCAGCACCGGAAGGAGGGGAGGGGGGAATGGGGGGCTTCGAGGGGGGGATGGATGTCAGGGGTTTAGGAGCAGAGGCACGGGCAAGGGAGGAAACAGAGAGCGAAGGGGAGGAGGCAGAAGAAAAGATGAGTGATGACGACGACCCGAGATCTCCTAGTCTTTCCAGTGAATCAGAGGATTCACAGAAAGGAGCACCAGTGGCCAGGGCAAGGGGGGCACCCCAGGAAGATAGAGCCAGAAGGGACTCAGGGGGGAGCAGCTGGAAATCGGGACCTGCGTCACCGCCAGGAAGCAGGGAAGAGGAAGGGAGCCAGGGGGGAAGCGCTGGCAGCTCACCACAGGAGGGAGGGCATGAGTCAGGAGTGGCCACACCTCCATCGGGGAGCGAAGAAACGGTTAAGAGGAAGGTGGAAGGTTGGGCGCGCGCGCCAAGTTCAAATGCAGAGGAAGGCGGCGCAGTAAGCAGCCCCGAAAGGGAACCAGGTCCTAAAGCCCGGCGCAAGGAGGCAGGAGGGTCCGGGTCAGCGTCAGAAGAATCCCGGAAGGAGGAGGCCCCGGGGGGTAGAGGGACCCAGAGGAGGACAGTCAGGCGGAAAAGGTGGAGCAAGGCTAGGATATTAAGCTGGTGCTCACGGGGCGGAGACTCAGACGGAGCTTCGCCGATCTAGCTACTAGACGTAGAGTTTGCGCGCAGCAGCGTGAGAATGGAAACTGTAATTCAATAAAGACTTTTACTTAATGATCGCTGGCTAGCGTGATCCTCTGTGAGCTAGGATCTTCAAGCAGCTCTGACAAATACTATTTCTGGTTCTTCTTTCTGAAGCACATTCCAAAGTATCATATGATGGTGTATATATCTATCTGGAAGGGACCTCAAGGGTCATCCAGCCCAACGCGCTGCTAGGCAGAAATATGCAGAATAACCACTAACCTTGGTTGTGCTGTCAAGGTTGCCCTATTAAATGGCACTTTTCAGGCAATTTAAACTGCAGCCGCAAGTTGTGCCATGAAGCACCCCTTGCCATCTCCTTTTCCTGACTGGGAGCGGAGGAGGTGCTGCTTACAGTCTCCCCAGGAGCATTTCAACAGTCAGGAGGAGGCCTGAAGCCTTCGGGGGGATTGTACATCTGCTAAGAACATTTATACCTCCTGAAAAGGAAAAAACCATGAGCCTGCACTAAGGGAATGCTCATGAGTATATAAAGTGCTTATCTTTAGAACACCTCTCTTAACATTACAAACTGCTGCAAATTTCCAAAATGCATATATACGTGCCAGCATTTGTCAATGTAAACGATTCAATTGGCTTTTGGTTGTGGCCCCTCTTGCAGGGGTTCAGCCCACTTAGTCTTGTGCCATTGGGACTCCCAGCCTAAGTGCATAGCGGGTGACAGTCTTAAATCTTTGCTTCGCCCCTGCTGTAGTGCACATTGCAGTTGATTTTTAAGGGCTGACACAAAGAAACACCCCCCCCCAACTGTATTCTGAAGGACTTTCCAAAGAATCACATGATGTTGGGTGAGTATATATTGGGAAAGGACCCCAAGGGTCATCCACTCCAACCTGCTACAAGGCAGGGATTTGTGCATGGCTGAGGGATCCACACTTCTCCTGCAGCTGCAAGTTGTGCCATGAAGCACACCTTGCCATCCCCTTTTGCTGACTGAGAGCAGAGGAAGGGCTGCTTACAGCCTCTCCTGGAGCATTTCGACAGTCAGGAGCAGGCCTGGAGTTCTCGGGGTGATTGCACATATGCTAACAACATTTATACCTCCAGGCAAAGGGAAAACCATGAGCCTACTCTGAAGGCTCATAATTTTAGGAAGTGATTTTCTTTAGAGCACCTCTCTTAACATTGCAAGCTGCTGCAAGTGTCCAAAACTGGTGTCAAGTTGCTGATTTGTAAATATTAACTATTCTGACTTTATTGATCTGAATTACTCAAATGGCTTCTAGTCCTGGCCACTACAGCAGGGGCTGATCCCCATTTCTTCTTGTGGTGTTCAATTCAGAGTATCTGCTCAAAAAATCAAACAGAAAGCAATGGAGGGTTGCCCTTAAGGCTGGGGCGAGAGGGCAAACTGGGTCTTCTAGACCAAAACTGGGTTTTGGATGCTCCAATAGACAAACCAGCCAGCTCTGCCTCTCTAATTCACTGGGCTTGCTTGCAAATTAATTATTTTTTAATTTATGCCTCTTCCAAAACATTTATCTTAAAATTTAACGTGCAAGTGTACCACTGTTGGATGCTAATTAATCTCCGGTTGGATTATGTGGATAAATCGATAGGTGAAAGAATCAGTGCCTTGAGTAATTACCTGGTTAAAGCAATGGTTCATCTGAAGAAATTAAGTTTTCAACACATTGCTTTGTCACCTTTAGATAGCCTAACAAGAAAAGGAATAGGAGACAAACCTCAGCAACATGGGTGAAGCCAGGAGGTGCTGGCCTACCCCAATCAAATAAATAAAATTATTTTACTGTATTTTTACTGTACTGTACTGTGGTGGTTAGCAGGGATGAGGCCAAGTCCCACTTGGGAGGGTGTGGTATATCAGGAGTAGGGTTGTTGAAAAATGTTCTTAAATGTTATATATTAATATGTATTTCTATTTTTTACCTTTTACCTTCATGACTTTTCCTCCATCTCCTCCCTTCGTCACGCGAAGTTTCCTCCTCCTCCTCCTTTTCAGAACAGGAATTCAGCAGAGCAGACCTAAGAAATATAAATAATGTCAATTATTTTCACAAGAAGGGAAAGAGGGGGCCACTGACTGGAAGAAATGTGTTTTCCTCCTTCATTTTTTGTTTATTCTTGTTTCTTCTTTCTGAAGCACTTTCCCAAGAATCATATAATGGTGCATCTATCTTGAAGGGACCCCAAGGGTCTTCCAGTCCAACCTACTGCAAGGCAGGAATCTGCGAAGGAACCACAAGGGTTCATTTAATAATAATAAAAATAGTACAAAATAAAAAAATTCCTTCCAGTAGCACCTTAAAGACCAACTAATTTAGTTCTTGGTATGAGCTTTCGTGTGCATGCACACTTCTTCAGATACACTGAAACAGAAGTTGCCAGATCCTTTATTATCCTATCTGTAATAAAAATAGTAGTAAGTGAAAGAATTAGGATCTTGAGGAATTAGCTGGTTACAAATGCACCGCTTCAAGCAGTGCTTCATCTGAACAATACACTGTTCAGGTACAGTTTTCAATACATTAAAGGCGACCTGAGGGGGGAAGCAATGGAGATCTGAACTCACAGCCAGTTCCTCTGGAGTTGCTGCAGCCAAGGGGAGCTTCCCCGCCCCAATTCCAGTAAATAAAAATACTATAATGTTAAGGCTTAGGGGGGAAGAGGCCGTGTCCCACTTGGGTGGGTGTAATTTATAATAATAATAAAATAATAATAATTTAACATTTAATGCTAATAATAATGTATTACTCTTTCCCACTCACCCACAGAAAATTTAAAAAGCGATAAACCATAATATACTACAAATCTCCCTAACACTTTTATAATAAGAACCATTACAATAATGATTACAATTTAAAAATGAAGGATAATCCTCATTTCTTGCCCTTCCCCAACAGAATATTAAATAATTCGACAAAACGTAATATATTACAAACTTCCCTCAGCCTTTTCTAATAAGAATAAGAATAATTTAAAAAGCAATGATGATAATCCTTTATTATTATTTCCTGCCCGCTCCCAACAAAAGAGAGTCTTCAAGACTCGACCAACCTCACGCGCTTCCTTCGAGAAAATGGCGAAGGAGACGCTGAGGAGAACACGCGCCCAAGGCATGGCCCCGCCCACAGCCCGACCTGGGATTGGCCCAAAGGCCGACCTATCGCCGCCGAGTTTACTGCTGCAGCGGCTGCTGGGCGCGTGCGTCGAGCGAGAGGGTACCTAGGGCGGCCATTTTGGACGAGGGCAAGGGGACTGGAAAGAGGGAACGGACCGGAGGGGGGCAGAAAAGGCAGAAGAGGCGCCACCGCCACCATTTTGGGGGAGGGCCTTCGACGGCGATAGGTCGGCCTTTGGGCCAATCCCAGGTCGGGCGGTGGGCGGGGCCAGCAGTTTCCCGCTTTTTCTCCTCCCAGCTGTTTCTCCTCAGCTGTTTCCCACGCCCTGGAGTTGCTGCAGCCAAGGGGAGCGTCCCCGCCCCAATTCCAATACTATACTGCTAAGGCTTAGGGGGGAAGAGGCCAGGTCCCACTTGGGTGGGTGTGATTTATTAAAATAAAAACAATTTAACATTTCATGATGATAATAATTTCTTACTATTTCCCAGCCACCAACAGAATATTTTAAAAAATGATAAAACATAATATACTACAAATTTCCCTAACCCTTTTATAGTAAGAAGAATTATAATAATAATGATAATTTAAAAACTAATGATAATCATAATTTATTACCCTTCCCCAGCCACTGTGGGCTGCTCCCAACAGAATATTAAAAACGCGACAAAACTTAATAATTACAAACTTCCCTAAGCCTTTTCTAATAACAATAATAATATAAAAATCAATGATGATAATAATTTAATATTATTTCCCACCCACTGTGGGTGGCTCCCAACAGAATACAGTATTAAAAACACGACAAAACTCACCAGCTTCCTTCCCTTAAACGGCGTGGGAAACACTGAGGAGAAAAAGCGCCAAGCGGCGGGCCCCGCCCACAACCCGACCTGTGATTGGCCAAAAACAACCAAAAGGCCGACCTATTGCTCCCGAGATTTTTATTCAAAATAAAAAAATTCCTTCCAGTAGCACCTTAAAGACCAACTATTTAGTTTTCGTGTGCATGCACACTTCTTCAGATTTTTATTGTTGCTGAGGCTGCTGTGCGCGTGCGTTGAGCAAGGGGGTCCTAGGGGGGCTGGACAGCGTGACTGGACAGAGGGAAACGGACCGGAGGGGGGAAGAAAGGGCAGAAGACGCGCCACCGCCGCCATTTTAGTTGAGGGCAGTGGGACCTAGCCTGGCCCTTGGGTGGCGCTGGTCTCCCTCGTGAGGTGGGCGCCTCGTTGGGGGTCCCTGCGGAGAAGGAAGGCTGGAGGGGCCCCCCCAAAATCCCCTCAGGTAGAAGTCCCAACAGTGCCTGAGGGGCCTGGTTTCTCATTGTTATTATATTAAATTAAATTATGTTATATTATTATAATCATGTTGTTGTTTTTATATTATATATATTATATAATTACATCACATTATATATATATGTATTATATTTTTATAATCTTATAATTAAGGTTTCTCATTGTTATTATTATTATTATTATTATTAATGATTATCCTCATTATTCGCCTTCTCCTTATTCTCCTCCTCCTCGCAGCGTTTCCCTGAGCGCTGCTTCCAAGCTCCCTCAGGAGCAGCCCAGGTAGACTGCCTCTGGCCCAGGAGGCTCTGCCAGAGCCAGGGGAGCCCCACGAGGTGGGCTCCTGACCCCCCAGGTCTCTTTTGGGGTGCAGGGGCCAAAGTCCTGCTTTCTGCCTCTGCCCCTCCAGCCTTTGGACCGCCTCGCCCTGCCAGCGCGCAGGCAAGTTGGGGGCGAAGTCCTGCTGGGCGGATGGCACGCCTGTGGGTGCTGTGGGGTGCCCTGCTGGGCTGGGGTGAGCCGGGGGGGGGCAAAGGGAGACGGGGGCTGCAAATCCCGTCCCTCTCTCTCTTCCCTCTCTCAGTTTCCAAAGTCCTGGGAATCATAGCTCTGAGCAGCGGGTTGGACTAGATGACCCTTGAGGCCCTTCCATCTCTCCCGTTCTAGGATGCTCCCTGTCTCCCTCACTCTTCCTCTCCTTTTAATGGCGCTTTCTACCTCCCCCCCCCCAGCTGGGCCTCCATTTCCTATCTGGGGCGCCTATGGGAACTCAAGCGCCAGCGCCTGCAACTTCACCTGCGACAGCTGGGATTGCTCTGACGAGAGCCAGTGCACTAAGCTTTGGCGCCGCCAAAGGAATCGGGGAGACGTGCCTCGATTCCCCTCTTAGAGAGTGATTTAACCCATCTTAGCATCCCTCAAAGCACCCTGGGAACTGTAGTTTCCTATGGAAGGAGACTATTCTGCACAGCCTTTCCAAGGAAACTGGGAGTTATAGCTCTGAGAGGGTCTCCTTGGGAAACTGAACAAGCTACAGTTCCCACAATGTCCCCCAAAGCACCCTGGAAATGATTGCTGGCTCTGGGCATTGAGGGCTGCGATTCTCTTGTCAGAACTACAGTTCCCAAGCCCATTTCTCTTCCTAGGGAACTCTGGGAACTGTAGCTCATGGGGGGAACAGGGGTCTCCTAAGGGCACTTAGTGCCCAGAATGCTGGGAACTGTAGCTTGCTCAGGGCGCCTGATTCCTTCTCCTTCCAGGCTACCGGAATGGGCTGGCACTGCCAGGTGCCGCCTTGGCCTGCGACTTTGAAGGCACCCCCTGCGGCTGGGAGGACATCAGCACGTCTGGGTACCGGTGGTGCCCAGGGTGGGGCGGAGGCTGGGCGCGCAGCGCTGACCCCCCCTTCGACCACACGCTGGGCACCGACCAGGATAAATGTGCTTCATTTGGAGGGAGGGGAAGCATTGCTTAGCGGTTAGAGCACCCCTTTGAACTGGCGCCCCCCCCACCTCCCCTCAGGCTGGTACATGAGCACCTCAGAGCAGCGAGCCAAGCTGCCTGCCGCCCCCACCCGACTCCACTCCCCAACCCTGAGCGACGCGGCCTCAACCTGTGAGCTCCGCGCCTGGTACAGCACGGCCGAGACAGGCGGTCGGAAATCCAACAGGCGCAGAGCCACCCGCTCGGCCTTTTCCCCAGTGTGGTGGGGGAAATGCCACCTGGCCCGGTTCTCATAATTCCATATCAATATCACATAATACGTTTCTAAACTGCAGGACGTATCGTATCACATAATCATTATTTATTGATTTCCAGACTACTAAACCACCTGGTAGGGTCGGCGTAAAGAAGTACCATCCTGGCCATTATTATAATGACATTTACTGATGCCCTGCTTCCCGTCCCCCATTGGGGACTGATAAAAACGAGAGCGGCTGAGACCAGATGGCAATCCGCAATCCTCGCCGGGGTCAGACTCGATGACCCTCGGGTCCCTCACCCCTCCGCCCTTCCCCTGCAGGACTCAACAGGAGCTTCACATTGGAGCTGAGCAAACGGCGGCCACGTTGTCCGTTGTCCCGCAGTGGCAAAGCTCCGCCTCGTCCTCTGGTGCCTGGCGCCCCCTGCTGGCCTACACCGGAAGAGTCCACGGCGCTTTCCAGGTGGGTCTCGGGCTCCTCGCTCTGATTTTTGTGGTTCATGCTGTGCCCATGGCCATGATATTTGATCTGATAGTGACTTCAGGCTGATCCAGTGCAAAAATCATGAGGATCCGTGTTTTTTAACCATGTTTTTGCGCCATTGCGGCACCATGAAACAGTGGATGCGTGATTTTTTTTGGTTCTGCCTACAGACTAAAATGTGGTGTAGAGTATCATCGTGTTTTTATTTTGTTTCAATATAAAACTCATATGAATTCATGAGGATCCATGCTTCGGATCAATGTTTTTGTAGTGCTGCAGCGCGGCAAAGTGTTGGATTCACGTTTTTTTATAGTCCAGTCTGTAGGCGTGCCTTCCAGGTGTAATTTGACACTGGATTTGTTGGAGTTATTTTTTTAAAAGCGGAGGATCCATGAGGATCCGTGCAGATCCGCCTTTAACCCAGACCCCGCACTTTCGCCTACCGCGTTGCAAAATGCAGTTCCTGGGTTATGTTGCGAATGCAGCAGCAGCAGCCAATCGCAAAGCGGGTTTCCTTCCGACGAGCCAATAGGCGCGAGCCCCTCTGTTGCTTTCCTTCCGGGAGCCGCTTTGCAAACAAGCTGGGTCCCGGGGCTCGTGCAGAGAAGGGGAGGCGGAGACTTGTGTGCCGCTCGAGGTTTTGGTGCAGCGGGCCGTGATGTCTCGCTTCTTCCAAAGTGTCTCCGCTAAGCGCACCGAGAGCCAAGGGGGACCAGGCGTGGAAGAGCAACACTTGAGGCAATGGGGGCTGGCAGGTGAGTGGGATCGTTGGCTTGGCTGCTCTGCACCAAGTTTCCCCTAAGTCAGAGCTTTTCAACCTTTTTGATTCCACGGCTCCCTAAAGCAACTCCTGTGCGGCTCAGGAGCCCAGTTATGTCACCACCACCCTCAATTTGGGTATGCAGAAGATATTAAAATCAAATTTAAATAACCGCAGAAAGAGGAGGAAGGAAGTTTTGAAATGTCAAAATGTTTGTAAAATTAACGAAATATATAAAATCAGTGAAATGTCTAAACTTGAAAAGTATAAATAAAAAAATTGAAAAAAAGTTATGTCAGCCTTTGCCTGCAGAGCTGACAGCCTCTCACCCTTTTTCAAACACCCTTCCTTGGGGAGTGCTCTCTTAGCCTCCTCTCCTCTCCTTGGGTGTCCTCTGGGCAGCCGCTGCTGCTGCCCCTGGTCTCTGAGCTGACCCACCACCCCACCCCAAAGAGAGGTACCTCCCAGACCGAGGCCCTGTTCACCAGCAGGGCTTTTAGCCAGGGCTGCTTCAATAAACAGATGCAAGTCTTTGGGAGAGAGAGACAGGAGAAGGCATCAGAGGAGGGAGGGAAGGAAGCAAAGCGGGACAGAGGCCAGTGTTGCCCGCAGCCTCTAACCATCATTCAAGGCACCATGGCACACTGGTTGAAAACCACTACCCTAAGTGAGCAAATTTTGTGGCTCCTAGGGGTGCGGCAAGAAAACTGCTAGCACGTTTGCAAAACTAAGCAGGGCCCAATATGCTTTCAAGATGGGGGGGGGGGGGATGTGTTGAGAAGCCTGCATCACAGGGAGTTAGGATGGATGACCAGGGGGGGGGGGGTCCCTTCAAACTCTACAATTCTATGATTCTGCGGGATGCTGCACTTAAGTGGTTCAAATGTTTCCCAGCTCTGGCCAGATTGCATATGTCTGGAGGGGGGAGTATTGTTTTGTCTTTTTATAGTGCAGAGCACCTCACAATCTTTGGAGCCCACTCCTAGGGGCTGAGGTCCCTTTAGCTCCCCAAATAAAATATTTACCCCTCCCCAACTTGATGGGCAGTGCCATTCAAATGGTATGTGTGTGCCATGTCTTGTGATCGATTATGCGGGGCGGGGCTTGCCTTACTTGCCCCTCCCCAACATTTTATTCAGAGTTGTATAAAGCACATTTAAGCTTGAGGCATAATAGATATGCCAAGATAATTTATTTCTTCAAGATGCACAATCCATCCATTCTCCCAGTACCCAGATCTCTGGGTTAACCTTACCAGTATTATGGCATGTTCTCTCTTTTTAGGCATTCATCTACGCCCCTATCAGATGGAAGGAGTAAACTGGCTGACACACTGCTATGAAACCTGGCATGGCTGCATCCTGGGTGATGAAATGGGTCTTGGGAAGACTTGCCAGGTCTTTCATTCTCTCCTTCCCGTTTAATCATTGTAGGAAAAGAGCGGTTATAAGCACTGCATTTCTGTGAATGACACCATGTATCCCCCCCCCCCATGTATTCCAGGCTATTTCTCTGCTTGTTGTCTTAAGTGGGAAGCTTAATAAAAGGCCGTTTTTGATCCTTTGCCCTCTGTCTGTGTTAAACAACTGGAAGCAGGAACTAGAAAGGTAAACTTTGTAAATGTTCATAATCTTCTCAACGGTGGCACACTGTCAGTGGACTAGGCTAGCCCCCTAAATGTTCCTGGTAAATTAGAATATTAAAGCCTGGAGCCTCCTTCTCAAAACCTGGGAAGCTTTTGCCCATCTTAGGGAGGGATGCACAGTTGCTGACCTGCATGATGTTGGCCTCCACATCACCCTTGCAAGCTGGCGCCTCTGGCCTAACAGGTCCCCTATGGAAAAATTCACCGCATGCCCCTGCTTCTCAAAGCAATGAGGCCTACCAACATTAAACTTCATTGAAAAGTCCTGTAAGTCCCATGGTGAGTGCCTGCAGAAAGTCCATACATCAACCATGTAGCAAATAAACGGTTGTATTTCTCATTTTTTTCATCATCAAATTGAAATAGTAATTTTTTAAAAGGGCAACTTGCCCATGACAGCTCTATGCACTGGGAAGCAGTAGAATAAAATGTTGTTTGTTTATTTAACCCGCTCCTGCCTTTCCACCATCTCCCTTGATCCTGATATGTGCAGCTGCCCTCAAATGTGAACACTGGGCACCTTTACCATTCACAGTAGCCCACAAGATATATAACAGATGCCATGTTCAAGCCTTCTGTTAGAATCATAGAATCATAGAGTTGGAAGAGACCACAAGGGCCATCGAGTCCAACCCCCTGCCAAGCAGGAAACACCATCAGAGCACTCCTGACATATGGTTGTCAATTAGGACAAAGACCACATTGTGCATAGAGAAGACCCCATCTGAGACTGAAGGCTGTCGGGCTAGATAAATCAGCTTCATATGTTAATAAATTCTGATTAGAGCACTGTATTCTCTGTATTTCCTCAATATTATTATTATTATAACAGATTTTCTCCAAGTCTTTCCTTCGTGACGTATTCAGGAAACAAGGAAGAAAGAACTGAACTACAGCAGGACTTCAAATCAAATCATGATTTCCACATTCTGCTGACCACGTACGAGGTACTTAGCATCGTCTAGGGGTACAGAACATACAAAGCACCTGTTTTTCTGTTAATATTTTGGAGGTCTGCATCAGGCCACCACCTCTACGTCGTCCCTCTCCCACCTCTCCCACTTCTCTATGGTATTGCATTTGTCTTTGTTTGGGGTAGCTCCTCACTTAGATTAAATATCGATCTGCCGGAGCACTGAACTTTGTCCCCAGTGGATACTACACTCTTGTCTTCAATCAAAATCATAATGTGAGGAGAACTGGGAAGCCAGCCAGTGCCTCTATATAGCTCCATCCTTATTTTAGACATTTGTGATATATCAGTATATCGCAATGTTAAGCTGTTGATGTATCACAAAGTTGAGAATCAGATATCTTCCAGCCCTAGACAGCATCATATAGATGCTGCGGTTTGGGAAGCGGGCATGAGATGCAAAAATGGAACAGCACACTTCTGTCTGGAAGCTCTAGCAAGGGGTGACGGAGAGCAGGATCCACTCTTTAATTCACTTGTTTCTTCTCCAGCTACAATATCTTTCTGAGCCTCCATTATTACAGTTCTGCAGCAGTTAAGTGACTGACACCTTTCTTATGCTTGATTGCAGGTGTGCCTCAGAGACGCAGCATTTCTGAAACGGTGAGAACATTTCTACCGAGGGCAAAATAACTTCCCCATTACATATGGGGTTCAGAGATTGGTCACATTTCTCCTTGCAGCTAATATTTTGAGTACAAAGAGAAACAGATGTTCTGGAAACAGTAAGATGAATTTGTTTGTTTTTCTTTTTAAAATTTCAGCAGATGTAGCACATCAGAAAATAAATGGCACTTTTAGGTTTCAAAATATTCTAATGTTTAAAAATTTAATAATTAAGTACATATGCCCTTGTAAATGGCAGGTGTCGGCTAATGGTTGTTTTTCACAAGATAGCACAATAGCACTTTTGTGAGGATAATCTCAATGTTTCCCTTCAGCCAGAGGAAATTAATTTTGAGTCGCTACTGCCCTTTCTGGTTTAACCTTCTGCTCTGTGTAGGCTTTTAAAACTGTTCAAAGTGCTCTTGAAAGAGTTCATATCTTAATCAGACTAAGTGCTGACAGCTTTCTGTGCCTGCAAGCACTGGCATATGGATTTTAAAAAATCAGTTCATGCAATAATGGAGTTCTTTTTTGTGTAAGTTTGTGTGCGGAAATCTGGGCGGAAGAAGAAAGGAACCATAGTATGTAATATAACCCAGTGGCTCGTGAGTAAGGAAACAGGACAAATGTCTTGCGTCTGGTTGCCGCTGGTGGTTGTGGTTCCTCTAACTTTTCTTCCCCGTGTTCAGTTTCAGCTGGGCTTGCCTTGTTGTGGACGAAGCTCACAGACTGAAGAATCAGGATTCACTACTTCATAAAGTACTCTCTGAGGTAAAGAAAACTACAGTCCTGGTCTTTGTAAAGAAGGAAAGCACATATGTCTTGTCACAGCCTTCTGACTTGAGCTCAGATAGATAAAGGATCTTCTACAGTGAGTTTTTGTTTTGTTAGGTGGATTGGCTTTTCCTCGGGCTCATGCAGACTCCCTGTTGCGCTCTGCTTTCCAGGCACATATCTGGGATTATAACTCAGTGTCTGAGCATTTTCCTCTTCTTTTGCCACTTTCTTCAGGTAAGCCCACATTTTACCGCTGAATCAGAGCAAACAACAATTGGGTTTTCCTTGGATTGCCATTACTTGAGCGGTAAAATGTGGGTTTTCTGGGGGAGAGCACTAGGTCAAAACCACACCAACACCCCACTTAGACATGGAGCTTTAAATCCCGGACCGGAGCCTGGATAACATGGCACCACAGGAAGCCTGGATAAACTCCTTGCCTTTAACCAAATAATGATACATTCTAAAAGCAGAGAAAAGGTAAGGATTAGAAAATGTGCTTGAAAATGTTGACAGCATTAAGATAAATTCAACAGTGTAAATAAGTTTTGATGGATGTAATACAGTAATGGAATACTGAATAGTTTATGTAGTTTAGTTTATTTTATGTAAAATATGCAGGGATTTTTGTTACACAGAATGAACCATGGAAAG
Source organism: Podarcis bocagei (assembly GCF_964188305.1). NCBI lineage: Eukaryota > Metazoa > Chordata > Lepidosauria > Squamata > Lacertidae > Podarcis > Podarcis bocagei. The sequence continues at coordinate 43,660,905 of NC_138143.1, read as the reverse complement.
AGAAGTCATTGGAATTTTAAGGTTGTTTAAATGAATACTCTAAATTGTAAAACAGAAAATTTAATAAAAATTACATGTGTCAGTGCTGCTTCCAGGTCCCAGCTCACAGAGGACCACGCTAGCCGGTAGTATTGTACAAAAGTCTTTATTGAGTTACAGTTTCCATTTTAACCCACAGCGTGCAGCTCTACGTCTTAGAAGCTAGACCGGCGAAGCTCCGTCTGAGTCTCCGCCTCCTGTACACCAACTTAATACTCTAGCCTTCCTCCACCTCTTCCGTCTTTCCTTTCTCCTCTGGGTCCCTCTACCCCCCGTGGTCTCTTCCTTCCTGGACTCTTCTGACGCCGACCCCCCGGACTCTTCTCTCTCTTTGCGGCGGGCTTTAGGACCTGGCTCCCTATCCGGACTGCTTACTGTGCCGCCTTCCTGTGCATTTGAACTTGGCGCGCGCGCGCAGCCTTCGACCTTCCTCTTGACCGTTTCCTCGCTCCCCGATGGAGGTGTGGCCAATCCTAACTCCTGCCTTCCCGCTTGCGGCGAGCCGCCAGCTCCCGATACCTGGGACCCCTCCCCCCTACTGTGCTCTGGTGGGGAAGCTGGTCCCGATTTCCAACTGCTGCTCTCTGAGTCTCCTCTGGTCCCTTCTTCCTGGGATGTCCCCTTAGGTGCCCCCCTTGCTCTGACCACTGGCGCCCCTTTCTGTGAATCTTCCGATTCACTGGAAAGACTCGGAGATCTCGGGCCGCTGTCATCGCTCATATTTCCTTCGGATTCCTCCCCCTCGCTCTCTGTTTCCTCCCTTTCCTGTGCCTCTGCTCCTGAACCCCTGACAACATGGATAGAGAAAATTTGCAAATGTAGCGAAGTAAAGCATGTCAAGACTAAAACTGCACACCGTCCTTGCCTTATTCCTAAAACTAACTAGTAAAAAGGCCTCAAATTTCTTCCAGAGGCATTCATAAGCGGACGAGTCTTGGTCTTTTAAAAATATTTTTTATTTGATTTTACAAATATAAAATTATAACAGTACCACTATACACATCAACAGTTAAAAGATTATCCAAATCTCTGGACTTCCCACCTTCCCCTCCATGGGTCCTATTGCCAAAACTTTTCTACTGCATCTTTTTCAGTAGTCCGTATATAATATAACTTCCATTAGATAATACCATTAGATAATACATAGTACTTGCTACATTACAAGCGTTATTGCAATCCTGCTAGTGTTTTCATCTGCTTACAGTGGTCTCCAAGATCTTCCCATTCTTTGTTAAAGTTTGGTCTTCTTGGTTCCTGAGCTTTCTGGTCAGTTTTGCCATTTTGGCATATTCCAACAATTTAATTTGCCATTCTTCTCTGGTAGGGACTTTTATCTTCTTTCCATCTCTGAGCTAATGACACCTGTGCGGCTGTCGTCGCTAGCAAATTCTCTGTTCAACCTGAGCAAGAAATTTGAGATGTAAAGCAGTCGCAGGGGGAACCAAATCATGACGCTGCCTTACCTCCCTACCTTATCCCAGTCGTTCCTGAACTGTACATATTCTGGATCTCTTTCAGTTTACAACGGACTTCAACCTCCTGCTGACGGGCACTCCCATTCAGAACAGCCTCCAAGAGTTATATGCCCTGCTTGCGTTCATTGAACCAGCTACATTCCCCAAGGAGCTGGTGGAAGAATTTGTTCACTATTATCATGGAATTGAAAAGGAAAGCAAAGTAGGCAAGTACAAATGTGATAACTGGATGTCGGCTATTACCTGCAGAATGTTGGCAACTGAGATGAAGGTTTTCTTTAAATGGGATTATGTAGAGTCTGCATTTAGGCAAAAAGTCCTTTGGCTTTACAGCCAAGATTTCCATGGTATGCTATGGAGGACGAGAAAGCTTCTTCTCTTTGTTTTTTAAGAAATAAAAAATAAAAAATGTACTGAGTTGAGTGTATATGTGTGGGAAGGCGAGTTGAGTCACATGGTAAAATTATGAGCATCAGGCAATAGATGCCTGTGGTACTCAAATATGTCACATAGCATTCAGCTTTATGGACTTAGAAACCCGCCCCCTTCAGGCCTTCCTGCCCCCCACTTCATATTTAAAATCTAGGGCTATATCTGTGTTTCTCTCCCGTGTAGCCAAAGAACTGCACAGTCTCTTGCAGCCCTTCTTGCTCAGAAGAGTGAAGGCTGATGCGGCAGCCGAACTCCCCAAGAAAGAGGAGGTGGTTCTCTACCACGGGATGTCAGCCTTGCAGAGAAAGTTTTACAAGGCTGTTTTGATGAAAGACCTAGGTAATTGGGCAAGGGGAAGACTTTGGAATCGGAATGAAGTGAGCGTGGTGGTTTTACGGGCGCCTGGGAGGCAGAGACTTTGGGGGTCCATCTACACTTCCGCTTGTCGTGTGCCTAAAGAGCTTGGGTCCGAGTGCTTTTCCTGTGATTTCCAGGGACGGATCTGAGAGCGGCTTCCCCTTTGTCTGCTTCTTTCTCTGGGAAAACCTGCTGAATCGTAGCAGTCCGCAGAGAACCCAACTGACATTTGCTCCAGTTCAGCAGTAAAACCAAGTTGCAGGGAACCAGGCAGAGGGCCTTCTCAGTACTGGCACCCGCCCTGTGGAACGCCCTCCCACCATATGTCAAAGAAAACAACAACTACCAGACTTTTAAAAGACATCTGAAGGCAGCCCTGTTTAGGGAAGCTTTTAATGTTTGATGCATTACAGTATTTTAATATTTTGTTGGAAGCCTCCCAGAGTGGCTGGGGAAGCCCAGCCAGATAGGCGGGGTATAAATAATAAATTATTATTATATAAAGAGCAGATTTTTCCTGGGGAAAGTGGCAGGACAGGCAAAAGTATAGAAGAGCCCTCTGTTGCCATTTCATTACTGTGTTTACTATTTTTGTTAAACGTTACAAACAGCGAACATAACCACGCAATGTTTTTTCAGTTACAAGTTACCGTACTTTTCCGTGTATTAGACGAGGGTTTTTTTACTCCAAAATAAAGTAAAAAATGGGGGGGTAGTGCAGAGGAGGGGACGGGCGATTGGTTGCCTCCGCAAGCAGGATCTAGCAATTGGGTGAGTGAATGGTGTCTGCTGCAAGGGCTGCTTCAGATTGGCTGCTGCTTTGTCAGTCGGGTGGGTTATTTGTGGGTGCGTAAAAGGCTGCTTTGGATTGGTGGCTGCTTTGTCAAATGGGCGGGTTATTAGTGGATGCTTTGGATTGGCTGCCGCTTTGGCAGTTTGGCTTGCATTGCTTGCGATGGTTAGTGTTTGCCAGTTGGGTGAGTGATCTTTGATTCGGCATTCCCCACCGCCACCCCAAAAATTGCTCATTTTCTTAAATTTGAGCCCCCCAAAATAGAGGCGTCTTATATATGGGGGCATCTTATAGACAGAAAAGTACGGTACTCCACTCTCAGCAAGCACCTAAGTGATTTAAATATTGAATTTGTGGAACGGCAGTAATCAAACTTCTGGCTTGAATGGAAAATAAACTCGCTAGTTAATCACTGCTTTGACTGACTGAATACAACATTTTTATTTATTTTAAAAAACCCACACACACTTTGTTCTATATTTTAGATGCATTTGAAAATGAATCGGGGAAGAAAGCAAAGCTCCAGAATGTGTTAGTTCAACTCCGGAAATGTGTAGCTCATCCGTATCTGTTCAATGGTAAGAAGGCCGCCCAGGACCATCGTTCCTGGTGCTGCTGTCGAAGCAGTTGGTTTGCTGTCTGTTCTGCACAACTGAGAAGGTTTGCCCATTGGTGCAGATCCAGCGTGCAACTTAAGGGCTGCTTCTCACCCTAGGACTTTCGTCTGTAATATATACAACTTGCAACTTGTAAGTTTCCTGCACGTCCTTGTTATGGAGTGATGGAGGCATAAGAGGGAGTGGAGTTGCTGTGATTTACAGAACTCCCATCTTCCTTGCTAGATTGCCTAGCCAAGAAACTATCTCTATCATGTGTGTTACCTGGGGATTCTGCTGCTGGCTTTAATATAGTGTATTTCAGTGATTTTTTTTTATGTACTATAGTTTTCTTTGCTAGCTGTTTGTAGCGAAAAGCTATTTTTTGCAAGCTGCACATCAACAGATGCAAACTCTATTTATGCAGCTTAGTGATGGGGCAAGTGCAGTTTTTACCTCTCCTTACTGGCTTGTAGGGAACTGAGATGCTTCTGTGTGCTGAGATTACGCTATTCTAACGGTCCTGTTGCAAAGGGCTGATCAGGAAAAGACTTCCATTTCCCTCTAAAAGTATATTTAAGAGTGTTTGGGAACAGCAGGACAATTATTTGCTCTGCCTTGAAGTACATATTCAGATGCAATCCTTTTGTGGTTAGTAGTCTATAGTCTGCAGTGTTAACAGAGAAGTTTCTTGCTAAAATGTATTTCCATTTCAGGTGTTGAACCAGAACCTTTTATCATTGGGGATCATCTCATTGAAGCCAGTGGGAAGCTGAGCTTGTTGGATAAACTTCTGTCTTTCTTATATGTAGGGTATGTGTTTCACTACTGAACTTTATTACTTTCCATAAATCAGCAAAGGACCACCTTTACCTGCACAATTCACAGGTGTTGACAGCCTGCCTATAAAGTTATTCAGTTGGTAGGCATGAGAGACAGGGGCCATTTGGTGGTGGCCTCCAGAATTGTGGAATTCCTTTGCCTAGGAGGTGTGTACAGCCTCCGTGTTGCAAATCTTCAAGCAGGTTTTTAAAACCTGCTTTGAAAAAAATTACAGTGTTTGGATTTTGTGTGGCTTGAGTGTGGCCTTCTGGTGTCACCTCTGCAATTGCAAATTGAGCAGTGAGGTTGGACTCTTCCTGCATTTCCACAATGGCAACCTAGTCCCTCTATTTGTTAACCTATTCTCAAATCAGAGCACATTAGGTTGCAGTCTAAATCTTCCTTGGTTGAGGCAAGCTTTGTTACACTGCACAGAAAGCTGAGCTGAGGTCAGAGCCTTCCCTTCCTTTCTCATTCCAGTGGTCATCGTGTTTTGCTGTTTTCCCAAATGACACAGATGCTGGATATCCTGCAAGACTATATGGATTACAGAGGTAAATGCCTCTGTTTCTTGATGTGTCTGATCCTGATTCTGGGTATGGAGAAGGGCTACAAAGAAAAGGTTAAAATGTATAACGCAGATGGGGCCTAAGATGTGTCTGTGTAACTTGAAAAACTAGTACAGGAAGGGGAGAGTAAAAGGGGACAGCAAAGAGAGGACTGTGGAGAAAGAAAATTGAGATGTGGATAGGGGACAGTGCAGGATAAAGATTCTAAAGGGCCACAAGCACAGAAGTTTTTTGAATGGCTGTGATTAATCCATTTAATTCTTCTTTTAACCGAAAAGGTTACAGCTACGAGCGCCTGGATGGATCTGTTCGAGGTGAAGAGAGGCACCTTGCCATTAAGAATTTTGGCCAGCAGCCCATTTTTGTCTTCCTCCTGAGCACGAGGGCAGGTAAGGCAAACATTACAAAGAGGCAGGATCCCTTTGCCGCCTTCCCAGATGGCGAATAGAGATGCACACAAAACGCATTGAACTGAGTGCAACTTGGCTTATCCAAATAAGCCAAGGAGGTCAAGCAGAATTTTTTTATGTAAATTCAAGTCCAGTTGTACTGGTTCTGTGCTAGACTTTAGCATTACGCCTGTTGTCAGAGCCAGTCTTCAATGCACCTGTTGTTTCCTTCCTACGCAAACACTTAATTTGATTCCCTCCGCCCCCTTTTTCTTTTTTCTTTTCCTTCTCCTGCAATGAGGCTCCATTTTAATATTTTAATGTTCCATTATTTTAATGTTGTATTTTATTTTTGTTTTTAAGTTGTAATCACTCATCTTGTTTTTATTATTGCTTGTAAGCCGCTCTGAGCCCGGCCTTGGCTGGGGAGGGCGGGGTATAAATAAAAAATTATTATTATTATTATTATTATTAATTTCATTTTTTAAAAAAATCGTAGTCTCTAGCTCTTAAAGCACATATTGCAGCTCAACAAAGACTAGCAAGGTGAAATACAGTAAAATTCAAATTTACCCTGGTTCTCTCAGTATGGTATAGTGGACCAGAGAAATTCAGATTCAAGTCCCAGCTCAACTGTGAAGCTCACTGGATGACTCTGGGTGTTTTCTCTGGTTAATCTACCTCACAGGTTTTGAGAAGTTGAACAAAAACTGAGGTGTAAGCTACACATGAGAGGAACACATCCATGACTCCAAAGATGGGTCAGCTACATTTATATGCAATAAGGATGAGAGGGTCCATTGGGTCAGATGGCTTTTGAAATGGTATTTTAATGTAATTCTATGTAACAATATGCTTATTTTAAAAAATTGTTTACCTTCCCTTTGGGGTTAAGTGGTTTATTCATCTAAATCAGTGTTTCCCAAACTTGGGTCACCATCTGTTGTTGGACTACAACTCCCATCACCCATGACCACTGGTCCTGCTAGCTAGGGATGGTGGGAGTTGTAGTCCAAAACCAGCTGGAGACCCAAGTTTGGGAAACACTGATCTAATTAAATGAAATGCAGATATACTTAATATCAGTGCTTTTTTCCTTTAAAAAAAATGTGTAGGGGTACTCTCATTTTCCTTCTCATATTGAAATACTGCCCCTCAATGAGGCCAAACTTAGATTCACAAAATGTTAAATGGTATGTGTACCCCCAGAAAAAAGCACTGCTCAATATACTGTTTTATCAAAATACTGTTCCATGCAGTCAGTCAAATTAACTAACAGTTTCTCTCTCTGGTCACCATTTGCTTTGGGGCTGTAAAGAGGGAAAACGTGTATTTCATTTGCAATGCTATTTCTGTTATGAAAACTCCAATGTCACCCTCCTTTATTTCCCAAGGTGGGGTTGGCATGAATCTTACGGCAGCAGACACAGTTGTTTTTGTTGACAGTGACTTTAACCCACAAAATGACCTACAAGCAGCAGCAAGAGCCCACAGAATCGGCCAGAACAAGTGAGGACAAATCTTTTCTGTGCTTTGCTTCTTCTCTCCCTAAGGATATGTTCCACCCATCCTGCTGCGTTGCATTGATGCAGCTCTTCCCAGTAAAACTGCATCCAAGTCCCTGACCATACCCCCCCCCCCAAATACCTACAAAGACTCCTCCAGATCTGTGACTCTACGGGTTGCTACTCCAGCACAAAAGGCATCAGCCCACATACACACCCTGCCTCCTGGAAAGTTTTGTGAATGATTTGTGAACGATTGCTGTTCCTGAAATTTCTTGTTGTGCTTTTTTGGTCTCCTTAATTATCGCATAGGTTGTGATCTAATGTGAACCATCATCTTTAAATGCTTTCCCCACCCCCCACACCTGTGTTCTGCAAGGCCTGTAAAAATTATTCGTTTGATTGGGAGAGACACTGTGGAAGAAATAATCTACCGGCGAGCAGCATCAAAGCTCCAGCTAACCAGCACCATTGTCGAAGGGGGCCAGTTTGCGCTTGGGACGCAGAAATCACAGGTGGAAGCAGATATCCAGGTAAAAGAGGGGCCTAATGTGTCTCTGAATAGCAGTCTAAACTGCTGAGCAAAGCCAGCCCTACTTTTATTAAAAAGTTGTGGAATGCAACAAAGAGATTTAGCACTGCTTGTGTTGGATCGGGGAATCCAGGACAATTTCAGGCTGGAGAGGAAAGCTGTGGTTTTGTGCTGTTGTTTTTTAAATTTATGGAAAGGCTCAAATCATGTTGTATCATTAGCAGCTTACTGAAATCATAAACTTTCCTTTGTGAGGCTAATCCAGGTTGGAATTCAGTTTTTCTGTGAAATTCTGAAGTTCAGCCCAAACGCCTAGAAAACTAGAATCTATAGGAAGTAAATTCCCAGGAAATTCTCCCCTCTCTTATCCTCACTTTATTTTCACTTCCAGACCAACAAAGCCTTATGACACAATAAAGCACAGTTGTTTTATTAAAAATGCCTTCCTTTGCTGTTGTAGGATTTCATCTTTGAACTCAAAGCAAAACAGCAAGGCAAAGGTGATGCAATCCTCAGCTTTATGTCTGAATCTGCTGCTTCTTTCATGATGATTGCTTTATCGCTATGAAAAAGGCTTCTATTGTGTTGGCTCTCAAAGCAGTTCATACACAAGTATAATGGGAATTTGATCAATAGGGTCTTCTTCACGCATGTACAAGCTCCTATATCTTCCTAATATACCGATAGGAGCAGCACTCTGGAAGCGTTAGAGAGGGTGATAGTGAAGCCTTTTAGCCTCCATTTTTCTTTTCGTTTTTTGAAAGCTGAGCGAAGTCCTGAAATTTGGCTTGGACAAACTGTTGTCGTTGGGTGGAAGCACCATCTGTGATGTGGACCTGGGAAGTATCCTTGGGGAGACAAGAGAAGGATTATGGCTGATGGAAACTGTCCTGTCGACCGCAGAGGGAAATGTAGAAAATGAAGAGCAAAATGCAGAAAGTATGTTGATGGCTCCAACACAAATATATTGGGGGTTTTTTAGAGCTGTAGGGGTCAGAATTGGCTGATATTTGTTTCTAAACCCTAGCCCTACTCGTTCACCCTTCTCATTTTTTCCAAACAGCCAACCATTGGCCTCTGCTTAAGAAAGATAGTTCTGCCTGCTCCTCACTGCTTTCACTGTAAACTTTCCTTTCCAAAACTTCAGACTCAATAATAATAATAATAATAATAATAATAATAATAATAATAATAATTTATTATTTATACCCCACCCATCTGGCTGGGCGGCTTCCAAAAGAATATTAAAATACATCCCCTTAGAACCTTGTTTCCATTCAGAAGTTGGTTTGGAAGCAGAACTGTAGTAAATTAAGTGTGGGTTGTTCTGCCTTGGCTTTGATGAGAGGGTTAGAGACAATTAATAGAGGATAGAGCTGCCAAGATGTAGCTGAATGGGGCTTTCAAATCGAAAGGCAGTAGACTTCTGGCGCAGATGGGGCGTACAAGTGCAAGAGAGGGCTGTTACCTCCATGCCTTTCTTCTGAGTTTCCTTGGAGACATCTGTCTGGCCATTCTTGGAAATGGGATGCTAGATTAGAATGACATTTGCTTTGATCCAAGAAAGCTGGCCTTCCGTCAGTATTCATCCTTTGAAGTTTGCTTCACTGAAGTTGTGTTGCATCCAATAGCCAAGGTGTTTTTACAGGGGACAGATCTGATGGGAGCAGCCATATTTGCTGATAACGGATCAGCCCATTCACATATAAAATAGGGTTTGTGAGTCTACTTTTTGCGGCAAAAGCTGTGCATGGGTGTGGAAGTGATACAATGCAGCTCTGTAGCTTGGAGCTCCTTTATATCCCCGCAGTGTCTCTTCTAGTATTTGAGCCAGGTTGGGAGAAGGGTGTCTGAAGCTATAGGGGGAAAGGCAAGTTTAGCTTTACTCACCTTTAGTGGTGGTGCTGGGATATGGCCTATGCCTATGACATCCCAATGCAAACTAGGCAGATACGAGAATAAGCAAACATAGTTAACTGAAAAATAAGGTTTAGAGGAGATGCTGGGTATCAGAGTCCTAGTCTTCATTTGCTTAATTAGAATTCCTTTTTTAAATTTGGATTTATTAATTGGTCAAATAGAATATATCCTATTTTTTATCGGACCTTTGTGTGATAGGGAAGTTGATGAAACATCAGCTAAAATACCCCTACTGCAGGAAACAATCACCGTAGACTTAACTCATTGACCCTTTTGTCCAGAATTTCACAGTGGTTTTCTTTCTGAGTGGAACTATTGAACAGAATGGCAGTTACTTTATAATTTGATTTTGTATTTTGTCCAAAACCATTCACTTAAGTTTCTCTAATGCAATTTTTTATAAATCGATCATTTATGTTGGTGTTAATCCACACTTTCTTTTAAGGGCATGGGTGGGAATTCTATAGCCAGGTAGTCTGATAGTAGGCACAGTGGTACCTCGGGATGCGAACGGGATCTGTTCCGGAGGCCCGTTCGCATCCCGAATGGAACATAAGACGCAACGGCTTGTCTGTGCATGTGCGGGTCACATTTTGCCGCTTCCACGCATGCGCATGAGGTCATTTTGAGCGTCTGCGCGAGCGGCAAAACCCGGAAGTAATGCGCTCCGTTACTTCTGGGTTGCCATGGAGCGCAAGTCAAACGCACTCAACCTGAAACACATTTAACTCGAGGTATGACTATATTGTTGGAACTGTCAGAGCTCACTAAACAAAGGAGGCAACTTTTTAAAAAGAGCATTGCGATGCTCAACCTTATCTTAAAACAAAAAAATCTGCTGTAATGTTGGTGGCTCATTTTGAGATGCTTGCTGTTTTAAGGCCACATGTACCTATATGAAGGCAAAGACTACTCAAAGGAACCTAGCCACGAAGACCAGAAGGCCTTCGATCTTCTGCTGGGTCTTCAGAAATGTCTTCTTGAAGATGGAGGTCAGGAAGGAAGAGCTCTCCGAAATAAAGCAAATGTAAGGACACTGCGAACACTTTGGGTGGGTGGCAATCCAGCTTCAGGCATGCTTGGAGGAGAAGGTAAAGGACCCCTGGACAGTTAAGTCCAGTCAAAGGCAACTATGGGGTTGAAGCGCTCATCTCGCTTTCAGGCTGAGGGAGCCAGCACTTGTCCACAGACAGCTTTTCAGGTCATGTGGGCAGCATGACCAAGCCGCTTCTGGCATAATGGAACACCACGACGGAAACCAGAGCGCATGGAAACGCCGTTCACTTTCACGCCACAGTAGTACCTATTTATCTACTTGCACTGGCATGCTTTCAAACTGCTAGGTTGGCAGGAGCTGGGACAGAGCAACAGGAATTTACTCTGTTGCAGGGATTCGAACTGCCAACCTTCCAGTTGGCAAGCCCAAGAGGCTCAGTGCCACCGATTATCTGAATTCATATTTCAGTCTGGCTTCAGGGCCAATCGGGGCACTGAAACGGGCTTGGTCACGCTGGTTGAGAGTCCCTGGAAAACTGAATAAAGGGTGCCTTCCTGTGGTGGATGCAGGAGGACATGAAAGTAGCCTGAGATAGAAAAAACTGTTGCAGCCCATGAATATCTTTTCCTTTTCCAGGTTCTTGTCACGGGCATTCAGCCGGGACCCAGCAAGAAGCGGCGTAAATTGAGCCCAGAAGAACTGGCGGCTCGGCAGAGGAAGCGGCAGGAGGCAGCAGCAGAGAGGGCTAGGCTCAGGGAAGAGAAGAAGCAGAAGAAGGCGGAAGCTGAGCACCAGAAGAAGTAAGGTTGTCTCTGTTGCCAGTGATCTCACAGCAGCACCAGCAGTCAAGATGCTTCACAGTTCTACTTGCTACTGCAGTTTTATTTTTTATTCAATTCCATGTACAAATTGCTTCCTATAAATAATCTCAAAGCAATTTAACAATTTAGGCGCGGGGGCGGGGGGGGGGCAGATCTCATAGAAAAAGCAAATTCAAAGCCAGTGCAGATACAGACTGTGTGTAATGAGGAAGATTTATTTCAGCTGTAAAACGTCATTGATATTTATATTATTTTTGTAGGTGTATCCATAGGCTATGACGTCTTAGGTTGTGAAAAATACAGAAAAAGCATCTGAATGAGTTTCAACTCTAAAACGGGCTGTTGATCCATTGACTGCTGTGGAGCTGCACAATTTTTCTTTCTTTAACACCATCTGCTATTTTCCGTTTTGTGAAGCCAGAAAATAGTATTTCTTTCTAACTTCTTTGCTGTTACTCAGAATGTGGCTTAACTTTGAGACAAGCTGCTTTGAGGGGCCAGACAAAAGCATATGTGTGTTGAAAAATTTCATTTGGTCTAGGTTGTTTTCTTTTCAGCACTGTAACTTGATGGAAATAAGAATGACATTCCGAATATTTACTGAAGGCATTTGGCTGTGATATTTCCTGACAAATGTCAAAAACGCCCTGGCACTTCTGTTCATATTTTAAGACTTACTGCTAAAAGTTAGCAAGTTCCCAGTTCAATGTTATTTTCAACTTGCGGTACCTGTTGACGCATGAAAATGTTTAGCCGTTGTGTCACTTTGGGCTGCCTTCTCAAATAGCCTGACTCCGAGAAGACTGCCAGAGCATGACCCAGGCCTCCTCATAAGAACATAGTGGCCCATCGAGTCCAGCATCCTGCGCTATATATATATATAAACATATCATTTCCAACAATCATTTAACATAACTTTTTTTCTTATACTATATTTTAGACTTCCGTCAACAACTTCTGAAGATTTTCCATTCTCTATCACTTGTCCTGCATTTCTTAATTTCTCTATTACTTTTAATTGCCCTTAACTAATAATTCTCATCATAGTCTTTCTTGCAATGTTTCGAATAGTCCTCTTTATAAAACTTCCTGCAATCCTACTAACGTAATCTGTTTATTACAGTTGCTTTTCAAATAGTTCAAATATTTACTCCAGTCTTCTAAGAATCTCTGGTCCCGCAGGTTTCGAATCCTTCCTGTTAATTTATCTAATTCTTCATGGTCCATTAATTTCATTTGCCATTCTTTTTTCGCCGGTAATTCTTCTTGCTTCCATTTTTGTGCCAATAATATTCTTGCTGCCGCCATTGCATATAAAAACAACTTACAATCCTGTCTATTAATATCATCCCCTACAATGCCAAGTAAAAATGCTTCTGGTTTTTTTTAATAAATGTATATTTCAACATCTTTTTCATCTCATTATATATCATTTCCCAGAAGTTTTTCACTTTTTTCCATTCCCATCACATATGATAAAAAGTTCCTTCCTTTTCTTTACATTTCCAACATTTATTACTTGTTTCCAGCATCCTATTCTCACAGTGGCCAACCAGATGTATATGGGAAACCAGCGAGCAGAAGACGAGCAGAAGAGCTCGCTCCCCTCCCATGGTACCTTGGTTTAGGAACTTAATCCATTCCGGAAGTCCATTCTTAAACCAAGGCGTGCTTTCCCATAGCAGCGGGGGACTCAATTTACAAATGGAACACACTCAACAGGAAGTGAAACATGTTCTGCTTCCAAGGAAAGTTCACAAACCAAAACACCTACTTCTGGGTTTGCAGCATTCTTAATCCAAGTTGTTCATAAACTACCGTATTTTTCGCCTTATAGGACGCACTGGCCCATAGGACGCACCTCGTTTGGGGGGGGGAAATGAATAAAAACAAATTACCCCCCCCAGCCGCCGGGCTGGGGCGGGGGAAGCCCGAGCATCCCCTGACCCCAGCCCCCAGAACAGGCTGCCGCCCGCAAGCCTTGCGAGCCCGGCGGGAACTCCCGCTCACAAGGCTTGCGGACACCTGCACAAAGCACGGGGCGTCCTCCGGAGGCCACCCCGTGGTCCGGGCTGCAGGACGCACTGACGCCTCTCGCTCTCCAGGCATCAGCGAAAGCCTGCATTCGCCCCATAGGACGCACACACATTTCCCCTTCATTTTTGGAGGGGGAAAAGTGCGTCCTATACTGCGAAAAATACGGTAAGCTGTTCTTAAACCAAGGTACCACTGTATTTGGAAGCATTGCTGCCTACAACTGAGGAAGCAGAGCATAGACATCATGGCTAGAAGCCATTGCTAACCCTCTCCTCCATATATTATCCCTGGGCTGTGCCTTGATCAGAAGGCTGGAACTCAGTTGACCATTTATGCTGTATAATTATTGTCATTATTATTATTGAGTTTACAGTTATATAGGTAGTGTATTGCTAATACAAAACATGGGAAACCTCTCCTAACAACCTGATGCATGCTTCTTCTTCTTCTTTTTAAATTCAGGATGGCCTGGTGGGAAGCAAATCACTACAGGTCTTACAGCCTGGAGTCAGAAGAGAGCAGCGAAGAGGAGATAGAAAGAGATTTAGAAAGTGGGATGGGTGCGGATTTGGAGTACGCAGACCCTGACCTGAGCTCCATCAAGTATGTTATAGGTGATGTTACCCACCCCTCTGCAGGAGAAGAGGATGCCATCATTGTGCATTGTGTAGGTAGGTGGAGCAGACTTTGCTAGAAGAGACCTCGTTTTTTATTCACCAGCCATAGCGTCCTCTTAGGTCACATTCACACCACACATTTGAAGCACTATGATACTGCTTTAAACAGTCATGGCTTGGAGCTGTAGGGTATTAAGGGTGCTGAGAGTTCTTAAAAAGGTAAAGGTAAAAGACTCCTGACAGTTAAGTCCAGTCGCGAAAGACTCTAGGGTTGCGGTGCTCATCTTGCTTTATTGGCCGAGGGAGCCAGCATTGTCCGCAGACAGTTTTTCTGGGTCATGTGGCCAGCATGACTAAGCCACTTCTGGTGAAGCCAGAGCAGCACATGGAAACGCCATTTGCCTTCCCACCAGAGCGGTACCTATTTATCTACTTGCACTTTGATGTGCTTTTGAACTGCAAGGTTGGCAGGAGCTGGGACAGAGCAACGGGAGCTCACCCCATTGGAGGGATTCGAACTGCCCACCTTCTGATAGACAAGCCCCAGGTTCAGTGGTTTAGACCACAGCACCACCTGCGCCCCTGCTGAGAGTTGTTAGGAGACCCCTATTCCACTCCCAGAGCTACAGTTCCCAGAGTCCCCTGTGAGGAGGGATTGACTGCTACACCACCCTGGGAAATGTAGGTCTCTGAGAGGCACTAAGGACCTCCTAATAACTCCCTGCACTTCCTATGATTCTTTGAGAGAAGTCATGGCTATGATAACACAGTGCTTAAATGTATGATGTGAATATGGCCCTAGTGTCCTGGTCTGGTATTGAGTCTCTGCAGATTCTAGGATGCATGAAAGGCACAGGAGATAGAAATTCAGTCTGATGTGGAATTTCTGGAGTGCTCTTTCCTTTAGCAAGAACACAGCAGGCTGATGGTAGAAGGAAGGCGTGCTCTTTCTCTCTGCCACGGTCCTCTTGGTTTTGTCATGCAGTGGGGAGCTTTGTCCCCTGCTCATTTAATAGAGAAATGCAGTGAATTGGTAAAGAAGGGATGAAGCGCTCCATACCTCTGCCAGCAACCTGCTTGGTTTCTGCAACACAGAAATGCAGACGTCTCTTCCTCTCTTCTGGCAGGCCATTCACTTGCCAGGGTGAAATTCCTTGTCACTTACAGCAACAAGCCAAGCAGTTTAAAGCAAGGCTGGTATATAGAGAGGTCATTACACTCAATTGGCTGCACAAAGCATGAAAATAATATACTTGCTCGTATAATCGAATGTCAAATGATGAGTAAAAGTCAAATAGTTAAGGAGAGAACTGGTGTCCGTAAGTTTTCTTGTGAATACTGTCTGTTCCAGAATGCCAAGAGCTTCACTCAGTCTTTGAAGACATTAGTTTGGCATTAAGTCTTCCAGCATGAAATAGGAGAGGAGCGCTTAATTCATTCACAGTCATGTACCATCAAACTTCTCTGCACCTCTCTGCCACCTCTTTTAAAAACTCTTCTGACCGTTGCTAACAACAATTTAGCCTTGGCCAACAAATTTCTAATCAGTTGACTATTTGCACTCTGTACACAACTCTGTAAATCATTTAAGAGAAATACTTGTAGGATATGAAGCCCTCTGATTCCCAGCCTGGGATTTGTACATCTTGTTCTGCCACTATAAAGTACCTTTTCTTAAAACAAGGTGGCCTGTAAGTGAGTATGTTTCATTTAGCATCATATAGCACCCCAAGGCTGCCCTGGATTTTCCCCTCCAAAATTCATTTTCGCTGTATTAGTGACCTCCAGAAATGTTCAGGTGGCACAGTCTAAATCAAGGATGCGGAGCATAGGGTCTTCCAGGTGTGCTGGATCACAGTTCCCATCGTCTCTGACCATTAGCCACCCTTCTTTTGGCTGATGGGAGGTGGATCCAACAACATCTGGAGGGATATTGGTTCTTTATCCATGGTCTAAATGCATAGCACACGTCTTTAAGCAACTGCTGGTCACTTATGGCCTGAGTGGCTGAAGTCAGAGTTGCTAAAAATCTGTTAGTCGGTAGCAAGTACATTACAGGAGGTATTTTATTGATGTTGATCATTACTTGTCTGGGGGAGTGGCACCATTCTTCCATCAGGGTTTGGGTCACTCTTCCACATTAAAGCACCCAATGAAGAGGTTTATAATGCAGCTACAGAGCCATAACTCCTTACCATCACTAAGCCATACAGGATTAATGCATTTACATTTGCCAAGGCAATCTCTAAAAGCAGATTAATATCAGAAGGTCTTGAATTGCCTTGAAGGCCAGATTTGTAGCTTGGAAGTGCTCTCAGACTTTGTCATGTTAGTTGTTCCATTCTAAGAATGGATCTCCTACGAACCATTGGAAGCTGATCTATATGAACTTCAGTCTCATGGACCTTTTCCCTCCTTTTAAAATAGTATCATCTAACTCTCTGCTTCAGATGACTCAGGCCGTTGGGGAAGAGGAGGCTTGTTCACAGCTCTGGGCAATCGCTCTGACCACCCAAGGAAAATATATGAGCTGGCAGGAAAGATGAAAGGTAAGCAAGAGATAGGTAAAGGCTACTGTAGTTTTAGGGGATTCCTCCTTTTTAAACTGTTATTTTTAATCAAATGATCTCATTTATAGTGTAAGCATTTAAGACGCCTCATTTGGACAGTCTGTATTCTTATTTTCTCTGCCTTAGATTAAACTGTTTGGAATGAACAGGAAATTGTTCCTTTTACTTTCTTGTTCATTATTGTCTGTGAGGAAAGAGCTACCATCCCTTCTAGGGCAGAGTAAAGCTGTGAGAGAAGCCTGTGCTAAGATTAATTGGATGACAGTTGCTTCATGTGTTCACTTCCAGTCTCTTACCTGCCAGGTGTAAGTAAACTTCCGAGTGAATGCACTTTGGTGCGTAAATTTATCCGTTAAGCTACATAGATTCCGGGACCTTCTTAGTGGCTGCTTCCAGACTTTGGTATTCCCTCCCCAGAGTAGTTAGACTGGTTCCCTCCTTGTTGTCCTTCTGCCGGCAGGTGAATACCTTCTTGTTCCAACAGGAATTTGGGAGCTGACTACTCCCAAAATAGTCAGTTTAGTGATGGGGCTGGTGCCTTGCTGTTTTTGCTATGATTGTATGTTTTTCATAGATCATATATTCTATTAATGTTTAATGTCTATTAATGTTTGTTTTTTAATGATTGTGGGTTTTTCCTGTGTTTTAGCTGTTCTTATTTTATCTGTAAGCTGCCTTAAGTCCCTATCAAGGAAAAGGCAGGGAATGAATGAATAGATAAATAAATAAATAAATATCCCTGAATCAGCTAAGAGTATAAACTGGATTCTTCACTCAGATTTTAGCCATAAGCTCACCATGTGGCCTTAAACAAATCTTTCTCTTTTTCTCATACTTGGCTCCCCAAATTTGGAATAATAATACTGACCTACTTTACAAGATTAAAGAATACTGAGATAATGTGGGTGAAATGCTACATAAAACCTGGATGAGATACCGGTTAATCCCATTATTCATATCCCCACATCCCTGCAGTGTGACATCTCAGCACACCTGTAAACAGTTGGTAACCTATAATCCAATGAATGCTGGCATTGAAAGCATTGCCAGCTGACTGATGGAACATACAACTGTTGCAGTCATAATTTAGAAATTTCCTTCTCTATTGCTTGCTCCTGGCAACTTGATGGAAACAATCTGGATTAATCTACACAGGAGACAGGAAAGCCCAGTTAAGGAGCTAGAAAATATCATACTCTGCTAATTAATTAATTAATTTAAATTAATTCTGTTTTGTCTACTATGTTCACCATCTATGAAAAATCAGCATTATGCTAAGTACATGAAAGAGAGAGCAATACAGCCAATCTGACTTTCAGAAATTCATCCTGAGTGCATTTTCCCCTCAGTGTTCCACAGAATTCAGTGTTTTTTCCCGTTGTTCTTAATTATTTTTGTAGACTTGACATTGGGAGGAACTCTTTTATTCCCCATCGATGATAAGGAATCCAGAAACAAAGGACATGACTTGGTAACTATACAAACAGATGGTTTGCATTTCTTTCGTTTTAGTGATTCCAAATCTTGTTCCTAGCATAAAAGCTAGAGTATCGGAATTGTTCCATACTTATTCCAGAAGTATAAGTGTATTTGCAAAAAAAAAAGGGGGGGGGGAGAGTGGGAGTGTTTCTTGCCTATAAGCCATGCACTTAATTTTCGGTTTATCTGATCACAGCATATATGATTTCTTCCTAGCTGGCCCTTATTGTAGCACAGCACCGAGACCGTTCGAACAACTTGTCTGGAATTAATCTCCCTGCTTTGGAAACGGGATTAAAGAAAATTTATCTTGCGGCCAAGGATAGAGATGGTAAGTGTGCCTGTGACAGCAAGTGTGCCAGTTGTTGAGAAGGTTAGTGCCTGAAGTCCCGTTTAAACAAGTTGAAAGGGATGGCTGGGACATTCTGATCCTCTAGAATTCCTGCCATTATGGGGTTATTCTCTTGGAGAACTCCATGTCAACAAAAACCCCAGCTGTGGTGAATAATGTCAACTGTTTGGAATCGAAAGCTTCCCATGTTTTCTGCAGTGCACCTGCAGCTTGGGGCAGTCTTAGTTCCCTCGCTGCTGATAAAAGCTTGGAATTCTCACTATCACCACCAGAAGCCAAAACAACTAAACGTTTCTGATAATTTAACCTCTCACTAAAGAGGTTACGGTGTCCCCAACACTCCTAGTTTATTCCCTTTGCATATCTTTCCCCCATGTGCCTATGTGTTCTCAGTGCTGCCTTTAATGGGGTTACTTACATAATTATGTTTAAATATTTATTTGGATGGTGTCGTTTTAGTTGCATTAAAAAAAAAATTATTCGGTAAGCTGCCTTGGGTCCTGTGCTGAGAGATAGGCGGAGTATAAATAAAACGAACTGTGCCAAAGACTCTGCTGTTCTTCACACAGGATCAAAGGGGGTTAAATAACTCTTTGCCTCTGGAACAGGTGGCTATTGTTTAGGGCCAGGTTGCACCCCTGGCTTCCGGTTACCTACCCTTAACCTTTTTGGTCCCGTGACAAGAATTTCCTTTGCAATATTATCTACCTAGTTACATATCCTTTGTTTTCATGTGAACTACAACTCAGACAGCATTTTTCGTTTCTTTCTCTCAGCAAGTGTCCACCTGCCCCGCATTGGATACTCAACCAAAGGTTTTAATTGGTATGGGACAGAGCGTCTTATCCGGAAGTACTTGGCAACAAAAGGCATCCCCACATTTGTGTATCCTTCTGAAGTGCACATCTTGCAGTTCTCAGTCTGCCATATCTGTAAAAGCCAGAATGTAGAGGTTGGAAATTAATTGCATCTGTTTTACACAGCACATTGGGACCTTCCAAATGTTAAAGCACCAGACTGGCACTGCATGATGAGTAACAGGCCTTACCACTCTCCCAACAATTTTGGAGGTCATGCTTTGGTTTTTAGTGAGGCCACGAGGTAGTGGTGGAACAGAAAATCTTCTCTCTCCCCAACCTCCTTTCACAGGTTTCTTAATACAAAAGGCAGATAAGTGGCAGTTTGTCCTGCAATTCTGGAAGACTACAGCATTACATTTTTATGTCTTTGAGGGAAATGTTATTGCAGCTCAATCCTACACATATTTACTCAGATATGAGTACAGTACTATCATTTTGAGTGGTGTTTATTCCCAAGTACAGTGGTGCCTTGGTTCTCAAACACTTTGGTACTCAAACAACTTGGAACCCAAACACTGCAAACTCAGAAGGAAGTGTTCTGGTTTGCAAACTTTTTTTTGGAAGCTAAACGTGCGCCGTTTTGAGTGTTACACTTCCAATTTGAGTGCCGAACTTCTGATTTGAGTCCCACATTTCCATTTTGAGTGTTACACTGAGGTCTGACTGTTTTTGCTATTTATTTCGCATTTTTATATTTGCAGCTCTTTTTTGTTTTTGTGCCTGTGTGGAACCCAGTTCAGCTACTGATTGATTGATTGATTGATTGTGTGACTGCAGTACATTGTTTGGATCAATGGTCTCGTTAGATAGTAAAATTCATGTTAAATTGAGTTTTAGGGGTTATTTTTAAAACTCTGGAATTGATTAATCCATTTTGCATTGCTTTCTATGGGAAAGCACACCTTGGTTTTGGAACGCTTTGGTTTTGGAACGGATTTCTGGAACGGATTAAGTTTGAGAACCAAGGTACCACTGTAAGTGTACACAGATCGCATTAAAATCTGCAATCATATGTAAGCAGCTCCAGTACGAGCTCCGTGCATAAGTACGTAAATATTTTACTTCCTGACTAAAGGTAATAATAGTTGTAGGTATTTGCTGAGAACTCCTTAACTATTCGCTTCAGATACTACTTTCCTAGAAACAAGGCATCATCTTCACAAGCATCCACATCAGCAGCATCACTGCAACCATAAAGGTGTTAAAAAATCAATTAGAAATAACCACTCACAGTTCACAGCGCTGCTTCCTGCTCTTTCTGCAGCCAGTCAAGATTCATGTTGACTTTCTTTATAATTGTTTATTTAAGCAGGCACACAAGAAGCATGTTTAGAAATCTGTCTCTCTATATCAGTGATGCGCAGCAGAAATTTAGACAGAGTTCCATCATGCATCCAAGTTTTTAGAACAGAAGCTGTACTTTTGCACTTCACCACAAACAAGCCTCCTAAAACTGGCTTGAGTATTTGGGCTTGGATAAGACTTGTTGACGCTGAGTACAGTTGGAGCCACACAGCGGACAAGAGCAGCACTATAGCAGTGTGACTTGGGCTTCCATCTCCCAGTGAAGTACTTTTTAAAAAAACTTTATTTTTTCAAAACATTTGAGAACAGCTGTGTTTTTAAAATAAACCACTTTTGTAAAATATGACTGAATTGTCTAATCTTTAAGTGAAATGGGTTCTACTACTTGGAAGAACATAAAGCTTTGTGATTGACAAGGTGGGCAAAGATACCAAATTAAAAGCTGTCTTCTTAGGGCCACTGAAAATGCTGTGTAGATCTTGCAAGGGCTGTCATATTTGCAAACTGCTGATGAAGTCAATCAGCCCAGTTAGGTTAATAATCTCTGTGCCAACAGTTGCCAGGAAAGTATCTACTTTATGATGTAAGCTTAGCCCAAAATGTTGTTATGGAAACTAATTCACTAAGGATGCTTTAGGAAAAGGAGCAGAAAAAGACACAACTTTGTCCCTTGACCCTGGCTGGAGGTGGTGCCATCAAAGTGTCCCTGAAGTTATTGTAGTCCTGCATGTTTTTAACTGTTTACAATGTTCTTTCAAATAAATTTCCCAATCTTTATTAAAGTTTTTATCATCCTGGTTTCCGATTTTTCCAGTCATTTTCACTATTTCAGTATAGTCCAACATTCTTGTTATCCACTCTTCTTTTGTAGAAATCTTCTGGTCCTTCCAGTTCCGGGCTAAGAGCATCTGGCTTGCAGTCATAGCATACATGAACAATCTTTTCTGCTCCCTTGGAATCTCTGCACCTAAAATTCCTAATTAAAAAAGCTGCTGTTTTTTTAACAAGTGTTATTTTAAACATTTTTAACTCATTATAATTTCCCAGTATGCTTTTATCTTTTTACAACTCTACCACATATGATAAAAGGTGCTCTCTTTTTCTTTATATTTCCAACATATATTTGAACTATTATACATTTTTGCTAGTTTACTGGGAGTTAAATACCATCTATACGTCATTTTCATATAGTTTTCTTTTAATGTACCGCATGCCCTAAATTTTAAATCTTTCCTCCACAACTTCTCCCATGCAGCTGTATATTATAACCAAAATCTCTTGTGCATTGTATCATTACAAATTTAACCTCTTCATCCTTAGTATCCTATTCTAGCAACATCTTATACATTTTAGACAGCGTTTTTACATTATTTTCTACCAGTTCCTTTTCAAACCTTGACATTTCATTACTAAATCCATTCCTTTTGTCAGTTTTAAATACATCATTTAATTGGTGATTATAATATTACTGATTATAATAAAGTTTCATTTAATTATTTCTAAAGGTTTCCTTTGGTTGTTTCCTTCTGTGATCTAAGCCATTGTCTCTCAACCTTGGACCTCCATCATCCCTGACCACTAGTCCTACTAGCTAAGGATGATGGGCATTGTAGTCCAAAAATAGCTGGAGGCCCAAGGTTGAGGAGCACTGATCTAAACAATTCATATATTCAATAAACATTTGCCATGTATTCAGCGTTCAGATCCTCCCCTTTCTTCCAGGATCTGGGCAATCTGCATCCGTGCAGGTGTTAACAGAAATGCTGGAAGCTCATTATTGGGCTAACCTTGAGTGATCAAGAGTCTTAATTCCTAGCAGCATCACTGCAGGAGACAATTTAACCACCATGTTACATACTAAGTTATTTTTTTTTAATACATTGCTCCAGAAAGTTTTAATGTTATCACAGTGCCACCACACATGGATATTAACAGCACATTTCCCTCAACAGTTGGGGCCAACTTCTTTAGCTATCTAGGATAGCCTTACTGGTGCATAATGCCACCTGTGCCATAACTTTAATGCAGACTCCCGGATTATGACAGAAACTGATTTCACTGTCAGACCACAAGGTGGCCTATTTTTCATTGGTTATTTGAATTTCTAGGTCCATTGCTCAGGGCATTTCTAGGTCCATTGCACTTAAAAGATTGCCATATTCAAGGGCTATTAGGGCTCTATACATTGAAGACACTATCTCCTTAAACAATTGAAAAGTTAACAAAAATGTCTTCTAAAATTGTCAGATTCTTGCATGCCTGGGCAGAGATATCTGGTTTTAAAAGGAATCCTAACAGCTGATTAAGGTGATATCACAATCATTTGAGATTTGGTAGATTGACAAGGAAAAGTTCCCTTCATGTGAGAATACCATTTACACCAAAATATTTCAGCTGTTCTGTTCCCAACTGCTCCAATCCGGCCATGCCCCCTGCCTCCTGAAAAGACAGGTGGAATCGGTGGGGTGGGGTGTGAGAGGAGAGACCAGCAGGACTAGCTTTAAAACCTTTTGATTTCCATATGGTCACTGTAGCACATAGGAAGGGGTTTGTGTCTTAGCAAGCACAGTTAGTAAGACCTGCTCTATAGACTGGTTCTGAAAGTTCTGTTTTCACACATGGTTTCCCCTTCAGCTGGTGGATTAGCGCCATCAAGTTTTTAAATTGAAAAAGCATTCTACTAGGTTCAGAGATGTGGGATTCAGAATCTGCCCCCACAAACACTCCCATATACAGTTCCAGCTCCCAGCCGTGCCCTCTTCCCCTCATGTATAAACTTGTCTGTTGTGTGTTGCCATATTTTGAATTGTTGAGGCATAATTACAACTGGCAACACTGGAAGAAAAATAAAAAGCTCAGTTGGTTCTCTTCTTTGGTAACACCCCTGAATCATTTTCCTCCTCTGTTCCACCAATCTTTGTGGGAATAATAAATACTGCACTGACCTATGCAGGATTGCTGTAAGGATTTCTGAGATAATGCACGCGAAAGCTCAATACAGTAAATGTATGCCTTTTTTCTGTCATGGTGGAGCACAGACATTTTGATTTCATTTAAAAAAATGTTTCTGGTTGCTTGGTGTTAATTTTTTCCTTTCTGTGGTTGCTCTGTTTAGTTGCTTCACGTCAGCTAGTCTTTAGGATTCAAGACATAAACCTATACATGCTTACTCAGAAGTGTCTTACTATGTTCAGTTGGGCTTACAGGTGAGTGTGCATAGGTTTGAAGACTTAGCTGCCATCCCAGGTTATCTGTAAAATTCATATCCAGACTGGATATTGAATGCATCTTCTCTCTGTCAACATGAACACATGTTGATGTGTGCACACTGCAAGTCCCCATGCAATACAGAGGTGGCCTTTTTGCATACTAAGGGAGGAAAGCTTGTTTCGAACTATATATTGTAAGGCAATAATGTTTCTCCCAACCATATCTATTTTAAACTTTATTTCATTCCATTTATCTGTTGGAGATAAATGGGTTGTACCTAATCCCTTTCCTCACACATTTTTCCCTCACAACAAACCTGTACGGTAGGTTTGTCTGAGAGGTTGCAATTGGCTCAAGGTGACCATGTAAGCTTCATGGGGAAGCCAATATCTGAGTGTGTTATTATGTAGGGGGCAACACAGAGCTCACACAACGATCCTTGGTATCAGAACTGGAATGCTAAAAACAGGTAACCTCTTGAAAGCTCCAGAGGGCACAAAACACCACAGTTTGATTTTTGTGTGCTTCATTGCATGAGGGCTACAAAGTGGTGCGTATTGGAGTTGTATTTAGAAGTCAGACTTTGCACTTTTCCCAGATAAAGCAAAATTTTGCCCACACCATCACCTCCATCTCACTAAACCGGTGGCAAAGTGGGGTGCCAATCTGTGGCTCATCTCAGGTACCAAAATGTCTTGTTCTAGCCCTGACAGCTGGTGCACGCACTGTACAAAGAGGTGAGTTTTCTTTGGGCAGTAAATAACAGCAGAATGCGATCAGGACATTCTCAACACTTACTCAACATTAGATAGACTGTGAGCAGATGTTTCAGCACAGAACATGCTCAGGGTTCTATTGGGAGAGCACTTCACATCCCCAAGCAACAAATTTTAGAGGCTTTTCTCGAATTGCCCGCCTTTGGTGTCTCCTGTCTCCATGGCTCAGGTGATTCTCAAGGCATTATGAATACTACAGGCATTGTACACATTCAAAATGAAAAGTATATGCTTACTTTTTATATACTAGAACCTCTGTAGGGCAGCTTGAATATTCAGTGTATCTGATGTTGCATTTTGAAACTGACAAGGACCAAGGTAACTGAACAACTTCCAGATATGTAAGGTTATTACTTGGCTAATTATATTGCATGCCCATCCATCCAGGGTCTATTTTTATTTCTTATCTAACTTTATGAAGTTGTATCACAGTTGATTGTTAACAATTCAGGCATGTTGTAGTAGTGAAAGTAATAGTGTCGTTGGCATATAGTAAACAAAGGGATTTCTGCTACCGGATAATCTCAAACATATGGTTTGGGGAGAGACATATGGTGTTCTTCAGATAAAGAACACATCCTTGTCTTACCCTTGCCTTTATTAGAATGGAGTTGGTAAGATTTACCTTGGGATTACATGTAATATCTGTTTTTGGTGTGTTTTTGTTTTTAAAAAGCTGTCCCTAGAGGTAATCTCTTTTGAATCAAAAACAGACTTAAGGTATACAGTAGAGAGAATATAGTTTTCCTGTTTGATGTTAGAAAATACAGGCTGAAAAATATTTCAGCCCTCTGCTTCCTGGCACAGAAACATGAATCTTACCATATTGGCCCAAATATAAGCCACACCTAAATATAAGCTGCACCTTTAAAATTCGGGGGGGGGGGGGAGAGAGAGAGAATACCCAAATATAAGCCGCTCCCATAAAATTCTGCGGGCGCTCACACCCATTCTGTTTTACCGTATGTCTGTTTCAGCAGCGGTATCATAAAACCCAATTTTTGTAGGGTCGCAAAACTTTTCACGGTCGAAATTTGGAAAAAAAGTGAGGCTTATATTCAGACCAATACAGTAATAGTTTTTATATAGAATTCCCTGATAACCACTGCCATGTCATGGATCACATCCATGTCCACACACCCCTGTCCACCCAGTGCTTTTTGGAGCCCTGCCTTTCCTGTATCTATTTGTTCCATGAAATACTAGGAGGCCATGGACCTGAGATTCTTGCGCAATGGGGCTGGACCTTTGAGTTGAGGGTAGGGAAGGTTTTTGGAAACACCCTCGGAAAATCTAGAGGACGTTTATTTCTTATCATTGCCTTTGGTCCATCCTGGCAGGGAAGTGATGTGGTCTGTAACTGTGTACTGGGCAGTTTGCAGCTGTAATTCTTGTAAAAGTTATGTTTAATGTGCATAAAAAGCTATGTTTGTGTGCCTCGTGCATGAAACTTAATAGTTTGCATTTGCAGAGAACTGTAGCAAGTGCAAAAGGCGCATGCACAAAGTGTGAAAAAAGGGTGGAGTCTTTTTTTCAATATTATGTAAACTGAACGCATCCCTGGATCTCTCTCTGAGGCTGCCAGCATATTGAAGAAGCAAGTTGCTTATCTGAATCTCTCTCTGAGGCCAGTGAGAATAAGTAAGAACCCTAAATAAAACTGGGCTGCATTGCTGGTTGCTTAACAACGGCGTCTTGATTTGTATTTGCAACTTTTTTGGGTGACAAGCTTCAAGATAGTTTGCAGGAAACCCTCGAACTCCTTCCTTGGTGTGGAGCTTAGTGATGCCCACTCGCCACCAGCTCCAGGGCAGGGGATTCCGGATCTGGGGGGAATGGGGGCATCCCTCCGAAGCCCCGTTCTCCAGGGCGGCGCCAGGAAGCCCCGCGCCGGGGACTTGGCAGGGCAGCCCGCGCCCAGGCGCAAAGTAAGGCAATTCAAGCGCAGCCTTCTTTCGGATCCCGACTTTGGGAGAGCGGGGCTGGCTCGCCCTTAAGAAGCCTGCACGCGGCCGGGCTACACCTCTTTCTCCCCACCTCCCGCCGAGAGGCCGGCAACTCCGCCCCGGGAAGCGGCCCGGGCAGTCCTGCGCGGCGAGCGAGCGCTCCTTCCAGGCCAGGCTCGCCTTCGCTCCCAGCAGGCCGAGGCGGGCAGGGCTAGTCTCGGCGGCGGGCGGGGCGCTGCCGCCGCTGTCCTGGGCACAGGAAGCGGAAAGCGCCGCTGCTGCAGCCGCCGAGTGGGAGCCTGGAGCTGAGCCGGAGCAGGAGGCGGCGGGCGGGCGGGCGGGCTGGGAGGCTGGCGCGTTGCGCGCTCCGTCCACCGGGAGCTGCAGGATGGCGCGGCGGCGGCGGGCGAGAGGTCAGTCGCCTTCTTCCTCCTCCTCCTCCCTCTCCAGGGCGCGGCTTCTCCCACTCCTTCGCCCCGGGCAGGGACCCGTCCGCCAGCCCGGCGCGATCCTCCTCCCGGAGACGCGGCGCTTCTTCGCCCTCTGCGCGCCCGGGAGCGCGGGGCTTGCGGGAGACCCTCTTCGCTCTGCCTCTCCCGTCGCGCGGCTGGGTGAGGAGGGAGCGCGGCAGCCCAGCTCCGCCCGCAGCCCGACAGCACTTTCTGGCCCCCGGGAGGGAAAGTGCCGCTCTGTGCGCCGCCAGCCTCTCCCTTGCGCGGGAGGAGCAGGCCTGGCTGCCGCTTCCCCTGAGCCCGGGGCTGGTGGGGGGCCGGGAACCGCAGCTTCTGAACTGGTGTTGCTTGAGCTCTGGGCTAGAACAGAGGAAAACCCACTGGGCTACTTTTTCTGCTAGCTTGGACGCATCCTTGCCATTGCATCTGGGCATGGGTCGCTTTTACCTCATGCTGCAGACTGGTGCCAACTCTGGGGGTGCAAGCAGCCTTAGCTGAGGCAGCCTGTTTAATGAGTAGAGATGCACCCTGATCTGTAGGGAGAAGGGCAGCGATGATGAGTGCCTTCTGGTTGGGGCACTGTTGCTGGAAATTGCCTTGGGCACCTCGTGGCAATGGACCCCCAGCCCCAGGGGCCTTTTGCAAGGCCAGCAGGAAGCATGCAGGCTGAGCGTCGCTGCTGCCTTCAAGCTGCAGTGTGCAACACCCACCCACCCTTGGCCACCCTTCCTGGGACAGTTGGGACCCTCTCCTGGAAAGTGAGAGCGCTTTCAGGGAGCAGCATCCATCTGCTGTTTCTGCTCTCAAGCTGGAAAGGTGGCAGGGGTGGGCAGGCAACAGTTTGGTCGGCTTGGCCAAGGCTATTCAGCTGCCTTTGCCATGCAGCTGCCAAACAACTTCCAGCCGTCTTCCCAACTTTGGAAGCTGGGAAGGACAGGGAGCGTGACTAACTGGATGCTGCTGGCATGGGAGGTCTCCAGGTTGACCCTTTGCGCCACCTTAGTCAGGTTGCTGGCAACCACTTCCTACCCTTGGAGCTTTGGACGGAAAGATTCCTGCCCACTTTCATCAGGGACAACTGTGTAGTTGCCGAGATGATCTCCACCCAGCTCTGCAGCTCCGGAGTTGGGAGGAATGCTGGCTGCTTGTCTCGCTTACCAGGAGGTGCCACCGCAAGTTGCCATAGTGAGCCTGGCGAGGGGAATTGTTGAAGGCTGATTCCTCCCACATTCCTTCCTTTACAGGCACAGTTACTGCAAAGTGAATGGTGTTTTAGGGAGTCATTAACCAAAATAGGCTAATTCCAGGCAAAAGCCTTGAGCAACACCCTATCCTGGAGGTTGCTTGGAAACTTGGGCAGACGTCTAGTGCTGGTTATGATTTGGGATTGCAAGATTTCTTGCAGTAATGCTAGGTACTTTCTAAAGCCGTTGTTTGATTGTATGAGTGAGTTCCATGTAGGAAATGCAAAAATATCAGCATGAAAAGACAATGTAAGAAATCAATCCACTGCACAAATACTTAGCTACACTGTGGGTTCTGGGTTATACACCAGTGTGTCTCAGAATCTGCTTAGCTATTATGCATAGAATTAGGTTGCATGCAACCAGTGATTCAACAGGTATTTCCTACAGTAGAGAAAATATTCCCTTGATGAATGGAAGGTGTGTTGCCCCGTAAAACTCTGGTGTTAAGTAAAAGCAAGCTGTTTGATGCAAGTTCGAAAATACTGCATCTATAAGGTAGCCCTGTGTGCCAATTTAATAGTCTCAGTTGAGACTGTTTAGCTGGAAAAGACTGTAAAGCCTTAAGGAAGAAATCAGTTATGTTCAATTTTATTAAGGGAATATCCTTCAAAAACCTCTAAGCTTGTGCTGTTAGGTGCCTTTAGTAATGTATTGTTGTGAGTTACATCTGCCTAAGAAGAATATTATTACACTTTATTTTCATTTATTTGCATAACTTATTTACACAGTACCCTTAGTTAAAAGTAATGTCATGGTGGTTCACAAAATATACAGCTATAGCACCCAGGGTTTGGGAAGGAAGGTGGAAAAACCTTACAAATGCCTAGGTGAGTTGATGTTTTGCCTCTTGCTGTAAATCTGCTGAAATAGCTGGTGCCTGATGGAACTCGGAAGGGAGATCATTCCTCAAGGTGGGCGCCATCACAGCTGCTGCCTGGACCACTTAGGTAATAAACTAAATTGGGCATCATCAAGATGAAGCTTGTCTCGTTTTACCAGCTGACTACAGAAATGGTGGTAGAAGAGATACCTAGTTCCATTTCATTCAAAAGCTTATAACAGAAACAGCTCCAGAGGGGTTGATATGTTAGTCTGTTAAAGCAATCAGGGGGGAAATGTCTTGTGTGACTTCAAAGACCAACTGAAAATTTATTGTGCCATAAGCTTTCATGGAGAAGAGCGATTCAGCTCTAGTGCTCAGTGTTTAATTCTTGAGGGTGCAAAGCAATTCTGCTTTTCAGCAGAGGGCAGCAGCTGCAGGATATAGTCCAGCATTACACACACAAGTTAATAATTGGTGGCAAAACACACTCGGGTTTGGTTAGGGTGCTTTTGCGTATAGAATAGAGACTGGAATAAGCAGCGCAAACACTTTTTTTCCCAGAAGTTCTTTATGAAAGCACTAATATTAAGAATGTTAGAATCTTAAGCAACATTAATGCACCTGATGTCCATGAAACCTTATGGTAACAGTGCAGTCCTTTACTCAGAAATAGAATCATAGAATTGTAGATTTGGAAGGTAGGCAAAGGGTCATCCAGTCTAACCCTCTGCAATGCAGGAATCAAGATACTAGATACATTAGTTCACGTACTGCTTCTTTGCTGAGTGAATTGCAGGTGACCACCCAGTGTGAGAATAAGCAGCACTTGAACCCATGGCCTTCAGAGATGCTGGCAAGCTCTTTAACCGCCAGACCACTTTGCCTCTCATAGTTTTCACTATATTCATTGACACCAAATGTCACAAGATTATTTGTTGTTCTAATAAATATTTGTAATGCTTCCCAACCAATTTAACTCCTAAACTTTATATTTTTAGATTTTTAGTTAAGCTTCCAGCTTCCCTCTCCAATGCAGACCAAGGTGATTTCAGCGCTTTCTGTCATTGCCTACACTGAATCATATATTGGCTTAATAAACTAAGATATGAATGAGCCTTTTGCTTCTTACATATAGCTGCTTTGCCCCCCCTCCCCCTTTGCGATGTGAGCTGTCAAGTCAGGAAGCGTCTAAAGAACTATAGTTCCCCATTTAATCTGAACCGGGGGACTGCGGTTACCAGACATGAAACAAGGCAAGATATAGAACCAAATTTAAACCATGGTTTACAGTGCAATTATATATGATAAGCAGCTTAGCTCAGTTGGTTAGAGCATGGTGCAGATGTGTTCACTCAAAAGTAAGTCTCACTGAGTTGAGTAGAGCTTACTCCCAGAATAGCGAGTCTCGGATAATAGCCTGGCTTGTTCCAAATCATGCTTCAGACAAAATGGTAATTATGGCTAATTATAGACTTCTTGTTTTGATTGTTCATGACACAGAGGGAGGACCAAAAGGGCTATTTGCATGGGCAGAAGTCTTGTTGGTTCGTATCTCAGCTTATTGAGCAGAGATGATTATCCAAACCATTGTGGTCTGGTTCACACAGAATGCTGGTTCAGAGATGGTTTAGGTCAGGGGTCTGCAACCCGCAGCTCCGGAGCCGCATGTGGCTCTTTTACACCTTTGCTGCGGCTCCGGGGCGGATACTAGCGAGGGGAGGAGGCGCATTGTGCGCCCCGACACTCCCCACTGTGGCGGGCGCTGTACTGGCTGTGACGTCGCATGGGGGCGGTGCATGCGTTAGTCACGCACCGTCCCGATGTCACCTTCCCGCCCACTGTCAGATCGCGGCTCCGGAGATATATTTGTTTTAAATGTCACAATGGTTTTGTGGCTCCCAGTTTTTTCCCCTTTGGAAACAGGTCCAAGTGGCTCTTTTTGTCTTAAAGGTTGCAGACCCCTGGTTTAGGTTGACATGCGTAGACCACAGTGAACCTTACATTAGTTTGACATTTTACTTTTAGTTCTACCAGGTGATCAATAAGAAAGGCTTTGCTGCATTGGCTTAGCAGGTCCTGAGTGATACAGCAGGGTTGTGTTTTGATTTGTGTCTCCAGAGTCCTGGCTGCAGCATTCTGATAACAGACCCTTCTCTTGGTTGTGACCCTCACTCTAAATGTATCCTGACTTTATACTGTCGCAGTGATACTTTTTTTAAAAAAAGTTTATCCACCTTGTATGCAGTTTCTTTGCCCGCTACATGGTCATTTCATTTTTTGGTCTTATTTTATGTATGGGCCATTGTAAGACACAACCTTCCTTCAGTCGTCTCTCCCCCCCCCCCAGTCATCTTTTGAACACATTAAACAAAACCAAAAGCTTTCGAAAATCACAATGATTGCTTCCTAAATTCAGATCCTGCCCTTCCAGTGTGCAAGGTAAAAATCACCAATCCAAGATTAAGAAAATGCACAAGAGAAACCTCAAATTGAACAACAGCATGTTGCATGGTATAGTGCTATACTGATCAGAGTACAGCAGATCTAGGTGTGACTTCATCCTCTTTATTCATATGTTCAGATAGTTAAGGGCCAAATTGCATGGAGACTTCAGCAGATGTAACAATCGTCCTCTCATCGTGAGAAAAAATTCTGAGAAATTCTACTTGGACAGCATTTTCAAGCCCGTTTCCCGGCTCTGTCTGGGAAAATCCAGACGTATGGCAGCCCTATTTTCAACACACAACTATTAAAGGCACCCCAGGTTCAGAGTGTTTGAATATTAATCCCCCAAAGCAGGAAAAGCACCACTTTAGGAGAACCTAGTATTTGTTTGTGTTTAATAGTCCATCTCATTATTAATATTTACTTTCCTAGGTTTATGTTGAAGATGCTTCCCTAGAACTGAAGACTGAAATTACTGTTCTCTCAAAATTTTGGGCGGATTATCGAAAATCGGAGTCAACCACCAAAACGCTTTCTTCGGACTTAGTGGCCTGCTTGGGTGCCTTTGTCTTCTGTTCCCCGGCTTCTCTTCCACCATGGATACTGAGTCAACCTACTCTGGATATTCCCACTATTCAGGTCACTCCAAAAAGGCCCAGAGACAAGGGTATGAATACTTTTATCGCAGATCTGGTCTAGAATCTGCCTTCTCCCTTCAGTTGTGTAATGAAACTTTTGTACTGCTTGACACTTTTTTGTCTTGGTGAATGCTCCAGCATAAATCCACAAAAAGAGAGCACGGTCTATGGGAGAGCCCTGAATGCTTTCTTTGCTTATTGTGTCTCTGGTTCCACACAGGACTGGAATGGGGATAGCTGTGGCCCTTCAGATGTTCTTGGGAGTCCAGCATGCATCAGTACCAGCCAGCATGGCCAATGGTCCGGGTAATGAGAATTATAGTCCAGCAAAATCTGAAGGGCCACAGGTTCCCCACCCGTGATATAGGGGATAGGATGTTGCCTTTTCATTATAATGCTCTTGACCCACATAGTCAGGATACCTCATTCCCTTTGCTATCTTCCATCATATTGCCACTTTCTGCAATACCTAAGGCCCCAGCTACACAATTCCCAGTTCCCTAGGAAGAGGGATTGACTGTTATTGGAATTAGGTTTCCCCTTAAGGTTGTGGCCCTGCGTTTGCTGTAGCAGCAGAAGCACTGCAAAACATTGCCCCCTGCTCCCAACTCAGTCTCCTCAGACAAATACCATGGTGAGGGGGATTCAGAGGCACCAAGAGATCAAGGCGAACCAACAGAGGCTTATTACCCCTCTCCTTTTCCCAACATAGGTCATTATGCAAGTGACCAAGGCTGTCTCATTGCCAAAAGTAGGCCTGAATCTCACTTGTAACAGAGCTAGAAAAGTTTCCTCCTCCAAGGGTGCCTGGAGTTGTCTTATAAATATTCCCTTTTTAAAATTATATTTTATTCCATTTCACCATTTTAAACAATTTTGTATTTTCCCTTATTTTTGTCGACTTCCTACCCCATTTCCCAAGAAGTTGTTGTTTCTCCCTGTCAGGGCTGCCACTCAGTCCCAGCTCACATAGGACCACGCTAGCCAGCGTTCAGGTTAAAAGAGTCTTTATTGGATTACAGGTTCCATTTCCAAACTGCAATGTGCAGCCCTACTTCTTCTAGGTCAGACCGGCGAAGACCCGTCTGAGTCTCCGCCTCTAGCACACCAGCTTAATACCCTAGCCTTGCTCCACCTCCTGCGCCTTTCCCTCCGTCTCTGGGTCCTTCTGCCCCCCGGGGTCTCCTTTTTCCTACTCTCTTCTGACGCGGACCCCCCTGACCCTTCCGCCTCCTTGCGGCGGGCTTTGGGACCTGGTTCACTCTCTGGGCTGCTTACTGCGCCAGCTTCCGCTACATTTGAACTTGGCGCGCGCGCCCAACTCTCAACCTTCCTCTTGATCGTTTCGTCGCTCCCCGAGGTGGGCGTGACTACTCCTGACTCATGCCCTCCCTCCTTCTGAAAGCCTCTGGAACCCGATATCTGGTCCCCTTTCTCCCCGCTGTTCCCGTCTGGGTACGTGGGTCCCGATCTCCAACTGCTGCTCTCTGATTCCTCTCTGGACCCTTCTTCCTGGGATGTCCCCCTGCTTTCCCCCCTTGCTCTGACTGTTGGCGCTCCCTTCTGGGAATCCTCGGACTCACTGGATAAGCTCGGCGATCTCGGTTCGTCATCCCCACTCATCTTTCCTTCGTATTCCTCCCCCTCGCTCTCTGTCTCCTCCCTTCTCTGCGTCTCTGCTTCTGAACCCCTGACATCCATCCCCCCCTCGAAGCCCCCCCTTCCCCCCTCCCCACTTTCAAGGGTGGTTGCAGGGTGCTCCATCATCACAGGAGTGAATGCCGGATACAGTTCGCTCCTCGTTGCTGGCCGCCAACTGAAGACCTCCGAGTCTTCCTCCTCGCGTTCGTCAACAGTGAGCTGCTCCGCCTCCATTTCAGTGCCGCCGTGCTCGAAACCGAGATCCTCCCCGCACACGTCCATGTCAGTCTCTGCGTCGGTCGCTTGACCTGGCATCTCCAGCCACCTCTGGCGCCACTGCTCCTCTGGCCGATCGTCCCACCAATACGAGGTGTCGGACGCCGAACCCTCCGGTGACCCCTCTGGGGAATGTGTGCGCTGTGCGGGCTCCCCGTCCGAGTCGAAGCCATGGAACGTGCTGGAGGAAAGTGTGGGCGTGAACAACCAGTCGTCGAAGAAGCCTGCTGGCATGGGTCTGTGTGGGAAAAGGGCATGAAACTCGTCCTTGAGCAGGGGTTCCTCCAAAGCGTAGTCTGGCACCCAGCTATTAGCACTAGCCCGGGTGCCCTCTCTGGCTAGGAGGTATTCCACTCCGTCTTCCCCCCATCTGGAGTCCAAAATCTCCGTGACTTCGTTGATGGGGTCCTGCTGTGGCAATCTTCCCGCCTCCGACCGCTCCTGAAACGGACTCGGTGCTGTTCCTGGTTCCTGGAACCTGTGAGGTGTCCTGTAGGGAGTGAGCACCGACCTGTGGAACACCGGATGCATCCTGGAACCCTCCGGTAGCACCAGCCTGAAAGCTACTGGGTTGATCTGCGCTTCGACTTGGTATGGACCGAGTTGCTTGTGCCCCAACTTCTTTTTGGCTAACGATCTGGTCGGCACTGCGTGGGCTGCCAACCAGACCCAGTCTCCCACTCGGATCTCTTCGCCAACCCGCCTGTGCTTGTCCGCTTGCACCTTGTATGCGTGCTTCGCTAGCTCCAGCTGCCGTCGGAGTTGATCGTGGACCTCCTGCAACTCAGACGCGAAAGCGTCCGCCGTCTGCGGTTCCCCCTCCCCCACTCTGTCCAGTCCCGGGAAGGTTCTGGGATTCCTCCCATTGTTGGCGAAGAACGGCGTCACCCCCGTGGACACGTGCTTCGTGTTGTTGTAGGCGAACTCGGCGAGCGGCAGGTAATCCACCCACGTCGCAGGCTGTTGATTGGCATAGCATCTCAGGTACTGCTGCATGATGGCATTGACCCTCTCCGCTTGCCCGTTGGTCTGCGGGTGTCTCGCTGATGTCAGGTTGATTTTGACGTTCAGGAAGCCCATCAGCTTCTGCCAGAAATTCGAGATGAACTGGCGACCGCGGTCGGACAGTATAGACCGCGGCAGCCCGTGCACTTTGAACACGTGATCTATGAACAGTTTAGCTGTTTGTTCTGCCGTGGCCACCTTCGCACACGGTATGAAGTGTGCCATCTTGGTGAACAAGTCCACCACCACTAGTACAGCCGTCTTGCCTCTCGAGCTGGGTAGATCCGTGACAAAGTCCAGGGCCACCCTCTCCCACGGTTCAAACGGCGTTTGCAGCGGTTCGAGCAGTCCCGCCGGTGGTTTGTGCACCGGCTTGGCCCTCTGGCAGGTGTCGCACCTCGTGACGTAGTCCGCGACTTCCCCTCTCAGTCTGGGCCACCAAAAGTCCCTTGCGACTAATTCCACCGTTTTTTCCGTGCCAAAGTGCCCGGCCGTGGGTGCGTCGTGCAACTGCTGCAGTACCTTGGCGCGAAGTTCATCTCCAGGCACGTAGATGGCCCCTTTACGTAAGAGCAAGCCGTCCCGTATCTGGAACTCGTCGCTCTTCGCCGTGCCCTTGTGCACCTCGGCCATCTTCACCTGCGCGAATGAGTCGTCCTGCAACGCCCGCCGCACCGCATCCAGGTCTACTGTGGCTGAAGCGCACGCCCACGCTGTTGGCGCGAAGATGTGCATGGCTGCCGCTGGCGTCGCCTCTTCGAGGTATTGCGGTTTTCGGGACAGTGCATCCGCCATGATGTTGGTGTCGCCTGGGACGTACTCTATTCGGAAATCGAAGTCAGCAAAGAACTCCGCCCAACGTATCTGCCTCTGGTTCAGGAACTTCGCCGTGCGCCAGTGCTCCAGATTCTTGTGGTCCGTGCAGACCTGCACCGTGTGCTTGGCGCCGATCAGGAAGTGCCTCCATGCTTTGAATGCTGCATGAATGGCAAGCAACTCCCTGTCCCAGATGGTGTAGTTCTGCTCCGACTTGCTGAGCTTTCTGGAGTAGAACGCTCCCGGTCTCCAGACCCCCTGTGGGTCCCTCTGCAGCAGGACAGCTCCCACTGCTCTATCGGACGCGTCTGTCTCTACCCGCATCGGTCTGCTGGGGTCGATATGCAGCAGTTGCTCTTCCGACGCGAAGAGACGCTTGAGTGCCTGAAAGGACTGCTCTGCCTGCTCCGTCCAGATGAATTTCTTTTTCTTGGAGCTTAGCGTGTCCGTAATAGCCGCCGTCTGCATCGCGAACCCTTTGATAAACTTGCGATAGAAGTTGGCGAAGCCGACAAACCGCTGGACCTCCTTCCGGTTGCGCGGGCTCTTCCAATCCAACACCGCTCGCACCTTGGCGCTGTCCATGGCTAGCCCCTTGTCCGACAACTTGTAACCCAAGAAATCCACCTCCGTCGTGTCGAACTGGCACTTCTCCAGTTTGGCGTACAGTCTATGCTGCTGCAACCTCTCCAGCACCTCCCGAACATCCTGGTCATGCGCTTGCTGCGACTCGGAGAATATCAGGATGTCATCCAGAAAGCAGACGCACTTCTTGTAGAGGAGTCCCGCCAACACATGATGCATGAAAGCTTGAAAAACGTGGGAGCCATTTTGCAATCCAAACGGCATCACTCTGTACTCGTAGGTTCCCAGAGGCGTGAACATGGCTGTCTTCCACTCATCGCCCTCCCTCATGCGGATGAGATTGTACGCCCCTCGCAGGTCCAACTTGGTAAACACGCGTCCCTTGCGCACCGTCGCCAGTAGGTCGTCAATCCTGGGCATGGGGAAATCAGAGGGCTTGGTCATCTTGTTCAAGAGGCGAAAATCCACCACCAGCCTTTTTTGGGGCGTGTCCTTCTTCTTCACAAAGAAAACAGGACTGCCCCCTACTGCCCTGGACTCCCGGATGAAACCGCGCTCCAAATTGTGATCTATGAACTGTTTGAGTTCCTGTAGTTCATCCTCCGACATGGAATACAGCCTCCCCTTCGGTAGCGTCGCCCCTGGTAGGAGGTCAATCTTGCAGTCATATTGCCTGTGCGGTGGTAACTTGTCTGCCTCCTTCTCGCAGAAGACCTCCAGAAAGTCTGCATATTTGTGGGGGACTGCTTGCAACGTTCCCAACTGCAGTTGTGAATCCTCCTCCTCTCCCTCCTGTTCGGGCAGGATGCAGTGTTCTGCGCAGTAAGAGGAGCCGAAGATCAGCTGTCGCTGGTACCAAGCCAGTGTCGGACTGTGCCTGTCCAGCCAACTCATGCCCAACACAATGGGTGTGTCCGACAGGCGGGTGACGTTAAAACTGATGACTTCCCTGTGGTTGCCAAGGCGCATCACCATTGGCGGCGTTTGCTTCACCACCTGCCCCCCCAGCAACTCTCTACCATCCACTGTGACGACTTGCAGGGGCAGAGTGGCCGGTAATAGCTGTATAGCGTGCTGCTCCACAAAATCCTGTGCTATAAAGTCTGCGTTGCTTCCAGAATCCACAGAAAGCGGCACTTCGATAGTGACGCCATCGGGCAGCTGGAGAGATGCTGTGAGTTGCACTACTGGTTTGGGTGGGAGGGGGTCCGTGGGTTGCAAGATTGCTGGGGACTGCTTCAGTGATGCGTCTGGCTGGGCCCCAGTGCCTCTGTCTCCAGCCAGACATCGTCGTTTCCCTGCTGTTGTTCGCTGTGTTGCGTGGCCGCTTTCACCATTGCGGAGGCTGCAGTGTGCTTGGAGCTCCTCTGGGGACACTCTTTCGCCAAGTGTTGAGAGCTGTCGCATATATAACACTTCCTGGTCCCTCTAGGAGGTTTAGTCTTGACTGCCGCCGGTGCAGGGGCTCTGGTAGCTGACTGAGCCCTGGCGCCTCCCACCTCCATAGGTTCCACTCCCCCTCCTGGCGGAGGTGTGGATTGCGCACGCGCAGCTTCCCTGGGAACGAAAGAGAAACTTCTCGCTGCTTCGCGCCCTCCACGTCCTTCGTCTCTGCACCATGGACGTTCTTCCAGCCTCACCCCCACAGTCAGCGCCCTTTGGACCACCTCCTGCGTGCTCCGGGGCCTCTCCCCCCTCGCAATTTCGTCTTTAACAGCACTGCTCAAACCTTCCCAGAAGAGGTCTCTGACTGGGGGCGAATCCCGGTCCCATTCTAAGGCACTGACCAGCGCAAAAAAGCGGGCGTGAT
Organism: Podarcis bocagei; assembly: GCF_964188305.1. Taxonomy (NCBI): domain Eukaryota; kingdom Metazoa; phylum Chordata; class Lepidosauria; order Squamata; family Lacertidae; genus Podarcis; species Podarcis bocagei. The sequence goes on along the minus strand of NC_138143.1, from coordinate 43,622,768 downwards.
ACTGGCGTACGCTCGCCCTCCCTTGTTTCAGTCCATGAATCTCCCGTCGGGCAAGATCCACGTCAATGGTAGATAAAAAGCACGCATCCATCGCTTTGATAAAGGCATCTGCATTCTGAAGCGCCGGATCTTTATCCCTCCACAAATTGCGTAGCCACGCTTTCGCATCCCCATGCAAATGGGATAGTATAAACCCCACTTTCTCTTCCTCATCCCTAAAGTCTTTCGCCAGCAGTTGCAGTGCGCACATTACGTCTGCTCGAAAATTGGGGTACTGTTGTAAATTCCCATCGAAGTGAGCCACAAGCCCTCCTGCTCTCCGTGCCAACCCAACCCCCTCCGGTCTGGGTCCTGGCTGCCCATGCTTAACCAATGCTTCAAACCTGGCGTGGAGATCTCTGTAGGCGGCTGCCGCATCCTCCTCCCTTTTCTTGGATGCCTGTACCTCCGCGTTCAATTGGGTCACTGCCTGTTGCAGCACTGAAATTTCCTCTGCTTCCGTCATCTCTGCCAACCGTTGTGAGCTCGCTCCCAAACACCAATTTCCTCCTCTCGCTGCTTCTGCCTCCGCTGCGAGGTATCAGGTGTCCGAAGCTTTAAAGAGACGGGTCTTACTGTCAGGGCTGCCACTCAGTCCCAGCTCACATAGGACCACGCTAGCCAGCGTTCAGGTTAAAAGAGTCTTTATTGGATTACAGGTTCCATTTCCAAACTGCAATGTGCAGCCCTACTTCTTCTAGGTCAGACCGGCGAAGACCCGTCTGAGTCTCCGCCTCTAGCACACCAGCTTAATACCCTAGCCTTGCTCCACCTCCTGCGCCTTTCCCTCCGTCTCTGGGTCCTTCTGCCCCCCGGGGTCTCCTTTTTCCTACTCTCTTCTGACGCGGACCCCCCTGACCCTTCCGCCTCCTTGCGGCGGGCTTTGGGACCTGGTTCACTCTCTGGGCTGCTTACTGCGCCAGCTTCCGCTACATTTGAACTTGGCGCGCGCGCCCAACTCTCAACCTTCCTCTTGATCGTTTCGTCGCTCCCCGAGGTGGGCGTGACTACTCCTGACTCATGCCCTCCCTCCTTCTGAAAGCCTCTGGAACCCGATATCTGGTCCCCTTTCTCCCCGCTGTTCCCGTCTGGGTACGTGGGTCCCGATCTCCAACTGCTGCTCTCTGATTCCTCTCTGGACCCTTCTTCCTGGGATGTCCCCCTGCTTTCCCCCCTTGCTCTGACTGTTGGCGCTCCCTTCTGGGAATCCTCGGACTCACTGGATAAGCTCGGCGATCTCGGTTCGTCATCCCCACTCATCTTTCCTTCGTATTCCTCCCCCTCGCTCTCTGTCTCCTCCCTTCTCTGCGTCTCTGCTTCTGAACCCCTGACACTCCCCTTCTGCTGCATCCTGTATTCTATAATCAGATCATAACCACAATATTATAATCTAATTACTTCTGCTGCTCATAGCTCAAATCCTGCTCATGAGTTCATCATGCTGTAATCTTTGTTTAAATAGTCCAAAAAGGCATCCGTTCTTCCATAAGGCCTATAAATCTTCCTGTTTGCTGCAGAAGTTTGAAGTAGCCCAGTAGTTCCCAGTTAGGGGTCCGGGGACTCTGGGGGGTCTGTGTAATGCACCCAGGGGGGTCTGCGGCCCCATCCCTTGCCTCCCCCCAACTGATTTTTTGTCATTTTTTGCATGGTAATATCAAATTTTTATGTTTGTTTTAGCACTGTTTATGTCTGTTTTGGCACTGTTCGATTTTTCAATATATTGGCCAAAATCGGTTTTGAAATCGCACTGCGATAACAATTTTGACCTGGCAATACGCAGCAATATATCACTTCTCACGCAAGGGAGAGCAGGGCAGCTGATTTCAAGGCACTGCCGATGTCACACAATGTTCTCAGCACGCTGCTGATCTGAGCTGCCTTCCCTCAGGCTGACGGAGAACAAATGATTGCCCTCCCTTCAAGGCACCGTGGCACTACCTTCCCCTGGCACGGGCAGCTTTCCTTCGTCAGCCCCTAATAAGGAAACAGATTAGGGATGAGCGACATCTGGTTTTCAACATCGTGCTATATCAGCAGCTAAACATCATGATATTCTGCTACATCGCTGGACATATATACAGTGGATGCTCGGGTTGCGAATGTGATCCAGGCGGGATGCACGTTCGCAACCCGCAGTGTCCGCAACCTCAGCGGTGCGTCTGTGCATGCGCGGGTTGCAATTTGGCGCTTCTGCACATGCACAAAGTGTGATTTAGCGCTTTTGCGCATGTGTGACCACCAAAACCCAGAAGTAACCCATTCCGGTACTTCCGGTACTGCCAAACCATAGAGTTATCAAAATTTTCAAAAATTTGGGGGGGAGTGTCCGTGGCTTGGCTTTTGAAAAATCGGGGGTCCTCAGTAATTAGCTAATTGGGAACCACAGACGTAGCATAATTCCCTGCCCCAGATTTTCTATAAAACGTATTTCCAAAGGGGCTTGCTGTAACTGGTGCTTGTTGGATTGAGTGATTCCTTTTAAAGTTCGTTTGAAGTTTGCAGAGGAAGAAACCGCTCTGTTTTCAGCAAGTGGTTTGAATTCAATCGGATTCCTGTAAAACTGGCTTCCGCTGCCCATCGGCTGATCTGTGCTTAGAACATGCCCCTTTGGAGACAGGCTTCCAGCCCCAGTGGGGGTCCCTGTCAGGAACATTCCTGATAGCCCCTTTGTAGACGCCTCTGGACCTTCCCCACGGCTGACGTCACACAGAACGTTAGGAGTGCGGCAATTGGACATGGTGTGGCCTTGCAGGCCAAACTGGGACTTGTGCCAGGTTTAATTAAGCTTGTCCAGTCCACACTACATCTAACAATTTGTGGGGGTGGGAAATCCCAGAAGTGTCATTCTTTCAAGTGGTGTCCGTTATCAATGCATATCAAAATGACTATGTGTCAGGGGTTCAGGGACAGAGGCACAGGTGAGGGGGGAGACGGAGAGCGATGGGGAAGAAACCCAAGACAGTGAGGAAGAGGATGACAATGACTTGAGGTCTTCCATGAGTCTCTCAAGTGAATCGGAGGATTCCCAGAAGGGGGCGCCCCTGGTCAAGCCAAGGGGGGTCACAGGGGGGACCTGCCAGGAGCAGGGAAGCAGCAGGGAAACCCCGAGTGGGAGTGGGAGATCGGGGTCGGCTTCCCAGGAGGAACGGAGTGAGAAGGGTGGAGTTCCCAGTGTGACACACGGAGCAGAGCAGGAAGGAGACAGGGGAAGGAGATCGGGGCAGGACGTCCTGCCGGAAGGGGCGGAGAGTAGTACAGGGAGTAGTGTAGCTGTCAAAAGGAAGGTCAGGGGTAGCGAACGCGCGCCAAGTTCAAATGTGGAGGCGCGCGGAAATGCAGAGAGCCCGGAGGAGGAGCCTGGCCCCAAAGCACGAAGGAGGGGGGAGCAGGCATCTGAGGGATCCGCGTCAGGGGAGAGCAGGAGGGAAGGAACCCAGGGGGGCAGAAAGGAAGGACAGGAAGAGGTGGTCTAGCACAAGCCTCTTAAGCTGGTGTAGGGGCGGGACCGATTCAGAGGGGACTTCTAATGTCTAAGCTTAAGAGACGCGGGGCTGCGCGCCTCGGTTGTGGAACCAATAATGAACTGCAATAAACATCCTTGTATATAAGAAGAGCTTGGCGTTGGTCTTTTGTGAGCTGAGACCTGAGGCAGCCTCTGACACTATGTATTATAAAACAACTATTTGAACTAATTTTTCAGTCACATGTCCAACTTACCACATAAAAGCAAGATTCCAAAGAATCTCTTGGACTTCTCCCCTTTGTGGGCCCTATTGTTAATCATTTCCTCCTGCATCCAACTTCTTTTACCTCTCCATTATGTCTAAAATTCACCATTAAACTACAAGTAGTATTCCAATCCTACTAATGATTTTAACTGTTTACAATGGTTTTTAAGATAAGTTACAAATTTTCCCCATTCCTTATTAAATTTTTGGTCTTCCTGATTTCTGATTCTTCCAGTCATTTTGGCGTAATCCATCAACTTGATCTGCCATTCTTCTCTGCTAGGAGTTTTATCTTCTTTCCATCTCTAAACAAGCTTTTTTTCAACTCCTCACTCTCTCTGATCCACCTGGTCTCTCTCTATACTTTTTGTGCAGAATCACTTGCCAATGGCTTTTCTCGTAATCTGCGCCCTTCTCTCCATTTCACTAAGTTTCTCTCCCTACTCTCTTACTTGGTTCCATGTCCAGTGATCCATTTTTCCTTTTTCAACTTTGACAAAAGGAAAAAAAAATATGACAGTTAACTATATAGTTTCAGAAGTCCATAGGCCCCCTTGAATTTAGACATAGTCTCTCAGGGGATGGGGTTTCTGTGCTACTCGACTTGCCTGAGTATCTGTTTTACTACAGGAGACGTAATTCTTTACAGGTGGGTAACAAGATACTTGTTTCAAGTGGTGTTGATTATCATTAAGGATCGAGCAGGAGTATTCTGAAACAAATAATTTTCTTTTCTGCCAACTCTCTCTGACCCTCCTCTCTCTTTACCTTTTGTGCAGTAGCTGTTCCCTTAACTTGTACCTTCCCTCTATGTCACTTAAGTTTCTCTCTTGGAGTGCTGTCCTAACTCTCTTACTTTGTTCCCCATCCCTTGAAACAATAATCTCTACCAAGCAGTGGCATAGCATGGGGGGGGGGCTGAGGGGGCCATCGCCCCAGGCCCAGTTTATTTTTTGGGGGGAGGACACATCATGGCGCCTTGCCGTGTCTCGAGCTGTTGTGTCCTTGAAGCACCAGGCGTGCAGCCCCTGCGAACCCAGCACTGCTTTTGCGAGCGGCACTGCTGGCAGGGAGGGCACCGTGAGCTATTGTGTTCTTTTCGCGGCTCCCTCCAGCTGGGAAGGGGAGCTGAGAAGAATGGCCAGCATCATTTTGGGGACTCTTGCAAAACAACGCTGGACTCACGGGGCGCCGTCAGTGTGTCTGTTTTGCAGCACTGGGCAGGGCAGGGGTCGCTCCGGTGGCATGCCCTGCCCCATAGCCCTCCCCACCCACGGCACATTTTTTTGAGGGGGCACAATGCCCACACACCCTTCCCCACGCCCCTGCCTGCCCCTGCTGCCAAGAAAACGCCCTAACCCTGAGCCTTGCTCGGAAGAAACGTTAAAAGGAAAATACATATCCTTTGAAATGTAAGCTACCAAATAATGCAGTACACAGACACCATCAGTCAAAAGATCTGAATTTGTATTGGCCATCATTATATACCCGGAATCAGTGTTCTGGAATCTGTTCCTTCAGTGCTAGAGAGGAACACTTTCCTGCTTCTTCTAACCACCGTGGTTAACTGCTAGTCACAGGGATGCCCAAGTGAGGAAGATAAATTAAGTCAACAGCTGCTTTCAGTAAGTTACTGGCCAAAGCCATAGTCAATCAAGTAAATGTTGTAGGGTATTAGCTATCCTGCCTAATACTAAGGCTTCAGTATCTGAAGAAGTGTGCATACACACGAAAGCTCATACCAATAACAAACTTAGTTGGTCTCTAAGGTGCTACTGGAAGGAATTTTTTTATTTTGTTTCAAAAAAGGCCTCAGGCAGTTCTGAGGGAGGGAAAAGTTACTTTGTCATACGTAAATTTGTCAGCTCAAGAAACTAAAGAAAAGTTTTTTAAAAGAAATGAAATTATACCATTGAAATGCTGTGCTTTCCCCAGATTGACAGCCCCAGTGCAGCACAACTTACTGCCTGACCAGAAGTTCTCTGTCTTGGATATGTTTTGAACCTTGGACAAGAGAGAAATTTAAGATTTGGCTGCCAGCGATGGTTAGCGTATGTGTGGGTTGGTGCGAGACTCCAGTTCTGTACAGATGGGAGAATTTGAGCCTGCCAAGACTCTCATCCTGCTGCGGCTTCCCTTGGGTGTGTGTGTGTGTGTGTGTTTGTGTATATAGACTCCCAAGTGAGAGCTGTCAACCACATTCCAGAATATTTGAAGGGCTTGCCATGCAATGTCCTCAGAAGTGCTTGTTGGAGGCAGCAGATTATGGATGACCTGTTGCCAGTGAGGTCACCAAAGGTTAATGGAATAAGATCTCCTCAGATCTTCCTTACTGAGGTGATACTTCACAGCAATGCTATACCGCACTTCCCTCATAATCTTCTTAAACCTCCTGAGGAATTGGGTGGCTATGCAACGTGGCCCTTTCTCTTCTTGGGAACACTTGAAAAGCCTTTGCATGCCAATTTATTTTATTTCATTGACGTGTGTGTGTGTGTGTGTGTGTGTGTGTGTGTGTGTGCAGTGCTATTTCTCTAGAAAAAGAGGTGCCGGAACTCACCATGAACTCATTCTCTTAGAATATCAAGAGGTACTGGAACTGAGTTCTGACAAGTTCTGTCTGAAAAAATGCCCTGTGTATGTCTGCATTTATACTGTTCATTGAAGGACAGAGCAATCAGCATGTGAAACATTTTCTCCTTTTTCTTTTTTAAATGGAAAAAGAAGTCGGGACAGGCACAAATCACCACGAAGTAAAGATGGAAGCCGATCAGAGAAATCTGTTACCATTCAAGCGCCAACAGTAGAGCCATTGCTGGGGAATGATTCTTCTCGGGCAGAAGAAGCTCAGGTAAGGAGTGAGGAAGGTGAGCAGCAGAATATGGGCTGCAGGTGCAGGATTTTGTGGGCAGTGAATATCTTGGCACCTTGCTATTATTACTGTTGCTGTAAATGTGTTTTTCAGGCTAATGTCATTTCAGGTGTGGCAGCAATATGCTTAGATTAACTCTTGATTTTGTTGCTTACATGCTCCTGATATGACATTTTTATGGCAAAGGCTGTCACAGAATTGCCTTGGAAGCTTTAGAAGCTATCAGCTGATCATGCCTACCTTCAAAGGTTGCAGACTGGGAATATTTAAATGTGCCTAAATGCTTTTGACCAATGCTCCAGTGTCCGGTTGTAATCTGAGTTATTCTTGACACAGGATGCTGCACTATAAATAGCACATATTTGAAAAATATTTTTCAACTGATATGTCTTGGTGGACTGACTGCTAATGGCTTCCATAGGATCTGATGCTTTCTGACTGCAAACAAAAATAGCACAACTCATTTCTCCTGTACCGCTCACGAGAGACTTCAGAACTCATTCACATCCTCTCTCTGTCTCTCTCTTTCTCTCTTACACACACTCTTCTGCCTTGTTGCAGTAATCTCTGGTGAGGCCCACTTGGATGGGAATCTTGTTACTTGAATCTAACAGATGTTCAGTTTCTTTGCCACTCCTGGTAAACCTGACTTTTAAACAAAAAAGCCAACCAGGCCCTTAGGAGAGTAGTCAAACAACCAAATGTGTCTTGGACCTGACAGCCAAGGTAATTCAGTTCAGAGTTGGACATGCATTTGAGAGATTGCCTCACCTCTGCCTCAGACTGCCTTGAACTTGCCTTGGGCGAGTCTTTTGCCATCTTTAAAAATAAGACTTCCAATGGCTTGCCTTAAAGAAAATGTGCTTTTCAGTTTTGGAAGGGCTGTGGAAAAGTTTACCAGTGTGCAAGATTCACCTTGCATATGGTACCTTGCAAAAGTTCTCTAATCCAAAAATGTTGCTGAAGGGCCAAGGGGAAGCAGTGGCTGGCTTATTGCCATCTTTCTGTGTGGTTTCATTGGCCTTTGGCTAAGATGACGTGGGGAGAAAGATCTACCAATTATATGTACCATTGGAAGTTTACTGCAATTTGCAGAGCACTGGAGTAAGCGAAAGACCTTTGGCAATCTAATTTCCTAAATGGCAGCTCTATTTCAGATCCATACTTGGCAGACTAAATGTCTTGACACCTAGAACAGGAGTACATGGGCACAGCACAACATTGGTGATGATACCTGACACTATATTTGGTAAACATTGCAAGATAAAAAGCTTCTGCCACTGGCTACTTGTTATGTCTACAGTGGCAAAGGAAACTTCCCAGGGAGTAGAGCCTTGGATGATCCAGGTTTAAATCCTCAGCCATGAAAATCCTTAGGGATGTTGATTAGCCCAAAGCTAATTATGCCCTATCTCAGAACTAGCTGATAGGATAAAATGGATGAGGGACCGAAACAATGGCAGCGTTTGCACATCCTAAAAAACTAGACTGTCTATGAATAAGTTTGATGACTCCTTCCCTGGAGAGAATGGAATAAACAAACAGAACTCTTGGATTCCCATTTTGTGGCTCCCTAAGCCACAAACTTGAGCCATAGTTTGGTGTTGACTTGTTGATCATGGCTTGTTGGGGAGCAGCAAACCATGGTCCATGGTTCAGATGTAATGGGAGGCCAAGACTTCCTGGTTTGTGTATCCTGCTCACACTACAGGAGGAACAAAGTACTGTATGAGCTATCAGGCAATGTGTGCTCTGCTTGCTCTTAGTAAAAAGGTAAAGGGACCCCTGACCATTAGTCCAGTCGTGGCCAACTCTGGGGTTGCGATGCTCATCTCGTTTATTGGCCAAGGGAGCCAGTGTACAGCTTCCGGGTCATGTGGCCAGCATGACTAAGCCACTTCTGGCGAACCAGAGCAGCGCACGTAAATGCCATTTACCTTCTTGCCAGAGCTGTACCTATTTATCTACTTGCACTTTGACGTGCCTTCGAACTGCTAGGTTGGCAGGAGCAGGGAGCGAGCAACGGGAGCTCACCCTGTCGCGGGGATTCGAACCGCCGACCTTCTGATCGGCAAGTCCTAGGCTCTGTGGTTTAACCCACAGCGCCACCCGCGTCCCTTCTTAGTAAACCATGCTAAACCCAAAAGTTTGGCTTTATTGTGATGTGCAAACATGTATGTTCTCCTAGGAGGAATGCAGGAATAATTATTTTTAATAATAGTTTATAATGATGACATCTCACAGGTTTTTTTGGTAATTAGTGTATTAGGCCTATTACAGTGGTACCTCGGGTTACAGATGCTTCAGGTTACAGACACTTCAGGTTACAGACTCTGCTAACCCACAAATAGTACCTCGGGTTAAGAACTTTGCTTCAGGATGAGAACAGAAATCATGCGACGGCGGCAGGAAGCCCCATTAGCTAAAGTGGTACCTCAGGTCAAGAACAGTTTCAGGTTCAGAACGGACCTCCGGAACGAATTAAGTTCTTAAACCCCGAGGTACTACTGTAATTGTTCTTCCTCGTAACAATATCTTTCAACTATGTGACTCGTCAACTGACCAAATCTTTTTTGACCACTTAGATGTCAAGTATAACTACTGAGGGATGAGTAACTGGCTGAGATGTTTCCCCCCATTTTAAAGTGAAGTATGCTCTTCACAAAAGTAAAGCTAACAGTGAGAGTATGGGAGGGAAGCTGTGTGGTTTACTTTTATCCCAGGTGGCTATGAGGACAGTCAACTGAGGAAATTGGGAAACATCCTATGGAAAGGCTTTTGCCTATTTCTCCAGGGCATCCTATTCAGTGTGGGGAAGCCATAAATGCAGAGGGCATAGCTTGCTCTGGTCTCTTGTCAGCTGTGTGGGTTCATCTTGACCGGGGGATTGGAGGCCCTGAACTAGCCCTCTTCGCCTGCAAAACGAGGGCCATCTGAAAGTGTCCTGACTATAGGAGTTGCTTATGAACGTGTTCTCTTCTTTTCTGCTTAGGATGACAACTGGGGTGAGACCACAACTGCCATCACAGGTACTTCTGAACATAGCATGTCCCAGGAGGACATTTCCAGGATCAGCAAGGACTTGGAGGACAGCGTTGGCGTAGAGTGCAAGCGCTATTTTCTCTTGACGTTGGCTGCTGTTCTGGGACTCCTCGTCTTCCTCACCCCTGTTGCCTTCATTCTGCTCCCGCAGATCCTGCGGAGGACTGAGTTAGAGCCATGTGGCACTGCTTGTGAGGGACTCTTCATCTCTGTGGCTTTCAAACTCCTCATCCTCTTGATTGGCACCTGGGCTCTCTTCTTCCGCCAGCCCAAGGCTGACCTCCCCAGGGTCTTTGTCTTTCGCACCCTCATTTTGGTCCTCTTATTTCTGCTGGTGTTTTCTTACTGGCTCTTTTATGGCGTCCGCATTTTGGAATCCAAGGACATCACTTACCAGGGGATTGTACAGTTTGCTGTGTCGCTGGTGGACGCTCTTCTTTTTGTCCACTATCTCGCCATTGTGGTGCTGGAACTGAGGCAGCTGCAACCAATGTTCACGGTCAAGGTGGTTCGATCGACAGACGGAGAATCACGCTATTATAGCCTGGGACACTTGAGGTAGGTCAAAGCAGATTTGGGAAGCCAGAGCAGCAATTTGCATTTAATCTCTACTTCCTGCTTTATTTTTTTAAAGGTGGGGTTTTTTTTTATTTAATAGATACAAAACTTAAACTGAAGCCAGAAGAGAAACAGAATTCATCAAGCTGGATGAATCTCCCCTTTTTAATTTTGGTCTTTAGCTCAATTTCTGCAGCCCATTTACATGTACAGTCATACCTCGGAAGTCGAATGGAATCAGTTCCGGACGTCCGTTCAACTTCCAAAATTATTTGGAAACCAATGCACAGCTTCCGATTGGCTGCAGGAAGCTCCTGCAGCCAATCGAAAGCAGCAGAAGTTGCATCGGACGTTCGGGTTCCAAAGAACGTTTGCAAACCGGAACACTCACTTCCAGGTTTGCGGCGTTCGGGAGCCAAAACGTTCAACTTGCAAGGCGTTCAGGATCCAAGATACGACTGTAGTTCCTTCACAAGTTTTGCTGGTGTTTGTTGAAAACAGCTTCAGCTTGTTTTAAGTTGTGTAAGAACCCCGTTTTTAGGCTCCCCACCTTGCCTCTGTGTGGAATCTAGCCCTGGTCACAGAATTGCGTCCGTGTGTGGGATTAAATGCATGTAGCAGGAGTAGGACTGGACCTCCTGGCCCTGCCCCCCACGTCATGAACCCCCCAGCTGCATAGTGACCCATGCATATAGCACCAATGTCCGAAAAAAGAGAGCCCTTCCCTCCTTGGTTTCCATGCAGTTTGGGACTACCTACTGCACAAGCTCCTTCTTCCTTCTCTGGTGGGGGCAGGATACTCTTGAAAGCACTGGGCAGCCTCTTACCCGAGGAGAACTTTGAAAGTGTGGTTGTCGGCTGTCTCTCTCACTCTCAGCCAGCACTGCAAACAAGGTGGCATTAGGTGGTGAAGTTCTCTGTCCTTTACAGTTTCGCAGCTGTACAATCTGAAGGTAGTAAAGGAGGTGTGGCAGCAACATGGAGCCGCAACCCGATGGTGCTGCTTAGTAAGCATGCAGGGTTAGACGCTTCATATCTGTTCTGAATGGAAGGCGCACCAGTTGGTGAGGAACAAAAATGCCATGTTCTGTCAGTTTGGTTAGATCGGGACGGGAACAATAGGCTTTCCAGATGTTGGATTCCATCTCCCTTCAGCCCCAGCTTGCAAGGCCAACTGTGAGAGATAGTGGGGCTTAGAGTCCAAAAACATCTGGAGGAAGAGCCCCATGTCACTGGACAGCAGCTGTGGTGTTGAATGTTTGAATACTCACCTGGATAAAATGCTGTCTCCATATCCAAAGCCTGGCCTGTTGAGGAAAAGGTTAACCTAGAACCTTCTCTGTGATTTTGTGTGTGTTATGTTTTAGCACTATTTTATTGCATTTTGTTCCTATGTTTTACACACACACACCCCACACAGGGTTTGCATATAACAGTTCTTAACAGCTTTGGACTTCTGGGCTCTCCCCCCCCCCCTATTAAGACATGATCTGCAGATTATGCTGATTACATACCTGGACTGTACCATTTCAGATTGTAGGATGTATGAGGTTAAGCATCCCATGTAAAATATTTTATTTATGTAGTAAACTAGCACATTAGAACGAGTGCTATAGTTGTAGCCCTTGCTGTGATGTGTTCAGTTTATTACACCTGGGAAGTCTATACATGAGGAAACACTCAGAAAGTTGTCTTCCCCCAAGCTCGCACACATGCCATCTGAAATGGAATTGCCCAAATTCCGCCGCCACACTTCGTGCAGTAATATGTAACATCAGCATTTAGATGAACCTGTTTAAACGAAAAGCAAAAAACTGGCAAAGGATGAATCAGTCTAAACTCTGGGTGGCTCCCATACCAGCTGGGGTGAAATTGAGCTGAAGCTGTGCTCTTTTTTGTGTGTGTCCTCGTTTTCTTCTCTATCGCCCCCAAAGTGGGTGCTCCAGAGAAGCACATCAGGTGTCGAGAGGCATAGTAAGGCTTGAATCAGATTTGCTGTAGCTCAGGAGTTTGAAATCATAAGCTGCTGTTGGCAATGGGGAACAAAAGGGACAGAGGGGAAATCTCATTCTTTGAATGAGCAATGGAGGGTGTTGTAATAAGAGGTTGCATGAACCGTAAAATTGCATTTGGCTTCAGAACATTTTCACACAAGGTTTTTCAGGTATACACCTAAAACCACGTAACAGGCACATGTATAATCCAAGTACACATGAGTGAGGCAGGATTGGCTGCAGTTTTCTGTTGTCTGTACGTTTGCCGACAAACCTGTCTATGCCTCTACTTATTCTGGACTATTACTTTGGTACATTACCAACCTTCAAGAGGGTGTACCTTTGTTTTCTAGTCTTTCAATCCGTCATTTTCTCCTCTGCCCGTTGTCCATTCATGATAGTCTAGATGCCTCAGAGGAATAATGGGTTAGAGAGATGCACAGTATATTTGTTCCCTTCAGGTATTACTGTCTTGGAAACTGGGCTGTGTGCTTAAGCCCTGACCCAGAGGTACACATTACAGTGGTACCTCGGGTTACAGACGCTTCAGGTTACATACTCTTCAGGTTACAGACTCCGCTAACCCAGAAATAGTGCTTCAGGTTAAGAACTTTGCTTCAGGATAAGAACAGAAATTGGGCTCCGGCGGCGCTAAAGTGGTGCTTCAGGTTAAGAACAGTTTCAGGTTAAGAACGAACCTCTGGAACGAATTAAGTACTTAACCCAAGATACCACTGTAGTTTCTCAGCCCCTCACACGATGAGAGTGGTGTGCCTTTTGTGTTTATGAAGGCTTCCAATACAATTGAGAACCTTGATCTTGTGAGGTTCTCAATTATGTGGGCTAAATGCGTGGCCCCCTGTGCTTCTGTTGCCTCTTCAGGTCAGTAATTCCTGAAAAGAGCTACGCTTTCAGGCAGTGTATGAAATTCCCCAGGTGCCACGCACGGGTCCAATTGCACCTGTGTGGAGATTTTTGGGCACCAGGTTGCAACTGACATCTCCGTCAAGCCAGCAAAAGACACACGCCTGGGTGTCCTCCACCATTACATCAAGGAAAGTAAGTGCAGGGCTGAGTACAGATCTATTTCACTGTGCTGTAGCCTTTCCACAGGCCACCCAAACGGAACTCACAGACCACAATTTACAAACCTCTACCTTAGTCCATCGTTAATACCATTTCCCCTGTGTGTGTTTCTCCGCCTTGCACACTGACAAGTGAATTGTTGTAAGAGCAAGCTGCAGTCAGGCAATGTAGTTAAGATCCTAGAATCGTAGCATTGGGGGACCCCAGGGCCATCTAGTCAACCCCCGGCAGATAGACATTGCTTTGTGGCAGCCGCAGCCTAGGTATAAGGTTGCATTGGCACCTAGCTTATATATCTGAGTTTCTAATTCTGCTCTCAAGGTGCCTGTGGAATGCTGTGGCTTGGTGCCACTTTCTTGATTCCTTGGAAGGGACATGAGATTGCATTTGTTGTTGGTTCTCTTAGGGTGGCTGCTGTTTGGTCTTCACTTTGTATTTGTTGTACATTGCTGGATCTCTCTAGTACAGGAATCCCCACCAGGGCATCCACAGGCCGACCGGGTTGGTGGCCCTTGGGCATTTTCTATGCTATTTTTTCTTTTAATTGTAGGCACTTCCTCCACCTGCGGAGGGGTTTTTCTTTTTTTCTTTTTTTGGTGGGGTGGTCAATTATGCTGTGTATGTGTGTGTCTGAGAGAGATGCTCTTGGGCAAAAAGAGAGGGAAAGATGTATATGCAACTGTATAGTGTATGACGGAGAGATGCATGTGCTGCTAGTAAGCTTTTCCCTAAGCAATAGGGAAGTTTTACAATTTTCCTCTCCCTGCAATTGCCCTTGCGCTGAGAGTGGTAAAAAGGGGGCTGGACTGAAGAACCAAGTGAATCTTTATATGGTGCCCCCTTTCCTACTGCTTGACTGATCAATAGGAGGGTTCATTGTTGGCCATGTAAGCGGAGGCAGCAGGCCAGAACTAGCCCAGGCAGAAGATCGCACAAGAAATAGGGGAAAGGCATGTTTCTTGGACACTGTACATGCTGCCCAGAGAATGTGCATACTGCTAGAACAGGGATGTCCAACAGGTCGATCGTGATCAACTGGTCGATCCCTGGGAGGCTTTGGTTGATTGCTGGCTTCTCCATCCAGCCCTGGCCCCTCGCCCCATCCTCTAGATAGCCAGAACGGAAGTTGGTCTTGCTGCGAGGCTTACTGTTTCATTAGCGATTTCTAGGTGAGTGACTTTGTTCATTTATTCCTTTGCCCTGCTCCCCCCCCCAAAAGTGACGTTCCCCCCTAAAAAAAAAGCTCAAAAAAGGGGTAGATCACTGCCAGTTTTTAATTGTAGATCGCAGTCTCTTGGAAGTTGGACGTCCTTGTGCTAGGAGAATCTACAAAATGCATTGCAAATACGTACTTTCCCTAAGGCCTGTTTGGAATTACAGCATATGTGATGTCAGGTGTGGGAAAACTGAGACGTAATTGCCAGTGTGCAGTCAGGAGACTGGCTTGTGCATTGGCAAGACAGAGCAGGTTTGGGCTCTCCGCAGTCAGCTAAGGGGCGGTAGGGCCTAAAGCGGAAGGCACTTTAAAGCACCTCACGGGGCTCTTTACCAGCCCTGCATAGTGCTTTAAAGTACCTGACTTTGGGGCTTCAAGGGTGCTCAGTCTTGCTGGATCAGACCAGAGGCACCGGAGTGCAACAGTGCTTTCAACAGCAGTATGCCTTTTCTCTGTTTCTCCTATTCAGTGTCCCTGGAGCCCACACTGTTCAAAGCCCAGCAAGTGCCGAGTGCAAATGAAACTCTATAGGATCTCTATAAGGTGCTGCTCCTGGAGTAATGAATGATCTGGCTGTTCACTGGCATTGCTGGGTGAATATGAGTGGGCTTTTAATTCCCTCCAGTTCCAACAAGATCTTATTCTCAAAGGTTCATAGGGTTGCAGCCCCAAGTTCAACTTTTCTTGAAAAATTGCTTAAGCTCATCTGAACTTTTGTGTAATGCTTGCCTCTTACTATATATCAACACCAGTTTGGCTCAGAATAAAGCATCTACTCTTCTAGGTTTGTGGATAAGCACTGCCACTGAGAGCAAAGTAAGGTGGCTACTAGAGCCTGATTTTCACCTAAGCATTTTATCTGTTCGTTTTCCTCCTTGGTGCTTCTTCTTCATGTCTCCCCTGTATTGACCTCTCAGGATTATCAATAGAAAATACTTCTAGTTCGGCACTGTCAGTTGGTGGTTTGGGAAGAGCAGTTGAAATAACAGCGGACTTAGTTCAGCTTGTTCTCCTTCCTTGTGTGCAAGTGGAGGGCAAAAAGAGGTTTGGCGTGCTGGCTGCACTCTCTGGAAGCCTTTCAAGATCAGGAGTTGGAAATGGTTTCTGTGGCCCAGCAGTTTCCTGAGGAATTTGGGCTGCGTTAACTAGTGCGCTAAAATGTTTAAAACTAAATAAATAAAAAGCTTAACTGTGGAAGTTGTTTGATCAGTCTGTTAAGAAAGATGCATCCTCAAAACTAAAGGATTAAGAATATCAGCACCTCTTTTTTGCATTCTTTTTGAAAATATAAGAGCTTCAAGATCCTTTCACAACCCCCTGAACATTTCACGTACAGTGGTGCCCCGCAAGGCGAATGCCTCGCAAGACGAAAAACTCGCTAGACGAAAGGGTTTTCTGTTTTTGCGTTGCTTCGCTAGACGAATTTCCCTATGGGCTTGCTTCGCAGGACGAAAACGTCTTGCGCTTTTTTTTAAAGCCGCTTGAAGAGGCGCAGTTGCGACGGACCGTGCTTCACAAGACGAAGAACATCGCAAGACGAAAAGACTCGCAGAACGAATTCTTTTCGTCTTGCGAGGCACCACTGTTCCTCATGCTTACCCTGCGAAGTGTAAAGCATTTTGCCTTGGATTAGTTCCTCCTTTCTAAGCCCCTCCTGATGACCAGATCATTAGTCATGCCTGATTTATAAACAGTGTAGCTTGAGGATCACCACAACAGATACTCTGGCGAGACTTAAGAAGACTTTGAAAGATTAATGGCCCCATCTCCTTCCTGGTCCTTTCTGTGTGTCAGATCTGGCAGATTCTGCTTCTCTCAGCAGAGTAATGGCAGAATCTGCACCTGCCAACCTTCTCTCTTCCCGCCTGCAGGCAAACTGTGAGGGCTTGTCCACCCAGGGCCGGATTTAGGTTTGATGAGACCCTAAGCTCCTGAAGGTAATGGGGCCCTTTATATGTCCAGCTGTTCTTTGTCAACAACAAATTGTCACTGTTTTTTGTGTTGAATATAAGCTATTGTACTTTATGGACCTTTATGGCATCTAAAGCCATTTACACATAACAAAATACAGCGGTACCTCGGGATGCGAACGGGATCCGTTCCGGAGCCCCGTTTGTATCCTGAATGAAACGTAAGACGCGACAGCGCGCTTGCACGGGGCGCGTTTTGCCGCTTCCACACATGCATGTGACCTCATTTTGAGCGTTTGTGCATGCATACGTGGCGAAACCCGGAAGTATCGCGCTCCGTTACTTCTGGGTTGCTGCGAAGCGCAATCCAAAAGCGCTCAACCTGAAGCACATTCAACCCGAGGTATGACTGTATGTATTTCATCAAAGTAATTGTTGAAAAGTCCATGCAGAATGCAAAGTCCATGCAGAATGTAGGCACCCTATATATAGAAATGAGCAAACGAGTGATATTTTAGGGAGCGAGCTAGCAGGAGGGGCCCATGACTTACATCATAGGAGCCTACACAACACAAAACATTGTTGCTGTATGTAGGTTTTATTTTTTTGTTTTTTATCTTATATTTTGGAAATGTACATCCAGTTTTTCCCCTTTAATTTTTTGGGAGCCCCCCAAGCGAGTGGGGCGCTACGCTTGTTTAGCTTATACATACGTCCGGCACTGCGTCTACCCCTCTGTTTGCCCTGCTGCTTCCCGCCAAGGAAACCTGCAATTTACCGCTGAGTCGGACCAAATGGCCATTAGGTTTTCCATGGATTGCATTCAGTGGTAGACAGCATGTTTTTCTGGGGGGAGCTGTGGGGCAAACACAAAACTGCTCAGACCCATGCTTGGGTGAGCCCTGGCTGTTACTTCTGGCCAGATAGCCAATCCATCAAGCTCATTTCTGCGCAATGCACTCTTGTCTTTTTGCACATATAGAGTTGCTCTGGAAGAGACTCTCCTCTGTGCCTGAAACTTTTGAATATCGATATGTTTTGGATTCCTTCCATTCTTTTTGAGAAAGTGAGTGGATTTGCCCTTAGTAAACTGTCTTTCAAAAAATGCTCTCTCTGCTTCTCATGGAAAGGGGGGAGGGGTGAATAAAACAAATGCAGGGTGTAGATATATTTTTAAAAGGTGGAATAAATTTGTATGCACAAGACTTTCCAGCACTCCTGGCACCTGATGAAGTTTTAGAACAGCACATACTACTCTAGCTGCCGCCTTACTTGCCAGATCATGCTCTGACATGACCCACTCGCTGAGTTCACTGCAAGAAGGGAGTGCTGATGCTGGAGTCTCCTAGCACAGCAGAAGGCTAGACAAGACTGAAGCAAGTTGTTGCAACGTCAAAGTGAAATTGCATGCCTGCTTCTGAAACACCCCATAAAAAAATCAAAAGATTTATAGCCCAGCAAGCCTGGTTTTCTACAACCATTATGCATGGTATCATAAGTTTTTCCTTCTTAATTACTGTGGAAGGGCAATTCGTTGGTGGCCAGGGAGTTTTAAAAAGAACCTTGCAGAACAATTCTGTATGGGTCTATTCAGAAGTAAACCTTATTGGGTTCAATATAGCTTAAAGGTAAAGGTAAAGGTACCCCTGACCGTTAGGTCCAGTCGTGGGCAGCTCTGGGATTGCGACGCTCATCTCGCTCTATAGGCTGAGGGAGCCAGCATTGGTCTGCAGTCAGCGGACTTGTGGGTCATGTGGGCAGCATGACTAAGCCACTTCTGGCGAAGCAGAGCAGTGCACGGAAACACCGTTTACCTTCCTGCCGGAGCGGTACCTGTTTATCTACTTGCACTTTGATGTGCTTTTGAACTGCTAGGTGGGCAGGAGCTGGGACCGAACAATGAGAGCTCACCCCGTCGCAGAGATTCGAACCGCTGACCTTCTGATTAGCAAGCCTAGGCTCTGTGGTTTAGACCACAGCGCCACCCGCGTCCCCACTCAATATAGCTTACTCCTAATTAAGTCGGTATAGGATTGCAATCCTAACATGTCAGGGCTGGGGAAGTCTTCCCAATGGCCTGTGGTTTTTCTCCAGCCTGCTGAAGTCAACATCATCTAGCTCTGGAGGGAGAGAAGATGAATAACACAAGGGCTCTCCTTCCATAAGTGCCCTGGGGCGCCGCCATAGGGCAATCCTACCCAGGAGAGGAAAGCCATTCAGACAGCACACATTTCCTTGCCCTTATCAAAGCTTCTTCTTTCAAATGCAGTAGTTGGCACAGTGGGACAACTATCTTACAAAATTGCTTCCAGCAACACATATTTTGATGCCTGAGGTGGAAAATCCAAGATGTGTCCCCTTCTTTCACTTCATCCAGCCCCCCCAATACATTTAATAACACTGCCTGTGATGTTCTCTCCAATGCACCAGTATAATGTGGTGTTTCTTAACAATCACAGGGTAGTTTCCATATTTACTTTATCGTGGTCCTGTTCTGTTCTAGGTGCCTCACACACAGCTGCTATGTGCAGTCTCTTTGCTTTCCTTGCATGCTGTTGAGGCGCATAAACCTCTGACATAAACCTCTCAGGCGGTTTCCCTATGAAGCATAACAAACCTCTTAAAGGGATATCACCACATCTCCCTCTTTTTTTAATAATAATACTAAAAACTGATAAACAAAAAATGTAATGCAGTAATAGTAACACATAATCACTTTCAGTGAGTCCTTCTGGCTTTCTTATGGCTCTGTTGGACCTCCCTTATCTGTACAGTATTCCAGTTCCTTGTGCCTATTTGCCATGTCCAGGGCAGCTGTTTACCAGCTCCATCTGGTACGCAGGCTGAGACCCTACCTGCCCGCACACTGTCTCGCCAGAGTGGTGCTTGGACTACTGCAATGCGCTCTACGTGGGACTACCTTTGAAGGTGACCCAGAAACTACAACTAATCCAGAACCCGGCATCTAGACTGGTGACTGGGAGCGGCCGCCGAGACCACATAACACCAGTCTTGAAAGACCGACATTGGCTCCCAGTACGTTTCCGCGCACAATTCAAAGTGTTGGTGCTGACCTTTAAAGCCCTAAACGGCCTCGGCCCAGTATACCTGAAGGAGCGTCTCCACCCCATCATGTAAAAATAAATAAATAAATAAATAAATATTATACTGTTTTGTTTTGGGGAGTTTTGGGGAGCTGTTTCTCTGCCTTCTTCCCCTGTCATGGATTTGAGCCCCTCATTTGGTGCGGAGTGGTGTTGGTTGTCCATCATTGTTTCTGAGTGAATAATAATAATATTGAATCAGTAGGAGATGCCTTCTCTTCCATCGTAAAGGAAGGTTCATGGGGTGTGATCGCTTCATATGATATTGAAGCCACTTAGTGGTGGAACACTGTCCGTTCCCCTTTTGGATTTCCATTCCTACAGCGGTACCTCGGGTTACAAACGTTTCAGGTTACAGACGCTTCAGGTTACAGACTCCGCTAACCCGGAAGTAGTACCTCGGGTTAAGAACTTTACCTCAGGAAGAGAACAGAAATCATGTGGTGGCAGCGGGAAGCCCCATTAGCTAAAGTGGTACCTCAGGTTAAGAACAGTTTCACCTTAAGAACGGACCTCCGGAATGAATTAAGTTCTTAACCAGAGGTACCACTGTATTGGAACTCAGCACATAATTTTCTTGAAGTGATGGCAAGTCTTTGGTACCCTTATCGTATTACCATTTCCCCTCAGCCTTGCACAGATTTTTGCATGGGTACATGTCAGCATCACATTGACCTTGCAGTGCAAATTGTTTCACAGGCATAAGCCAAATGGAAGCCCCTGGAAACAGCAGCTTCCACGGAGTGAGCTAAAAGTGCACAGCTTTGCCCTTTCCCTAACTAGGAGACCTGCCCAAACCCTGCAGATGCTTCCCGTGGAGAAACACCTGGCACCTGCCGTATCCCCAGAGTTCATCCCTTGTGGGAATAAGAAAATGACATACTTGCTCAGTTGTTTGGGATCCAGGCATAACAGCAGGCAACTTTTTCTCACAGTTACTAAAGGATGCACCCAGGGAGTTGGCCCTTCTGCCTTTCAACAGTGCCCAGTGCAGTTAGTCTGCCTGGCTCCTCTTTCAACCTTTTTCTTACGGCTAGGGGCACATTTCTTGAGACAGGAATGGTAGGTGTGTAACCTTTTTCTCTGTGGTGCTTGCTGTCCTAATTAGGTTTAGGTCTCAGCATGCTTTTAACCCTTTGATGGGCACTGGTGATGTTGGCACGGTTACAAGCTGCACTTGCATGGCATTGCCCTTGTCTTTAATTACTAGTTCACACATGCCCTTGGCTGGAATGGGGGTTATCTTCAAAGTTTTTAGATTAAACTTCTTGTACTCTAAATAGAGGGGCTTGACTTGCATTTTGTAACTTTATTGTGTGGCCCCATGTCTACCTTAAATGTTAGCGTGTCGAGGGAGATGATCTGGTCTTGTGATGTTTCATCCTCTTGCAGCTTGCCAGTGCAGAAATCTTCCCCACCCCCACCCATGCAGTTGCTAACTTCACCATGCAGAGCACGAACTCTCCGTTGGTGATACTGCGTCTTATGGCTTTAATTGCAGACCCTTGAAAATAGTGCAGCTGCTTGCATATGTTGCAACGCATGCTGGGCACTTAATGGGCGCATGAAGGCAGCCACATTTGGTGCACAGCTTTTTCCTGTTTCCTTCCTTGTGTCTTGCTCCAGTTGCTTGCTTCCACTTGGAGCTCGTCAGTTTGTTTGGTTTCTGCGTGGACTTGTGGGGTGGTGCTTTCCAAATTCCTAGGCCTTCTCTAGGGTCCTGCTTGCCTTGTAATGTTTGCATGCCCTGCACTGTTGCTTCAGCTGTTTTGCAAATTCTGAATGCCTTTTCTAATGCGGGATCATCATTTTCCAGCAGCCTTTTCTGGATGCTGTTGTCTTGGATTCCCAATACATACTAGCTGCTCTCTCAGGCAGGTTTCAGTTAACTCTCCATAATTGCATGTTTCCATAGCAGGCTGAGAACAGCCACAAAAGCCTCAACCGTTCCTCTCTCTCCGGTCTCATTTTGAATGTATAATGTTCAAAGGTATCATTCCTTTTAGGGAGGCAGTTTTCCTCAAACCTTTCCTGCGCCAACTTGTAGTTAAGTTTTTTTCAGTGGCAGAGCGTTGTAAGCCATTGCATAGATACGTTGCTTCTTTGTCCACTACGTTGAGAAAGAAAGGGCGCTGTCTTCTGACTGTCATCATCCATTTCTGTTTTTACCCAGCATCACATAGAAGTCAAAAGCTTGTTTAAAACGTTGCCAGCCTTCTGCTTCATTGCTGGAGAGGCTCAGTATAGTTGGTAGTCCTAAATCAACATTCTTACTTTCCTTGACTTCTCTTCTCTTCTAACCAGACAGGTTTTTCTGGAGACATCCCACTCCTGCTACCGTTTTCTTAGATGCACCTATAAAGTCTGATACCAGATTTCTTCAATATAATGTTGTTTCGTTTATTTAACTATTGGGGGTGGGGGGTCATGTCACAATTTACCTTCTCATGGTTCTGTTCTGGGTGCCTATCACACAGCTCCCACCTACAGTCTCCCTTCACCCCACCTGGCCCCAAAATATAACAGACCTCTTAAAGGGGACATTGCCACACTTGCTTTTAATGGCACTGAAACTCAGTTATATGAAGTGGATGCCTCAGTTTGACTTCTTTTAGACCTGGCTAGCGGGGAAAGGGTTTGTGTGTTACATTAGAGATGTTATCCTATAGAACTGTAGAGTTGGAAGGGACCCTGAGGGTCATCTAGTCTAGGAATATGCAGCTGCCCCATATGGGGATCAAACCTGCAACCTTAGCGTTAACAGCACCTTGCTGTGACCAACTGAGCTATCCCTGTTGCTTTTAGCAACAGAAATCAGTCTGGAAATTACCATGGAAAGAGAGGGCTAATGTGTCCCTTCTGTGGCATTAATAACCCACAGTAAAACCTAGACTCATTTAATCTGGCCAGTAGCCAAATAACTTTGGGAGCACTTTTCTCACTGTTTCCTTCATTAGCTGAACGCCTTTGCAAGCTTTTCTCTCTGCTGAGATGGTTTCCATTCTTTGCTGCCTCTTGGTAGTGTTTGCTCCTAGAAGTGAATGCCTGTGTGGGAAGAGAAGGGTGTGTACATGCGCTAACGTTGGGTGGGGGGGCGGTTCCCATTCCTTTATGGCTCGTAACATGCAGCCGGCAAAGCTGAGTTACAAAGGGTGGTGCTTCTCCTTGATGTGGGCAGGAAGGTTTCAGCAATGCAGCCCCAGGGGGCTGTTTCAGGCATGTGCTCATTCTGCAAATGATTGTGACCTTTCTGGTTTTCTTGTTGGTGCCATCCATGTAATTAAGGTCTGCTCCTCCTTGCGTTTCAGCTGCCGCCTCTCTTTAGTGGGCAAAGGAGCAAGTAAAAAAAGGAAGGGGGTTAGAAAACCAGAAACCTCATTGGACCCAGCCAATGACGCTTCTTTTGTATGTAGATGGTTCAGCAAAAAAAGGAACACAAAGAACTTACGTATTTCTCCTTAGTTGACAGCCACAAGATGGTTATATGCATGCAAGTAGAGATTACAAATAACACCAACAATAAATGAATGGAGTGGGGTGAAATGGGACATTTCTTTAATGGCCAAATTGAGCCATTTTATCGGGGGTGGGGGGAGAGAGCAACAGTATATTTTTGATAAAACTCGAGAATCAAAGGAGAAATAGAAATTATTTTAAATGATACTATTATGAGAAACAATAATATTTGTAATGGAATAGCTTGGTAACGGTGTCTGTTTTATAAGATGTTAAATTAATAAAGAAGTAAAATCATTGCATGTGTTAGGAGTTTAAGATACTGGAATAATACATATAAATGTGTATATACTATGGGCTGTGACCTCATTTGCTTCTCTTGCCAGCCGTACCTTCCCGCCAAAAGAAAGTATTTCTTTACACATAGTGCATAGTTGAACTATGGAATTTGCTCCTGTAGGGGACAATGATGGCCACCAACTTATTTGGCTTTAAAAGAGGATTGGAGAAGCCCATGGAGGAGAGGGCTCTCAGGGGTTACTAGCTGGGATGGCTATGTTTTGCCTGCACAGCTGGAGGCAAGAGTTCTTCCGAATACCAGTTGCTGGAAACCACAGGACAGGAGAGTGTTCTTATGCCCAGATTTCTCACAGGTATCTCGTAGGTCACCCTGAGAACAGCATGCTGGACTAGATAGATGGGCCATTGAGCTGAGCCAGCAGCCGCCTCTTACATTCTAACCCTCTGCCCCCCTGGCCAACCCCTTCCCTTTACACCTGGCTAACCCACCATATTTCCATTGCTCACCTGAGCTGCTTACCTGCCCACATCTCTGTCCTCTGGTTCCCTCCGCCTTACCTTGCCTGCATAGCCTGCACAGTCGCAGCTCCATCCTCCAGACCCCTCCTCCTTGCCTCGCCTACCACCCTCCTTCAGATTGCTCTGCCTCACCCAGACTTCTTGCCTGATCCACTTGCTTGCTTGCTTCGCACACCTCCACTCCTCACCTGTGCCTTCATGTCCGTCCTCCAGAGACCCTCTCCTCTCCTCCCCTGGGCTGCCCTCCCAATGGACCAGCAGCTCCCCTCACTGTGGGTCCCTTCCAACTCTACTCTTCTAGGATTCTATTATTTTATCATCCAGTATCACCTGTCTGTGGCCAAGCAAACTGCAGCATGATTATATCCTTACAGTTTTATTAGAGAGAAAGCTCTCATAGTAATGAATATAGAATAGATAATATATGTATCAATGCAATAAAAATAAAAAGCAACCAATACAAAAATATTAGGACTTATTAAGTTGCAAATGGTGTTACCAAGCTTTGTTATCAATGCTTGTATAAACAAATGATTTGATTTGCCTCTGAAGTTTTAAAATAAAGGAAAAGGGAGAACTATGAGCCAAAATAGATGGTGGTGAAAGATCACCAATAATAATAAAATTATTATTACCTGATCTCTCAGTAATTATATCTTAAAACAGCTGCAAGTAATCCCCCTCCCTGCCCCCAAATTAGGTTGGTGTTGAGATGCTAGGAGAGGGAAGGTTTAACCCATGGGTAAGCAAAGTAAGGCCCGGGGGCCGGATCCGGCCCAACTGCCTTCTCAATCCGGCCCGCGGACAGTCCGGGAATCAGCGTGTTTTTACATGAGTAGAATGTGTCCTTTTATTTAAAATGCACCTCTGGGTTATTTGTGGGGCATAGGATTTCATTCTTCTTTTTCCAAAATATAGTCCGGCCCCCCACAAGGTCTGAGGGACAGTGGACCGGCCTCCTGCTGAAAAAGTTTGCTGACCCCTGGTTTAACCTTTTTCCTGAACACTTTTCCTGATCTAAATCATACGTGATACCTATATGTGGCTCCTCTGGGAAACACATAATTTTTGATCAGGGAAATTGTAGTGTACTTATGTGTAGGGGGAAGGGTTAAAAAGAAAATTCCCCCTGCTACTGCAGCCCCACCCAAACCCTCCCACTAACGTACGGAGAGAATTTCTTAAAAGTTTTAAAACAGCGGCAACAACACAGCCCTGTCCTCTAATTACAATGAGCTGGATAAAAACCAGTGTTGGAGGAAGCGTATGAGAAGCATTGCAGATGGGAGCTCTTGCTCCTACACTCAAGAGCATTGCAGTTCCATGGTTCTTGGAAGGCTGAGTCTTTCTTTCTTCTTAAACATTTTTATTTCATTTTAATACATCACATACAAAAAAGAAATATAGAAATAAACAAAGGCTGAGTCTTTCACTGAACCAGTTTGGTGGTGAGAAATTAAAAGGCACAATAGTGGCTCTTCAGACGCAATGCATAAACAAGTTAAAAACAGCTGCTTTATTTTCCTGGCACTATAATGAGTAGACCTGAGGTGATCTAGGCAGCTTTCGCCAACCTTGGGTCCCCAGAGTTTGCTCCCATCATCCCTGACCACAGGTCCTAGTGGCTAGGGATGAAGGGCACTGTAATCTAACAACAGAAAGTCTTTATGTGAGTTAGGGTTAAAATGAAGGCTTTCCTTGGGTTTGTGCTTGCCAAAATACAGAGAGACTATGGAAGTTCTTCTCATATATTGTGGTTTCCATTAACTACATTTTTGATATATATATATATTTCTTCCCATTTCTCTTTCCAGTATCCAGCGTGCTGCTTTAGTCGTTCTGGAAAATTACCACAGAGACTTTTCTGTCTACAACCCCCTGTTGTTAACAGCTTCCAAAGCACGTGCAGAGAAGCACATGGCAGGTCTGAAGGTCTACAATGTCGATGGTAGGTTGAGAGAGGGCAAATTAATTGGTGGTAATGTTTGGAAGCTGCTCTATGTCTTTCCCCCTTTTGCTTGCCTTGACCTGGACTGCAGGAAAGTCAAGCTGCCACCCCACCCCCTCCCTTGCCTCTGTTATGATCCAGGGTTGAAGCTTTCAGCTTATTTTTCACATGCTGAGAGATAGATTTTGGATGATGGACACAGAGCATCATTACCCCTCCTTGAGGATAATTGAGCCCCCCAAAGACTGCCTGGTGCCGCCTATAGATGTCCACACATTGGCATGACTATCTGGAGGGAAGAGCTATTCACACATAGGCTTCTACCTGCAAAATATCACACCAGTGCGTAGAGCTCTGTAGCTGAGACTGGACAGCATGCCCAGAGACGTGCAAAGTCTCCAGTAATCATCTGGTGCTCCTATCACATGAGTAATGAATGATGAGGGTCTTGTATTTCTCTGCCTTGCCCAAATGTAATGTTTCCAGGTGGGGACCCTTGACCAAAAAGTGTTAAACAGCTCACCTGAGCACTTAATTTCATGGCACACATTTCTCTCTCTCTCTCTCTCCCTGCCCCGTCTCAACATTAACACTCACTTCCTTGATACCATAAGGCAGGTTGGGGGAAGCCATGGCCCTTCAGATGCTGTTAGACTAGTAATTCCCATCGCCCT
This sequence comes from Podarcis bocagei, assembly GCF_964188305.1. NCBI lineage: Eukaryota > Metazoa > Chordata > Lepidosauria > Squamata > Lacertidae > Podarcis > Podarcis bocagei. Next base: position 43,596,322 of record NC_138143.1, on the reverse strand, counting down.
TGGCCACTTGCCACGCTGGCTGGCGCTGATGGTAGTTGAGTCAAACAATGTCTGGAGGGCACCAAATCAGCTACTTCTGCTCCAAGATGAGGTTATAGGCATGCTCGTTTCCCTTAAAGATGCTGGTGAACTTCTCCACACTTGGACTTGTTGAAGAATGTGGAGCTTGCCTGAGAGCAGTGAGCAGCTCAGCTCAACGTCTGAATCAGAGATGAAATCCTTGCTTTGGTCCCACCAGCCACTGGCCCCAAACCCCCTCTCCCTTTCCGAACAAGCAGTTGTGGAAACAGCCGGTGCTCAGGGAAAGGGGGGGGGGCTTTCCCCATTCCCAGCTCTCACTTCCTCACTCTTGGGTGCTAGGTGTCAAGACCAGGGAACCTTGGGTGCTCCAGCAAGCTTGGGAGACTTGCCCATCTTCCATTCCCCTCTCTTGCCTTAATTTTGCTTTTTGTTTTTATTTTCCAGCTCAATCATAGCCATCATTTCTAGGCTTGCAAAAGGGATCCTTTTAACCAGGTGTTGACTAGCCTATAGGCAATATTCACACACACCCCAGTAATTTCTAGTGCCCCCCCCCCAGGCCCGCAACAACTTGGCTTCTTTTTACCGTATTTTTCGCACTATAGGACGCACTTTTTCCCCTCCAAAAATGAAGGGGAAATGTGTGTGCGTCCTATGGTGCGAATGCAGGCTTTTGCTGAAGCCTGGAGAGCGAGAGGGGTCCGTGCGCACCGACCCCTCTCGCTCTCCAGGCTTCAGGAAGCTATCCCAAGTCTTGCAAGCCCGGCGGGATGTCCCGCGGGCTCGCAAGGCTTGCGGGCAGCAGCCTGCACCCAAAAGCTGGGGACAGCGGGGAGGCGCAGAGCCGCCACCCCGCTATTCCCCGACCTGATCTGGAGGCTGGCGGGGGGAGAAGCAAGCCTGCTTCTCCCCCCCACCATCCCCACAACCTCCAGATCAGGTCGTGGAAAAGCGGGATGGCGGCGCTCCGCTATCCCGCTTTTCCCCGACCTGATCGGGAGGCTGGCGGGGGGAGAAGCAAGCCTGCTTCTCCCCCCCACCAGCCCCACAACCTCCAGATCAGGTCGTGGAAAAGCGGGATGGCGGCGCTCCGCTATCCCGCTTTTCCCCGACCTGATCGGGAGGCTGGGGGAGGGAGAAGCAAGCCTGCTTCTCCCCCCCCCCACCATCCCCACAACCTCCCGGCTTCAGGAGAGCCCCACCGCCAGCCCCACAAGCTCGGGGGACAGCGGGAGAGGCGCAGCGCGCCATCCCGCTGTCTCCCGACATGGTTTGGAGGTTGGCGGAAGGCTTCCTCCTCCCCCAGCCCCGCAAGTTCCCAGAGCGATGCCAAAGCATGGCTCTGGGTCCCGTTCTGGGGGAGGGGGAAGCTCGGGCTTCCCCGCCCCAGCCCCGCGCCTGGGGGGGGGGATAAATTTTTTTTGCCTTTATTTCCCCCCCCCCCCAATCTAGGTGCGTCCTATGGACCGGTGCGTCCAATAGTCCGAAAAATACGGTATTTTGTGTGTGTGTGCCAAGCAGCAGGGGACATTGTTGAGCAAAGTGGTTTCAAGCCCTCCATCAAGACCAGCACAGTGATGTGTGTATGGGGCGCATGCCTGTTTGCAGTCCTCCCGCCACTCTGCTGAGTGTGTGTAGGTCTCTGCCAGACTTCTTGCCTTCCTGTCTGTTCATCCCCTGCGCCTGCTGCCTGGAAGTGAATGTGTGGACATCTGCCTGAGCATATGGGTGGGGAGTGTGTGCTGGTCACACCCACCGCTGGCATGCCTGGTCTGTGGGGTCTTGAACAGTTAGCCAACGCAGCTTTGACCTCTTTCCCCCTTCTCTCTGGAGTGAAAATGAGACACTCCCATAAAAAACTGGGCAAATCCAGGACTCTTGCCTAGCTGTGATTAGGAAGCAACATGCTTCTCTCTCCACCCCCAAGCAAATGCAAGGAGGAAACACCAGTTCCTGTCTTTGGCATTCAGTATGAGCCCAGAAGTACTTTCTCCAGATTAATGAGATGAGCTCATTTCTTACATCTCTGCCCTCAGCAGTTTGCTAGTCAAGGAAACTCACACGGCCATTTTGACCTTTGAAAAGCATACTGTTCTTTTAGTTTACAGAATGTCTACTTTTTATGTACTTCTGCACATTGCTTCTTTTTGTTAAAAATGAGATGATGGTGCTCATATAATGATAAACATTCTGTGGGTGCCGGCACAAAATAGCTGCCACGGGCAGCAAAAGAAGAGGTGTCAGTACTCTGTACCATTGAGTACTGTCACAAAAAGCCCTGCTTCTTCTGTATGGCCAGGAAGCCTTCTCAGTACATGGAAAACATGATCTTATTTTGGGGTGGGCCCATTTTGCTTCCAAACTAATTGGTGCATACCAACCAGAGCTCGCTCTCAAAAGGGGTCTGTCCCTCCTATCACCTCCCCCACCCCCAATGGGGAGATGTGAAAGCTCCCAGGACAAAAACAGCTTGTAACCCCCCCCCCTTCCCTATTTAGGATGAGAGCCAAACTATAGATGTGATGGGAGACCTGGACACATTTGGGGAGGGACCATAGCCCTCCCCAGAGAGCTGGACAGCACATTCCTTGCATACAGAGTATCTTGGGTTCAGGCCCTGGCATTAAAAAGAAAAAGGATTCCAAGGCTTGGAATAGTCCTTGGAGAGCCATTGAAGGTTGGAGCAGACAAGTAGGAAAACCCAGAGGCCTAGGGCAGCGTCCCATGTCCTGCTTGTCTGGTAGGCGCCATCTTGCTTTACTGTGCCTGTTTCTGCCTAAAAAATCTTTCACCGGTTTTGAGAAGTTTATTTTATTTTGTCTGGCACTGCTTCGCTTTGTTTTTTGTCCGTCTCATGTCACTTGATGTTCTTATTTTCTGTCTTTGTTTTTTTCCTTTTGAATCTCTCCCCTCCCTCCCTCCCATTTCCCCTTTCACACTCCCTCTTTCTTGTCGCTGAATTGCCATGTGCTCCAGCTGCCCTTGTGGCCAAACTGAAAATGCATTTAGCAAATGGTAAGTAGCATCTTTGGTGTATGTGTCCTCTGTCTAAGTGTATTCACCCAGTTCCAGTTCTGTGTTGCTGCTGTATCTTTCTGTAAAAGTTGGTTATACGGAGGTTACATCTTAAGTTCCCTTTCCCGGTTTACATTTCAGTACATCAGGGGAAAAACATCCCTTTACTGCACTTCTGCACCCCAAGGGAATATTTGTGGTCAGAAAGTATTTTTCCTTTTAGGAATAAGGGGGGAAATGAAAGGTGGTGTTAGGTTATCAGCGTTGTTGGCAAGCTGACGGGCTTTTCTTTCTTAATTCTCAGTCTTTCTGCTCTCTTTCAAGGGCCAGATAACAGTGCAGCGGGGCAGTCCAGGGCCATGATAGCTGCTGCAGCGCACCGCAGAGACTCCAGTCACAATGAGCTCTATTACGAAGAAGCAGACCACGAGCGCAGGGTCCGAAAACGTCGAGCAAGGCAAGAATTTTATCTGCAGGCCAACCACGGGAGATGATACAATTCTTCCTTAGTCTGGAATGGGAGTGGAGATGACACAGAGTTCCTATTTATTTATTAAATTTTTATACCACCCTTCATCAAAACGGCGGTTCACAGAAGAAAATACAAGATAAAACTCAAGTAAATAATTACAACAAAGCAATAACGCCTCCCCCCTTCCCACAGATACATTTAAAAGGCTGTAGGATATTAATCAGCCAAAGGCCTGGTTGGATAGGAACGCTTTTGGAAGGAGGCGAACCCTCCTGGGGAGAGCGTTCCACACATAGGCGCCGACTCCATGGGGCCTGAGGGGGCCCGAGCCCCCTCAAAAATTCGTTTGGGGGGCTCTGCCCCCCCAATAATCTCGGGCACCCCTCCAGCAGAGCGCCACCGCCGCCCCTCCCCCAGCCCAAGATGCACAGGGTCGGGCTGCATGCCTCTTGCCCTCCCTCCCGAGCAAAAGCTCCACCCAATTTCCTTCGGAGCTGATTAATAGGCGCAGCACGCTCTCCCCTATTCGCTCACGAGGAGGCGGCGCCACTTTATCTGCATATTCATGAGCTTATTTATTATTCATGAGCTTTCACGGGCTCCCCCAATATTTTTTATAAGTCGGCGCCCCTGGTTCCACAAATGGGGAGCCACTACAGAAAAGGCCCGTTCTCATGTTGCCACCCTCCGGACCTCACATGGAAGACACACACAATGAAGGGCCTCGGATGATGAATGCAGAGTCCGGGGTGGTTTATATGGGGAGAAGCAGTCCTTGAGGAATTGCAGTCCTGAGCCGTTCAAGGCTTTTATAGGTCAAAGTCAACACTTTGAGTTGGGCCTGGAAACTAATTGGTCGCTAGTGCAGTCGGGCCAGGATTGGTGTGCTATGCTCAAACCACTTGCACCCATCCCAATAGATGTGTGCTGCGCCCTTAACTGGGGAAGATAAATGAGAGAGACCGGTGCCAAGCAAGATGAAATGGCAAAAGCCATTGCATGTTCAGAGAGTCAACTGAGACTAGAGTGGAGTGCATGGCTCAGCACAGCTGGCTGGATTGGGAAAGGACAACACACACCCGAGTTTCCCAGGCTTAGGCAAAAAGGAATGTCTTTCCTTGCGGACTGGACTCACAACTTCTCCGGTACATCTCCAAGATGTAGCCAATGTGCTGCAAAGCAAGAACGGAGGGATGGAACAGGGTTGGGGTTAGACATAGTTCCTAGCTAAAGTGGAGGTAGTGGGATCGGCTGTCCTCATCATGCTATCTTCCCAGAGCATTCAGATTTCTCTCTGGGGGCTTTCTGACAACCTCATTACCAAACGCAGGCTAGTGTGGTTAAGAGCGGTAGATTCGTAATCTGGTGAACCGGGTTCACGTCTCCACTCCTCCACCTGCAGCTGCTGGGTGACCTTGGGCCAGTCACACTTCTCTGAAGTCTCTCAGCCCCACTCAACTCACAGAGTGTTTGTTGTGGGGGAGGAAGGGAAAGGAGAATGTCAGCTGCTTGGAGACTCCTGAAGGGGAGTGATAAAGTGGGATATCAAATCCAAACTCCTCCTCCTCCTCCTCCTCCTCCTCCTCCTCCTCCTCCTCCTCTTCTTCTTCTATTGCAGTTTGCCATGTACTTGTTAACCTTCCTGCTTTTTGCAATCCAGGACAAGCAGCAAGACTAGGAAGTGTCTAGTGGCCCACCAAGGGCTTAAATCACAGCTAATGGGCTGTGTTTGGCCTGGCTGATCACAAGTACTGCGTGTCTTACTCTCAGTAAATCCTTCCCATTTTTTGACGTGCTCACTGCCCCTTCCTACAGATATTCAGGTGTTTCTAGCAGCACATTCAACCTTGCTAAGAGCTAGTGTGAAAGCTCTTGGCTGAAAGAGTGGAGCTATGTTTAACTGTCAGCTCTGCCTCTAACTAGATGGCCTCAGGCTGTCTCTCTTAGACCTTACCCTAGTCTACTACAGTTGCACCTCAGAAGTCGAACGGAATCCGTTCTGGAAGTCCGCTCGACTTCCAAAACGTTCAGAAACCAAGGCACAACTCCCATTGGCTGCAGGAAGCTCCGGAAGCCGCATCAGACTTTGGGGTTCTAGAGAATGTTGCAGACCGGAACACTCACTTCTGGGTTTGCAGCGTTTGGGAGGCAAAATGTTTGACTCGCAAGGCATTCGATTTCTGAGGTCGACTGTATGGGTTTTTATAAGGCTTACAACACAGTAATGCGTTCACAGCACTTTGAACACAAAGCGGTCGGAGAGCGTTAAGTGTTCTTCAGTTGTTTGTGATAACCAACCTGTCTTTGCTGCATACACGACATTCACTCACAAAACGCAGAGTCCAAAATGCAGAGTCCAAGTACCACAGGATACTACAACGCCACAAGGAACTTGGGGCTCCAGAAATGAAATCCTGCTATTGCCAAGCTCAGGTTGTTCTTTAAAAGGCAGGATCTGCCTTGAGATGCATACAATGAAGCTCCCTGATGGTGAAATTATTTTCTATCACAAGAATATATATTTAACCATGTGCATTGTGCAAACAGAAAAGGGGGGCTGGGAAATGAAAAGGTTGGGGATTCTAGAGCAGGAGGGCATTCGCAGAGGAGGCCAATCATCAGAGCCTTTCGTGCTTCAAACTGGTGCCAAAGCATTAAACTTCAACATTCGTGCCAAGGAGAACTGGGATTGGGAGGATCCCGTTGCTTCATACGGCTGCCTGGTATCATGGAGCTGAGTCACTTGCTTTTTGGAAACAGAACATCATTGCAACCAGGGAGGTAACAGAGCGAGAAGGTCTTGATTTGTCTTTAGTCTCTGCCTCAGTTTATATGCTCAGCCAGGGTGACAAAGATATTGCCTGCAGAGGATAATGAAGCAGAACTCACCCTTTTGCCACACTGACAACATGGATGTAGCAAGCCACCCCCCACAGTCTTTTTCCAACTCTGGCCTCAGTTAATTGTGTGAATTGGGACTGCGCACTTGTGTCAAGAGTTCATGCTGGAGGCCCTCTGCGTAGGGGAGGAGAAGGGCTTGCCCCAGTCCTCCACCACTGCGCTGTTTTCAGTGCCAAATCCTGCTGAACATTTACTGACTATCAGCAACTGACATTCCTTCTCAGACCCATTAACTAGCTCCCCCTCTAGACAGCCACAAGTTCCTTCTGCCCAGCGGTGTGCTCAGTTCGTGGCTCAGTATTTTGCTGGCTTCAAATAAGCATACAGTATATATATTAAAAACCTTTCCGGAGAGTTTGAATTCATCAGTAAACAATATTTGATTATGTGTTTAGGCGGGGCAGATTCGAACAGCAGCCAAACAATGGGAAAGACCGGATGAATTACATGTAGAGATTTCCTGAAGGGATCCCTTGCTTGGTTTTTGTTTTTTGTTTATCTCTCTGAGTGGAGCTTCTGGTCATCTCCGAGTCTTCTATATTTGCTGCCTGTCAGGCTGACAAGATTTACTCCTGGCTTCATTCTTTCACAGGAAATTTAGTCATGGGATTCTTATGGCCAAACTACATGTGACATTAATCACACCTCCTTGTTCTTTTTAAAGCATGCATAACACTTCTGCTGTTGTATTGAAGGGGAGGCAGTTGGGCCCGGTCCCTAATCCAATGTCATGCTCTCTATCTAAATAGGAAGCCTGGGTCAGTTTCCCAGAATGCCCACCCTGGGCTGCTGCTTGAAGCTGCTGGTACTGCAGATAGCAGGGGGTGGGGCAGGAAGCTGCGGGCACAGGGTCTTGATTGGGTATCTGTGCCACTGCTTTCCTGCTGAAATAAAAGTGGCTGGGATGAAGGCCCTTTAAAAAAATGGGAACTGCAGTTTACCTTTTTGTGATCTGAAGGCCAAGCTAGGAGAGATGGAGATTATTGTGTACTGTTTAAACTATTTCCAAAGCAGCTGTAGGTAGGGATCAGGCCGCACACAGGGAAGGAGCTCAATAGCAAATAACAAGGAGGCAGTTCAGTCAGGAAAATGCATGACATAGGAAGCTACTGTATACAGAGTTGGACCATCTAGCTCTGTACAGTTGGCACTGAGCAGCAACAGCTCTCCAGGGATTCAGGCAGGATTCCCAGCCCCACCTGGAGATGCCAGGGGTCAAATATGGGACCTTCTGCATGCAAATGAGATGCTCTGCCACTGAGCTATGACCATTCCCTGCTGTCCCCTGAGAAGGGTCAACCCCCCCCCACCCTGCACTTCTGTTCTAATGCAATTTCCTTCACTTAAAAAAAATGAAAAGGGATGGGAAATTAATTATTCACCTCTAACTATGATGAGGTGTAAAAAGAAAAAAATGAGCTGCTTCTTTATTTAGCATCATATATGCATGCAAGTCTTTGCAAAGAACAAGAGGACAGGATTAACAGTCTTCCTTTGAATTCTGCTGTCCTTCCTTCCTCCAGTTTCCTTGCTGCTCTGGGTGCTTGCAGATCTTCCCTTGCATTTGCTAGGCACTGTCCGGAGTTTGTTTGCTCAGCTGCACAAAACCAGGGGGTGGTTAGCAAAGGTTCCTGCCCTGCAGATGAAGAGAGCTGAACATAGTCACTCGAGCAAGCTGCCTGGAGTGCAAGGGAAGGGGCCCACCCTGGCTTCAGTCTTCTCCAATGGAGGCAACAGCTGTGGAAACCACAGACCTAAAGAGATCGGGTGGTTTTCAGGGCTGCCCGATTATCAGTCTGGAATTTTCATCACAGAGCCACAATATTCTCTGTTTTTGCTTAGAACTCTTGCAGGTGGAGAAAAGAACCCAGTTGTATCCATGCTTGGCACTCGACCTCTTCTCTCTCTCACAGCCACGCCACCACCACCACAGGGAAAGGCCCAGAGTGGCAGAGTCCGTGTCCTAGATTCAGTTCCCAGCTTCCCAGTGGGTACCTGGGAAAGATATTTCTCTGTTAACTTAGGCAGCTGCTACCAGACAGTGTGAAGTAGATGGCACAGAGCTAGATTGATTGATTATATTTCTATGCCATTTTTCATTCACATGAATCGCAAACTGGCTTACAAGCAATAAATAACATAATACAACATCACAAATAATACAGAAATCATATACGATAATGGACAAATCATCAGTTAACCAATTACAAACGCTATTCACAAAACAACTTAAAAAAAAGCTAAATAGCACAATTACAACAAAAGTTATTGTCAGAGCTGCCCGAGGTCCCAGCTCACAAAGGACCAACGCCAGTTCGTTGTTATATACAAAAGTCTTTATTGAAGTTCAGTTTGTCTTTCACAGCCGCAGCGTGCAGCTCTACGTCTGAAACTCTAGACCGCTGAAGCTCCGTCTGAATCTCCTCCCCCCAGACACCAGTTTAAGACTCTAGCCTTGCTCCACCTCTTCCTTTGCTCTTTCCTCCTCTGGTTCCGCCTGTCAGCTGGGGTCTCGCCCTTCCTAGACTCTTCTGACGCTGAGTCCCCTGAGTCTTCCCCCTGCCTCTGGCGGGCTTTAGGACCTGGTTCCCAATCCGGGTTTTCTGCTGTTCCACGCGCCTGTACATTCGAACTTGGCGCGCGCGTCCAGCCGGCAACCTTCCTCCTGACCGTTACACTGCTCCTGTCACTGCTTTCCCCTTCGGGGAGGCTACCTGGACCTGACCTCCCCTCCGTTCCCCCACTCTCCGATAGAGGCGTGGTCAGCCATGACTCATCTTCTCTCCCTGCTGGAGGAGACGCTGGCCCTGACACATGGGACTCTTCCCCCCCACTACGCTCTGGTGGGGAAGCTGGTCCTGATTTCCAGCTGCTGCTTTGGGAGTCCCCGCTGGCCCCTTGTTTCTGGTGTGTCCCCCCTGGGACCCCCCTTGCCCTGACCATCGGCGCCTCCTTCTGGGAATCTTCTGATTCGCTGGAGAAGCTCATGGAATCTCTTGGGTCACTGCCATACTCCCCTACGCTCCCCTCCGATTCTTCCCCTTCGCTCTCCATTTCCTCTCTCCCCTGTGCCTCTGTTCCTGAGCCCCTGACAGTTATATTTTAGGATTCACTGCATAATCTATAAAACAACATTAACAAAATAGCAACCAAAAAATAAATAAGGCCCTGTTGATTTCATACACACACTTCCCCACCTGCATGACTTACAATCTTCCACTCCATGCAGTTCATTGAAAGACACATACACACAATGCCCATGGCAGCAACTCCATTCTGAAGGCTCCCAGGGCAGGAGGGTGGGGCAAGGCAGGTGGAACAAGCCGTTGCCTGGTGGGCAGCACAGAGTTTCATCCCCTTCATTGTTCTTCCTCTGGAAACAGCTCCATTATGGAGACTGGAGGGTGGGGCCTCAAGTGTTCACAGGCCACTTTTTCTCAGATACCCCAGGGACATGATTGCTGTGCGGCTTAGAAGTTTCCCTCTCTTGCCTAGCAAAACTCGGCATCTCTGCAGTCTCTCACGCCCTCCCTCATTTCGAGGGGTCTGCTCTCCTCACGCTTCAGGCGAAGGGGAAGTCGCAGCATGAACCTGTTCAGAGCTTGGGGCGCTTCAGCCAGCCAGAATCAGTGGGCATGCGTAACTTTTGCATGCAGTTGTCCCTGGCTGGGACAACAACAGAGAGGCCCTAGCCACCCTGCTTGGACCTCCCTACTCATGTCGTGTTGGAATGTTGTGTGCAGTTGTCAGAGCTGCTTGAAGATCCTAGCTCACAGAGGATCACGCTAGCCAGCGATCATTAAGTAAAAGTCTTTATTGAATTACAGTTTCCATTCTCACGCTGCTGCGCGCAAACTCTACGTCTAGTAGCTAGATCGGCGAAGCTCCGTCTGAGTCTCCGCCCCGTGAGCACCAGCTTAATATCCTAGCCTTGCTCCACCTTTTCCGCCTGACTGTCCTCCTCTGGGTCCCTCTACCCCCCGGGGCCTCCTCCTTCCGGGATTCTTCTGACGCTGACCCGGACCCTCCTGCCTCCTTGCGCCGGGCTTTAGGACCTGGTTCCCTTTCGGGGCTGCTTACTGCGCCGCCTTCCTCTGCATTTGAACTTGGCGCGCGCGCCCAACCTTCCACCTTCCTCTTAACCGTTTCTTCGCTCCCCGATGGAGGTGTGGCCACTCCTGACTCATGCCCTCCCTCCTGTGGTGAGCTGCCAGCGCTTCCCCCCTGGCTCCCTTCCTCTTCCCTGCTTCCTGGCGGTGACGCTGGTCCCGATTTCCAGCTGCTCCCCCCTGAGTCCCTTCTGGCTCTATCTTCCTGGGGTGCCCCCCTTGACTCCCCCCTTGCCCTGGCCACTGGTGCTCCTTTCTGTGAATCCTCTGATTCACTGGAAAGACTAGGAGATCTCGGGTCGTCGTCATCACTCATCTTTTCTTCTGCCTCCTCCCCTTCGCTCTCTGTTTCCTCCCTTGCCCGTGCCTCTGCTCCTAAACCCCTGACATCCATCCCCCCCTCGAAGCCCCCCATTCCCCCCTCCCCTCCTTCCGGTGCTGGAGCTGGGGGCTGCTGTTGCAAAGGGACGAACGTCGGATATCGGTCGCTTCCCGTGGCGGGCCTCCATCTGAAGTCTTCCGGTTCTTCCTCCCTGCTCTCGTCGACGACGGTCACCTCCGCTTCCATCTCTGTGCCGCCGTGCTCGAAACCAGGGTCGTCCCCGAAAATGTCCATGTCCGTCTCTCCCTCACTTCCTCCTGGCGGCGTTGCTCGTCCTGAGCATTCCAGCCACTTTCTGCGGAACTGCTCCTCTGGCCTATCGTCCCACCAATACGAGGGTTCCGAGGCGGATCCCGAGGGTGACCCCTCCGGGGAACGGACGTCTCGTGTCGGTTCCTCGTCCGAGTCGAACCCCCGGAACGTGCTGGCCGAAAGCGTGGGCGTGAAAAGCCAGTCGTCGAAAAAGTCTGCTGGCATAGGTCTATGTGGGAAGAGGGCATGAAACTCGTCTTTGAGCAGAGGTTCGTCTAAGGCGTAGCCCGGCACCCAGCTGTTCGCACTGGCCGGGGTGCCCTCCTTGGCGAGAAAGTATTCTACCCCCTCTTCCCCCCATCTGGAGTCCAAAATCTCCGTGACTTCGTTGATGCGCTCCTTCTGTGCCACTCCCGCGTGCCCTGTTCTGTCTCTGGCCGGACTCGGCGCCGTTCCGGGTTCCTGGAACCTGTGCGGTGCCTTGTAGGGAGTGAGCACCGATCTGTGGAATACCGGATGCATCCTGGAACCCTCCGGAAGTGCCAGTCTGAAAGCTACCGGGTTGACCTGCTCTTCGACTTGGTAGGGCCCCAGTTGCTTATGCCCTAGTTTCTTCTTGGCCAACGACCTGGCCGGCACTGCGTGGGCTGCTAACCAAACCCAGTCTCCCACGTGGAGCTCTTCTCCAACCCTTCTGTGCTTGTCTGCTTGTACCTTGTATGCGTGCTTGGCCAGCTCCAGGTGGCGCCTCAGCTGATCGTGGACTTCCTGCAGCTCCGACGCGAACGCATCTGCTGTCTGCGGCTCCCCCTCCCCCATTCTTTCCAGTCCCGGGAAGGTTCTGGGGTGTCTCCCGTTGTTGGCGAAGAACGGCGTGACCCCCGTGGACACGTGCTTCGTGTTGTTGTAGGCGAATTCGGCAAGCGGCAGGTAATCCACCCACGTCGCAGGCTGTTGATTTGCATAACATCTCAGGTACTGCTGCATGATGGCATTGACCCGCTCCGCTTGCCCGTTGGTCTGCGGGTGTCTCGCCGACGCCAGGTTGATCTTGACGTTCAGGAAGCCCATCAGCTTCTGCCAGAAATTCGAGATGAACTGCCGCCCCCGGTCGGACAGAATAGACCGTGGCAGACCGTGAACCTTGAACACGTGGTCTATGAACAGTTTGGCGGTTTGCTCCGCCGTGGCCACCTTAGCACACGGAATGAAATGGGCCATCTTGGAAAACAGGTCCACCACCACCAGCACTGCCGTCTTGCCCCTTGAGCTGGGCAGATCCGTGACAAAGTCCAGGGCCACCCGTTCCCAAGGTTCGACCGGAGTTTGCAGCGGCTCCAACAGTCCGGCCGGCGGTTTGTGCACCGGTTTGGCCCTCTGGCAGGTGTCACACCTCGCCACGTAGTCTGCGACCTCCCCTCTCATTCCAGGCCACCAGAAATCCCTGGCTACTAATTCCACCGTCTTCTCCTTGCCAAAGTGCCCGGCCGTGGGCGCGTCGTGCAGCTGCTGCAGCACCTTGGCTCGAAGTTCGTCTCCCGGCACGTAGATGGCCCCTTTACGGATGAGCAATCCATCTCTTAGCTGGAAACCGTCGGCCGCTGCCTTGCCCCTTTGCACCTCTGCCATCTTTGCTCGTGCGAAGGAGTCCCCCTGCAACGCTCGTCGCACCGCCTCTAGGTCCACGGTCGCCGCGGCGCACGCCCACACTGTCGGTGCGAAGATGTGCATGGCGGCCGCTGGTGTTGCGTCCTCCAGATACTGTGGCTTACGGGAGAGAGCGTCTGCCATGATGTTGGTGTCCCCCGGGACATACTCTATTCGGAAGTCGAAGTTCGCAAAGAACTCAGCCCAACGTATCTGCCTCTGATTCAGGAACTGTGCCGTGCGCCAGTGCTCTAGATTCTTGTGGTCCGTGCAAACCTGCACCGTGTGCTTGGCGCCGATCAGAAAGTGCCTCCACGCCTTGAACGCTGCGTGAATGGCCAGCAACTCCCTGTCCCATATGGTGTAGTTCTGCTCGGACTTGCTGAGCTTCCTGGAGTAAAACGCTCCCGGTCGCCACACCCCCTGCGGGTCTTTCTGCAGCAGGACCGCCCCCACGGCTCTGTCCGAAGCGTCTGTCTCCACCCTCATCGGCTTGCTGGGGTTGACATGAAGCAGCTGCTCTTCCGACGCGAAGAGACGCTTGAGTGCCTGAAAGGACTGCTCCGCCTGCTCTGTCCAAATGAACTTCTTTTTCTTGGAGCTAAGCGTGTCAGTGATGGCCGCCGTCTGCATCGCGAAGCCCTTGATAAACTTGCGATAGAAGTTCGCAAAGCCGACAAACCGTTGGACCTCCTTCCGGTTGCGCGGGCTCTTCCAATCCAACACCGCTCGAACCTTGGCGCTGTCCATGGCGAGCCCCTTGTCAGACAGCTTGTAGCCCAGAAAATCCACCTCCGTCACGTCGAATTGGCACTTCTCCAGCTTGGCGTAGAGCCTATGTTGCTTTAGCCTGCTCAGCACTTCCTTGACGTGTTTGTCATGCTCCTGCTGCGACTCCGAAAAGATCAGGATGTCATCTAAGAAACAGACGCACGTCTTGTAGAGAAGTCCCGCCAACACGTGATGCATAAATGCTTGAAAAACGTGGGAGCCATTTTGCAATCCAAAAGGCATAACTCTATATTCGTAGGTCCCCAGTGGCGTGAACATGGCTGTCTTCCACTCATCACCCTCCCGCATGCGAATGAGGTTGTACGCCCCCCGCAGGTCCAACTTGGTGAACACTCTGCCCTTCCGTACCTTTGCGAGGAGGTCGTCAATTCGGGGCATGGGGAAGTCCGATGGCCTAGTCACACTGTTCAAAATCCTGTAATCCACTACGAGTCTCTTTTGGGGCGTGTCCCGCTTCTTAACAAAGAATACGGGACTGCCCCCCACTGCCTTGGACTCCCGGATGAAGCCGCGCTGCAAATTATGATCAATGAACTCCTTGAGTTCTTGCAGTTCGTCCTCTGACATGGAATACAGTCTCCCTTTAGGCAGCGCCGCCCCCGGCAGCAGGTCAATTTTGCAGTCATATGGTCTGTGAGGGGGTAGCCTGTCTGCCTCCTTCTCGCAGAAAACTTCCAAAAATTCAGCGTACTTGTGGGGAATCGCTTGCAGCGTGCCGAGCAGCAGCTGTGACTCCTCTTCCTCTCCTTCCTGCCTGGGCACGATGCAGTGTTCAGCACAAAAGGAAGAGCCGAAGGTCAGCTGCCTCTGGTACCAAGCCATCGTTGGGCTGTGCTTGTCCAGCCAACTCATGCCCAATACAACGGGCGTGTCAGATAGTTGAGTGACGTTGAAGCTGATGATTTCTCTGTGATTCCCAAGTCGCATCACCATTGGTGGCGTCTGCTTCACCACTTGCCCCCCGAGCAGCTCCCTGCCATCCACCGTGACAACCTGCAGGGGCAGTGTGGCCGGCAGCAACTGCACAGCGTGCCTGTCGACAAAGTCCTGCCCTATAAAGTCCGCATTGCTGCCTGAGTCAATGGTGATTGGCACGTCTATGGTGATTCCATTGGGCAGCTGGAGAGATGCTGTGAGCCTCACTACTGGTTTGGGCGGGAGGGGGTTCACGGGCTGTAAAATCTCTGGGGACTGCGTCACTAACACGTCTGGCTGGGCCCCAGTGCCTCTTCCTCCAGCCAGACTGCGTCGTTTCCCTGCTGTGGTCCTCCTTGCTGCGTTGCTGCAGTCACCATTGCTGAGGCTGCAGTGAGCTTGTGGGGCCTCTGGGGACACTCTTTTGCCATATGCCCTGGTTCCTCACAGACGTAACACTTCCTGTTCCCTCTAGGAGGCTTCGCTTTCACTGCTGCCGGTGCTAGGGCTCTGGTTGCTGACTGAGCCCTTGCACCTCCAACCTCCATAGGTTCGGCTCCTCCTCCTGGCGGAGGCGTGGATTGCGCCCGCGCTGCTTCTCTGGGAAGGAAGGAGGGGCCCCCGGCTGGTTCGCGCCCTCCACGCCCTTCGTCCTTGCTCCACGGACGTCCTTCCAGCCTCACCCCCACTGCCAGTGCCCTCTGAACGACCTCCTGGGTGGTTCGGGGTCTCTC
Source organism: Podarcis bocagei (assembly GCF_964188305.1). Classification (NCBI taxonomy): domain Eukaryota; kingdom Metazoa; phylum Chordata; class Lepidosauria; order Squamata; family Lacertidae; genus Podarcis; species Podarcis bocagei. Next base: position 43,581,082 of record NC_138143.1, on the reverse strand, counting down.
CCCCCTCGCGATCTCATCTTTAATCGAGTTGTGCAGCCCCTCCCAAAAGAGGTCTCTTACAGGAGCCGAATCTCTGTCCCATTCCAGGGCACTGACCAAGGCGAAAAAGCGGGCATGATACTGCCTGACGCTGGCCCTCCCTTGTCTCAGCCCATGCACCTCCTTCCGTGCAAGATCCACGTCAATACTTGATAAAAAGCACCCATCCATCGCTTTAATAAAGGCATCCGCATTCTGGAGCGCCGGATCCTTATCTCTCCATAAATTGCGTAGCCATGCTTTCGCATCCCCATGCAGATGGGACATGATGAACCCCACTCTCTCTTGTTCATCTCTAAAGTCTTTATGCAGCAGTTGCAGTGCGCACAGTACGTCGGCTCTAAAGTTGGGATACTGTTGCAGGTTCCCATCGAAGTGAGAGACCAGCCCGCCTGTCCGTCTCGCCAACCCAATTCCCTCCTGCCGGGGTGTCTGCTTTGTCAGCACGTCTAACCTGACCTGGAGATCCCTGCAGGCGGCAGCTGCCTCCTCCTCTCTCTTCCTGGATGCGAGAACCTCGGCGTTCAGTTGTGCCACTGCTTTTCTGAGGTCCTCTATCTGCTGCTCAGCCGTCATGTCGTCTGCCGTTCGTGAGCTCGCTAGTAGGCACCTGTTTCTCTCCCCTCCTCGAGGCTGTAGATGCCCACAATGGAGAGACGGAGCTTACTGTCAGAGCTGCTTGAAGATCCTAGCTCACAGAGGATCACGCTAGCCAGCGATCATTAAGTAAAAGTCTTTATTGAATTACAGTTTCCATTCTCACGCTGCTGCGCGCAAACTCTACGTCTAGTAGCTAGATCGGCGAAGCTCCGTCTGAGTCTCCGCCCCGTGAGCACCAGCTTAATATCCTAGCCTTGCTCCACCTTTTCCGCCTGACTGTCCTCCTCTGGGTCCCTCTACCCCCCGGGGCCTCCTCCTTCCGGGATTCTTCTGACGCTGACCCGGACCCTCCTGCCTCCTTGCGCCGGGCTTTAGGACCTGGTTCCCTTTCGGGGCTGCTTACTGCGCCGCCTTCCTCTGCATTTGAACTTGGCGCGCGCGCCCAACCTTCCACCTTCCTCTTAACCGTTTCTTCGCTCCCCGATGGAGGTGTGGCCACTCCTGACTCATGCCCTCCCTCCTGTGGTGAGCTGCCAGCGCTTCCCCCCTGGCTCCCTTCCTCTTCCCTGCTTCCTGGCGGTGACGCTGGTCCCGATTTCCAGCTGCTCCCCCCTGAGTCCCTTCTGGCTCTATCTTCCTGGGGTGCCCCCCTTGACTCCCCCCTTGCCCTGGCCACTGGTGCTCCTTTCTGTGAATCCTCTGATTCACTGGAAAGACTAGGAGATCTCGGGTCGTCGTCATCACTCATCTTTTCTTCTGCCTCCTCCCCTTCGCTCTCTGTTTCCTCCCTTGCCCGTGCCTCTGCTCCTAAACCCCTGACAGCAGTGAAATACACTTTTCATATCATTTGGATGAGGTTAGCTGTCCATACAGATAAGCATCAGATGCAAGTACTGCTGTGGATGGGCAGCCCCTATAATCTTGGGAACATTATGCAAAGCAGGCTGGACCACATTGCTCTAGTTCAGCTCACCCTGAATGTTAATCCCTGTTCCTGTCCTTTGGCATGCAGGCTTGTGGTAGCAGTTGAAGAAGCTTTCACCCACATTAAGCGCCTTCAGGCAGAGGAGCAGCCGAAAGCCCCAGGCGACGTGATGGATCCCCGCGAGGCAGCTCAAGCCATCTTCCCATCCATGGCAAGAGGGCTGCAGAAGTACCTCCGCACTACAAGGCAGCAGCACTACCATACCATGGAGAGCATCCTGCAACATCTGGCCTTCTGCATTGCCAACAACATGACACCAAAGGTACCGCAGGAATGCCACTATTGGCACAGAATTCAGCTGTCTGAGCATCTCAGCTTTCTTTTACGCGTTGCTCACCGTTGCCATAGGTTGCAAGGATATGCTTGAAAGTGTGTAGACACCCAGTAGGGACAGGGTTGCTGAATTCTACTTTTTGTGTGTGCAAAAGTCTTCATTTATTCATTTTATGCCACTGGCTGCCTATATTCCCCCCTTGTAAACCCCTTGGAGGCAGGCAAACAACAGTGTTGGGGTGTGCATGTGGAAGAATGGGAACAGCGGATCACAGCAGCCTTGGAAATTCAGGGTTACGGGATAATTGGCCATCCCTTGCTCTGCTCACTTAGCAACACCCTTCTCCCTTTGCTGACCACATCCCCACACTTGGTACCCTACTCCCCCCCCCCCCCGGGTTTGTTTCTAGAGAGCAAGAAGGGAGTCACAAAGGGGGTTGCAAACATTAGGAGTCTGCTGCCTTGCACAGTGCCAAGCTGTGCACGTCCTTGTTTTGCCTGCTGACAGTCCCCGTTTCAGCTGGGTTGTATTGAGCCTGAAGCGAAGGCCTTCCTGCCCCATAGGGAGACAACGTCCAAAAGTGTGGGTTCCTCTCCTCTTGGCCCTTCTTCGCTGCAAGAGAGCCCCTCAAACTGCTTCCAGGAGGTTTCTCTGCCAAGTGAGAGAGCACCTCCTGATTCCTTCCTCCTTTCTTTGTGTGAAGAATATGGAAGGAGTCAGGAGGTGCTTTCTCACTTGGAAGCCCCAAACTTTGTATAGCATCTCTAAGGCAGTGGTAGAAGCTCAGAGATATAAGCTAGGGGCCAAATCACTTCATAAACCAGGGTTGCAGTTGCCAAAACTGAATGTCTGGTTGGCGTTTTGGGGCAATACGGCTCTAAAATCTTATTTTTCAAATGATGGACTGACTGTGATTAATTGTCAGTTAAACATTTGGCTCGTTCAGATGACTACCTTGAGCTAGGTTAAGAACTTTGAGAACTTTATCCAGTGACTGTCCATATATATATTGGCATATTCCTATGTCTTTTTCTTAATGGTGACATGGAGCATTCTTAATGTAAGAACATTATTCACAACTGTGAACAGAGCAGTGGAGTGGAGTAAGGGAAAACAAGCTACAACAATTAACTGTAATGTTGTTCACTGCTCCTGCTCAGGCTGCACAGAAGAAGCATTTTGGTTCTTGAAATTCATTCTGATTGTGCAGATAGAATGTAACTGATAGAATTCCACAGGATGTGGTATTGGTGTGTGAAAACAAGTCAGGATTAAATGACCCTCAGGCATGCACCTCCAGATGGTGGAGATAGGTTGCAAGTGGCCAGTAGTCAAACTGTGCCTGGTGTCTGGCTAATTTCAAACACTGCTCTAGGGCTACATGCTAGATAGTGTTGGTGTTTGCTGGAGATTTTGGTTTTTGGGAAAGGAGGGAAGAAAACATGGTTGTGCTGTGAAACTTCCTGTGGAACGGTATCTCTTCCTCTTTTTTTGTGCCCCCTCCCAATTTCCCGGAGATGGTTCCTTCATTCTGCCATCAGAATATCTCCTGAATATCACCCCCATGCTTCCCATTTTAAGAAAGGATGCTACTGGGTGCTAAAGATGCTGCTCTCAGCCTGCCCTCTGAAAAGGCAGATGAGGAGATAAGACAGTTCCACAGGTAGCTTTTGGAAGACAACCCTGAGGGCAGCGTGGGAGGGGCTGCTCCCTTCTCTTTTCATAGGAGGGAGAGTAGGAGCTCATCTGGGAACAATTCATATTCACAGGTGAGTGGTTATCAGCCACCCTGGCTTATAGAGATTGAGCAAATGGCACGGAAGATTGAAGCACAGGTGAACAGTGCAGTCACAAATTTCCCTTTGCTTGCTTGCAGCGTTTTCTGCCTTCCACCTTGCCTCATTACAGAGCGCCATCTGCACATGGGCAAACGCCTTATCACTCCTAGAAATCTCCAGATTCTGCTGCCATTATGGACAGGTGCATTTCCAGGTGTCTCTGTAGGCACACAGAACCACAAGTTCTACATAGCAACCCTGATATTAATGTCCTCTTTGCAGTTTTGCCCTTGGGCTCTACATTCACAGTGGAGTGGCTATTCTTCAGCTTCCTGTCTTGAGTCTGTCCATCCAGCTGCTAAGTGATCTAACCATGACAGTTACCAGGAGTTTTAGTGTGCATGGGAACAGTTTATTGGCTCTGCTCTTCACAGCAGTGAGTTCTCAACAGGCTTCTGGCAGAGTTTCTCTGCCACACCCCAGTGTTTGCACTGAATAAAATAGAAGTGGTATCGAGCAAGCACCTGAAAGCATAACTTGTTCTTCCAGGTGTGTAAGCCAAAGCACTTTGCTTCCCAGCCGGTGTTTTGTCAGCTGTCTTTGCTTTTGCTCAACAGAGTTCCGCTAGTCAAGGATAGGGCCCTTCAGTAAAGAGTTGGAAGGGTGAGGGGCTGCTGGTCACATGGATCTGGTGTGGAGAAAATGACCTCAATCCTGCGCGGTTGGCAGAGCAGCTCATTTCATTGGGCCTAAGTGATACTGCTTTTGTAGTTCCTCTGAAACTCCAAAGTCTTCCTTTGCTTATGGCAGATAGCATAGAGACCTGGAAAGGGGACTAGACAAAACTACAAGGGACATTGTCCTGTATAATCAAATTAAATTGGCAGTTGTATTTTTTGAGCTGAAAAGTTACTGGACAACACTGGACCTCATTTTCCCTTCTTTCTTTTCTCAACTGCTTTTCTCTAGGCTTTCCTGGAACGTTACCTCAGTCCAGGCCCAACCCTGCAGTACAACAAAGATCGTTGGGTCTCCAAACATTGGACGCTGATTAGTGAGGAAGCTGTTACAAAAGGATTAAGAGATGGTATTGTGTTCGTCCTCAAGTGCTTGGACTTCAGCCTTGTTGTTAATGTGAAGAAAATTCCATTTATCAAAATCTCAGAGGAGTTTGTAGACCCCAAATGTCATAAGTTTGCCCTTCGCTTGCAGTCTGAAACATCAGTCTAGCTTAGAGGCCATAAACATGTGTAGATGATGAGAAGGTAATTTCTGACTTCATGCTTTCAGGTGTGTGTGTTTTTTTGCGGGGGGTGTTGCTTCATTTTTGTTCAGATTGAAAAGCAACAGACGATGGACCGTCCACACTTATCTGGAAAGAGAGTGGAGGAGGGTCTCTTTTGACAGATCTGAAGAGCTCACGGATTGGGCATGTTCATTGGTTCATGTACACTGCAGAGGCCTGTAAGCCCATGTAGTGTTCTGCTTCTGCCTGCCACCCTGCCTTAGATCTCCTGGTGTGTATGTGGTACTTCTGTTCCACCCCAGACTGCCTCTGTATGCCTCAACAAACAGCTTTTCACAAACTCTCATAAGCTTGCTTGGCTCTTGGCAGTCATCTCTTATACAAAGCCATGGTTTACGGAACTGAAAACTGTGGTTTGAACTTCCAAACATATGGTAGGCAGTTCACGGTTTGAAGCCGCCCACTTGCCTTCGCTTTCAGTTCTCCAGCATTCAGTCCCATAAATTCATTCCCATGTTGCATCTACTGCCCCAGCTTCTGGAAGGGAAGAGATGCCTTCGATTGTGATTTGTCAATGCAGACATTGCATTGTATTAAAATGGTTGAAGCTTCCTTCTCATGGTTTGTCAGGATGCCAGAACTGAGCTTCTGTGAATGGGATTTTCAGTTATTGCTGTTGGGCACTATCTGATGTGGGAAGGACATTCTGCTTCTGAAATAAGGCAATTTATGTATTTTGAAGGGAATTGCATCTACATAACTCTACCTTTCCAATGACTGACAAAGTTAGTTTCCCACCACCAGCACCCTGTTTTGTAGCTGTTTGAATAATGACCAATGGTGTGTGTCTGGTACATAAATAGGTTTGTCATAATGGCTTTCATTCCTTTCAGCCTCCTAAGGCTATACACCCGCCCTACTGTGTTAAGCACCCTCTTCTTTCCTTGTGTGTAGATCTCTCTTAATCTATTTTTCTAACCTTTCAAGGGTTTGTTCATTACTCCCTCTCCCTTATATATATTTATGCAGTTGCAGAATGTTTGAGAAGAGTGTGGAGTTTACTGGAGTCTGACCAATTTGATTGGGGGGGGCGTATTTCCTATTTAAAAGGGTTTTCTATTCCCCTGGAGAAGAATAAGAATTTCAAGTCTCTTTACCAGCACATGCCTGCAGGGGAGGGGAATCTTAGATTCAGAGCAGGGAATACTTTCCGAGATGCAGACAGTTACTTGGCACTTGAAACCAAGCTGCATTGAACGTTTCCAGGAGCCCCCCTCACTCAGCTGACCGTGGGAGTCAGCTGCGGTTGCCACTGATGCTTTTATCCTGGTAAGTCCTCAGTCATACCCCAACCTCTCACTTCATTTTCGAAAGCAGCAATTTTCTTACTGTTTCTGAGTATCTCCATTGCCTGAAGCAAGTGGAAAACCCCACAAGCCTTCATCCACTTGGCAAGGCAGAAGGACTTCATGCATTTGCTACTCTTCTGTCTTTTCCCCTGCACTGGAGTTGCTCTTCTCAGCCATGGAGAATGGGTGGGAGGTGACTGGTTTTTGCACCAGCCCTGTCACTCTGCATGTAGGAGAGGGCAAGCCCTGGCTCTCCAGTGTGTGAGTGGGGGCAACTTGGTTGTCCTTCTGGTTATTTCACAGCTCCATTTTGGTGGATCCCTGCATGTTTCCTTGGCCATTGTGGTACTGTTGGTACTACTCCATCCTAGTTTCCAGGTTGTGCTGGCATCTGCTCTTGTTTGCTGGCATCTGCTCTTGTTTGATGAGGGTTTCTTCTAATCTTAGCTTATTTTCTAAGGATAATCTAATAAAACCTAACACTTAACAGAAGGAGTAGTCCCATAAACATAATACTACCACAAATTGTTCACTCCAGATAGATCCTTCATAATGGTAAGCCGTAGCTAACACTGCTTGGCATGTGTCTTCTTCAGGTGTTCCAATAATTAAGAAAATGAGGCCAATGCTTGCTTGCTTATTCAAAAACACATACACACTCTCAAGTTCAATGTATTTTCCCATTCCACCAATGCCTACAATATGTTAATTAATTATTTGAGGCTCCCTGCCACACTTTACTCAACTTTTCATTCAAATCAGGAAGCAGACTGTTTTTTCCTGAAACTTTGATAAAAATACTATATCTAGCAATAACAAATCGGCCAATTAATCTTTGATTCTTCCTCACAGTACCTGTAGATAACTACTAATTTCTTAACATTTCTTTAATTATTAAAACATGTTTCCAGTACGGTTTTACTGATCGATACTGCTCCACACTGCCATTTGTGGGGTTTTTTGGTCTCTGTTAATGCTCTGTAGAAATAGCACACACTTTTCTTAATCTGGCAGATTTGTATTACCAACATGCACAGTTGTGTAAAAAACATTGCCGGTGACACATTGCATATAATTTTTAGAAGTCTTTTTGAATCGGTCTGTAAATTCTTGGTCTAAATCTGAACATCTTAGATGGCACATTAAATTGAGCAGAGCCGGAAGGTGGTATTCCAAGCTGAGGACTTCCTGGCTGGCTGAAACATAGCAAAGGATCCAAACTTCCTATGCCAAGGCAGAATAATAGAGTGTGAGTAGAAAGAACAGACACATATCCCAAGCCAACAAGGCCCTAATCACACCTTCAAGGCCTTAGTTGAATTTGGAGCCATAGCTAAATAGTTTGGTTTGAACTCCGTGTTTGGGGCTTCAAGCCATGAATGACATCTATGCATTGTGACACTTGTCCTTCTCAAAGCTGAAAAAGAGCTTTCTGCTGTGGATGTGTGTTTGATAACCTCTTCAATTTCTGCAGCGATGTTAAATGAGGAAGCCAAGTCATTCAAAGGGAGTGGGAACAGCAGGGGGTACACCAATGAGATTTCTTCTTAATAAGATTGATTTCATGCTTCTACTTCTTCAGCTGAGTGTCATGCTAATCAGTTTAGCTTGTGTGTTTTTTATTTAAGGAGCGGTAGTGCTTTCTGTCTCTTTAAATTGGAACATACCTAATGGTTTTTAATGAAGGAAATGACAGCCCTGTCTGGTGTCTTCATTGCTACAAACCCATTTTATGGAAACTGCTGAAGCTGGGTGACCACTTCCTAAAAATGAATTCCATTAAACTGTTTTGCCTGATACCATCTTAACTGGAAGGGAATGTCACATTGACATGTGAGTGTGAATTCAGAGCCAAAGAGGTCTGTAGCTTGCTTGCTGCAGAGGAGTTTATTTCAAGCACTAGTTACCTTATATTTCCCCCCTTCTCCAGTTCCCTAAAGTTTGGAGGTTATTTGCTCAGGAAATGTTGACATTCTTAACCTTCTTTTGTACTCTTAGGTGACAAATGCTTGTGAAATGTAAAAAATGTAGGAAAGAACCAAATAGAAGCAACGTTAATTGCTTTGGAATTGGGGTTTTCCTTTAGCTCTAATCTGCACCCTCTGATTTAGAATGCTATAACTTTTTTTGTTGTTGAAAGGAACTCTCCAGTATGTGCTCAGTTGAAAGTTATTGCCTGTTCTAACACCTTAGCTGCTTAAACCTGGATGAGAGGACAGACCTCTCCTTATTTGCTGGGTATATTTACTTTTGCATTCTTTTGAGATCTGCAAAGTTTGAAAGAATGTGGGTGGCTGGGGGCTCTCCTGTTGTCTTTTTTCCGTCTGCCAGAGCGGAGTGTGTGTTTCACTAGACAAACCACTTCACTCTCTCATTTTCTTGGTGCCTCCATCCCTTGTTTGTAACACCAAAAGGACATTGTTGCAACAAAGTTGTGATCAATCCTTGTAAAAAAAAAAAGTGTGTTTTAGACATCAAATATGCCATACCGACAGTAACACAGTAGCAGTAAAATTACAGAGCTTTTCTGGAAGGGAGACTTATTATTATTATTATTATTATCATATTGCTGCTTTGTGATGTCCATTTAAACCATGCAGTTTTTACGAATATGAACTTCATGCAGTTGAATCCCAGAGGGCTAGAGCGAATAGAAAACTCCTCTTCCAGTTTCACTTAAAAATCCTTTTCTTTAAAAATAATTCTTGGTCATAAGTGTAGCTGGTATGTTTTTCAATGTTGTGTAAAGCTTTGGGGGCTTTTTGACTCTGGGCTGATGTAATGTTACCACTGTGAGCTTTGGTGTGGTCACGTTCCTCCTTAAACCAGTCAACTCTATATCCAGGAACCTGGTGGGCTGGTGGGTGGCATGCTACCTTCCCTTGGGAGCAGTGGCGTAGCGTGGGGGGCGCAGGGGGGGCCGGCCGCACCGGCCGCAACATCTGGGGGTTAGGGTTAGGGGGCACAAATCCACGGGTTAGGGGGCGCAAATCCATGGGTTAGGGGGCGCAAATTACTTGCCTTGCCCCGGGTGCTGACAACCCACGCTACGCCACTGCTTGGAAGATGGCAACCTTGCCATGGAAAGTGGCCCTGCCACTCACTTCTTTGACTTGGGTGTGGATGCAGTCGTTTACAAGCGCTGCGTAAGACTTGACCACTCGTAAGCAGTTCCCATGCTGCAACTGTAATTCCACATTGGCCCTTGTTCGCCTCCACTGTGATTTGGGTGCCTTCTTACCTAAGACCGGCTGGTCAGTTTGCAGCCGACAACTTGCTTTCTGCTGCATAGCACAGACCCTGTTTCATTGACACGTGCTGACAAAGCAAATGTGATGGGTTGTTTTTCTGTGTGGGAACACCACTGTCCATTGTCAGTGATTTGCTTGTGCTGCTTTTCATATGTTAAAACTTAGGGCTGTACCCCCGATAGTGTTTTCCTTCTGTGGCTGTCTTTATACCTGCTGTGGTGACCTCTCTGACCATGTATCTGATTTGGTATTGGGGATGTTGGGGGGTGGGGAGATCATGTGGTAGAAATTACATGCATCTATGGGGAGGTGTGCATAGCCAGTGAGCCCACAGATCTATGTGTTGCTTTGTAGAGTTATGTGACTGAGTCCATAACCGTTACAAAAAAATGTTCTGTCTGAGTTAGTTCTTGTGTGAACAGATTAATGTAACCACCCTCATCCCACCTATGAAAAACCAAATATAGCTGACACTGAAAACTGACTTTGAGCAGGGAACTGTAGTCTGAATTCCCAAAACGATTTGGGCATCCTGTCCGTTTGGCATACAAGGTGTTTGCCTGGACAGGAAAATGAATGTACAGATTGGAGGGAGACATGGAGGAGGGGAAGGTTTTGTTTCATATGGTGTTGACATTTATTCCTTAATTTCTACGTCACACCTGCCGCAGTTCCCTACACTGTCCTTTCTTTCCACTTAGAAACACCACACATGTATTCGGGGCTGCAACCCTATCTACTTTGCCACAGGATCTCACAAGTTGGGGAGTAGCAACAATTCATATGCTTGTTGTAGAAGAGAGATGTATAGGAAATTAACTTAAGCGAAACAGCCATATGAATTCTTAATAATTCTCAAAATTGGGACCAGGACAAACACACACAACTGGGATCCCAATAATATGGTCATCTTGAGCGATGGCCAGCAGTCAAGCAATGTTTTGTGGCAGACATTATCTGTGTGAATCGGTGCCTTCACACAGAGTGCTGTATATGCCAACACAGCGATTTCTGCTGTCTTAGTGGCACTTCTTGGAAACAGCACTATCACAGAAATTGGTGCAGAACCCATGTGGAAGTTTACACACCTCCATGTGAACATGCCCTGCATCTTCCTGAGGTGACTGCATGCACGTCCCGTGGTGGTTTCAGGTTTCCCTGTCACAAAAGGCTCCATGAGTTCCCTTTCATGGAAGCTAGACTTCACACCCAACCACCAGCCTCTTTGAGGCTCATCATTTACATTAATGGCATGAGAAACAATGGCTTTGAAATGATGGGATCAACTCCATTAATATGCTGCTTAACTGGCAGCCGTTAACACACGCAGTCACCGATTTCACAAATTACACCAAATTACCAAGCAGCAACTACTGTGTGAATAATGTCATGCCATAAGCCTATCCATATTGTTCATAAAATAGCTATTATCAGATGTGGGTCAGATACAGGGGTTCTTAAAGTATGCTCAAACACACTGGCTGCTGTGGTAACCAAAAACTCGCTTTGCTGATGCTGACCAGTCCTTGGGGGAGACAGACCATGTCAGCTTCTCCAGATGTTTTGACATGAGGCCACCAGCTTTTCCCCAACGACAACAAACATGTGGAAACCACACTTGACTCACTTGGCTGCTCTGGTCTGCTGCTCACACAGACCTAACTGTGAAGTATTGTAATTCTCCTCAGTGCCTGTTGTTACCTAATTTAATCCAGCATTATTGTGTATTGGGAGCAGGTATTTTCTGCTGAACACTCCCCTCCCTTGATCACTGTGCACTGTTCAGCCTGACAACCTTTTTCTGTACAAATTGTATTAAGTATGACAGTCTATTTGTCCCTGGTATTTTTTTTAAGACAGCTTCTCTGCACACGTAACTTTAATGTCAAATATATATACGGTGTGATCTTCTTCCTTTTTTTTGTTGTTTTCTAATTGTGGATTGAAGTAAATTAAGTGGAATTCCTAATTGCCTGTAACACTGAATGTACTGTGTGTCAAACATGAACAAGTGTTTGCAATGAAACTGGTTCTTGATAGCTGTTTTTAAAATTGAAACCCTTTTACACTTTGCATATTTGTACAGTTAATTTGAAATAAACCGGAATTGGAAATTTTAATGTTTGTGGCGTTGGCATTTCCTTTGATTCAGTAGATGGAGCTTGTTTTCCTTCTGGAAAGTTAGTGTTGTGCTGGGCTCAACAAACAGCAAAAACAAAGTAGCTGTTATTGCTGTTCCATGAACAATTGTGCGAGAGAGATTAGAGGTGTGCACAAGTGCTGCACTTGTGCAAATTATTGGGGCAGGATTGAGCTCATGGGACCTGCCAGCAGAAGCCTGCACAAGGACTTCTGCTACTGCAACAGGGCTTCCCTACACCTCCTCCTGCGTCCCTGCAGTTGGCTTGGGGGGTGTCAGAAGGAAACCCCCCTGGAACAGCACACAGAGGAAGGAGAGGCCAGCTTGTTCTCAGAGGCGGAGCAAACCGATGGGGCTCCTGGAGCGGTGTGCATGCCCTGTGCCCAGGGGCGGGGCCAGTGGCCTATGGGGACGGGATGCTCCGCAAGGCCTCCGAGGAGTCTGCCCGCCTCCTCCCACTCAGCCGCCCTTCAGCGGAGGGGGAGGCAACGGGCGGACCGTTTGGGGCAGCGCGGAGCCTGCAGGCGTCACTCTCAGGAGATCCGTGTGGCTCGGGTGCAGTGCAGGCCCTGCGGTGAGTGCCACCCGGCATTTTGTCACCCCTCTCAGAGGTGACACCCAGGGCGGACCCCCCTTCCTCCGCCCCTGCTTGTTCCATCAGACAAGTAGAAATGTTTGTGCTGAATTCTTCCTCTGGCGTTTAGTTTTACTTTCCTTGTGCAGTGCTCTAGGTGAGGTATAAAATGGATCTCTGATCACTCTCCTTATTTGGGGTGTTAAACCAGCCACAACATTGGGTCTGTATCCATCACTTTGGAAAGCAACTGTTTGAAGTCTGTCCAATCTGACTCATGTTTTGGTCCAAAGCGGTTTTGTAAAAAAATGAAGCTGTTTCACCTCATTCACTAAAATGGGAAATAAAAAATGCAGCTGTCAATCCCTCGCCCCGTTTTGAAATAGGCAGGCATAGCAGTCCCTCCAGAGTGGATTAAGCGTGACAAGTAATGAGCAAACATGTCCAGGGGTTTGGGGACTGAACACCTTCAACTCTTTTTTTCATTTAAGAAAAAAGAAACATTTATCATTTAATTTTGGAGACAATTTGATGAAACCTGTGCCTTCTGAGCCATGGACCCTACCAGATTTCAGAAGAGCAGATCATAGCTGCAGTGGTTTTCTTCAAGGGTAGCTTTGGGGTGGGTAGAAAAGACTCCCTTAATTTCTCCATGTGTTCCATGGGCAATTAATATAAGAATTGCTGAAGTGCTGCATATTGCAGTGTCACACCGTGTGCTTGGGAGAGACTGATGCCCCCTTAGGCTGTCTCTCTTATTTACCAGGAAAGGGCAGCAACCTGAGCACACTCACATTTCTGGCCAAGATAAAGGCCGGCCAGTCTTTCAGCACCCTCTCAGTCACTCCCGTGGCCGACGCCCAAAAGCTTTTCCTTCCTGCATTTTATGGTGCGATGTTACGTTCAGTTTGGAGCAATCAAATTGCAACAGCAAAAGGCTGTTACAATCCGAATCACAGCCCTCCATTGCAGCATGTCAGTACGAAAAAGCAGCATTGAGAAACTGAGTTTGCATCTTGCAGAGTATTGTCCAGCTTGGTCCCCTGTTATTTTTTATTTATTTAACTTGTATACTGCCTCATACTTCAGGCTGTTCACAGTACTGCGGGGTTGCTATGTTTGTCAAGCAGCAAATGATATTAAAAGGTGATATATCGACAGCAGTCAACAATCAATGTGTTTTTTTGGGGGGGCAAATAAAGGGCATCAAGCCCCATGGGCCTCAAAAAGACAGGATTGCAATAAGGAAGACACCTTAAATCAGTATTGTATTGCCTGTAAATTCACCCACACAGGTGGGTTTCCCCCCCTTGTCTTTTTCAATTGTTCTGCACAACCGCATTGTAAGTTCAGTCCTTTTTAATAGGTTAAGGATCAGAAAGCTCTTCCTACTGTTCAGTTGGAATCTTGTTTTTCCTTAACGAATTGCAGGAGTGGCAGAGCTCAATTCTGGCTCTGAAGGCCATGAAGGGGAGGGAGACTTGCATCTTTTCACTCCCCCACCAAGATCAGAATGGAGGTCACTCCCACCTGCTTCACTAGGAACCTTGTGGGAAAAGTCCCCAACGGAGCCAGGGGACTCCTGCCCATGCCAAAGGTTCCTAGCTTGCAGGGAGCCCAGTATATTTTCCGATCTTGGTGGAGGAGCAAAACCAGAGCCGGCCCACGCATGAGGCAAGAGGAAGTGACCGCTTCAGGTGGCCAAATCCACACGGGCAACAGATAAATCCTCCAAGAAATGCACAACCTGCTGCTGCCGTGATGGCAGTCAGGGGTGCCATCTTGTGACGCCCCTGACTATGTTGGGCCCCCCCAATAATTTTTTTTGGGGGGAAGGCCTCCCCAATGTTCCAAGCCATCGGGGTGGAGGAGGCTGAGCGTGGAGAGGTTTCCACGGCCACTGCCTCCTGTGGCTGCCGTGGAAACAGGCCCCAGCTGCTTCTGACATTGTGATGTGATGCCACGTGTGTGACATCACCCCCCCATCTGCTTCGTAAGTTGGCGCCTCTGGTGGCAGTGACAACTCCTCGAAGGCTGGGTCTGCTATCTCCTTGGCAGCACACAGATCCGCATTCTGCCTCTTGGTGAATAGGAGGTGTTGCTCATCTCTTCCAACGTAGATCTTTATTCCCCTTTTGTCCTGATGAAGCTATTCACGCACCACTTCTTCCCTGGCAGAGGGTGCCATTTTGTGGTTTGCCTCAGGTGCCATAATGTTTTGGGCTCTCCTTTCCATGCACTGTCTATGCAGTGAGAATCAGGCTTATAGATTTATTAGGAAAAACAAGGTGCATAGCTTTGCATCTAAGCACAATGACTTATCCCCTCCTTATGTGTCTCTTATTCATTCTTCACTTACTTAACTCATTTTATGCTTAGTTAGTAGACAAAGCTGCTTTTTAAATTTTCAGACCTTCATTTTAATCTGCAGTTGGCTCGGTACAGCTAACAATACAGATAACGGCATAACTGATAATACTAACAATACAGGGTAAATAGCCTGATCATTCCAATCAGGAGAATTACAATGAAGTAAGGGGGACGCGGGTGGTGCTGTGGGTTAAACCACAGAGCCTCTTGGGCTTGCCGATCAGAAGGTCAGCGGTTCGAATCCCCGCAATGTCGGGGTGAGCTCCCGTTGCTCAGTCCCAGCTCCTGCCAACCTAGCAGTTCAAAAGCATGTCGAAGTGCAAGTAGATAAATAGGTACTGCTCTGGCAGGAAGGTAAACAGTGTTTCCGTACGCTGCTGTGGTTTGCCAGAAGCGGCTTAGTCCTGCTGGCCACATGACCTGGAAGCTGTATGCCGGCTCCCACAGCCAATAAAGCGAGATGAGCGCCACAACCCCAGAGTTGTCCGTGACTGGATCTAATGGTCAGGGATCCCTTTACCACACCTAAGGGGGACATAGCAGTGGTTTCTTAAAAAGGTATCCTACAAAGTCTGCTTGGTTATTCTCCTTGGGTTCACCCTGAGAGCTTGTTTTAAAAATACAAGCTGAGCAAAGCTCAACCCAAAACATTAAGATCTTTTTGCGATAATCCAAGAAGCTCTCAACCCCTTGTAAATAATTATCCTTCTTGCCACTGGGATAATTCCATGCTTTTTTCTGCTGCTGTTACAAATAAACAGATCTGCAGAGAGCAAAAATGCCATGCAGTCACCTTTTTTATTGTCTTATGCTTGGGAAAGAGCTTTTGGAAGTTAGACTAGGAAATATGTTGGAGATGGGTACAAAGGAAAGAAAACAAGGCAGCGAGCCTTCAGTGACCCTTAGAAACAGACTTTGGAAGTCCTAAATACAAATGTCTTCCCTTTAAGGGAGAACACTGGGAGGCATAACATCTTGAGGAATATAAATTTAATGTCCGGATGCTTTCAAAGTGCCATAACCTAGTCGTCGTCATCGTCGTCATCATCATCTTCTTCATCTTCATCGTCTTCATCAACATCATCGTCTTCAGTGTTTATCTTCCCAGAAAGTACATCCTCTATCCAATCTTCCAATTCCTCAGCTGTTGGGAGGTCATCATCATCTCTGATATCCATCCAGACACTATCAGCCTAAAAGAAAAGGCAGTATAGAAAGAAAAATGAAGATTTGCTTCATGTAAAATAGCAGGAGATTGGGCCAAACTAAACATTTGAATCCTGATCTGCCCAATTATGTGTATAATGAGAGGTGTTAAAAGGTAAAGGGACCCTTGACTATTAGGTCCAGTCGTGGATGCCTGGGGTTTTGGAGCTCATCTCACTTTACTGGCCAAGTCAGCCGGCGTTTGTCCACAGACAGTTTCCAGGTCATGTGGCCAGCATGACTAAGCCGCTTCTGGCGAACCAGAGCAGCGCACGGAAATGCCGTTTACCTTCCCGCTGGAGCAATACCTATTTATTTACCGTATTTTTCGCCCCATAAGACGCACTTTTTCCCCTCCAAAAATGAAGGGGAAATGTGCCTGCGTCTTATGGGGCGAATGCAGGCTTTCGCTGAAGCCTGGAGAGCGAGGGGGGTCGGTGCGTACCGACCCCTCTCGCTCTCCAGGCTTCAGGAAGCTCTGCGCAACCCTCGGGAGACCGGCTCCGAGGGTTGCGCAGAGCTGCCTGCAATCCCGGGACCAGCGCAGCTCTGCCCGGCCACCGGGAGCCTGGGGAGAAGCTCCGCCCCGCTCCCGGTGGCCCTGCAGAGCTGCCTGCGCTCCTGGGACCAGCGCAGCTCTGCAGGGCCACCGGGAGCCGGGGGAGAAGCTCCGCCCCGCTCCCGGTGGCCGTGCACAGCTGCCTGCGCTCCTGGGACCAGCGCAGCTCTGCCCGGCCACCGGGAACCGGGGGAGAAGCTCCGCCCCGCTCCCGGTGGCCCTGCAGAGCTGCCTGCGCTCCTGGGACCAGCGCAGCTCTGCCCGGCCACCGGGAGCCGGGGGAGAAGCTCCGCCCCGCTCCCGGTGGCCCTGCAGAGCTGCCTGCGCTCCTGGGACCAGCGCAGCTCTGCCCGGCCACCGGGAGCCGGGGGAGAAGCTCCGCCCCGCTCCCGGTGGCCCTGCAGAGCTGCCTGCGCTCCTGGGACCAGCGCAGCTCTGCCCGGCCACCGGGAGCCGGGGGAGAAGCTCCGCCCCGCTCCCGGTGGCCCTGCAGAGCTGCCTGCGCTCCTGGGACCAGCGCAGCTCTGCCCGGCCACCGGGAGCCGGGGGAGAAGCTCCGCCCCGCTCCCGGTGGCCCTGCAGAGCTGCCTGCGCTCCTGGGACCAGCGCAGCTCTGCCCGGCCACCGGGAGCCGGGGGAGAAGCTCCGCCCCGCTCCCGGTGGCCCTGCAGAGCTGCCTGCGCTCCTGGGACCAGCGCAGCTCTGCCCGGCCACCGGGAGCCGGGGGAGAAGCTCCGCCCCGCTCCCGGTGGCCCTGCAGAGCTGCCTGCGCTCCTGGGACCAGCGCAGCTCTGCCCGGCCACCGGGAGCCGGGGGAGAAGCTCCGCCCCGCTCCCGGTGGCCCTGCAGAGCTGCCTGCGCTCCTGGGACCAGCGCAGCTCTGTGCCGCCATCCCAAGCGGGGCGCTAAGTCCCGCCCCGCTCGGGATGGCGGCACAGAGCTGCCTGCCGTCGCGGGACTGCAGGCAGGTCTACGCCGCCATCCCGAGCGGTGCGCTAAGTCCCGCCCCGCTCGGGATGGCGGCACAGATCTGCCTGCCGTCGCGGGACCGCAGGCAGGTCTACGCCGCCATCCCGAGCGGTGCGCTAAGTCCCGCCCCGCTCGGGATGGCGGCAGAGATCTGCCTGCCGTCGCGGGACCGCAGGCAGGTCTACGCCGCCATCCCGAGCGGTGCGCTAAGTCCCGCCCCGCTCGGGATGGCGGCAGAGATCTGCCTGCCGTCGCGGGACCGCAGGCAGGTCTACGCCGCCATCCCGAGCGGTGCGCTAAGTCCCGCCCCGCTCGGGATGGC
This sequence comes from Podarcis bocagei, assembly GCF_964188305.1. NCBI lineage: Eukaryota > Metazoa > Chordata > Lepidosauria > Squamata > Lacertidae > Podarcis > Podarcis bocagei. The sequence goes on along the minus strand of NC_138143.1, from coordinate 43,563,420 downwards.
GGCACAGATCTGCCTGCCGTCGCGGGACCGCAGGCAGGTCTACGCCGCCATCCCGAGCGGTGCGCTAAGTCCCGCCCCGCTCGGGATGGCGGCAGAGATCTGCCTGCCGTCGCGGGACCGCAGGCAGGTCTACGCCGCCATCCCGAGCGGTGCGCTAAGTCCCGCCCCGCTCGGGATGGCGGCAGAGATCTGCCTGCCGTCGCGGGACCGCAGGCAGGTCTACGCCGCCATCCCGAGCGGTGCGCTAAGTCCCGCCCCGCTCGGGATGGCGGCACAGATCTGCCTGCCGTCGCGGGACTGCAGGCAGGTCTACGCCGCCATCCCGAGCGGTGCGCTAAGTCCCGCCCCGCTCGGGATGGCGGCACAGAGCTGCCTGCCATCGCGGGACCGCAGGCAGGTCTACGCCGCCATCCCGAGCGGTGCGCTAAGTCCCGCCCCGCTCGGGATGGCGGCACAGAGCTGCCTGCCATCGCGGGACTGCAGGCAGGTCTACGCCGCCATCCCGAGCGGTGCGCTAAGTCCCGCCCCGCTCGGGATGGCGGCACAGAGCTGCCTGCCATCGCGGGACTGGTGCACTTCTCCCCATCGCCAGCCCCACAAGCTCGGGGGACAGCGGGGAGGCAGAGCGTGCCTTCCCACTGTTCCCCGACCTGGTTCTTCCAGCCCCGCACCTGGGGGGGAAATAAATTTTTTTTCCTTTATTTCCCCCCAAAAAAACTAGGTGCGTCTTATGGGCCGGAGCGTCTTATGGGGCGCAAAATACGGTACTTGCACTTGATGTGCTTTCAAACTGCTAGGTTGGCAGGAGCTGGGACCAAGCACTGGGAGCTCACCCCGTCATTGCGGGGATTCGAACCACTGACCTTCTGATCGGCAAGCCCTAGGCTCTGTGGTTTAGACCACGGCGTACCACCTTCCAATTCCTTTAGGTGTTTTCTCCTCAGCTGAGGGAGAAAAGTGCTTAAAGGAGGTTGTGGGAAGGGTAAGCAGTGAGAGTCCAACTTTCCTTTTGGCTATCTGTCATAGATGCTTTCGCTGAGATTCCTGAATTGCAGGGGGTTGGACTAGATAACCCTTGAGATCCCTTCCAATTCTACGATTCTATGACTCCTCCCCCTTGCACTGCTTTTGCTCTAAGCACTGGCCCTTAAACTGTTCTGAAGTAAGCCCAGTTCATCCCCACTGGACTTTTGCTGAGTACTTGCAGAATCAGCCGTCTGAGATGTGCATGGAACAATACATGGCAATACATACATAGAAAGTTACAATGAATAGAAATAAAAGTTGAATTTCCCTCTGCACCACATTCCTTTTTGTATTTGTCACAGGACCCCAGCCACACCCCTGCCCATGTGAGCACCTCACCACACTTGTTTGCTCTCCCCTTCCCCAGACTTTCCCACTGTCCCCAGGTGAAAATTCTTCATTTAACCCCCCTGACAGCCTCCATGAAACAATCTACGCTCTGCTGGACCTCGAGAACACCTTCGTAGATTGGCGTTTCAAAAGTTTACTTAAAAAATAAGAAGACTTTTCTTAGGGGGGTAGCATGGTTATATGCACATAAAATGGGACGTGGGTGGTGCTGTGGGTTAAACCACAGAGCCTAGGGCTTGCTGATCAGACGGTCGGCAGTTCGAATCCCCGCAACGGGGTGAGCTCCCGTTGCTCGGTCCCTGCTCCTGCCAACCTAGCAGTTTGAAAGCACGTCAAAGTGCAAGTAGATAAATAGGTACTGCTCCGGTGGGAAGGTAAATGGAATTTCCGTGTGCTGCTCTGGTTCGCCAGAAGCAGTTTAGTCCTTCTGGCCACATGACCCAGAAGCCGTACGCCGGCTCCCTCGGCCAGTAAAGCGAGATGAGCGCTGCAACCCCACAGTCGTTTGCGACTGGACTTAACTGTCAGGGGTCCTTTACCTTTTGTGCACATAAAACATTCCCCAAAGAGCATGGGAAATAAAACAGGATAAATACATCCACCTAGTCCTATCTAAAACTTGTTCATTTCCTCAAATTCTTTAAGTAAGATTATTTCAGTGGAGAATTCTTAGGCTCTTCTGTCTGCTAGCAGCCCTCGCTTTTTCCTCCTGCACCAGACTAGAGTTCTTCAGCTCTTCCTAGATGCTGCTTCTCATCTCTGCAAGCACCCCCCACCATCTGGATCCCTGAGCTACCCTTTTGAAATCTCAATCCACTAACAAACCAGACATCAAAAAGTTCACCTTTGTCTCAATTCCATCTACAGACAAGATTTCAAGCAACCCACACTTTACCTCATTATTTTTAACACCTCCTGAAAGGTTTACCTGCCAGACAAAGTTGGCTCCAGTAAAATAATAATAATAACCATAATTCTCAAACCAAACTACATCCCAGATTTTTTTATTTCTTTGTAAACAGGAGTGCATCCAAGTCATTCCCTCAGCATCCCAGAACAGGATGAACTGTTTTTAACAAGTGACAGTTGGCAAGTTCTATTCTACATTAGTTGAGATTTTAGCATTGCCATGGGTCCCTTCCAATTCTACAGTTCTATGAGGTGCTACCAATGACTCCCAATAAAAACCACTATCACCAAGAGAAGGGTTGTAAGTTGTTTTAATATAGTTTTTAATGCTGTCACCTGCTCTGGGACCTTAGCGTGAAGGGTCTGTTATGAATAAATTAGTAACAGAAAGGAGTATGGGAAACATGGAATAAAAAAGGAGGGAAACGATAAAAGGTATAAATGTAGGTGCCATACGGAGTCAGTTTATCATTGTATCTGGATTTGGGAGCAGACGGCCTCCAGTATGAAGTGTGGAAGATGGTTGGGAAAATAAAATGTTTGTAAAAATTTATCACAAGGGACATGTGTGGCGCTGTGGGTAAAACCTCAGTGCCTAGGAGTTGCCAATCGTATGGTCGGCGGTTTGAATCCCCGCGGCGGGGTGAGCTCCCGTCATTTGGTCCCAGCTCCTGCCCACCTAGCAGTTCGAAAGCACTCTTAAGTGCAAGTAGATAAATAGGTACCACTTTATAGCGGGAAGGTAAATGGCATTTCTGTGTGCTGCGCTGGTGCTGGCTCGCTAGCTGCAGCTTCGTCACGCTGGCCACGTGACCCTGAAGTGTCTCCGGACGGCGCCGGCTCACGGCCTCTAGAGCGAGATGAGCACGCAACCCTAGAGTTGGACACGACTGGCCCGTATGGGCAGGGGTACCTTTACCTTTACCTTTAAAAAATTATCAGGTGTAAGAACACGATTTGCAAACAGAAATACAAGACTGCCCTCTTTAGTTTGGTGGTTCCTACAGTCAGTTATAATAGTTTGAACAAGATATCTCACTCCTGACAGAACAGTGCTCTGCCAAATTGCTGAAATAAATGTTTGCTTTTCAAATTAAGAGCAATTGACAGAATCAAGCAGATAACGCTTTTCTGGGCTGCTCCTCTTCAGACTGCCTGCATACTCATGACAGCACTGAGTTTTCTGTGCCTCCCTCATATCTTCCACTTGAACTGGGGAACCACCTATGGGCAGTTTGCTAATCTCACTGCTAGTGCTTCTCTAAGGGGCAGAGGCTGAGTGCAATACAGAATATTTTACAATATTCAGCCAGTTTTATTTCTGTCCTTAAGAGATTTCAAAGCTCAAATTTAGCTCTTAGAATCAATTACGCAAGGCAAGAATCTTGTCTAACTTATTCTGAAGTTCGACTTCTGAAACGTTCGACTTCCAAAGCACGGCTTCTGATTGGCTGCAGGAGCTTCATGCAGCCAATCAGAAGCCGCAGAAGCCCCATCGGACATTCGGCTTCCGAAAGAACGTTTGAAAACCGAAACACTCCAAGCTTTTGATGGTTCGGGAGCCGAAACGTTCAACTCCCAAGGCGTACAGGAGCCGAGGGACAACTGTATCAGAATTTTTGTAGCACTTTATTGACTTCGTGAATCAAAGGAAAGATGCCATAACTGGGAATTAGCAGGCTTTCCTCCTCCCCCCACTTGCTACTGAACTGACTTCCAAGCTATCTACGATGGATCAGGGTTGGCGCCACCACAACCATAAGTAGGACACCACTCCTGAGTCTGAATATGTATATGATCATCCTCAGCACGCAACTATAGTTCTGTCTCTGAAATAAGCAAGACTTAAGTTGGCAGAGGACTTCCTAGAAGTATACTGCAGTGGGATACCTGGAAGAAGAGAAGAGTATGGGTGCGCCAAACAAAGAAATCCAGTTTTTGGGCTTTGGATAGGCCCCATGTCAGTTTGCCTCTTCCTTGAACCTAAAGCTACCAGGTACGTGAACTTGCTGATACTCACATCTGTGACATTGACCACACCAATCTGTGGCTTGAATAGGTCGATCTTGAAGGTCTTTTCCCAGTACACAATGAGCTGTAGGAGCAAAAGAAAAGGGAAGCATTTCATATAAATATGGTGATTTATTAAGCGGTGCACAAATCCAAGTTCACCCAAATAAATAATGGGGCCTGACAAGTGGGAGACTAGAGGGAAAGAAAGGTTGCCATCCAAATGTGTGTGTTATTTTTGTAAGACTTGGGCTGTTGTTCTCCATTTCTCGTTCAATATTTTCTTCCCCTTTCCTCCTTTGTCTCCACCAACACATTCCAGAAAGTAAGGGTTAATTTGAGCCAAGTACAGCTGGCAGAATGGTACTTTCCGTGCCAGAGTTCATCTCTAGGAGATTTGCCGTTGTAGAAGTAGATAGGAGGGTGCCTATGAATCTATCTGGAGCACTGGGAAAATTACAACAAAATGACAATAACGCCAGGCCATCGTACTCACCAGAGGAAAGTCGTCTGGGTCAATCCACACAATGCTCAATTCAGGGTTGTCGGTATTGTCTTTAGCAACCTGCTTGACAATTTCCAGGAATTCAAAGCCATCTGAAAAGAAATACTGTCTAAGTTCCTCTCATGCATAGGTGTCAGATCAGGGTGAGAACAGGATGTCCCAAGCAACCCTGCCAGGGGCAGAAGAGAATAAATAAAAAATATTGGCCCTCTGCATTTTCTCATTGCCATTCAACTGTCCTTTCTGTTCTGGACATGGGGAGTAGCCCGGTAATCTCTTCATTTCTTTGCCCATCTTCTCCTCTGCATGAAGAACCCGCCTCATGACTTAGATGGCATGTAAACAAAACATTACTGGAGCAACAAAGCCATGTTGGAAGCCCCTGCAAACAAAGGAGCTGAGCTGCGGGGGGGGGGGAGGGCTCCTGTGAGCAGCAGTAGTTGGCTGTACAAAGTGCAGATTAGCTGGTGCCTCTGATATCACTGGCCCCCTTCCTCCAAATCCCTGAGGTAGTTTTGCAACTCAAGAAAAGCTGTACACTAATAATAATAATAATAATAATAATAATAATAATAATAATAATAATAATAATGAAATCAAGCAACATATTTGCACTGTTCGTAGCCATGAAATGCAAGAACTGTAGTCTCCGATAGATTTACACACTCTCACATAAAGGAAAGGTGTGTTCACAACAATTCTTTCAAACAGTAGTAGCTTGTTCTTGCATTTACGTCAGCAGTAAATTACTTCACATTGGTGCAGTTCAAACACAGCCAAAGCATGAGGGAGCAAACTATTGCTGCCTTTACTTTGTCCCCAGGGTGAGTAGAAAAGTATCACTGACCAAGTATGAATCCTACAGACCTAGGAGGGTTAGAGCAAATGGTTTTATTCCATGACCTGCTCTCTTGTGTTCTTGCAGGTAGGAAGGGATGTGTTGTAATTTCCATTGATCTCTGAGCTCCAGAAAGGTGGACAAAGAAAGATCCCTTACCTGGGTCATCTTCTTCAGCAAATGCCACAATGTGAATGCCCTCGAGGTCATCTTCCTGTGGACAAGAAACATGGGATTGGTGAGCGGAAAGTGAGGGACGACAGTGCGCTCGCTAGGCATGGGGAGAGGGACCTGAAGACCGGTCAACCAGAGAATGTCAAGAAAAATCTATGATTAGAAGTGTTTCTAGAAATTAACAGAAAGATAAATATGAACAGAATCAACAAAACAAAAAAAATTAGGCAAAGTTCAGTGGGGAGCTGAAAATAAATGAGCAGACACAAGGTGGAGATACACTGGAAAGGGTTCTAAATGACTTGCCTCAATATGCTAATTCCTCATTTTATACTCATGGCTCCTACCAATAGAATGTCATCCTTGTTTGGGTCCAACAGCAGTCAATAATGACAACCTTACAATGAATTCCAGTCTTCATTGTAGACTGTCTCACCAGAGTGGTGCATGCTCTGGTCATCTCCTGCTTGGACTACTGCAGTGCACTCTACGTGGGGCTACCTTTGAAGGTGACCCGGAAACTACAACTAATCCAGAATGCGGCAGCCAGACTGGTGACTGGCAGCGGCCGCAGAGACCACATAACACCGGTCTTGAAAGACCTACACTGGCTCCCAGTACGTTTCCGAGCACAATTCAAAGTGTTGGTGCTGACCTTTAAAGCCCTAAACAGCCTCAGTCCAGTATACCTGAAGGAGTGTCTCCACTCCCATTGTTCTGCCTGGACATTGAGGTCCAGCTCCGAGGGCCTTCTGGCGGTTCCCTCCCTGCGAGAAGCCAAGTTACAGGGAACCAGGCAGAGGGCCTTCTCGGCAGTAGCACCCTCCCTGTGGAACACCCTCCCACCAGATGTCAAGGAAATAAACAACTATCTGACTTTTAGAAGACATCTGAAGGCAGCCCTGTTTAGGGAAGTTTTTGATGTTTGATTGTGTTTTTAATATTCTGTTGGAAGCTGTCCAGAGTGGCTGGGGAGGCACAGCCAGATGGGCATTGTATAAGTAATAAATTATTATTATTATTCCTGTGATTGATCGGCAGGTTCCATGGTCCATAAGGCTCTTCCCCCACAAGTTATTTTTCTTGCAGAGGGATAAAGTGTCCCAGAAGACATAGGGCAAGCCACTTATTCATAATGACTCAAGCAGACTTGGGAGTACATAGATTCTGTCTAAGACATGTAGCACAGTTACTAATCTGAACTGCACCTGAACAACCGTTGACTAAACATTGTATTTAGTCAATTCACCAGCTCTCTCCTGTGGCCCAAACCCCAGCAATCGAAAACTCCCAACTGAAAACTTTTTCACACAACTCCATCATGTGGTCAGTGAATGTATGAATGGCAATCAAGAACACATCAGATAGTGAATATCAGCAAATCATGCTCCACATTGTTGTCGTTTAGTTGTGTCCGACTCTCCGTGACCCCCTGGACCAGACCACGCCAGGCCCTCCTGTCTTCCACTGCCTCCCGCAGTTTGGTCAAACTCATGCTGGTAGCTTCGAGAACACTGTCCCACCATCTCGTCCTCTGTCGTCCCCTTCTCCTTGTGCCCTCCATCTTTCCCAGCATCAGGGTCTTTTCCAGGGAGTCTTCTCTTCTCATGAGGTGGCCAAAGTATTGGAGCCTCAGCTTCAGGATCTGTCCTTCCAGTGAGCACTCAGGGCTGATTTCCTTCAGAATGGAGAGGTTGGATCTTCTTGCAGTCCATGGGACTCTCAAGAGTCTCCTCCAGCACCAGAATTCAAAAGCATCAATTCTTTGGTGATCAGCCTTCTTTATGGTCCAGCTCTCACTTCCATACATCACTACTGTACTTAAACCATAGCTTTAACTATACGGACCTTTGTCGGCAAGGTGATGTCTCTGCTTTTTAAGATGCTGTCTAGGTTTGTCATCGCTTTTCGGAGCTAAATATGTATGGTTGAACACAAATGTTGGGCTTCCACACCATCAGGGATCTGCACCATCAGGGTTTTCAATGATTTGAAGAACAAAAGAAGACTTCTGTATATGTAGTTGCATGCATGTAAGGACTCCTTTTATGCATTCAACTTTATACGGCAAGATGGAAAGGCCAACATAGGAGGCATGATTGCATGGTTCTCCTGTAACTTAGTATGAGGGCTCCCACCTTTCTACAAAATTCTGATGGGCATAACATTTCAAAGACTGTAGAGAGACTCCAAGTCATTAAGGACCATTAAAGTGGTTTCGTACAGGTTGTGATCACCCATAAAGTTTGTAAGGCAGCCAAACAATCACAGAAGGTTCTTTCTGGTGCTGTCCAAAAGTGAGACTTGAAGGGGACAGTTGGGGCATAGGAATGGGAGAAAGGAACAAAAAGATTCTGGCAGGGGTGTCTGTAAAATCTAATAAGAGGACAAGAGAATTGAGAAAGGTTAGCATTTTAAAAAAAAAATATATCTGGGATGGTTTTCTTCCTAAAAGCCACAAGGTTGGCAGCAAGGCCTTGGGTATCTGGGCACAATGAAAATTATATTGGCAAAGGCCATCTGAGTTGGCAGTCAGGTTGTTTATTGTGCACCTGCTATGAATGTCATCTTGGAATTATACCATGGAAAACCCTCATGTTCCTTGTCTTCCACCAATCCCAGCTTTCAATTTCAATTGGTATTAATGCAAGAGGAAAAAAATCCATCTAAATGCTAATTTCTTTCCCCTCTGAGCCCACCAGTTACAGAACCCCCATAAAATGAAGAGCTAAAAGAATAAGTGGAAAACATCTCTGGGGGAAGGTAGGGGAATTGTAAGAACGAGGCTTTAGAGATGTTTGGAGCAGATTTACTACTGAAATGAGAGCAAAAATAGTCCACTGTAATGTGTGGTTTGTGTGTTTCTTTTCTTCCAACCCCCCCCCCCTCGCCCCACAAGACAATTCAAACTGTCTTAGCACAAACACAATTCCAAAGTCGATAACTCATTAAACAAGTGGCAAAGGCTCATCTCTGATGCAGTGGAAGAAACCCGGCTTCATTTTCCTAGCATCTCCCAGTGTGTTAGAGAACAGAGACTGCCATTCAACTACCAATGGATGGATCTGTCCATTTTGGTTTATCTGTGCTTCAAAATCCCCCCCCCCCCTGATTTCGGTTCACCCTATCTCTGCACATCAGTTTAGAATTAGTATTATTTTTTGAAGTCATCTGTATTCATCTTCATGTGCCTTTCTCCTAATGCAGGCATGTCCAAAGTCCGTTCTGGGGGCAGTTTATTCCAAAAAGCACAACAACTTTCAACTTTGGTCGGCCCTCTTTGAAAAACGTTTGGGCACCTCTATAATGCATGCATTTTGCTCATGATTTTTCCATATATACATATGACAATTTCTCTTATATTTGTGTACACTATTTTCATGAATACTGCCTTTGACTGGGGGGGGGGTGGGTCCTTGAGGGTGCCCCCCTGGTGAATGTTGGATAGCGGAGCTACACAAGTCCCAGGTTCACAGACCCAAGCTTCAAGTAGCAAGTGTGTGTGTGTGTGGGGGGGTAATTTCTTCCCAGTTCTTTGCTGCATGGCTGCGGTTTGCAGCTGCTAACATGCCCAGGAGATCCGAGGGCTGTGATTCTTCCTTATGACATAATTCACCTTCCCAGATGCCTTGGATTTGGTTGTAGCAAGCATAACAATTTTACCATATACTTTGCATTCTGAGTCTTCTTTACGGGCGTGCTTGACAATGCAGCTGGACTAGATACTTTCTCACGAAAATATCCCCATCCCTACAGCTCCCAGTGCTCCCAATTTGTTTCACTTACCCAGGTCTCAAACATATCTTCTGGGCGCAGCTTGCGCAGTGTGGCTCTGAAAAGAAAGAGTAGAGACCTCAGTTTCATGGGTGAATCTGTATGGTGATTATGATTGTAAGATTCTGTGTAACAAAAGTAGACTTAGAAGACAGGAACTTCCACTGGCAGGCCTAAACCAGATTGACACAGTGCTCCATCTTTTTTTACAACTGCAGTAAGTCTGATTCCAAACCGTACGGGAGCATCAGCAATTTCCATTAACACAAACAGCAACAACGTGGGAGCAAGGAGGAATAGACTCTATCCAGGCACAACGTATCATGTACAGTGGTACCTTGGGTTAAGAACTTAATTCGTTCTGGAGGTCCGTTCTTAACCTGAAACTGTTCTTAACCTGAGGTACCACTTTAACTAAAGGGGCCTCCCACTGCCACCGTGCCACTGGCACGTGATTTCGGTTCTCAAAGTTCTTAACCTGAGGTACTATTTCTGGGTTAGTGGAGTCTGTAACCTGAAGCGTATGTAACCTGAGGTACCACTGAATTTTTTTCTTTTGTGAGTCGAGGCCCCACCCCTGCTTGGAGAGAAAATAATACACATGGACACAAGTATTTAGGTTAGTGGACTAAGAAGGCTACAAATTTATTGGTTACAGAATGTGAGTGGCATTGGCTTAAGGCATTGGATCGGACAGACTATACTTGACTCCTGCCCGCTCTGCCGGGAGTCACACAAGGGTTAACAACCAGTAGGGGGAACTTGTTGATGCAAATCAGCTGGAAGCTTTCCCCTAGACTCACCGGGGGTCAAGCCATGGCCCTAGCCACCCCCAGGGCCTAGGACAGGAACCACAACCGCAGGCTTCCTTTAACAGAATACCCTTCAAGGGGAGTGGTAGGTGATGGCCACAACCTCCCCTCCGACACACAACGCGTTTGCCTAACCGCCAAACCTGACAAAGTTGTGACGATTTGCTATGAGGTAGGCGAAAAAACCAAGTGGCTGGTGCCAATCTGCCAAGTGGAAAAAAATTCCTACCAGGCCCCCTGGACAACCAAGGTGACCAACCGAAGTCCATAGCAAGGTCAAGAAAAGAAGGAAGAAACCTAAAGGAGGGTGGGCGGGTGATCCGAGGAAGCCGGGAACAAGAAGGGAGAGTGTGCCCGCGGTCATTCAAATACAGCTAAGCCTTGGAACTTTAAAGTTGTTCGCCAAAGTCTAGGTGGTTCCTCACGAAGGAATAAAGAAGATCAGACTCAAATTCAAAAAATAAAGGTCTAATTCCAATTCCAAAAGGAAGGCAGAGGTCCAATTCTTGTTCCAAAAAGGAAGTGGCAAGCGCTAAGGAAGGGGCCGGCTCCACGACGCAAAATCAATCCAGAAGAAGGAAGGAAGCAAAGAAACAAAAAAGCAAAGATGAGACGGAGAGATCTTTCGAAGTCTCTAAACCCTTCGGGAAAGGCCAATTTCGGGCACGTCCAGCCACACGTCCATCCGCACGTCCGCTAACCAGCCTCTGCCCTCCACGGCAAACTGTATCGTCTCACACGCCTGAGCTTGCGTGCTGTGTCTCTTTTATTGTTACAATAATATGGCAACAGACTGAAAACGCTGGAGATCTACGGACGAAGCCAGGGAAGATAGGTACGGAGAGTCGGGGCCACTCTTATATCCCGTCACGGGGGCTGGGGGGGGGCCTTGCTCGCCGACTCCCAAGCTGTTTTACTCTTTCTTCCCCCTCCGTTCGTCGTCACCTCTCCTAAACGTCCCTCCGCTCGTTCCTCCCGGTTCTCTCTTTAGTTTTTAGCTTTCAGTTCGGGGTTCTCCAGCAATCCGCTTTTTGATACAAAGTTTTTAAAGTTTCATTTCATTTATATACTTTTTTACTTTTTTACTGTTACTTTGCCCCGCGGAGCCTCCGACGGGGTCTTTCCTCTCTTTGTTCTACAGCGGGTGAGGTTTAGCTACTTTGTCTCACTCTTCCAATTAACTCCCAGCGCCATCTTAACTCCGGGATACAGTCGGGCTCCTTAAAATTAATCCGTTAACATCTGTCGCGCCTTGGAGTCCTATCTCCTAATCTTGCACTCCAACATTTATTTTGGCAACTCCAAAGGCAACAGTTTTAAAAGATTTCGGAGATTTGTCGCCTCTTTTCAGCGGGGGCTCGAGACATAGCTGCACGGGGTCGCAGAGCTTACCAAAATGCGTCTTTCGGTCCCTTTGCTCCGGAGTCCTCCCAAAAATCGGGAAAATTCCAAAAAGCTTCGAACCTTTCTGACGCTGCTGGAAGCATTTCCCTCCAGGGGGCCCCCCTGGAGGTTTTGGGGGTCACAGTGCCTTTGCGTTGCCCCTCAAAACCCCCGTGCAGTTCGGAGAAGTCGTGCAACAACTTCTCCGCGCTCCCGTACTGTTTGCGAGCCAAACCGGAAGTTCTAATAGACTTAGATGATAACAAGATGATATTATTGGGAGACTTTAACGCGGTGCCGTCACCAGAAATTGACAGACAAACCGAAAATAAGAAACGAAATCAAGGAAAATTACCGAAATCATTTCAAGATCTGGAAGAAAACCTAGACTTAATAGATATATGGAGATATTTACATCCGACAGGAAAACAGTTTACTTTCTTTTCGGAAGTGCATAAAAGTTGGGGCAGAATAGATCAAATCTGGACTTCGCGAGTACTTACCCTAAGAGCAACAAGCTGTGAAATAGACCCAAGAACATTTTCAGACCATAACCTGATAACTTTAGAAATCAAAGGTGTTACACAGGGAAGTTTTAGATGGAGACTAAATGAACATCTACTAGAAAATGACGACGTTATAGAAAAGGCCAAAACTACCTTAAAAGAGTACTTTGACTTAAATTTGAATACAGGAACAAACATAGAAGTGGTGTGGGACGCCAGTAAGGCGGTAGTAAGAGGTCTATTTATTCAACAAAACAACTATAAGAAGAAGATAAGACAGCAGGAGAAGGAGGAGATACTCAAGCAACTAAGAGAATACGAGAAAAAATTAATAGACCACCCGAAGGATGAGCAAAGTATTCAAACAATAAAAATGTTACAAACACAATATTCGATGTTGACCAGCCAAGAAATCGAATGGAAAATTAAACTAATGAAGCAGAGATATTTTGAGTCAGCGAATAAAACAGGGAAATTTTTAGCCTGGCAATTGAGGAAAAGACAGAAACAGAATACGATTAACAAAATAAAGGTAGAGGAAGATTTGATAGTAGACCCCATAAGAATACGAAAGAAGTTTCTCGAGTTTTATGAGGAACTATATAAGAGAGGAGAAGAGGACATGACACAAATAGATAGATATCTGAGGAGACATAAAGGGAAGACCATCACAGAGGAAGAAAGATTTCAATTAAACAAACCCATTAGTACAGAAGAAGTCCAAAATGCTATAAAAAAAATGAAAATAGGAAAAGCCCCAGGCCCGGACGGCCTTTCGGCCAAATATTATAAAGTTCTAGGAAATCAACTATCATTGACGCTCCGTGATACCATCAACAACATCTTAGGAGGAGGGAAAATACCCGAGTCGTGGAGGGAAGCCTACATAACATTAATTCCAAAACCAGATACAGATAAAATGTGTATTAAAAATTACAGGCCAATATCTTTATTGAATAACGACTATAAAATATTTGCCGACATTATGGCAAATAGATTAAAAAAATGCTTGATACATCTAATACACAAAGACCAAGCAGGCTTCTTACCGAACAGGTTTCTGAAAGATAATGTGAGACACACTATAAACTTAATCGAATACCTGGAAATCAACAACGATATCCCAGCGGCCTTGATTTTTATAGACGCAGAAAAAGCGTTTGACAACGTCTCTTGGTCGTTTTTACTAAAGACTATGGAGGAAGCCGGGATAGAGGGAGAATTTCTGAAAGGAATACAGGCAATATATTCAAAACAATCGGCCAAACTGGTGATAAATAATAACCTCACAGATACATTCCAAATTGAAAAAGGAACCAGGCAAGGCTGCCCCCTCTCCCCGCTCTTATTCATTATGGTATTAGAAGTTCTAGCAAATAAAATAAGATCTTCATCTGACATCCGAGGGATAAAAATAGGATCAAGGGAGTTCAAACTAAAAGCTTACGCAGACGACCTGATGTTGTCCTTAGAAGAACCGTTAAGAAGCACCGAGAAGGCGTTGGAAATATTAGAAGAATATGGTAAGCTAGCTGGATTTAAACTGAACAGATCAAAAACCAAGATCTTAACAAAGAATTTGAGAAATGAGATAAAAGGCAAATTAGAGAGACAACATGGAATCGAAGTAACCAAAAAAGTAAAATATTTAGGTATTTGGCTCACACCTAAAAATATAAATCTAATTGAAGATAACTATACAGCAACCTGGAATAAAGTTAAAAAAGACCTGGATGTCTGGAACAGAGTAAACCTTTCGTGGCTTGGCAGGATGGAGGCAATAAAAATGAACATTCTTCCTAAGATGTTGTTCCTCTTCCAAAATATTCCGGTCATCAGAGGGACTAAAATATTTAAAGATTGGCAGAAAGTCCTCTCTAGGTTCATATGGCAGGGAAGGAGGCCAAGGATTAGATACAAATTACTCACGGACCGAAAGGAGAGAGGAGGACTGGCGGTACCCAACTTAAGATTATATTATGAAGCAGCCTGCTTATGCTGGGTGAAAGATTGGATAACTCTGGAAAACAAGGACCTATTAGAACTTGAGGGTGTAGAAAACAGGTTCGGCTGGCATGCCTATCTTTGGTCAAGTAAAGGGAAAGTACATAAGAGCTTTTCGAACCATATTGTCAGAGGTCCGATATACGAAGTCTGGGAAAGAAACAGAAAACTGCTAGAATCTAAAACACCCTGGTGGCTATCCCCAACAGATATCTTATCATTTAAAAAACAAATTTGGATGAACAACACTTAACATATGAAGATTTACTGACAAGCTCCCATGAAGGCTGGAAATTAAGACCGTATGAGGAATTGCAAGGAAAGCTGAAGGGTTGGCTACATTATCATCAAATTAATGCAAGATGGACGGAAGACAAGAAAGTAGGAATGAGTGAAAAGAAATCAAGATTCCAAATTGAAATAATTGAAAGTAGACCTAAGTTACTATCTAAAATGTATAACATTTTACTAGAATGGGACACGAAAGATATAGAAATTAAGGAAGTTACGGTAAAGTGGGCAAGAGATTTGGGACACAATATAGAACATGAGAAATGGCTAAAATTATGGAATGAGGGAATAAAATTCACGGCAAGTGCTGCTATCAGAGAAAACTTAGAAAAAATGATATACAGATGGTATTTAACCCCAGAAAAATTAAATAGGATGTATAAGACCGGTAACAAGGCCTGCTGGAAATGTAAAACAAGTGAAGGGAATTTCATACATATGTGGTGGACATGTGAGGGAGTAAAAAAATTTTGGAATCAGATATATGATGAATTAAAAAAAATATTTAGACTCACATTCCCCAAAAAACCAGAGGCCTTTTTACTAGGGATGGTGGGAAAAGAAATACCGGAAAAAGATAAAACCCTGTTCCAATATGCAACAGCTGCGGCCAGAATGTTAATTGCCCAGAATTGGAAAAACCCAACTTTACCAACGGTGAAAGATTGGCAACTGAAACTCTATGGTTTTATAGAAATGGCAAAATTGACGCAAAGAATTAGAAATCAAAAAAATACAAAGTTAAAAGAAGACTGGAATAAATTTATAGTTTATTTTGATAGTAATTATAGTAACTTACCAACTACAGTAGGTTTGACCTAATCTTCCAATGTTATAAACCAAAAGTCTATACCAGCTGTTTGATGAAATCATTGAAGGTAGGAATCCGAGATCAGGAGGGAAGGAAGTTGCTACTAGTAAACTGTTTGTATGTATTTTCTCTTTTTTCATTTTCCTAATTTTTTATGTTTATTTAATGTCTTTTTTACGTGTATTGCCCTTCTTTGGCTATGTTTTCTTTTTTTTTTTCCTTTTTTCTTGACTGTATATGATGAAGAAAACCTAATAAAAAGTATTTAAAAAAAAAAAAAAAAACAAATACAGCTAAGCCTTGTAGGCTGGCTGGTGAGCGTGACGCGGGCACAAGACTCAGAGACGCAGGGGGCTGAGTTACGCCCCCTGCCAGCGCGGGAAGTGGTTCCCGCACACAAGACCTCCCCTCCGTGAAGAGGAGAGGTCTTTTCTGATAATGTTTATTTATGATTTTCAATTTTATGCATTTCAATAATTTTACAATCATTTTAATGTTTTGAAACTCAACTTCCTTCCCCCTCTTTCTGCGGTTCCTTCAATTAATTTTTTTTATATTTTCTGCATATTCCAAATTAACTTAATCATTTATTCATCTACTTTAAATGCAAACTCTTATAAAACTGCAGGTTATTACAATAATCCTGCCAATGTTCTTATCTGTTTACAGTTTGTTTGTAAATATTCAATAAACCATTTCCATTCTTTTATCTAAAGTTTGTTATCTTGATTTCTTATTTTTTTCTGGTAAGTTTCGCCATTCCTGCATATTCCACAATTTTTTGTATCCATTCTTCTTCCGTCAGGACTTCTTCTGATTTCCATTTTTGGGCAAGTAAAATGTATCTTTTTCTATCCACCTACTATTTGCATACGTTTAAAGGGTTGGTGTCAGGGGTTCAGGAGCAGAGGCGAGGGCAAGGGAGGAAACAGAGAGCGAGGGGGAGGAGTCCGAAGGAAAGATGAGCGATGACGACGACCCGAGATCTCCGAGTCTTTCCAGTGAATCGGAAGATTCACAGAAAGGAGCGCCAGTGGCCAGAGCGAGGGGGGAGATCAAGGGGACACCCCAGGAAAAAGGGACAAAAGGGGGTTCAGAGAGCAGCAGTGGGAAATCAGGGCCAACGTCCCCAACAGAGCGCAGTGGGGAAGAAGGGCGCCAGGTATCGGGATCCGGCGGCTCGCCGAAGGGGGGAGGGCACGAGTCAGGAGTGGCCACACCTCCATCGGGGAGCGAAGGAACGGTCAAGCGGAAAGTGGGAGGTTGGGCGCGCGCGCCAAGTTCAAATGTACAGGAAGGCGGCAGAGTAAGCAGCCCGGAAAGGGAGCCAGGTCCTAAAGCCCGCCACAAGGAGACAGAAGGGTCCGGGGGGTCAGCGTCAGAAGAATCCAGGAAGGAAGAGACCACGGGGGGCAGAGGGACCCAGAGAAGGAGGGGAAGACGGAAAAGGTGGAGTAAGGCGAGGTTATTAAGTTGGTGTACAGGAGGCGGGGACTCAGACGGAGCTTCGCCGGTCTAGCTGATAAGACGTAGGGCTGCCTGCGGCAGTTTTAAATTGGAAACTGTAACTCAATAAAGACTTTTATAAAGTGAACGCTGGCTAGCGTGATCCTCTGTGAGCTCGGATCTGGAAGCAGCCCTGACAGTTGGCATCAATGGTGACCACCAACATCCAGAAGGATTTATGGTATTTTATGCCACCAAAGAATTTGGCAGAATCAACAGGAATGTGCTCCCTTTCCCTGTGAAAGTCATCTACTAAGGCAGCAAAGTTCATGTCTGTTCCATAACCAGACTTGAAGCCAGATTGAAATGGGCCTAGGAAATCAATTTCATCTAGGGAAACCTGGAACCAAGACGCCACCACCTGTTTCTGTTTGGGCAACACTTTGCCCCCTAAGGAATTATTTCAGACTGACCAATAGTTGTGTAATGCTGTCAAGTCCAGTGACAACTTTTCAAAAAGTGGCCTTACCTCCTCTTACTTGAAGCCAGATGGCATTATACCTTGCTAAAAAGAGAAATTGGGCACAACACAAACCTATGTGGCCAGACCTTCTCTGGCAGCTTTTATTAGCCAGGATGGGCAAGGATCTAAAGCACAGGTGGTGGGCCCATATCTCCACAAATCCTAGCTACATCCCTGGGCAACACAAGCTGCAAATAATTCTTCATTGCAATCCATGTACTGTATGTGTGTGGATGCAAACATGGCCATGCAGATTATAATGTTGTGTGCCACTCAGTAACCCTCCATTCTATTGCTCTTTTCACGAATAAATAAACCCTGCAGGATTTCCAAATTATTGGTCTATTGATACACCCCCATTTTGAGTTACCAAATATCTGCAAATCACTCATGAAGAGGTTTTTGTGCAGGCTGTGAGAAGGAGAAGGAGAAGAAGAAGAGGAGGAGGAGGAGGAGGAGGAAGAGTTTGGATTTGATATCCCACTTTATCACTACCCTGGCGTGCTCTGGTCCATGGGGTTACGAAGAGTCGGACGCGACTAAACGACTAAACAACAACAAAGAAATCTCAAAGCGGCCAACAATCTCCTTTCCCTTCCTCCCCCACAACAAACACTCTGCGAGGTGAGTGGAGCTGAGAGACTTCAGAGAAGTGTGACTGGCCCAAGGTCACCCAGCAGCTGCAAGTGGAGGAGTGGAGACGTGAACCTGGTTCACCAGATTACGAATCTACCGCTCTCAACCACTACACCACAATAATCAAGAAACCTGCAAAAGCAGGGCCTGTAAAACACAAGCCTTCAATAGGACGTTTGCCACTCTCAGATGAGAGACAGATTGGGAAGACAGACACCTGAACTCAT
The DNA here is from genome assembly GCF_964188305.1 of Podarcis bocagei. NCBI lineage: Eukaryota > Metazoa > Chordata > Lepidosauria > Squamata > Lacertidae > Podarcis > Podarcis bocagei. The sequence continues at coordinate 43,545,194 of NC_138143.1, read as the reverse complement.
ACCCTCCAACATTTCTCTGATGAAAAAAGGGACGTCCTATTCTATTATTATTATTATTATTATTATTATTATTATTATTATTATTATTATTATTATTATTATCATCATTATTATTATTGCCCCACCCATCTGACTGGGTTGCTCCAGCCCCTCTGGGCAGCTTCCAACATCTATAAAAACAGTAAAACTATTACAGGGCTGCTTTCAGATGTTTTCTAAAGTTTATAGTGTTACTAATCTCCTTGGCTTGGGAGTCGTACAACTCCATATCCGTCAACATTTCTCCGTTTAAACTGGGATGGCCTTAGGAAAAGTGAGATGTTCTAGGATCAAATCAGAAACCAGGATGGCTTCTGTAAATCTGGGACAGTCCCTGGAAAATAGGGACATTTGGAGGGTCTGCACTGCAACTGGGATGCCCTGACCCTACAGGACAAGGGGTACCATTCTGAGTTCCGTGATTGATACCTTCTGTGCTCATTCACAAAATCCACCAGTTCTTCTTCTGTATATGGCTTGTCAGGGACATGGACCGGTTCATCCATAAAGGGCTCATAGAAATCCACCTCATTTAGCTTCAGGCCCAGTTTCTTTGCAACCTATAAACAAGCAAAGAAACTGGTAAATTATGGGCATTTCTTTTGCTGAAAAACATTTCTCTCTAATATATTGTCAGCTCACACTGAACACTTTCTGAATGATAGAATTATTCAACATGTAAGTATGTGGAAAGTTAAAATACCGCAACAAAGAAATATAGCACTACATACTTTCATAACAACAAAAACACTGCTATCATTAGAATCAGCAATGCTCTTCTGAAAACTAACAAAGCAAAATTGAATCTAGCAAGGTTGAATGGCAGTTTTCGTTTGTTTGTTCTATAATCCCACATGCACAGTTTAAAAATCCCCTTTCTATATGCATATACAATAATTTATTAAGATACTGTAATTTACATCTAGTCCAAATATTTTAAGCGGCTTGCAGCTAACAACATAAATAACAACATTAATAAGTTAAAGCAAGAACATCCACAGTTGCTAGGAAAAGATCTAAAACAAGTTAGCATTAAAAGCATCAGGCAATAAAAAATGTTTATCTGGTGCGGAACAGACATCAGGATCGGCAGCAATGAGTGAGTCTCTTTAGGGACAGTATCCCACAGCCAAGATGCCAGAACAAAAATACAATTTCACTGGTCACCATCCACCTGACTTCAAAAAATGTGGGAACTGAGAAAAGTGGAAACTCGGATGGCAAGGATACTGTTACATGTGGGCAGATTATAGGAATGAATGATTATTTCACACGAATAAAGAAATACACAAGACCTTTATATGCCTCTTAACAACTATGAAACACTGTACATAAAAAAGAAATCAAATACACCCCTCATCTTCTTTTGAATTTCATTCCAAGTCATCAAGGTTTGAGTATCAAGTCCCAATATAAATGGCAAGAAAAACTGTGGCCCACACCCCACTTCATCAGATGAATGAAGTGTTATCCTGAGTTGCAGGTACACAGATATACGATAGGGTGCGAGATTGTAAAAAGTAAGGTCAGAGGGAGATTAATTTTTGAAAACTACAGATAATGATAATTACATTCTCAGCAGCGGTAATTCACAAAACAATTTTGATAACACAGACATCAGCTCAACCACCTGGCTCTCATAAGCCATTCTTGAGTTAAAAGGTAAAGGTACCCCTGCCCGTACGGGCCAGTCGTGTCCGACTCTAGGGTTGTGCGCCCATCTCACTTAAGAGGCCGGGGGCCAGCGCTGTCCGCAGACACTTCCGGGTCACGTGGCCAGCGTGACAAGCTGCATCTGGCGAGCCAGCGCAGCACACGGAAACACCGTTTACCTTCCCGCTAGTAAGCGGTCCCTATTTATCTACTTGCACCCGGGGGTGCTTTCAAACTGCTGGGTTGGCAGGCATTCTTGAGTTACTATACCAATAATTTAGGAACTTGCATCACTTTGTAACTAAGCTAAGTGCTACTGCCTCTGTAACTTTTCTGACTGATGTATGGAAAAGCACATGACTCTGACCTTTGGAGAGTTTGTAAGTAAACTCTAAACGTGTTTACTAAACGTGGTCTTTTTCCTGTGCTGGGGGGAACGGGAAAGTTTGGAAAGAAACTTTTGAAGGGGACATTCTGAAATTTACTTGGTAGGGGATATTTAAAATGTCTAAGAGCCTATGTTTCCACACATTGCTTTGCTGCATATTTTGTGACTTTAAACCTCTGCTAAGGTTGTCTCTCGAAAGAGTACTTGCCCCAAAATTGAATCTTGGCATTCAAGAATTCTCCTTTACACACACACATACACACTTGCACCAACACCTAGGAACCTGTACAGTAGTTCTTGCAAGCGATGCATGAACAACTGGCAAACTCGCTTGCCATGGGAGTATGGCATGATTTAGGGGTCAGCAACCTTTTTCAGCCATGGGGCGGTCCACCGTCCCTCAGACCATGTGGTGGGCCGAACTATATTTTTTTTTGGGGGGGGGGGTTTGAACGAATTCCTGTGCCCCACAAATAACCCACAGATGCATTTTAAATAAAAACACACATTCTACTCATGTAAAAACATGCTGATTCCCGGACCGTCCTCTGGCCGGATTGAGAAGGTGATTGGGCCACATCCAGCCTCCAGGCCTTAGGCTGCCTACCCCTGGCATGACTCATATTTAACCACCACCAGATTTAGCCATTGCTAAAAGCAATGCTTAAAAAAGCTAGTGGTTAAGAGCGGTAGTCTCGTAATGTGGGGAACCGGGTTTGCGTCTCCGCTCCTCCACCTGCAGCTGCTGGGTGACCTTGGGCCAGTCACACTTCTCTGAAGTCTCTCAGCCCCACTCACCTCACAGAGTGTTTGTTGTGGGGAGGAAGGGAAAGGAGAATGTTAACTGCTTTGAGACTCCTGAAGGGGAGTGAAAGGCGGGATATCAAAGCCAAACTCTATTGCTGCAATCCTTCCTAACAGCTCTTATGTGGAATTTGTGGGGTTCCAGCTGCTTACCCCTTTGTCAAAGGTGGCAAAGAACTTGACGTAGGGCTGGAAGTGTTCTGCTGCCTCCTCAAATGCTTTGTAATCTGAGAAGCAGAAAGGAAGGAGAAGATTATTTCCCGATTGGTCATCTTAAATGAAGATTAACACATGCACTGGCATCATCTTCTGAAAGCTGGATCAAAAATAACTCCCACAGTAGTCAGTCTAGAAACCAACCCTGCATTTCCACCCTTGCTGCTGCTGCGCTTTGCAGCCTGGCCTGATTCTGCCATTGCGGAGCCCCTCTTTCCTCACAGAATAAGTGGGAAAGAGCGGAAAACACAAAATCAAGCTATTCTCATAATATGAAACGGGACATGAGTTAAAATATCACTTTTCAAAAGCACAGAGAACCCTTTAAAATGAGATTTATTTGTCTATACTATCCTCGTTTGAAAACCACATGCATCCAGCTCCAAAGTTTAAGGAATCCATGTTGTGGATTTGCAAGAGCTCACATGCGTTTTCTCTCTCTAGCTTTTGCAGTGAATGGGAAAGTGAAAATATTATGTAGTTAGGAGAGGTTCATGGAGGTGGCAACCTAGCTGCAGCTTGAACTGAAAAGTTTAATAATAATAATAATAATAATAATAATAATAATAATAATAATAATAATAAATTACTATTTATAGCCGGCCCATCTGGGCAGCTCCCAGCATAATATTAAAAACTTCCCTAAACAGGGCTGCCCAGCTGTGGCTTGAACTGAAAAGTTAAATGCCTCAAGAGGGTGAGAGACGCTCTCCCGAAAAACGTATAAAGGGGCGCAAGGGGCTACTTATACAGCGGGGGTGGCTCTAATCACCCCAAATTAAGCTTGGAGCCTAAGAATGGTTAAGGAAGTTCATGTAAGGACAGCCCCTGCCCTGCGCTCCATCCCACATTCTTCAGGAGGACCCCATCCTTCTGGGATGTCTTCTTGAGGGATGCAGGAGTCTGCGGAGGCAGGAGGGATGAGAAACTTTCCTTCTGTGTGTAAGCCTGCACGCTTAGGATCTGCTCAGACTTTGGGATGTGCTGAGGATGGGAGCAAGGGCACCACCCACCCCCTTGCATTCCATCTCCACTGCACACATTTTGTGACCTCTTTCGGTTTTCCATTGACATGCTGAACAGAACACGGGAATTGCATCACAAGACCAATTCAGTAGCAAGGCGGACAGAGCTCCCTTAAGCAAGTCTGTCTATCTTGCTGCAGAATTTGGATGAGAAACGTTGACCTTCTTAGACCCCTTCAGAATCCGCCAAGACCTACGAATCCCCCAACCAAACCTACGTTCTGAGTCTTCTCCTTTGAAGTAGCCAATGAGTTTGGTCTCTTCTTCCATGTGGTCAAAGGCCTGCAGCTCCAATTTGCTGTTGATGATCTCCACTGGGTCTTCCATCAGCTGCCATGAAGAAAGAATTTGGTCAAGAACAACTTATTAGCAATGTAAATGGGGTGCTTACTGCCTGATATGAAACAAAGGGTGGACCTACAAACAGGGGAAAAAACACGCTATAAATAAGTCAGAAATTAAATCATTATAACAAAAGCGGAAAAACACTATGGAAAATAACATAGGTGGGTTTTTTTTGCTCTCCAGCACCATCCAGTGTCGCATGTTTGTAATGCATTCAAAATGCTGTTTTCTTTTACTAATGTAACTTTTGTAGTCCGAAGTGTCTCATCAAGTGGGACTATTTCTCTATATGCCATCTGGGATTCTTCACTCGGCTCCATAGTATTGAGCCAGATATTTTTTACTATAATGCCCATCTGTCTGGCCAGTTATGGTGGCTTGGAGTGATGGGCGTTATAGTCCAAAACAGATCAGGGAAGATTGCTGTATACAAACTAGGTGCTGAGGATGCGGCTCTACAAGAGCTGATTCAATGGCATTGTCTGCATATTAAAATCTTCAGAATCAGCATTTAGGGAATATGTCAGAAATAACAGGTATTATTGCATCATAATGCTAAACAAGTTCACTCAGGAGTAACCCTGTGTGGGCTAACTTTCTAGTGTTATTATTTGTGGCCATGCAGTCCAATCTAATGCACAACTATTCAAAAATAGGTCCCATGATATATAGTGAAGTTTACTCCCAATTAAATGTGCATAGGATTGCAGTCTTGGGTACTGGCCATGCTTGGAACAAAACAAGAGTTCAAAATTTCCACTTGAACAGTATTGGAGAAAAAAGGAGACAGCGTTGAGAACAGTCCTTTTTAGACGAAAGCACGTTTCCATTCACAATTTATGGCTTATATATTACATTTGCCCAGAGACCAAGAATAAGGTATCACATAAGTTGCAAAGAGCATTAACATCAATACATTATTTCAACTATAAATGTGGGAGAATTTATTGGGCCAGTTCTGGTTTTGTTTGTACTTACATCTAGGAGGAATTCAACCAAGACGTCTGCAGCCATTTGCCCATCAAACTCGATGATGTGATCCTCCTTAAAGATGTACAGGCTTCCTTCTTCATCCAGACCTGGAGAAAGGGCATACAGAGAGAGCAACGACTTTGCAGTTAGACTAAATGGGCTGGTGAGGTTCCTTCCAGCCCTGTGATTTTATAGCTGTAAAACTGGGTGATGTTGAAAAAGAGCCTGCTGAAATGGTCACACTGGGTCTATTAAGAATCTGCTGTGGGATGTTAGCTGGAGACCCTTCTGGAAGGTGAACAGCCTTCCTTGGCTGGAAGTGGTGCCAGCAATATCTGCATCTGAAACAGAACAAAGGACAGTCGGGGCTCATCCACACTGCCATTTGTCTCACAATTTCTCCTATTTGTCCTGTGACTTCAAAGTTCTTTTCTTGTCCTGCTGCTCTGCCTGGCAAAATAAATCATAGGACAAACAAAGGTGTGGATGAGCCCTCAGTCCTGGGACTGGAGTTGAAAAGATTCAGATAGCATACCCTCCAACAGTTCCATTTTCTCCAGGGTCACAGTATACAGCAAATATTCCTTTTAACTGTTTAAATATTTCAGAGTGTTGCACTCAGTTCCTCCTGGTCCTGTCCCTCTTGCTAGACAATAAAACATCTCTGGGCGGTATGAAGCTATCTCATTCTATCAGCACAAGGATTTCCACTTGTGCAATGAAACTGTCAGGAGCTTGTCCTACACTCGAGTAGGACCCTGGAAGAGAGACACATGCTTGACTGGCATGTTCTCTCCCTCCTGGTTGTTCGTTCAGGAGCTTCAAAAGCTTTCTTCAGCCCGAACATCACAATGACCGATGCCAACAGACACTGGAACACTTAGGGATCCGCAGAGTTTGCACAGTTGCATAACAGCAACTCAGCATTTTGGCTAATCTACTTTATTTACATAGAAACACACACGGAGCACTGCAACATGGCTCCCTCTCTCTCTAGCATCAGACAGCAAAGAGAAAAAGAACAAAGGACAATAGTCCCACTTCACGGAACACAGTAACACAAACATCCTGTCTCTGTCACTTCCCACTTTGTGGAGTCAAAACATACACCGTCATGTGATAGACAACAATCCCATGACTGCAATCATGGAGCAGGAATTCTAACAGAAACCTCCCCCCTCTTCTCTCCCCATGCCCTCCTCAAATCTTCTCTGGAGGGTTCAGGGGGGAACGCAGAAAAGATTTGAGGGTGTATAGTGGAGTGTTCCATTGCGCACATGTAAATCCTTGCACTGATGAAACAAGTTATTTGGAGACTGCCCTTTGTCTCCATCTTCTCCTTTTAATCAGCCACCGTTAGCTCCGCTAGCTACAGACTGAATTCTTCCTCTGCTTCCATTGCTGTGCCAAGATCATTGTGTGGCAATCCAGTTCCCCTGGAGATGTCAGTGCCTCCATGTCTCTCTCAGTCTGCTTTACTCCTGCTGGGGGCTTGATCTCTCCCTTTGGACTCCTTCGGAAGGTGGTGGACTCTCCTTCCTTGCAGGTTTTTAAGCAGAGGGTGGACGGCCATCTGTCAAGGATGATCTAGTTGCAATTCCTGCACTGCAGGGGGTTAGACCAGTGGACCCTCAAGCTCCCTTCCAACTCTATAATTCTATTATTATTATCATCTCATTTACATTTTAAAATATTCATTTAAACAAACTTTAATTAATGGCTTCCATTCTTCTCTTTCTGTGGTTCATTTTGCATACCATCCATCCCTGCACATTTTACATGAAGTAAACCATTCAGTAATCCATTGTTACATCCATCAAAACTTACTTACACTGTTGAATTTATCTTAATGCTACCAGCGTTCTTAAATAAACACAATTTTCAACCATATAAGCATTTTTCACCCATACAAACAATTTTCACCCATAAAGGTACATTCTTCTTGTTCTCTTATTCTATATGTTAAATCTGCAAGCTGTGCGTATTCCATTAATATAATTCTATGAGTCTCTGTTTGTGTAACCAAAGAGGTAACTTCCCAAGTAATATAAACTGTGTCCTTTACCAATGTACCGTAGTTTCTTACAGGTCCTACTCCAAGCCTTTCCAACAATCTCCGTCTTCTGCCTCCTCTCCATCACTTTCTGTTCCTCCTTGAGGCTTTGTCCCCTGCTATTGGCGGCTCTCACTTTGAGTGCCATACCTATTTTTAAGTACCCACACAGTCCTTTTAAACTACCACAGAAGTACAGCAGCTTTAACTTTGCTCCAGCGTAGCCATGTCATTGTTGTCCAGGGCTGTTTCGTTCACGCTGGTCTCATTGGAACAATTGCATATGAAAGACTGAATTCATCAACTGCTCTAGAGTGAAATTTGGGCAAGGGCCTCTTGCAGCCAGCCTGAGACCAGATGGCCGCTGCAGTGCATCTTGTTGGATCAGGGCCCTGGCAAGGGAAGCCTAGGCGCTGGTGGTAATGTGTAAACACCCAGCAGAACATTGGCTGCTCTGCGAATCGTAATTTGACTTTGGTCACTGGATATGTGACACTGGAATCCCCTCAACATTCACTCATGATTATCTTCAGCATTATAAACAGATCACACTTACCCAGCTTTTTGGCAAGTTTGGCATCTTTCTTGGAATCCACTAATCCAAAACCAATGCCTTTCTCTTCTAGGACCTGTGCAGCGAGCTGAAGGAAAACACAGACCAAGGCTGTCAGTCCAAACTTCCTCAGGCAAGTATCCCACAGATAACATTTGATGGAGCAGAAGACAAAGCCGGCCATTTTGAGAGCCAGTGTGGTGTAGCGGTTAAGAGCGATGGACTTGTAATCTGGTGAACTGGGTTTGCTTCCCCGCTGCTCCACCTGCAGCTGCTGGGTGACCTTGGGCCAGTCACACTTCTCTGAAGTCTCTCAGCCCCACTCACCTCACAGAGGGTTTGTTGTGGGGGAGGAAGGGAAAGGAGATTGTGAGCCGTTTTGAAACTCCTTCGGGTAGTGATAAAGTGGAATATCAAATCCAAACTCTTCTTCTTCCCATTAAGCGAAGTGCAGCAGTTGCCTCAGGACACAGATATGCAAGAGGAGGCGTTCCATCCGCCCCACTGCTTCCGCCCCACTGCACTGCCACTCGTCCTCCCCACCCCTTGGGGGAACAGGGGCCAGCCCTGTTTCACATCAGGTGGTGAAACAGGATGGGCTGCCCCTGGTAGTGAAGCATCAGATCAAGGCCTGCATTTTAAAATGAGCTTAAAAATATATTTGCAAATGTTTGTATGTTTTATGCCAGGCATAAAGCAGCTGGCTGGGTGCTTTGGCAGATGTTTATCTTCCTAAACAGGGCCCCTCTGATCTATAGCAGTGCCTCAGGGTTGTAAAAGGAAATTACAGGCTGGGAGCAAAAGGTCACACTGACCATACAAATTACAGAATACAATCAAGCTGCAAAAAACACTAATTAAGAGTTGGTAAATAGTAAGTTTTATTGTTTAACAGAAGACTCGAGTCATATTTTCCTAAGGTTAAAGGGCAAGAGCTAATGGGAACAGCAGCTGGCTTGAAAGGGGTTGCTTTTGGAAGCTGTTTCCTTTTTACTTTGAAAAGGCCTTTCCTTCTAAAAATCTATCTATGTTATGTATATATATTGGCTTAAATGTAATTATGCAAAGGATTTAGAAAGTAAGAAATGTTAGATTCTTATGTTAGATTTTTATTTCATTGATGGTGTGTGAGAAGGTGAACCCAAGATCTCTGTTTAAGATAAAAATTAAAACCATTAGCCATCTGTTTTGGAGTGAATAGGGCAATAGGGCAATAGGGCAAGGATGATCTGGTAATTAAGGTGCCTGGTCGAGGCAAATGTAAGATATATGGCTACTTGTCTGCCATTTATGGATAGAAGGAAATATAGCTCTTTGTCTCCCATAAAAGGTAATAGGAAATGGGTGTATCTTTTATGATTGGTTCTAGCAAACAGCCAATAGGAATTTCAACCAGGCTGATTGAACAGAGGCAGCCACAGGAGGAGCAAGGGGGCTGGGCTGAGGAAATATAAGTGCTGGCCATCAGGGCTGGAGTGGGCAGAGCTTTGGTAACCATATACCACTGTGTCTCTCATTTATTTGTCTGACAAATAAATTATTGTTTTAATTTCTCTATTGCTGCGTTGAATATTTCATTCCAGCTAAGCGTTAACCACAAGCAGGGTGCTACAGTAGAAGACTCTCCAAGTGTCCCAATTTTCCAGGGACAGTCCCAGAGTTACGGAAACCATCCTGGTTTCTGATTTGGCTCCGGAATGTTCCACTTTTCCTTAGGACGTCCCTATTTCCATCGGAGAAAGGTTTGAGGGTATGTTACGTGACCCCCGAGCCAAGGAGATAAGGAACTATACCACCTTTAGAAGACATCTGAAGGCAGCCCTATATAGAAAATGTCCTTAATGTTTTATTATGTTTTTAGATATTATATATTATGTTTTTATATATGTTGGAAGCCACCCAGAGTGGCTGGGGCAACCCAGTCAGATGGGCGGGGTATAATAATAATAATAATAATAATAATAATAATAATAATAATAGAATAGGACATACCTATTTTCATTGGAGAAGTGTTGGAGGGTATGTAGAAGTTCTAAGTACAGGGCAATGATTTCCTTGTTTTGTTGTAAAGTCAAACCTCTCTTTTGCTTCTGCAGTTGGACTCTGTTCTCTTGCTATTGCTCCCCTGTTACTGGCATGCAAGGCGACTCAGCAGCCTGCAACTCCGGCCCAAGAGCCGGGAAAGGCCTCTTCTTGTGGTGACACATGTACAACATATCCCCCCTTCAGTGCATCAGCATTTGAACATGGCAACCGGCCTTGCAAAATTGGCAAAGGGCCACACTTGCAGGCAGATAGGCCAATTTTTAAAATTCCACCCACAATAAGCATAACACCCGGGAAGTCTGAGCATCAACTCAGGACTTGGGGCAGGTTGCTGTCTTAGCACATGCCAAGACACATTCCCAAAGTGGCAGCTCCCGGAAAGGGGTTTGCCTGACAGCTTGCTTTCACCTTCCCATTGTGTTCAAGTGACACACCTATGCCTGGAATGGAAGCATTCAGGTCAGGCAATGAGGCAGAGGAGAAAAACAAAAGTCAAGCCCTGCTGAATTTCACCAGAAAGGCCTGTCTCTTTTTCACTCCTCTGCTATCCATCTGCTCCCTTGTTTGGCAACACTTGGTTTCAAGTGTTTTCCTTACAATCGATTAAAGGAAAAAAAGACATTTTGTCAACCAGAGCCAGGGCTTTGCTTTTCCTGCCGTGGCCCCGATCTGGTGGAACGCTCTGTCACAAGAGACCAGGGCCCTGCGGGACTTGACATCTTTCCGCAGAGCCTGCAAGACAGAGCTATTCCACCAGGCCTTTGGCCAAGGCACAGTCTGACCCCCTCCTTTGGCAATCCTCACAGAACTCTAGCCCAATGGTTGCCATTAATTTGACTCTGAATTGATTTTAGAATGTATTTCAATTAATTGATTGTGATTTTATGTAAACTGTGTTATTTTTACTGTTGTTAGCCGCTCTGAGCCGCTCTGTTGTTAGCCACCCCCTCCCCTCTCGCTGTGTTACTCCGTAGCATCAAATATTCCCAATGAGTCAGGAAACAAAAAAGTCAAAATTGTTGGCTCCCCCACCAGAAAAAAAGCTCAATAAAAGTTAATTTGGGGGCGCTGGGTGGATCTTTGCTATGCTAAAGAGGGCCCTGCCCACGTCCACCTTGCACTGTGCCCCTCCCTCCATCAGATCCTTCTCTTTGGGATTACTTCAATGTCCTACAATAGCATGGCTCTTGGGAAGTGCAGCATGCCCTACATCTTTGTTATAAATAGCCCGAGCCCAAGTGTGCTCTGAAAGCACCAGGAGGCTGAAGAAGATAACAAATGCCAGCTGGAAGCCTCTTGGGGGGGGGGTCGGGTCTACCACCAAATCTGCTCATGGCGCTCACTGACAGCAGTTCAGGCTTTGGTTGTAATGTTAGAAGCAAGGGCAGCCCAGCCAGATTTAATCTGAGAGCTCTTTCCGAGGAGAATTGGGCTATTCATTTGCAGGCACAACTTGGAAGAGCGGTGTGGGCTATTTGCAAAATGGATTTTGAGCAGTCCGTTGGTGTGCTGTGAAGTCCCAGCAACTGGGGAAGGTGGCAATTGGTTAGCTTGGAAAGTTACGTGGATGTCGCTTGCAGCGGAACCTCTCCTTATGCGTTCTGACATGAAAATTTGGAATTGTGTGAGGAAAGGATATAAAACAGAATGTGTGGTTGGTTGTGCCTAACGCAGTGTCCGTTGAAATGATGATATCCTAAGTCCAGCAAAACATGCCTCTCCTGTATTGGTCTCTACAGACACAGCAGGCAATGCAACCTTCCAAGAGTTTGACTTCATTCCCAAAGACCCACTCCTCCATTGTCTCCTGAGAGCAATGGGATGTCCAATGAGATTAGGAGGGCAGTGGAAGATAGTTTATGTTAAACTCTACGTATCTGATGCACCACTCTGCCTGCGTCATATTGGTAGCATGATCCTATTCACGTTTACTCAAAAGTATGCCCTGCTGTGCTCCCTGGAAGGACAGATCCTGAAGCTGAGGTGCCAATACTTTGGCCACCTCATGAGAAGAGAAGACTCCCTGGAAAAGACCCTGATGTTGGGAAAGATGGAGGGCACAAGGAGAAGAGGACGACAGAGGACGAGATGGCTGGACAGTGTTCTTGAAGTTCCTAACATGAGTTTGACCAAACTGGGGGAGGCAGTGGAAGACAGGAGTGCCTGGCATGCTCTGGTCCAGGGGGACACGAAGAGGCGGACACGACTGAACGACTAAACAACAATGCCCTGCTGAGTTTAATGGAACTGCATCCCGCAACCATGTGCAAAAGATTGTAGCCCTAGCCAAAAACCCTGTACCAGTTGCATATGCCAGCGAGGAAACCGAAATCAGTTAGACTGCAATTGCTGCAATCCATCCAATTTGTTTCTTTTACCAGACTTGTAACAGGGCGTAGGAATAAGTTCTGGAGTTCAACATGGCCTCATCCTAGGTTCACAGGGCTGCAGGATGCCTTTCGCTTAAGGTCACTAAAATTAGGAACACCCAGCCCAGCTAAAAATATGACCTAGTAAGACTATATGAAACCTTTTGTGAGGCAGTGTGCAGATCAGCCCACCATTGTGTGTCCCAGATGCCTGTAAACTGAATTCCTGGAGCGTGAGCAGAGAAACCTCTCTCCTGTGGGTGAGGTAACTGGAGAAGATACTCTCCGAGGGAGATTTAACAGACATGTCTGCCTCCCTGGTAATGGGGCGAAAGTCAAAGATGTGCATCTCTCTCTCTCTCTCTCTCTCTCTCTCTCTCTCTCTCTCTCTCCCTCTCTCCACCCCCCACCCCATAACCTATCATCTCAAAACTGAGATGGGAAACTTATTCTATGTTGAAGGCCTTGGTGGGTAATCTGGTGGGGGCCACATACTGTGGGTGGATGGGGCAGAAGCCAGCTGTGGGTCAGATCACAAATGGTTGAAGCCACTCCTTTCCTGTTTTTCTCTGCTTGCATTTTGTGCGCTGGGTAGGAAGAAAGGGACTTTTTTTCCTCTCCACCCAGTACAGGAACACAGGACTTATCCACCCTTACTTACTTTTTGCCTTGCTCTTTCCAGGTGCAGATATGCACTTAAAAGAGCCACGTCCAAGTGTGGGATTTTTGGGGGGTGGGGGTGGGGGGTGGAGATGCCCCAGAGCTTTCCCTGCCAAAAACCAAAACCAAAACACTCTTTAGCACTCAATCGGAGCAAACATCCATTTGAGTTTTCTATGGATTGATGTTTGCTCCAAATGAGCGCTAGAGAGCAAGTTTTCATAGGGAAAGCTCTGGAGCAAAATAAAAGGGTGCTTGGACGCAGAGCTTTGAAGTGCGGATTGTGCTTGGAATTTGCAGAGGAAAGGCAAGCGTGGATGAGCCCTGACAAGAAGGATGTCAGGGCAGAGTCAGTTTGTAGTCTGTACCCAGATTTGGCCAAAGGAATGAATTGAGGAAAGCTTTGCTCTGCTCTTCACACCATTTGCCTAGAGCGGGTCAAATCAGAGTGATCTACGCTGGCATCAGGGGCGGACGTTGGTAATCTTTCATAATATGGCACCCTGTGCTAGGTCAACATTTGGCACCCCCTAATGGATCTTCTCAATTATCAATCGTCTCAATTTTGTGCCCCTTTGGCTCGGTACCTTGTGCAGGTGAACCACACGCACCGTCCTAAATCTGGCACTGCTGGCATCTGGGTCAAGCTTGCTAGTGAGCCCAAGGAAATCTGTTCCCTCTGCCTTAGCACAACCTCATCCAACAGATGCTGGTCTTCCACTCTCCTCAGTTGTTCTCATTATACCTGAAGTATACCTGAAGGAGTGTCTCCACCCCCCATCATTCAGCCCGGACATTGAGGTGCATCTCTGAGGGCCTTCTGGCTGTTCCCTCCCTGTGAGAAGTGGAACCAGGCAGAGGGCCATCTCGGTAGTGGCACCCACCATGCGGAACACCCTCCCATCAGATGTCAAGGAAATAAAGAACTATTTGACTTTTAGAAGACATCTGAAGGCAGCCCTGTTTAGGGAAGTTTTTAATGTTTAATGTTTTATTGTATTTTTAATTGGGAGCCACCCAGAGTGGCTGGAGTAACCCAGCCAGATGGGTGGGGTATTATTATTATTATTATTATTATTATTATTATTATTATTATTATTATTATGCCACAGACTGATTGCCAGGCCTAGCAAGACCTGTAATTGCACAAAGGCCACCCAAGAACCGGCTTCAAAAAAAGAACAACACAATGTCGAAAAGTAGCCTGGTGAGCCAAGAATGGAACATCCCTTAGAATGGGACAGAGCTTTAAAGGGCAGGTTTTCATTCAGAAATCTCCAGAGCAAAAACAAGGTGCTCAGACTGTGCCCGGAAACAGCAGGGGGAAGGTAAATGCGGATCAGCCCACAGTCTGCCTTTCGCTGGCTGAGAATGCACCATGGGCTGATTCCTCACTCCTCTTTACGGAAACAATTTGCTACAATTCGTCAAGCAAGTCTTGCCACTGCTAGCAACACTTTGGCACACTTTAGTCCCATCGCCATAACAATTTCCGAGAACAAATTTCCCACCTCTCTCTGTGTTTTGTCCCCTGTCTCTCCCTATTTTTGCCTATTGGGCTGCCGTATTAAAAGGTTTGGCAATGTGATTTCTTTGGGAATGTGCCAGAGCTCTCGTTCCCCTGCTATTAAATCTCCGAGGGAAGAGGATGCAGCTCGTTCCTGGCCTGCAAGCCTGCAAAGGCATCTGCGTGGACATGAAGGCAACCTGCAGCACTGGCAGGAAGATGACCTGGTTGCAGCAGGTGGGAGATGCTAAAAGTTGCCACTGTCAACATGAATTTGCTCTACCTGGGATTAGTAGGGGAACAGGCTAGGAGACGACTTCCTTCCTTCTCATATCATACCGTTGCCTTGCTTTGAGAGACCCACAGAAGTTCACAAGACTCAGCGCTAGGAGGAGGCCACAGTAGGCATTTTAGCTGGGAACAGGGCAGTGTAGGACGGCTTCTCTGTAAGAAGGAGCTGCTGCATCTCTTTCTCCCAATTCTTAGCTTGGCCATTTCAGGAGAATCAGATTGCCAAAAGGTATCCCTCCACTATGCCTTGCAGTCCTTTACATGTTTTACAGTGGACGCTCAGGTTGCGAACGTGATCCGTGCGGGAGGCACAATCACAACCAGCAGCGTTTGCAACCCACAGCGCCGCGTCTGCGCACACGAGGTTTGCGATTTGGCACTTCTGTGCATGCACAAAGCGCGATTTATCACTTCTGCACATGCGCGAGTGCCAAAACCTGGAAGTAACCCATTCCGGTACTTCTGGGTTTGCGCGGTGCGCAACCCGAAAACATGCAACCTGAAGCATCTGTAACCCGAGGTATGACTGTACTTACTTATAGGATTCCTCTGGCAGCCAGTATAGCATTTCGTTTTGCTCCCTGGTAGTGGAACCTTCTCACCACCAGAGCATTAAACACATTCTTGGCTCAGAAATAGGTTTTGACAATAAATAAACATGAACAGCAAACGGTGAAGAGATCTGAAAGCAGGCAGCAGAGAACAAACCGGCGTCTAGCACAGACTGAGGCTTTCTAAGTAATGGAATATTTTTTTCAGCTTGATTTAGCAGAGGCTTGCTTGGGTCGGATTCCTGACAGGGGCAGAACAATGGCTTTGATACCGGAATGCAGATGGAAGAAACACTTGGATTAAACATAAGTGACTGGGAAATACGTTCCGAGAGTTTGACTAGTGGATGAAAGCCTATCAAGCTTGCATTTGTGATCTTGCTGAATTGCTCGGATGTTCCCCACTTACTGCAACTCAGAGGCAGCGACCGCTTTGAGGAGGTTCATTGGCACAAACCTTCCAGGCCGGAAAAGTTAGGATTTAGGTGCAAATCTGCACTCAAACATATTCCAAAGGCCTCTTTGGAGGTCCCCAATTTGGTGTGTGCCCCCCCCCCCGCCAGGTGCTGAGTGTGACCGTGACATGCAACCCACACTTACCTCCAGCACCATCTCAGTCATTTGAAAACGCCTCTGCGAAATTTTGTCGGATGCCACAGGCTCATGAAGTAGCACGCCGACCATGTCATACTTCTTGAAGGCCTGCTTGTAGTTTTTCTCGCTCAGGTCAATCACCCGATCTTTCCCATCGTAGGTAGGGAATTCCAGTCCTTCTTCTGCCCTGCAATCAGTGAGCACGTAAAAAACTGCCAGGAGCCAGCAAGCTGTTTTCATCTCGGGGGGTTTCTTGTTTATCTTGGGGGAAGGAAGTGGAATTCCAGAGCCTGCGGAGGTCCAGCTCTCGGGGTGCCAGCTTGATCTGCTCCCCTCCTGCCACCTCAGCTTCCCCTATGAATCTGTCTAGATAGATTGAGGTCACTGAGAAGCAAACTAGCAACCCTGGTTGGAAGACAAAGGCGAAAAGACAGACAGGAGAAGCTGGGAGACCAAACCCTGGATACCTTACATAGCTTGGCCCGGCTTCTGGGTCATTAAGAACTCCATTTTTAGGAAGCAGTTGTTTCGGGCTATAAATAGACCCTGCAATGAATAAAAAGGACAGATATGACACGATTGAGGGACTTCGCTGGCACTCTGCTTTGCCTCAGAGAGAGAAAGGGAATAGCGGAGAGGGGAGGAGGGGCAGGAATGCGCAGAGATGCCTCTGCTGTGCAGAAAATGCACACATCTCCCTTTGAGTTTCAGAAGGGGACAAGCAACTACATGGACTTTGTGGGTAACTGGCCTTAAAATACCTCCATTATTTATCGGGAGGCGATTAGGGGTTTTCCAAAGAGATGTTTTATTTTCTGCATTCTAATTTGCCTCGATGAAGGAGAATTCCCCTAGACATGTTTGGCTGCTGTTAGGAGCTGAACTAAATACAAACTTGGACTCTCCCTCTCCCTATGTTCTTATGAAGAAGAACCAAACCCCCAAAGTGATGCAACCAAGAGGATTTGTCGCACTCCCCACCCCCGCTGTTTGTGGGACTGAACCAAAGAGACACATTTTAAGGCACATGGGCCGCATTTGTTTATTACATTTCTAGCCTGCCTTTCCACACAACGGAGCTTAGGGTGGGTGCTTGTCCATAAACAGATCTATTTATTTCTAAGCTACACTGCTAGTAGCCCTACCAGCTTTTGAAATGGTTCACTGATTAAAGTAACAATGTTATACAGACCCTCCAAGGGTCCCTATTTTCCAGGAGCGGTCCTGCATTTACAGAAGCCATCCCACTTTCTGATTTGATCCCAGAATGTCCCGCCTTTCCTTAGGACTTTCCTATTTTCATCAGAGAAATGTTGGCGGTTATGGAGTTATGTGACACACATATACACGCAGCCAAGAAGATAAGTAACTATGGAACCTTTAGAAGAAACCTGAAGGCAGCCCTGTATAGGGGAGTTTTTAAATGTTTAATTATGTTATTATATATGTTGGAAGCTGCCCAAGGTGGTGGGACAATCAGGTTTCAGATTTATCCCATACCTGAAATGAAACACGCAGACCCCTGGCTACCAGAGCACAGGAGTACAGAAAAACATGCTAATCTTTCTCTGGTTGTAGATTCTGCCCCAAACAGCTCGATTTTGGTATTTTTCAAGGCACACAAATCTCCACAAGACTTTAAAAGGTTTTGTTGAAACAAATTTCCATTTCTTGCATCTAAAAATTATGCCCCCGCCAGATGGGCTTGCTGAAAAACTGCTGATTTTCATTTGATCTGAACAAAGCATTTCCAGGAGAAAAGCTATGTGCAGTTTTATTGACACACACTTTCTCACTTCACCCCCTGGTTCAAGATGATTCAAGTCACCAGGTGGTAAATCGGGGAGGAGGGGAGGATGTAAAGAAGATGCAATTGCTTCTGTCTGTCACTAGATAGAGATGTTGCACAAAACATTTAGAGTTAACTGCTCAAGTTGAAGGGACCACAAAGTTTGTCACAGGGAAAGTTTATTCAGCTAAGGAGGAGTTTTGCAAAAACCAAATACCCAGCTTGAGAAAATCCATGGCATTTTTCAGCTACCTGGTGGTGACTTAGCCTCCGGGTTCTTCTGTCAGGTAGGTAATCCAGTTGCTGTTCAACTCTGCTATATGAATAAACGCAATTCGCATGGAAATCTCATATTACTACTACAATAACATATAAACACGGAAAGTTAAGGGTGTGCAAGATTATTATTTTTTCAATTTGGGATTACATTCATTACTGAAAACCCAATTTGTTTCATGTTTATATGTTAGAATCTCGTTTCACAAAATTATTTGTTTGTTTGTATGTTTATTTATTTAATGTCTATACCTACTTTCTGTGAAAATCACAGGGCGGTTTACAGCATAAAAACACAAAAATACATATATAATAACAAAAACAATACCCCCAGTTTAAAACATCATAGATTTACTATAATCATTTATCACTCTTTCCATTTACACCCCCCCCCGCCCCACTTGTGTTTTTCCTGCTGCCTGCAGTGGGAACAGGCATTTTATTTGACCAAGGGGCATTTTGGGGGAAACAAAATGGTAGCCCCCCAGAGCATCCATCGAAGGCAGATGCAGCCACAGCCACTGCTGCCATAGAAGGTAGGCCTTGCCTATTCACAAGTGGGAACCCATTAATTTCCCTCTGTGTCAGCTTCTGTATGAATGGAAAATGAACTGAATGGGCCCTTCTTGATTCAATTGTCCTGAAATTTGTAGACTCCTACAGAAAATTTGTTATAGTAGGTATCTCTGGGATGAATTCAACATCACTCTCTCCTGATCATTTCGTCAGCACCAGCATTTGAGCTTCTTAGATGCAACTATTTGCCTCTTCTTCCCCTGCACACTGTTTGGGGGGGGTTCCCCCCCCCGAGCCAATTATGGGAGCATGTGGGGGGAAAGGGCAAAGCCCCACTATGCAAGACAAAGTCCTTGTGTATGGCTTCTGCTGGTTGGACTCCCCAGGTGAATCCCCACCATATTTTTTTTCCCCCCTTTTCAGGAAAAATTTTTTTACTGCTTCTGGCAAGTGGTCTGAGTCGATCAGCTCATGTCCCTAAAGCAATTTTAAAAGACAGCTGTGGAAATTAACAAGATCACCAATAATTAGAGTGCCAAAGTCATTTCTCCAATCAAAGGCAAATGTATGGGTCAAGCAATGTAAAAGGATATTGAAAACTAATATTATGAGTTTGAGTGAAGATCTTGGAGCTCCTGATTCAAATCTATAAATTGCTATGAACAGAGTAGGTGGCCTTTGGAAAGTCATTCTCTCAGACTCAGCCCCCTCCTCATATTATTGCCCCTATATGGGGCGGCAGCAGCAGCAACAACAACAACATTGCCCTATCCTGCTTGCTGGTAAGGATCACTATGCTAATGTATCAGAAGTGCTTTGAACATTCCAAAGCACTATGGAAATGCTTATTACTGATCTGATAATTCTTTTAGAAATAATTTACTGGATTCCCAACTACTATCCCTGGAGCATTATAGTACTGAGAAATATCTCAGGGCCTGGACCGTACCAAACACCTATTGCTCTAAAATCGTATACTTTGACATCCTTGCTTACACAGACAGCGCTTGTCTAAATGCTAAAGGGTTTTACAAGGAATCCATTTTGCTGCTCTTCAGCATGCAAATTCAACCATGAGGATAACAACAGATCAGGAACATAATTGCTCAGGTCGGCCTGATGTATTCCTATTTTGACATTTTCCTGCCGCTGAAAATATTTTTGAAAGGGATCCCTATATAAATCAAATTTGCAGTTGCATTGGCCACAAGTCCTAAGAATACAAGATTCAACCAACCACCTGTCTCCTTGATCCTTGCCCATCCTGGCTTATAAAAGTTAGCTGGGAAGGGCTGGGCGATGGGCTTCGTGGGGTGGTGAATGCTTCCCTCCGTGAGGGAGCCTTCCCAGACCCGCTGAAAGAGGCGGTTATTAAACTGCTTCTTAATAAACCATCTTTAGATGTGGCCACGATGGCCAATTATCGCCCAGTCTCAAATCTTCCATTCTTGGGCAAGGTGATTGAGCAGGTGGTTGCTGAACAACTCCAGGCACACCTGGAAGAAGCGGACCATTTGGATCCCTTCCAGTCGGGATTCAGACCTCATCATGGGACTGAAACTGCCTTGGTCGCACTGGTTGATGATCTCCGGCGGGCTAGGGACAAAGGTGAGAGCTGTTTCCTAGTTCTGCTGGATCTCTCAGCGGCGTTTGATACCATCGACCATAACATCCTTCTGGACCGTCTTGAGGGGCTGGGAGCTGGGGGCACTGTCATACAGTGGTTCCGCTCCTTCCTCCTGGGCCGTGTTCAGAAAGTGGTGGGGGGGGATGAGTGTTCAGACCCCTGAGCTCTCACTTGTGGGGTGCCTCAGGGTTCTGTCCTCTTCCCCATTCTTTTCAACATCTACATGCAGCCGCTGGGAGAGATCATCAGGGGGTTTGGGCTGGGTGTTCATCAGTATGCGGATGACACCCAGCTCTACCTCTCTTTTAAATCAGAACCAGTGAAGGCGGTGACAGTCCTGTGTGAGTGTCTGGAGGCAGTTGGAGGATGGATGGCGGCTAACAGATTGAGATTGAATCCTGACAAGACAGAAGTACTGTTTCTGGGGGACAGGAGGCGGGCAGGTGTGGAGGATTCCCTGGTCCTGAATGGGATAACTGTGCCCCTGAAGGACCAGGTGCGCAGCCTGGGAGTCATTTTGGACTCACAGCTGTCCATGGAGGCACAGGTCAAATCTGTATCCAGGGCAGCTGTTTACCAGCTCCATCTGGTACGTAGGCTGAGACCCTATCTGCCTGCAGACTGTCTCGCCAGAGTGGTGCATGCTCTGGTTATCTCCCGCTTGGACTACTGCAATGCGCTCTACGTGGGGCTACCTTTGAAGGTTACAACTAATCCAGAACAGAGCAGCCAGACTGGTGACTGGGAGCGGCCGCCGAGACCATATAACACCAGTCTTGAAAGACCTACATTGGCTTCCAGTACGTTTCCAAGCACAATTCAAAGTGTTGGTGCTGAGCTTTAAAGCCCTAAACGGCCTCGGTCCAGTATACCTGAAGGAGCGTCTCCACCCCATCGTTCTGCCCAGACACTGAGGTCCAGCACCGAGGGCCTTCTGGCGGTTCCCTCACTGCAAGAAGACAAGTTACAGGGAACTAGGCAGAGGGCCTTCTCAGTAGTGGCGCCTGCCCTGTGGAACGCCCTCCCACCAGATGTCAAAGAGAACAACAACTACCAGACTTTTAGAAGACATCCGAAGGCAGCCCTGTTTAGAGAAGCTTTTAATGTTTGATGTATCACAGTATTTTAATATTCTTTTGGAAGCCGCCCAGAGTGGCTGAGGAAGCCCAGCCAGATGGGTGGGGTATAAATAATAAATTATTATTATTATTATTATTATTATTATTATTATTATTATTATTCAAGCATTGTCATTGGCATCAAGAAGCCCTTCGAAGAACATGAACTATCAGAGAGCAGTTCAGCTAACTGATTCCAGCTGGGCCATTAACACATCACAATCAATGATATAAGAAGGATCCTTTGAAGACTAAAAGGCCATAATGTCCCTCTGTTCAGTTTCATTGGGGTGGCTGGGCAGAGAACTAGCAGAAGGAAATGCTGTATTTTCCCGTGTATAATATTATATTTCCCCCAGATTTTTTAAGGTTAAAATTGGGGGTCGTCTTATACACGGAATGTTGCAATTAATTATTTCTTCATTTTGGGCTAAAAAAAATAGGGGTCGTCTTATACATGGGGGCATCTTATACACAGGAAAATATGGTAGCTAGGAACCTCAGGAGTGCCTTTCTGGATCAGATTGAAGGCCTAGCTAGCTTAGCATCCAACCAAATGCCTCCAGAAAGCCCCACATAAGGGCAATAACCCTCCTGTGGTCTTGCTGCCGAGCAACCTGTAGTGCCATCATGGATATACAATTTAGCAGCCATGCAGCTAAGAGCAATGGATGTTGTTGTTTAGTCGTTTAGTCGTGTCCGACTCTTCGTGACCCCCTGGACCAGAGCACGCCAGGCCCTCCTGTCTTCCACTGCCTCCCACAGTTTGGTCAAACTCATGCTGGTAGCTTCGAGAACACTGTCCCACCATCTCGTCCTCTGTCGTCCCCTTCTCCTTGTGCCCTCCATCTTTCCCAACATCAGGGTCTCTTCCAGGGAGTCTTCTCTTCTCATGAGGTGGCCAAAGTTTTGGAGCCTCAGCTTCAGGATCTGTCCTTCCAGGGAGCACTCAGGGCTGATGGATAGACCTTGTGAATTATCTGAAAAGCCATCTAAACTAGTGGCTGTCACCAAACCTGGAAGTGAATTCCATAAGTGAGCTATGCACAACATACTACTTTCTGAATCCTTGCAAGACACAGACTCTGTGGATGAGGACTTCAGGAAGCTGATCAGTTGCCTGCCCTGGGTGATGTCACCTTCTCCCTGAAGGAGCAAGTTCATGATCTGGGGGGCCCCTAAATCCAGCCCTACTCCTGGAGGCCCCAATGTTTTCCATTAGTGGGTGTGCCTTTTACCAGCTTTGGCTGGCAAGACAACTACAGTCATTCCTGGATTTGTATAGCTGGACCACAGTTTTCCTTGCATTGGTAACCTCAGAGTTGGATTACTGCTTTCTGTGGGGCTACTCTTGAGGTTGATACAGAGGCTGCAGCTGGTACAGAGCACAGCAGCTTGGGGGGCAAACTGCCATTGTTTGTGGGATTTGCATTTGCTGCCAATCTGCTGCTGGCCAAGTTCAAGATTTTAGTACGAGGCTAAAAGGCCCTGTGTAACTCAGGACTCGGTTACCCAAGAGATCAACTGATCCCTTATATACCCAGCAGGTCACTGCATTCTGCAGGAGAGGTTTTCCTTCAAGTCCCAGAATCATCAGAATCTGCTCCGCAGGAACTCAGAAGAGGATTTCAGCATTCCTGTTGCAATACAACAGCCGCTTTGCTATCTCATCTTAACGGAAACAATTAAAGGCATTTTTCTTTTGACCAGCTTTAACTTAACAGATGGATGGAAAGGTCATTGCCTTAGATGTTCATTTTGCAATGTTTTTGAACCTGTTGGGTTCAAAACCTGTTGGGTTTCTTTTTTATTTACTTTTTAAAAACTGTTTCTAGCTGTTTGCATTACGTTTGCAAATAACCTTGACACACATGTAATGGATGATTCATAAACTGCTACTGCTAATAATAATCAAAGTGTAATGAAAAATTCACATTGTCACTGAGGACTAACTTACATGTGACTTGTCTCTTGCCTACCTTTCCTTTCTCTGCTGTGTACAAATCTACTGGCTTCATTAACTACGAACCCTGAAATTTTGGAATCACCTTCAAACCTGTGCCAAAGTTTTGAAGTCATTTTGCAGCAAAAAACCCCGTGTTTTGCAGTGTCACTCATGCTGAGTATTCTTCAGAGGAGTTCCCAAATTTCGGGATTTTTAGTTAATGAAGCTCCACTAGTCTATCTGTTGCACAGGGTGGAGGTGATCTGCATCTTACTGCTAATTATAAATGTAAACAGGGGCTGGATCTCTAGACACATCAAAAAAGCGTTTCAGGAAAACACATAAACTTCATAATCAAAAATCACATTGGTGAAAGACGGGACTCCACAGCGCCCTCTGGTGTCACAGTGTTACAACGCATATAAAACGCTTTTTCTTTCCTAATGTAGCTGAGTCCTTTGTCAAGCTACGTAGAACTGCCAATGCTCCTTCTTAATTATAAGTCTTCTGAGAATGTGTTCCTACCTAAAATAGTATTTCTGCAATTAAAGGGTCCGTCCTAATTAGCTGAAGGCAGGGGACACCTTTTGTAACATGTCTGCCTGAATTCAGTGCCACTCTTATATGGCTGCCACTGGTTCTCTACCATATACTAAGAGATGGGAGCTATTTCTCCCCAACTGGGTACTGCTTATTTTGTCCTCTTCAGAGGTGAGAATATGTGACCCAATTTCATTGGGAAACTTCCCATTGGCTGCGATCTTTGTTGGAGGCTCTTCTCCGTGTGACCCTGCCATGGGCATAGCCAAGGGGGTTGGGGGCAAGTAAAATTCTTACTATTTATTGTTCATTCTATACCACCCCTCCTCCTATCGAAGCCCAGGGTGCTTTACTATACAAAATACAATCATCTCATAGTGTTACTTAAAACATAAAAAAATCTAAAAGCAACTGAACTTAACGCAAACAGACCATAGTGAAGTTACTTGCTCTCTGGGTTTTCATCTCTCAAAAGCCTTGGTGAACATATACATCTTTGGCTGACATCTGAAAACAGGCAATATGGAACTAGCAATGAGGCACTTCTCCTGAGAGGAAATTCCCCAAACCTGCCCTGTTTTAGGTAACCACTCCCTGGACCAGACCATTTTAAAAAAACATTTTTGCAGAACCACAGGCAGGGTCTCCCCCCTCTAAACGCAAGTCATGTATTGAAGACAAATTCTGGGAGAGCCAACAATGTGAGCCAACATTTTACTGTCTGGTCCTCTGGAACTCTGACAGGGGTGTGGTCTAGGAGAAAAATATCATGCCCTCCAATATTTCTCCAGTGAAAATAGGGAATAGTGCTATTCCTCCATTATTATTACAGCCGTACTTCAGAAGCTGAACGCCTTTAAGCTCAAACATTTTGGGTCCCAAACGATTGAAAACTGGAAGTGATTGTTCTGGTTTTCGAACATTTTTCAGAAGTGGAACATCTAGCGTGGCTTCCATGGCTTCCAATTGGCTGCAGGAAGCTCCTGCAGCCAATCGAATAGACTCCCGGAACAGATTAAATTTGAGAAGCAAGGTATGACTTTATTATTATTATTAGTGCTCCAGTCACTCTGGGTGACTTCCAACATAATAAAACATTAAACATTAAAAAAACTTCCCTATGCAGGAGGGCCTTCAGATGTCTTCTAAAGGTTGCACTTCTCTCCTTGGCTCAGGGGTCGCATAACTCCATACCCTCCAACATTTCTCTGCTGAAAACAAGGACGTTCTAAGAAAAAGCGGGACATTCCAGGATCAAATCAGAAACCAGGACAGCTGCTGTAAATCCAGGACACTTGGAGGGTCTGAAATATGCTTCAGGACAGGCTATTGTCCTCAATGTCATGGGTACTAGTGTTCATCTGGGAAGAAGCTGGAACTGATCACATTTGGAGAGAAGGAAGGTAACCTGGATGAATAGTCTGTCCATCATTTCTGATATTATTCTTTTGGTTGGGCAAGTCCTCCTGATACAGCTCGGAATATTTAACACACCCGTCAATAAATCATGTGAGCCCGTAGTTTAGGACTTTCTCCAGCTAAGGTTTGATAAAACAAGATGGTCTTGTTGTTTTTTGAGTTATGGGGCTGAATAACATGAATGAAATTAATGGTTATTATTTGATATCAAAATAGAGAGGGCCCCTTAGGTAAATGTCTATTTTTGTGTGCATCTTGTGTCTTCCTTTTGTACACGGGTACATATGGCCACAATTTGTGTGTGGAGTGAAAGCAGGCCTGTTTCCTGGGTCCCCAGTGCTCAGGTCTCTGTTTGTGTACTGGGAGAGTTAATGAGAAGAGACTGCTATTCTTTCCCTCTGTTCCCCAATCCCATCTGTTCAAACAAAAGGCTGAAAGGGAGACAGAGCTGAGACCCTGCTGGTCAAGAGGGGAGGGATAATAACACATATCCTTGGGCTACATTTCAGCACATGCAACCCTTTCAAGCTGTGCTGCCGCTTTTATCCAGGCAAGAGAAAGAACAACTTGTATACAGAGCATATTAAAAACACAAATAATAAAAAATATGCACCAGACCCGGGACAAAGCATCATTCCTCTCCTTCCTCGCAGAAAGCTTAGGCAAGCAGCTGGGAGAGGAAAAGAGATGGGACGTTTGTGTCATACCACACAGAAATATTGCACATGGAAAATCTGACCTTCAAACAGGGTATGCCTAAACCGTGGCGAGGTCAGTACACTGGAAGCAACTAAAATCTTGTGTTCTACCACCAGCCGATTTGCGGCTTGTTGAATTGTTGTTGTGGTGATACTGTCAGGATGCACAGCAGATCGCTGTCCCCAGGAGTTGACAATCCAAATGTCAAGAGCAGGAGAGACAGCAAAGGGAGGAGACAGAGGCATGTGACCAAGCGCCCTTACACACATAACACACCTTTCAGGTGTATCGGCAGCAAAGAACGAGGCTGGAGGCACCTGAAAAAATGACTAGTTCTCTTGTGAGCATGCATACCTGCACTGAGTTTGAGGACAAGGAAATATCTCAATCTGGGCTGCTCCCGGATCTGTCATTGTTGCTGGAGGCACAATGGACCTCAGCAGCAAGGAGCATCTTTCCCCCGTTTCAGATCCTACTACACCATTCCTGAATAAATCTAGTTTAGCTGATGTGGTCCATACACCTGTCCTGGGAGGGCAGGATCCAGATTGACTCCAGCTATAGAAGCTGAGGCTGCTGAGAAGACCAGAGACCAACTTGGCAGACCCAGGTCACTGAGCCTGAGCTTCCACATCCGTCAACCTGCCATGAACCACCATTGGCACCACCAGCTTCTATGCTTACTGTAGAATGTTAAAAGGTAATGGGACCCCTGACCATTAGGTCCAGTCATGGCCGAATCTGGGGTTGCAGCGCTCATCTCGCTTTATTGGCCAAGGGAGCCAGCGTACAGCTTCTGGGTCATGTGGCCAGCATGACTAAGCCGCTTCTGGAGAACCAGAGCAGCGCACGGAAACATCGCTTATCTTCCCGCCGGAGCGGTACCTACTTATCTACTTGCACTTTGACATGCTTTCAAACTGTTAGGTTGGCAGGAGCAGGGACCGAGCAACGGGAGCTCACCCCATCGCGGGGATTCGAACCACCAACCTTCTGATCGGCAAGCCCTAGGCTCTATGGTTTAACCCACAGCGCCTCTACCTTGCTAATTGTGCTGTTTTAAATGTGCATCATATATTTGCCTTCCATTAGCAATGTTTTCTTTTGAAATGTAAAGATAATTGTTTTGGTTAACTTTGCCGCGTTAAATGTACATTCTGTGCTTGGCCTCCTTTGTAATGTTTTGTTTTCAAATCTTCTAAGATAATATTTTAGTTTCCTGTTAATTATGTTGCTTTGAACGTATACTTTAAATTGGACTTTCTTCTGCAATGTTTTATTCTGGATTGTTTTATTTGATATTTTAATGTGCATTGTAAACCACTTTGCCATTTTTTCATTTAAAATATAAACCAACGTAGAATTGAAATTAATCATAAGAATAAGAATAGTAAGAGTAGATTATTGTACTCCACTTTATTTGGGGCAGTCTTGGTTCAGAAGCTGTAGCTAGTATAGAATAGGACAGTTGGTGCGGTTTCCTGCCACATGACACAATAATAAAAATAATTTTATTACTTATACCCCTCCCATTTGGCTGGGTTGCCCCATATAATACCCAAGTTCAGGGGTCTGCAATGTTTACTGGGCCAGATTACTCCTGCGGAGATCCTCCGTGGGCCAGACTAGCACAGCACAACGCCGGGAATCGTGTCTGTGCATGTCCGCGGTGCCAAAAATCGCTTCTGTGCATGCCCAGATGCCAGAAATCGCGCCTACACAGAAGTGATTTCCAGAGCTGCGGAAAAGAGTCCCCATGCCGTGCTGCGCCGGTTTAGTGCAGTGCGCGGGGATTTGCTGAGTGGGCGGCTCAGTTCGGGGGCGACTCGTGGGCTGGTTAAACAGCCTCTGTGGGCCACTTCCAGCCCATGGGCCTTAGGTTGCTGACCCCTGACCAAGTTGAAGGAGCTGCAGCTGAGCTAAGTTTAAAGTTTCAGAAACCTGATATTTCCCCTTAATTTGTGCCCACCATTCTCACCAATTCACCACGGATAGATTTGTCCTTATAAAGCGGAACGCCCATTCTGAGCTTGATTTTTCCACTGGTGAAAGTACAACTGCAGCATCCTGCAGTGGAGACCTGAATGCAGAGTCAGGAGCAGGGGTCGGCAAAGTAAAGTCCGTGGGCCAGATCAGGCCCAGTTGCCTTCTGGATCCAGCCCGTGGACAGTCTAGGAATCGCCGCATGGATCGCCAGCGCGTCCCTTCTTTCCCTCTCCCTCACATGGTGGCGCCGCCGCCTCCCTCCCTCCTCCTGGCTTCTCCCTGCCCTGCCTAGAGGAGGAAGGGGGCTGGGCTTTGTTGGTGCCAGCAGCAGCAGCAGCGCTTGAGTGGCCGCCATTTTAAGCAGCCCCTCTCTGGAGCCCTTTTGCGCGCCGCTCATTGTCCTGCCGCCACTGCCAGTCCCTACCACTCGCAAGACACAGGTAAGCAGCCACTGGGGCTCGTGGGGCTCTTGCATCATTTATTTATTTTTCAAAATATAGCCTGGCCCCCCACAAGGTCTGAGGGACAGTGGACCGGCCCCCTACTGAAAAAGTTTGCTGACCCCTGGTCAAGAGAAATCTGCACGACTTCTTCCTTGGCAGGAAACTTAGCTAAGGGGAAGGGAGAGAGACTTCAAAGATGAGAGGTCCTAAGCCAGGACAACAGTATCAAAAACTTGGAGAAAAACCTGAGTCGCTCACTTCTGATTTGGCTAGCAGGCAAAGCGTATCGTGACGTTTGTCACTCAGCACTGTGGAATAAGCCAATGAACATGGGCTAGCATAGGATTATTTGCATTGTTGCATCATAACCAGTGGATTGCTGCATAGACAAGATGTGTCAAGGCAATCGGGAGTGAAACTTTGCAGATAATCACACTGTTACACGCTGCCCCAATCTCTGAGCGGTGGGATATTCTACACTGTGTAAGATAAACAGATTTCAAAAAGTTACCTTTCAGAGGTGCGCTTATTAACATTTTTGGTATTACCTTAAAAATCCAAGTCCACACTATCCAGGTTATCATATTTCAGATCTTTCTCCCATTTTCTTTTACCACATTGGCCTGAATATAAGCCTCACTCCCCCCCCTCCCCCCAAAAAAATTCTGGCCGTGAAAAGTTAAAGTGTGGCTTAAATTCACGACCTTACGAAAATGGGCTTCTACGACATCACTGCTGAAACAGGCATAGAGTAAACCGGAACAGGTGTGAGTGCCTGTGGAATTTTGAGGGAGTGGCTTATTTCCGGGTATTGTCTTTTTTTCTCTTCCACCCCCCTGAATTTTTAAGGTGTGGCTTATATTCGGGTGTGGCTTATATTCGGGCCAATATGGTATATGTGAATTTCAACAGAATGGACGATATCAGAAATAGATGTTTCTTAGATAAGGGCTTAACATTACACTTGTGAGAGCCATGTCTGTCATACTGTAACGTTGCAGTTGTTGCTGTTTGATTTGTTCATTTGTTGATTTCAGTTTCACTTTCTGATGTTTGATAACCTTACACCTCTGTATTGGTGATAGCAAGCACTGTCTCAGCGGCTGTAGTCTTTTTGTTAATATCAAATCTTAATTTAAAATATAAGTTAAAAGCAAAAGAAATCAGTATATACTACTGAATATCCTCACTGGATTAGCACTAACCAGTATATTTTAAAATGTAGTGTTCTGATGGGGTATTTAGCTATTATTCACTCTATAACATGACTAAATTAAATATATTGTAATAATTCAGGTTTTATTTTGATTCATTAATATAGTTACTTGGGTATATGAAACGATATAACCATCTTTTAGCTGAAATGCATAATCTTTAGTTGAGACCAAATAGATGAGTTTCTAGCCCGGCAGAATTGCTTAACTGTAAATGCATTTGTTCCTATGGCTGTCAAGAATGGGAGACCCAGTGCCACTTTTGGTGAGAGATTATTTCATACTTTCAAAATAAATTTAGTCGGGGGAAGGCATTTGAGATCAGAGATAAACATTGCTGGTCTGTGCCACAATATTTCCCACAGCTGTCAACCATATAGATTTTTCTCTGCTGTTGTCAAACTATCTATTTCAAACCATTTAGTAGCAGCGGCTAATTCTGTGGCTTGATAATATCTAATAATATTAGAAACTCCCAAACCTCCCTTGTCTGTTTTTCGATATAGATTTTTGTTTGCCGTTCTATGCAGTTTGTCCATACAGATGTATTTCATAATGCCATTCTGCTAACTTGCAATTTTCTATTCCCAATGGGAGCGTGCTTAATAAACACAATATTTTAGGTAAGGTGATCTTGATATCACTTCTATTCTGCCCAGCCAAGATAATGGATAACGTCTTCATTTTTCCAGATATTTCTCCATTTCTGTTGCCATTTCTTTACAATTAGGTTCTTGTATTAGTTTTATTTCTGGATGTAACCATATCGCCAGAAACTTGATGGGAGTCTTACATCTGTCTGCCCTAATAAGTCTCCACATAGCCTAGCAGAAATATTGATCCCAAAATATTCTGACTTGGAGGTGAAAGTTAGTTCAGGCACATGGATCTGCCCTGTGTTTTCCACTGTGAAGAGAGATGGAATGAATTTATCCAACTTCTCTGCAATCTCCTTTTCCTCTTCTAGAACGTCATTGACTTCCTTGTCACACAAGATAGCAGGTGCACCACTGGTGTCCGTAACTGCTCCACAACTAATGCGTTTAAATAATTTGTCGCTTTTGTCTTGATGTTTTTAGCAATGTGTTCCTCAGATTCTTTTCTCTTGCCTCCCCCATCCTATCCCTGCCACATCCCTTTTTGAGGTTTGTGCAGGCTTCAGTTCTGCCAACTTAATTTCTGCTGGCGCAATCTGCCTCAGCCACAACAGCCCACTGGATCCAAACTTCCCATTGTGGCAGATCTGGGGTTTAAATTGTGCAGTAAATTGGTACATGGTCAAAGTTCCAGATTAATATAATTAACAGCACAACAAAAGGGTGTGAAGAAAGATATAGTCTTGTCCCTTTGGGATCCAGAACATTCTCTTACTCATCACCACCCCCTCCGAAGTGACCGCTTTTAAATAGCTTACTTTTGTCATCACGCCAAACGCTTACTTGAACATCAAACCTGCTTTATGCAGGGACTCTTAGTAGGAAGATGAAGGGAGAAGGGACTCCAGGATACTGCAGCACTGCTGCTGAGGCAAGGCCTCTTAGCGAAGGCATTAATGGCTTCTGGGAGGGCATGGCCCCTGTGCCATTAGTTGAATGCCTCCTAAAGTTATTATATTTGTTTTAAGTGTGCTTGCAGAACTCTGGGGATGCCACAATTAAAATAAGAAAAGGTATCCCCATAAATACCATCGAGAAAAACCAGGTTGTAGGATTCCTAGTGTAGATCCTAATTTCTTCTTCAATTCATAAGCACATTTGCAAACTAGGGAACTGGAATTTGAATGGTTGTACATCTAAGTGGGCAGGGACCCTGCAGGCAATTTTCCCCAAGGCTCCCTCCACCCCTCCTCCTCCTGACATAATGTATAAATCAGATGTGGGACAGACACAGCTGCAACGGAACAACCAGGAGCCTTAAAGTGCGTTCCTGGCTGTTCCTTGGGAAATGGTGCTTGCATTAAATTTGTCCCAAATGGATTGGCAGCTCCTGACTGCAGCCCCCAAGCATAGCTGACCCCTGATCAAAGCCCTGCTGGGATTGGTTGCACGCTACAGTTTTCAAGTGGGGTTTGATGATAGCGCTGATCAACTGATCAGCAGTGTCTTCAACTTGGATCAAGTCAAGCTGCACAGGAAAAATAGGTTGCCTGGTGTCATGGTGATGCAAGTTGATTGATAGAGCCGTCCACCTGTCAAACAGGCCTGTGGAGGGTGGGGGCAGAGCTAAGCATCTGACCCATTGCACTGAAAAGTTCCCCCACCCCACTTAGTTCAAGATACTGTAAAAAAAAAATATATGATTTAAATCTCCCCCCATTAAAACATTTCATTTCTGTCTTAACAGGAACCTATGGTGGCATTCATGATTCTCCTCAGCTACAATTTATCTTCACAGTGGATGGATGGGACGGTAGCTGCTCTGGGTGGGGTTACACTCCCTCACAAGGAGCAGGTGTGAAACTTGAGGATACTCCTGGATCATTTGCTGTCGCTTGAGGCTCAGGTGGCCTCAGTGTTGGCACACCCCGGGCACCCACTGTCACAGGAGCAAGGCCTGCTCACAAAGAATAGTCTCAGAGATGCTGATTGAGGTTTGCTTGTGTGGGAAAGTCAGTGCTCTAGAGTTCTCTAATCATCATGCATTTAAAATATTCAGTAAATTTAGAAATCAAGGTTTGTCACTAACCCCGTAGACATCTTCATGGATATATATAACTAAAACACAGGATTGCATTCATCCCTAGATGTTATGTTGGCAATATCCAAGTCTGTATGTGCCCAGTACAATCTGGGATGCAGGTGGCACTGTCGTCTAAACCACTGAACCTCTTGGGCTTGCCGATTGGAAGGTTGGCGATTCGAATCCCCATGATGGGGTGAGCTCCCGTCATTCGGTCCCAGCTCCTGCCATCCTAGCGGTTCGAAAGCACAGCAGTGCAAGTAGATAAATAGGAGCTGCTGTGGCGGGAAGGTAAACGGCGTTTCCGTGTGCTCTGGCTTCCATCACAGTGTCCCGTTGTGCCAGAAGCGGGTTAGTCCTGCTGGCCACATGATCCGGAAAGCTGTCTGTGGACAAATGCCAACTCCTTCGGCCTGAAAGCAAGATGAGTGCCGAAACCCCACAGTCGCCTTTGACTGGACTTAACTGCCCAGGGCTGGGCGATATTTGGTTTTCAACATTATGATATATCACCAGCTAAACATTGTGATATACTGATATATCACAATGTCTGAAATAAGGATGGAGCTATGCAGATGCATTTGCTGGCCTCATGGTTTTTCCTAGTGATTTTTGCATAGCACACACACCATGATTCGCAATATATTGCCAGGTCAAAAATTGAATCTCAGATAAAAGGGTGAAATATCATTTTATAAAGGCAATAGTCCGATGCGTTTTAATGTTAAGTTTATTAGAAACACCACCACCACCCACATTTTAAGGGCTTAAAAAAAACACCCCCAAATGCCGAAGTATCACAGAAAGTCACCATTAGGCTGTGCATACAAGACGTGCCTGAATTTATGCTGATGAACCCACAAGCTGATCGCACAAAAAGGTGCCGCTAAAAACTGTTTTCTTTTGCCATTTATCAGGGTCAGTCAGAAATGAATTCTTGCCTAGGTCAGATTTACTATTTAACAGGGCTTTTTTCTCAGTCGGAACTCGCCAGAACATAGTTCTGACACCTCTCAGGTGGGCGCCATTGCCATTATGAGAGAGCAAGGGAGGTGTTCATGGAGAGTTCTGGCACCTCTTTTTCTAGAAAAAATAGCACTGATATTTAGCCATCCAGCATAGATGTCATGAGTCTTATAGCACCTTAACGGATTTATCACAGCATAAGCGTTCATGGACAACATATAGAGATATTCAAAGGTGAAGGAAAGGAAGATGCGGAGCTAACCTAATAGATACCACTGAGTACAGCTTCTGAATTTTCTTCTGTCTATATACTAATGATGTTTCTATTTCCGAGGACGATCCCTGTTTTAGGGTGGAAAGCTGGCCAGGGACTGGAGTGACTCATGTTTTCATTCTCCCATCCGCACCGATAGGAAGCTTTTCTTCTCTGTCATGTGGCCTCCCCCTCCCCCCTCCATCTCCCAAAGGAGGTGACAGACGGTCCTGTAATTTGGTTGCCTGCGCTCGACTGAAGCAACACCTGCCTCCATCCCAAGGGGGCTCAGAGGGGCTCATCCCAAACCAGCGAAGAGCCAAAGACAAATCCGAGGCCCACATCCTGGGGAGGGGGAGAGAGGAGAAGGAGAGAGATTTATCCTCTTCTTAATGGAAGGAAATGCAGAAGGGGCTTCCAGTTGACAGAGAATAAAAGAGCAAAGGGAAATGCGCCTGGTATTTAAACGACACATCCATCGACACAGAAGGGTTATATTAATTGGGTACAGGGTTATACAGTTCGGCGAAGGAAGGAAGGAAGGAAGGAAGGAAGGGATAGGAAGATGCAAAACCTATTGAAGGGACAGTAAGAAACCTAGACTGTAATAGAGGAGATAATCTCAAATATCTATTCATAGAAATGCACTGGGGAAACCCCTTGTCAGGGTAGCTCCCAGATGAAACTAACTGGCCCATTTCTCCTCCACATGAGCAGAAATAAGAAAAAGCCACCAAAGCCCATGGAAATCCTTTTCAGCATTTTACCAAACTATCCTAAGAACTTTGTTGAATTACTCATCCCTTCATCCCAACAAAGCCATACTTAAGAGGGGGAAGACTGGAAGCATGTCCTGTTTATGGGGGGTCCCCATCCCACTGCAGGAGAGACACTGCTTGACACCCAGGGCTCTCTAGTCAATAAAAATGGCAAGTTGTCACAGACAAATCATGATAGACACTTTGCCAAAAAGAAAGAAAGAAAAGAAAAGAAATGAAAGGACAAAGTCCATTTATGTAACCCAAAATGCTGCTGTCTGTGGCTGACTTGTATTTTGACACATCTGACATATGAAATAAAGTTCTGTCATATGGTACTGAATGTTTACGGTTTGAGTTTGGCAGGGGAGAGAGGTTGTATATGTTATTGTTTTTTGTTCTTACATATTTGAAAACCTGATAAAAAATAGAAAGTTGTAAAAATTATATTACATGCGTGATTAATTAAAATTGACCGTACAGTATCTTGATAGCTATGAAACACTGGAGGAATTAGATGACCTTTGATAAATGAGTAGTTTGGGATAGGAGCAAAAGCTGAGCAGGGACCGGATATATTATGTCTCATATTGTATGTCCTCAACCTACTTTTGTCTCTAGCAAACAAGTTTAGCAAATTTTTATACTTGTATAACCTGTTTGACCAGAGATAGCATAGCAGATGAAATGTGTATTGTATCATTTGAATGGGTGCATCTTCCAGAATGATTGTCTGTATCCAGCCTGAGCTGGGAGCCAGGAAGTCACCCGTTCAAATCCTGCTTCAGTCACTAAAAAAGGTAAAGGACCCCTGACGGTTAAGTCCAGTCACAGAGTCTGGGGTTGTGGTGCTCATAGAATCATAGAGTTGGAAGAGACCACAAGGGCCATCGAGTCCAACCCCCTGCCAAGCAGGAAACACCATCAGAGCACTCCTGACATATGGTTGTCAAGCCTCTGCTTAAAGACCTCCAAAGTAGGAGACTCCACCACACTCCTTGGCAGCAAATTCCACTGTCAAACAGCTCTTACTGTCAGGACGTTCTTCCTAATGTTTAGGTGGAATCTTCTTTCTTGTAGTTTGGATCCATTGCTCCGTGTCCGCTTCTCTGGAGCAGCAGAAAACAACCTTTCTCCCTCCTCTATGTGACATCCTTTTATATATTTGAACATGGCTATCATATCACCCCTTAACCTCCTCTTCTCCAGGCTAAACATGCCCAGCTCCCTTAGCCGTTCCTCATAAGGCATCGTTTCCAGGCCTTTGATCATTTTGGTTGCCCTCTTCTGGACACGTTCCAGTTTGTCAGTGTCCTTCTTGAATTGTGGTGCCCAGAACTGGACACAGTACTCTAGATGAGGTCTGACCAGAGCAGAATACAGTGGCACTATTACTTCCCTTGATCTAGATGCTATACTCCTATTGATGCAGCCCAGAATTGCATTGGCTTTTTTAGCTGCTGCGTCAGACTGTTGGCTCATGTCAAGTTTGTGGTCCACCAAGACTCCTAGATCCTTTTCACATGTACTGCTCTCAAGCCAGGTGTCCCCCATCTTGTATTTGTGCCTCTCATTTTTTTTGCCCAAGTGCAATACTTTACATTTCTCCCTGTTAAAGTTCATCTTGTTTGTTTTTGCCCAGTTCTCTAATCTGTCAAGGTCGTTTTGAAGTGTGATCCTGTCCTCTGGGGTGTTAGCCACCCCTCCCAGTTTGGTGTCATCTGCAAATTTGATCAGGATGTCCTTGAGTCCATCATCCAAGTCGTTGATAAAGATGTTGAATAAGACCGGGCCCATCTTGCTTTACAGGCCGAGGGAGCCGGCGTTTGTCTGCAGAGCTTTTCCTGGTCATGTGACCAGCATGACTAAGCCGCTTCTGGCGCAATGGAACACTTAACCCAGAGCAGCACATGGAAACGCCGTTTACCTTTCCGCCAGAGTAGTACCTATTTATCTACTTGCACTTTGGTGTGCTTTTGAACTTCTAGGTTGGCAGGAGCAGGGACCGAGCAACGGGAGCTCACCCTGTTGTGGGGATTTGAACCGCCGACCTTCTGATCAGCAAGCCCAAGAGGCTCAGTGGTTTAGACCATAGTGCCACCTTACATAAGGCAAGATGGGTGGTGGTACCATCTGACAGGCTCCCTCTCTTCCTATGTTTGCTTTGACGTTGCTTTGGAAGTTCTTGCTTCTGTTGGTTTTTTATATCTGCTACTTTGAATACATTTTATGTAGAAATGAAATAATTAATAAGCTCTCTCCTCTTCATCCCTCATGTACAGCATGGGGATAATAATGCTGAACTGAACTGACCGTTCCATTGTATGGATTCTGAGAGAATATACCTGAAGCATATTGAACATTCTAAAATGTTGTGTACCTACAAAGCACATGGAGATATATTTGCATTATTTACAGCAATGCCTCTGCTTT
This sequence comes from Podarcis bocagei, assembly GCF_964188305.1. NCBI lineage: Eukaryota > Metazoa > Chordata > Lepidosauria > Squamata > Lacertidae > Podarcis > Podarcis bocagei. The sequence goes on along the minus strand of NC_138143.1, from coordinate 43,508,467 downwards.
GAACACACCTTTTCTGAGACAGTGCCAATAGAAATCCAAAATGGCGATTTTAAAATGTGATAAATAAATCCATTAATTCCCCTCACCCATGCATTCCTACTGGTTTACTACACCCTTACTACGCCTGCATATTTGCAGACTGCATTGCCATTTCCCTACATGCTTTATTCTTCTATTTTGCACTCACATTCCAAGTCCAGAGTTTTGCAAATAAGCATACTAAAACCAGTACAATTAAAGACAGGAGTGCTGGGTGCCTATGAGAATAAAAAGCTAGGCTTAACTTCTTTGTTTCCTCATAGCATAGCCCATACTATCATACAAACACCAATGTTTCTTTATCCTTTTGGCTAGTGGGCACATTTGGAGTTTTGAGAAACTGCCATGGCTGCCATTGTGTGTCTGTGTCTGTGTGTGTGGCATAATGCAAAATGGCTGCCATAGGAGAGGTCAAGCCTGTGCAAACCGGAACTGTATTCCCTCACTGTGGAAACATTGATCAAACTGTGTTCCATGCTGTCAGGGCTGCCTCAGGTCTCAGCTCACAAAAGACCAACGCCAAGCTCTTCTTATATACAAGGATGTTTATTGCAGTTCATTATTGGTTCCACAACCGAGGCGCGCAGCCCCGCTTCTCTTAGCCTAGACGTTTGAAGTCCCCTCTGAATCGGTCCCGCCTCTACACCAGCTTAAGAGGCTTGTGCTAGACCACCTCTTCCTGTCCTTCCTTTCTGCCCCCCTGGGTTCCTTCCCTCCTGCTCTCCCCTGACGCGGATCCCTCAGATGCCTGCTCCCCCCTCCTTCGTGCTTTGGGGCCAGGCTCCTCCTCCGGGCTCTCTGCATTTCCGCGCGCCTCCACATTTGAACTTGGCGCGCGTTCGCTACCCCTGACCTTCCTCTTGACAGCTACACTACTCCCTGTACTACTCTCCTCCCCTTCCGGCAGGACGTCCTGCCCCGATCTCCTTCCCCTGTCTCCTTCCTGCTCTGCTCCGTGTGTCACACTGGGAACTCCACCCTTCTCACTCCGTTCCTCCTGGGAAGCCGACCCCGATCTCCCACTCCCACTCGGGGTTTCCCTGCTGCTTCCCTGCTCCTGGCAGGTCCCCCCTGTGACCCCCCTTGGCTTGACCAGGGGCGCCCCCTTCTGGGAATCCTCCGATTCACTTGAGAGACTCATGGAAGACCTCAAGTCATTGTCATCCTCTTCCTCACTGTCTTGGGTTTCTTCCCCATCGCTCTCCGTCTCCCCCCTCACCTGTGCCTCTGTCCCTGAACCCCTGACACATGCATTGTGAATTTTAGAATTTTAGACCTTGCACACCAGCGTATAAAGTTCTGGTGGGTTCAGTTATGCCCTCAGTTATGCCATGTTGGTGACCCCTGCGGTAGACTAATAGAAATCTGGATCAGAAGGTGCAACCAAATGTAGCAATGGCCTGGAAACTTCCGTGGTGGCCTATGGGCTTAGCTCAGCCCAACAGGTATCACATTTATTTCCTGTTGGAGAACATGACAGTCAAACATTCAGGTAAAACATTTCCCAACAATATATCCCCATGCCAAACTGTTGTTGAATTTCTGTCTTTCTAGGTGCTGTTAAGGGCATCAGAATTGTGCTAGAACGTGCTCCTTACTGAGGCCTTTTTAAAAAGAAATGTCCACAGCAAAGAACGCAGCAGATGTTTCCTTATCAGACTAAAGGGTAATGCGAAGAACAATTAGTCAGATTCTTAAAACTCCCCAAATCTGCAAATGTCTATTTAAAAGGGCACCGTCGGTATTTCTGTACATCTCCCATTCCTTTCAATAGGATTTGCAGAAGATTTCCTGCTGGGTTGTGTGGGGGAAGTATTGCGTGTTCACCTGCACTGTAACCTGAAAGTGACAAAAATGAAAACTTTTAAAAGCGCAAGATGTGTCAGCAGGTGGACTGCCTCGTTCCAAGGACCAGCTGCCAACGTCGCCTTCGGCCATTTCGATGCTGCTCCCATTGAAGGTGGCACAGGAAGGATCTATTTTACAGATGCGCCGTTTAGTCATGGCTTGAGGAGCATCTGCAGTCCTGAGGATTTTAGTGCTCTGTTCATCTCAGTTAATGCAATTAAGTATTTGGATTCCAGTGAATAGTAATTGCTCCCCAAAAGCTGATCTCTGGCTTCTTTCTCACTACATTCCGTATTTTCATAGCTGTGAGATTCGGGGAGCAGGAATGGCCACTGCGCTTGAAAGTGAAACCTCTTGCTGAAAGGCTGAGCTAACTGCTAACCGGAGTACAGTGGTACCTCGGTTACAAACGCTTCAGGTTACAGACTCTGCTAACCCAGAAATAGTGCCTTGGGTTAAGAACTTTGCTTCAGGATGAGAACAGAAATCGTGCGGCAGCAGCAGGAGGCCCCATTAGCTAAAGTGGTGCTTCAGGTTAAGAACAGTTTCAGGTTAAGAACGGACCTCTGGAACGAATTACTGTAAGTACTTAACCCGAGGTACCACTGTAAGTCTTGCTTCAGCTCCTTTTTGTGCAATTTGCCGTTGGAAGCAAAATGAACAGTTGCTTTATTGATTAGGGATTCTTCCCCTAAAAGTATTATGCTCTTGACTTTTCAAACTGCCTTGATGCTTCAAGTACAGGTTGTACAGATAGATGATTTCTCCTTGGCAATTGCCCTGTTCCTTTTCATCCTTCAGGATTTGCTTTGGTGCTCCTGTGCGTACATCCTATTTGTTTTTGTACTCATTCATCAAAAATGTGTTCAGTTTGTTACTTGCATTAGTATTCTTTCCTTCCCAAGTTAATTTTTTTGCCCCTGGCTGTGGTGTTAGTGGCCACAGGGTCTCTCCTCCTGCCCAGTGGCTGCCATTTTATGTGAATAAAATGAGGCTCCAGTGCCTTGGGGGGGGGAATGATAACCTCCACATACAAAATGGCAGCCTGTACTTGGCAGCGACCATTTTTGGTGGCATTTTTCATTTAATCTATTTGCTGTGCCTTGGAATGATGTAGCATCTAGCATATTGTGGGCACACAAAATGGTAGTTGCCAGGAGAAAGCTGCCAAGCAGGCACCTGAGGCAGGCAAGGCTATTCACCCCTGATGGCACAAATGGGTATCAATGGAAGTCCTGAATGGAATTCCCATTCATATAATTCATGCTTTACATTTGTTTTGGAACAGTTGATAGCTGACCAAGTGGACCCCATTCAGTACAATTTTACATTTGATCTGGAAATAATAATGATAATGATAATAATGATAATAATGATAATAATGATAATAATAATAATAATAATAATTATTATTATTATTATTATTATTATTATTATTATTATTATTATTATTATTTATACCCCGCCCACCTGGCTGGGTTTCCCCAGCCACTCTGGGCAGCTGCCAACAGAATATTAAAAACACAATAAAACATCAAACATAAAAAACTTAAACTTAAACAGGATCGCCTTCAGATGTCTTCTAAAGGCCAGATAGTTGCTTATTTCCTTGACATCTGATGGGAGGGCTTTCCACAGAGCAGGCGCCACCACCAAGAAGGCCCTCTGCCTGGTTCCCTGTAACCTCACTTCTCACAGGGAGGGAACCACCAGAAGGCCCTCAGAGCTGGACCTCAGTGTCTGGGCTGAACGATGGGGGTGGGGACACTCCTTCAGGTATATAATGCAATGGTCACACTCCTAGTGAGTGACACAAAATTTGTCCTCCTATAAGCTGCCAGTCTCTTGGGATAAGTCATCAACCCAGTGCCCAGGGGCACCATGCCGACCACAATGGCCTTCGCTGGCGCCTCTGGGGTCCCAGGCTGCAAACTTCCATGTTTTCCTGTTGTTGTTGTTTTTTAAAAAGTCTCTAGCCCCCCAAGAAAGAAAGGTATAAAGCAAAATGTGCAGCTACCCTTCCAAGCAACTTCTGTGAAATAAGCAAGCTTGGTCACTGCTGCCCATCACTGTTTTTAACCAATGAGTGAAGTCAGAACTGCAAATGTTAAGTGTGTTGTCCAGACCTGAGGCAATAGGAATCCTTAGGGTCCAAAAGAGGTGCTCTTTTCCCCTCCGCTTTCTGTGATTTCCTGTTATTTCATGCCCCCATGGCAGCCATTTTGCGACCGGCACTCCAAGCAAAAAGATTGGCAACCCCTGCCTTACAAAATATTGGGGGTAGGCAGATTGAGTGTTACTGATACATCTGGCTTTGTGACATCCACAATGCCATTTAGGATAATGTAGCTCTCGTGTGCTTCTGTCCCGATAGGCATGGTTTTGAACTGCCCATCCGTTGCCCCATGGTACCCTATACCATGCTGGCACAAATGTATGCACAGGGTTGAAAGCACGATAAATCAATGGAAGGTCCCCAAAGATTTCATATGCAATGAGCCCCAAACCTAACCTAGTCACAACTCTACATTTTCACAACTGGGTCTATATCACTATAGCATACTGCTATTTTAATTTTTGACTTTTCATCCTAGTCTTTGGTGGCTTTGCAGCAATTTACAGAAGAAGAATTTGGCAGCAGCAAACCTGCATTCGGCTGCCATTGCCTGAGCCCTTCGACTGTGTCACTGCAGTTATGCATGAAACCACTAACTTGGTCCTGCCAGATGTTTCTTTATTTATTATTTCGCCAACTTATATAGGCTGCTCAGCATGTATGAAAGTATCTCAGAGCCGTTTAGAATCAGGAGACAAAGACTCTAAACGAACAAAGAGTCAAGGACACTAAAACATGGAAAATAAATGTGTGTATGCAGAGAACAAACAACCAAGAGATAAAAGCATCCAAAGAGATGGGGGTGGGGAATCAAATACTCAAGATTACTCATCAGGTCTTGAGAGGCCACCGTTGTGCTCCCGCTAACAAGGGGACCATGCAATTCAGTACCATTCACACATGCACTCAGAAACCAAGAAATGGATTAAGTACACATCCCTTTTCCAAATCACAATCTGTATGTACTCAAAATAATACAGTAATAATAATAATCCATAGTGTTGGTCTAGCAGGGAGATGCAAGCTCTGCAGGAGGGCAAAAACCTTTAGTGCAACCAACCAGAATCACACAAAAGAGTGAGCAAACTCTCCTTTAAAAAAAAGGGAAAAAATTGCATGACTGGGAGAGAATGAGAGTGGCGCCATACTTTGCCCCTTAAAGGCTTAATTGATTTTATTGTGGCATTGCTTTTGTGGACTGGAGCCTCTTTCAACAGATGCAAGAAGTGTCATCTTCAGCTGCCCGATATAAACTCTATGACATATCTCTTGCATTTCCTCCTGGGGTCCTGTTTACATCCACATAGCTCAACTGCTGGAGCATGAGACCCTTAATCTCAGGGTCGTGGGTTTGAGCCCATGCTGGGCAAAAGGTTCCTGCATTACAGAGCGTTGGACCAGGTCACACTGGTGGTCCCAACTCTACGACCCCCAACCACCACTGTATCCAAGAGGCATTACTGAGGCACAACACTAATAATCACTCACAGCATTGCATTAGTGGGCCATTTTCCAGATACTGTTCTGTCTCGCTGACGGAGCTCTGGCCTGCCTGTGAGAGGCTCCAGGAAGACCCTGGTCTCACATAGCAAAGTGGACTGAGTTCATTACATTTCACAGGCACTTCACAAGTAATATGTTCCCTATGTGGAGATAGTCTCTAGAGCAAAGAGAGAGGAAAGTGTCTTTGAAGCACTGCATGGGATGGGAACACAATTCACAGTAGCCCGGTTCAAACAGATGTAGCAAAAGAAAAACAGAGCATAGCATACATGACAATCTACATGGGTTTTTTTTCTTCCTGGCTTTCTGCTATATTATCCACCCTTAATCCTTTTATTTCTGCCTTGATCTGCTCAGTTCATTGTTTGGAGGTTTCAAGTCAATAACACCATGAGATCCATAGAACATTTACTCAAAATTGAAATCCATTTGTTTTTAAATTCTTCATTCGATGAAAACATCCCTGTTTCTTTAAGAATTTGCAAGCCCCCGGGGATACGATTGTTTTCGCAATCATCTCTCAATGCTTTCCCTGAGTTTCTAATTTCATGTTGTTCATAAATGTTGCTATTTATCCCAAAGAACTGAGTCACTGGGTGTATTCCTCACAGAACGGTGGATTTGTAAGAGACCCCAAAGGTCATTCGTCCAACTCCCTGCCCTGCCCTATATTTAAAAATGAAAACACATTCACATGTGTGGGCGCATGCGTACATTGGCTTAATATTTTTTGCTATTTAATAACACTATAATCACAAGATCTTTAATGCTTGCTGGTGTTGTTAAACAGATCTAACTTGATTTTTTCCTTTTGTTCTAATAATGTGGAGTATTTTGAATTGGTGCTGTCTTTGTGCTTGTTATATGTCTGTATACATTATGTCTATGACAGACCACTATAGTAGAAAAGAGTTTGGTTTAGTTATATTTAGGCTACTATATACATTGCCATTCTGTTTTGTGTAATCATATCCCCATCTGAAGGTGTGGTTTTTTTAATGTAGGGAAAATCTAACACATGAAATGACCTTGAGGAGTTTTCCCCAGTGCAGTAGATTCATGGCAGACAAAAGATTTGCACAATGCAAGCTGGAGTGGTGGTCATTAGCTTAGACGCCTTTAAAGGGAAATGTGACAAATTCGCAGAGGAGAGGCTATCAGGTTAGCCATGAGCACTAAATGAAACCTCCACAAGCAGCAAACCTCTCGGCATCAGTGGCTGGAAATGGTGGGGTCGGGCTCTGGCCTTCAGACCCTCTTCCTGACAGGCCAGCTTCTGACCCCCAGATATAATAAAGGCATCCACGAAAAACGATGACATACAGAAACAAAGTAAGGCATACACACATACTGAGACGAATGAGATGTAATTTGGTTTTCTTTTTTCTTCGAAGGAACAGAGGTGTATTTACAGCAGTGTGACTAGTTCCTCGGCACTAGGCGCTGAGCCAAGGGGGCATCCCAGGGTACCACAACTATGGCGGAACAGAAGGCAAGAGGCGGGGGCTGCAAAATTTGGGCCCTGCTCAGGCCACCGCCAAAATTTGAAAGACCAAAGTCCATCCTGGAAGGAAACCATCCCTTGAGTTTCTGCTAGCCAACTGGCACAAACTCTCTTCCTGACCCTGAATCATCTAGTTGCTCTTTTAATAAGCTTTCTCTTTCTTTATCACCTCCTGGTCTTCTCCCTTCTTTTCTGCTTCCAGTTATCTTCATCTATTTCCACACTTGGATCACCTCACCTCATTTCCCCGACATGCAAAATCCCTGCCAATTGATCTTCTCCTCCTGTATTTGGTCTTCAATAAACTCTTTCTCCTAGCAGCACACTCTTGAAATTTCCTGTGACGTCCCCCATCTTCCTTTCTACCAGACTATTGGTCTTCAGACATCCTTTTTAAGCTACACAACTAACACACCTCGAGTTACTGCCCCGCTTCTTGAGTTGTTCTCTCACAACCCACTCCAGCTTTCCATCCTCTCTGCACATCTAAAATTACACTTTGTAAATTGCTTTCTTCTCTCACTCCTCTTGGCTCCCTTGCAACCTTTGATATGGCTGATCTCTCTACTTCAGTTGCTCCCCAGCCTTTGTTCTTAGTCCTTCGCTTTGCACTCTTCCTCATAGTCATTTAGTCAGTTAATACTTTCTGCAGCTAATACTTTCTGCCCTTCTGGGTCTTCTAACAACTCCAGATGTCTTCCCTATGCTACTTTTTTCCTATATACCTGATCACCACCTTGATATAGGGGGAAACAAACAAACAAATCCATGTCTTCCAATTTAAGTATTCCCTGTGCTATTTTATTTCTCTCTCCATCGATATTCTCAATCCTCACTCTTCTCAACAGGCTGATCTTTGATTTCTTGTTTTCAAGCTAAATTTTTCATTTGTTTTAAACTTATTGAAATCCCTTCCTCTCCCCCTAGCGCCTTGCCCTACCAAAAACTGTAATTTTATGGTATTTAACCATTTCATATGTAAACTGCTTTTGTTTTCCCATTTCACTTCTTGAGCTCATCTCAGAGCTTGCACGTGGATCTAATTTTGCCTCTTCTCTTTGCTTCCTCCTTCAAAGTTCTTATATGCTTCTTCTTACCTTTCAAGGTAACCATGGACTCGGGACTTTCTTACTTTCTCTTTAGTTGCCTTCTCACTGCCCTTCTAATGCCTAGCAGGTAAAAATGGGAGGGCTTTGCTGAGTATTGCAATCCCCTAGCCCAGTGCTTTTTTTTCTGGGGGGGGAATGCAGGGGGACGCATACCCCTAAACATTTTGTGAATCTAAGTTTGGCCTCATTGAGGGGCAGTATTTCAATATGAGTAGGAAAATGAGAGTACCCCTAAGCACGTTTTGGGGGAAAGCACTGCCCTGGCCCATGGCTTTGTACCACCCCAGCTCTACTCTGTTTATTTATAAGGTTTCCAGCAGATAGACAGCAGCCAAAGATAAAAATAAAAAAGTCTGTCAGATCCACCAGTCTCTTCCCAGTGTGTGCCATCCTTCAAGCCTCTACTGTTCCTGAATTATAACACTCAACATTTCTATAATGGACTTTACATACATTAACCCAGTAATCTTTACAAGCGCTTGTTAAACCTATTATCCCCAAAGGGTTCTCACAGGACAGGCTGCTGCCTCCTGGGGCTGAGCTGAACCAAGGACATCCCATCCCTCTCTTAGCCAACAAGACCGGACTAAAACTAGTGCTCTGCGGGTCACACACAATGCCAAATATGTCCAAATTCTTATTGCTCAGCTGCCTGCGTACCATCCTCATGTGCTCAAGTATGTATGGTTTGGCTTGAGCATTTGTTGCAATCTGCTCCCCAAGATCCAGCTCAACAGTACCAGATTCTTACCAAACCCTTTAAAGCTCAAGCTTTTATGGCAGGTGCTTCCCTGGACTCCATGCAATTTGAAGCTAGAGCAATAGCATCCCAGGTAGCTGCTAGACTGTGGCTAAAGCCCTGGAACCCTGATGCTGCCTCTAAAGTAAACCTTTCCACGGAACCTTTTTCAGGCGGTCAGCTTTTGGAGAAGTGGCTTTGAAAGATGTCCTTACAGAATCAAAAGATAAGAGAAAAATCTTGCTGACCCAAAGAGATGACAAGCGCCCTACCAGGCATTTCTCTTCCTACTCTTCTCACTTTCGTCCCTTTTGCTCCCAGAATAGGCAAAGGGACATCAGATTCAGACCTCAATTCTTTAGAGCAGCAGCAGCAGCAGTCAAGTGTCCCATTTTATTCTATCTAGTTTTCACTCTTTTGCGTTTTTCTCTACAGATCAAAGTTGCAATCTGACTTACCTGGGAGTAAGTCCCATAGAACTCCACTGGACTTACTTCTCAGTAGATGCGCACACTGCTGCACTGCAAAAGGGTATTAATAATAATCAGCAAATAAGAGGACAATCTAATTTCCAAAGGATCATACATATCTATATACAGTGGGAAGGAATAAACTGTTTTATATGCATAATACTTATGCAGTACTATAGGGCTAGCCATCTAAACACAGACAAACAAGAGTGATTTCCTGTTTCTCTGTGCAGAGTCCAGTGGGACTATCTATTACCGAGGTTACTGCAAAAGTTCCACACATTTCAGGTGGCTTAGAAGGGAGGTACTCTTAATGGATTGTACGCTTGGAATAGCTGGTGTCTTGTTTTTGTTTCACCTTAAGGGGGGGGGAACAAACCAAAATTAAAAACATTGGGGGGAAACCAATTTTGCTTTATAATTTTATTTATATGCAAAACAGTGCACCATTCATGAGAGATATGAAAAACGCTTCCAATAGAAACCAGATTTTCTATTTTCACTACAAAATATTGCCTTATACAAAGCAACACACACACACCCAAAAACCCTGAAAAAGACTAAAATCTTTGGATAACAGATGGTTTTCTTTCTTTCTTTCTCTAAAACGTACTTTTGTTTTAAGAGATTCACAGCAAAAGAGCATGAAATATTTTCTGGTTGTCAACTTTTTTGGTTGTCATAAAGGAAAGTAGTCCTGTTTCTTCCCTTAAAAAGAACAAAACAAAAAAGTCTGTAAAAACACACATACATATACACACGCTCACAAAAGGACAGACATACGGACAAACAAACAAAAACTACTTCCCTTATAAATGGTTTGCAAAATACCTTTTAGACAGAATTACAAGTCAGAATAACCATACACATTAAAAAAAACAAAAAACTTCAAGTGAAGTGCTAGTTTTGATTCCACACACAAAATAAATTCTCAAGGACAAAGTCTGAATATATAAAATACGCTTAGAAACAGGGGAAGTGGTGCAATAAACCCAGAGCAAAACGAAACCCACAATCTGCTTCCCAACAAACACTTCCAAAGTCAGACAATTATTCCACAGAAGAAGAAAATGTAAACACTTGACTATAGAAAACCAGTTGGCACAAAAGTCTTCAACGCAAAACCTTTACCATTCCCAAAATTTTAAAAAATAATCTCGGGGGAAAATACTCTACTTCTGCTAACCCAAAATAAAAAATAAATAGTTACTTTTGAACTGCACTCCTGGATCACATGTTTTAAGGTCGCAAGCAGTCGAGACTTTTTGGATCTAGAGAAAGGGGCACTTTGACAGTTCAGGGTCTTTTGTGGGTTTTGTTTCCTCCCGCCCCCCCCCCAAGAAGATCTCCACTTTCTGCAGTGGGAGCTGCCCGGTGGGTGGGGGGAACTGGCACGCGGCAACCCACCCATGGGAACCCCCTGGGGGGAAGGGACCCGTTCCATTTCAAGTTTCTCTGTTAGGGCCCGATTCAGGAAAGCCCTTTAAGGCACGAGCTTAAAGCCAAGGGATCTCCCGCCAAGCTGCCGTCGGGATCTTAAACACTTTGCTGAATTGGGACCCTACCGCGGAGCGGGGGAGTTGCTTCAGGGCGGGGATCAGAAGGAAGAGGCGCGCCAGGAGAGCGCGCCCTTGGGGCGCAGGAAGCCGCGTGGAGCGCACGGTGCGCTTGGCTTCCAGTGCGGACAGCGCCTCTGCAAAGCGCCGGGGGAGCCTGGGACGGGCCTTCGGGGGACCCCTACCGGCTTGCCACTGCCGTCAACCCCACCCCGGGCCCCGGGTTTCTTGCCCTCTCCGCCCCGCCTGGCGCCGCCCCTGGAGGGAGGCGCGCGCCTGTCCTACACGTCGAGGACGTGGTTGAGATAGGAGATGTAGCAGATGGCCAGGCGCAGGATCTCGATCTTGGAGAGCTTCTTGTCGGGCGGCAGCGTGGGCAGCAGCTTGCGCAGCTCGGCGAAGGCCAGGTTGAAGGCCTCGACGCGGATGCGCTCCCGGGTGGCGTGCGCCGAGCGGTACTTGGCGGTGGCGCGGCGCCGGCGGCGCTTCTCCTCGCGGCTCAGCGGCTGCTGAGGGTGCGGCCCCGGGCGACCCTCGCCGCCTCCCGCCCCGTCGCCGTCGGGCGCCTCCAAGTCCGAGGCGCAGCAGCTGCGAAGCCCTTTGGCCTCCAGGGACTCCGGGTCCGACGGCGCCGACGACGGGTGGTCCGAGTCCAGCGCCTGCTCCGGGCTCAGCATCATCTGGCAAAGAGAGAAGGCACCGTCAGCGCGACGCCGAGAAAGAAGTGGAGCGCCAGACCCTCACCCTCGACGGCAGCCTGGGAGCCCAAGCCTCAAGCAGAGGTGTTTTGTTTTTTTCTTACGGAGAAGAAATACCTTGGTAAGCAAAAGGAAATAACTTCCAGAAGTGCTTGATTTATAACATAGAACACAACTGCTTTATAATATAATTGTGGGGCGTCCAGAAAGTGGAAAGCGGCGCAGCTTCATAAGAACCCGAAGAACATTCCCAAAGTATAATTCGAAACGAGCCTCTTCCATGTGCCCGTAAAGTCAGTATAGAAACTCAATGAGAGGTGTGAGCTTCCTTTTGCTGGACAATCTCATTTATACTATGGGATGGTCTTCGGTATCTCTTGATGCTTTTGCTCATTTTGAGAACAGACCTATCCACATTCTGCAAATAAAATTTCTTTTGATACCACACCATGCTACACTGAAATGTTTGAATGTTTATTTGATTGTCCCTGAATCTCCCGGCCAAACCAGGGTGGCGCGCCAACACGCCTTGAAAACCGCGGGGGGTTAGGCTCTCCCCGCACTGCGACTGGCGCGAGCTTTGCATTGGAGGAATCCCGTTTCCATCAACTGTGGCTCCGAAGGAGCTGGAGAGGGACCAGGCAAAGAGAGCCAGGAAGCTCTGGGCGAGGGCAGCTGGGAGGCAGAAGACGGGCATAGAAGGACTTCCAAGCGGGCAAAGCACTTCGCCATGCACAGCCCTTGCCATACTGTATTTGTTTGTTAAATTTGGAGAGCGCCCTTCACCCGAAGATCTCAGGTGGCTCACAATAGAGAAATACAAGATCAAATTACAAAGCGTGAAAAAACTTGCCAAGAATTCTCCCCCTCCCCCGCGCACAAGTGCATTAAAAAGCATATAGGTTGTAAATCAGCCCAAGGTTTGGTTGAAGAGGAACCTTTTTGCCTGGTGCCTAAAGGTGAACAGGGGCAGATTTCGGTAATTTTTCGTAATATGGCGCCAGGTGTGCCCCCAAATGGGTCTTCGCAACTCTGGATCTTCTCAATCTTGTGCCCTCTTGGCTCGGCACCCTGTGCGGGAGAGCCACCTGCGCCACCATAAATCTGGCGCTGAGCAAGGAAGGCGCCAGGCGAGCCTTCTTGGGGGTGAGCGTTGCACAAACGAGGACCCACCTCAGAAAAGGCCCGTTCTGGTGTTGCTACCGGGGGTCTCAAATTTCAGCGGTACCCTGTGGGGTGCCAAAATTCAGCTCCCCTCACCCGCCTCTCGCCTTCCATTCTACCTCCTCCTTGCGGCGCCCCTGAGGACCCGCGCTGGTCGCGCTCCCCTAAATCTGCCTCTGTTGCCCCCCCCCCCCTCTGGACCTCTCACACGAAGAAGGGCCTCCGATGGGGAGACCGGGATTGTTATCGCTGCTCTTCCATTGTCTCCTGAGACAGACGGTGCCAACCGAGAGAGCAGCATGTAGACATGGGCAGCGTTTGGGGCGTGCAGAGCGCTGCGTAACGACCCTTGAGCCATTCTCCTTCCAGGGGGCTGCCAGGACCCCCGACTGGTCCATAGGCAGTTGCAGACGGGGCGGGCGGCGTGGGTGGGGGTGTGCCTTGTCTAGGCCACCTGTCTAAGTCCAAAGGAGAAGCGAGATTCAAAGCAGGGACCTGCATAGAGCCAGAGTCAGAGCTATGTCTCTTTAGCCACCACGGCCGCGCTGCCCAAACTCCCAAACAACTGTCCATAACGCACGCCCTCTCTGTCTCTCTCTCTTTCACACACAAGCAATATTATTGCCGCTTTTACGTTGCTGTTCCTTTACAATTGCGTTTACATCACTATGCTATCGATACCAATCTGCCAGCACAACATTTTCAGCAATTCAGGCAACACATTGAGGGCGGGCAGGATGGAATCTTATCCAGCTTCTTGATCAACGGGGGCTTATTAACAATAGCATAGAATCATAGAATTCCACAGAGCTGGGAGGGACCCCTGGGGTCATCCAGTCCAGCCCCCTGCAAGGCAGGAATCTCAACGAGCCCGAACATTTCATAGACGGGAGGGCGGAGGAAAGGAGAGAAAGCTTAAACTAAGGGCTCTGTGGCCGCTTTTGTTGGACCTACTATGTAACAGGGCCGTTAATCGTTCTTATCTATTCTGATTTATACACTTTGTCTTAATTTATAGCTGCGCGGGCACGCTCAAAAAAGCCCGCTGCTCCGTTTATGTTTCGTTTGCAAAAGAAAAATAGCAATAGCCTTAGCAATCCAAGCCATAGCTCCCTGGCTGCTCCCAAACCACGGAATCGACATTAAATGTTTCGAGGTGCGCTATCCTACAAAGGTTTATTCGGAAGTGATCGAAGCTGTCTTAAAGAGGGACTCGCTCCCACGTAAAGGGTGTGTGGGAGTGACGCAAATAAGACTGGTTTTGTGTTCCCGCTTTCTAAATCCAAATCCAAAAGTTACGTTGCCATTGCTAAGGAGAGACCAGTTCTGAACTCAAAAGGCCGGCCCACTCCCAGGCTGAGCCTCGAATCCGACCTCGGCGTGAAATACAGAAAGTCAGACTATTTGGGGAGCTATTTGTGGTTTGTTGCGCCTCGCTAGCGGATGCCAACGCGGTGAACGTCGAGGAATGTGGTTTTTAAGTCGGCGAAGGCCCCCCTGCTGGACATGGGGGTGTTAAAATGCCAACGTGGGGCGCTATTAGTTGGGCATCGGAAGGAGAGAGTGCCCTCCTCTCCTGGTGAGAATCTCAGCTTCCGAAGGCGATCCCTTTTCGAGTCACCACCTAACAATGGACCAGACAATGCAAGGTCCGAGATTAAGATTTCGACCGTCGGGAATAGTTGATGATGCGAGGATCCAGCTACCGGTACATTAAAAGCAGCAACCTTCGGGAGAAAGCGCCGGGTGTTGTTTTTGTTCAAGGATCCTGTTTGTTTTAGCGTCCGGTGGTTTTCCTTGCGCGCGTAGGAGCAGGCGACGGGGGGGGGGGGTCTGTTCAAAGGGATGTTAACGTGTTGCAAAGAAGGGGGCCTGTTTTGCAATCTGTGCTCCCCCCCCCGCGGCAAAGCAGCTCCCCGCCCCGCCGCTTTCAAATGCATATACCAGAACAATGTTGTGAACCGCCCTGTGACTTTCAGATGAAAGGCGGTATACAAATACGTATAATTCAGGGGCGCTTAAACTCTCTCGGCTCCGGTAGATTTAGTTTGCTTAGCAGGTGAAGGAAGTGCGGGGCAGCAATCAGGTGCACGTGCGAAGCTAAGCGGGGTCCGCTCAAATGGACCCCAAGCTGAGCTTCCTGCCTCGTCGGGGGGTGGAGTAGATGGCCCTCGGCGCCCCTTTCTATCCAAGACCCGTTAATGCGAGGCTGGAGTCGGAGGAGGAGGGAGAGCGGCCCCCAGCCAGGCCCCTCGGACCCACAAGTGGCTCCCCGGCCCCCTCGGTTGCCCCAGCGAGCGCCTTTCCGGAGCCGCCCTGGCTCGGGATCGGAGCGCGCCCCCGGGCGAGGATCCGGAAGGGCCCTCGCCACCCATCGCCAAGGGAATGAGCGCGCCTTGCCATCTGTCAGGGAGAACTTCCAGGGACACGCGGGCATCTCAGAAAACAATACAGTGCCAAGCAGGAGAGAAGACCCGGGGGGAACTTGGGGGGAGGGGAGGGGAGGGGTCACTGCAAACGGGGAGGGGGAGGGTGAAGTTCCTGAGTAGCTGGAAAGGCGATGGGGAGGGGACAGGGTCCCTGAGGACGAGGACAAGCATAAATTAAATTGTTTGTATTACTATTACTATTACTATTACTATTACTATTACTATTACTATTACTATTACTATTACTATTACTATTACTATTATTGCCAAGGCTTTGCAAAGCTCAGTGTTTTCGTTTGATTACCAAAAATGACACACCGCCCTGGGATCTGTGGTTAAAAGGTGGCATATAAATCGAAATCATCATCATCATCTAAAAGGTCCCCTCCCGTTTAATGCCAGAGGAAATCATTATTATTACAAAGGATTTAAAGGAGAGCGGTAGAAATAAATATTGGGGAGCGATGGGGAACAGCCTGCCCTGGAAACCTGGCGCTGCGCAGGATCTCCAAAGCCCACCGGTGTTATTTGGCAAACAATGAGCCAATTACGGAAGTGTTGCTTTTGTCCCCGGTTCCGGGGGTTGAACCCGGAGAAGAAGATCTCGGGGACTGGGGAGGCGACGCGTTTCTCTCCGAAGTTGCTATCGGGTGTTTTTTAAAAAATATATAAAACAGGGGAAAATGCGTTTAAGATTTAAAAATAATAATACTAATATTCACAAGGAAATAATAGTCCAGCTGAAAAGCAAACGAACAACGCAAACGGAAAATAATGTTTTTGGAAGGCTCCTAACAAGTCGAGGGTCTGTAGGGAATTTCCAGCGCATTTGGAAGGCGGCTGGGCTGGGCTTCGGAGCCGAAGTTCTGCGCTGGAAGCCTGGTTTGCCCGAGCGAGCCTTGGATTTATTTCTGCTTGCCAAGTAAATCTATATACTTAGGCTGGCGACTCGAGGGAAGGCGCCTCCCCGGAACGTGGGTCTTCAGAGCCCTTTTAAAAATCATCATCATCATCATCATTTTTGAATTTATTTTTTAAGGCATCTTCTTACGCAAATCCCCGCGGCCTAACCGAGACATCGCCCTGTTTTCCCTTCCTGCCCAGCCAGCCTCACCTGGTGCGCGTGAACATTTTTTAAAAGGACTTTACCTTGCAGGAGCCTTGACGACACCCTTTCTTGCAACGCCTCCGACCCCCTTTTTTCCGCGCCTCAAATAAAATTCCAGCAGGGGTTCATCTTAGTCTTTGGACATGAACCAGTACAAAAGGAGAAACGGGGAGAGA
Source organism: Podarcis bocagei (assembly GCF_964188305.1). Classification (NCBI taxonomy): domain Eukaryota; kingdom Metazoa; phylum Chordata; class Lepidosauria; order Squamata; family Lacertidae; genus Podarcis; species Podarcis bocagei. The sequence goes on along the minus strand of NC_138143.1, from coordinate 43,492,008 downwards.
GATAGGGGGGCGGGGGGGGAGTGATCCACATATGAAAAATAAATAAAAAATAAATCCTATCGCTAGACCGGAATCGTTTTCATCGCCTCGCAGAAATGGAGGAAGAGAGCGCAACTGTCAACAAACGAGAAATAAAATGCACTAGCGGGGAAAAACAAAAACATCCGGGCGGGGGGGGGGGAGGAGATGCGGGGGGGGGGGAGAGACGGACACCTCCGCAGGTCTCTAACCAGGTCTCTCTAAGGCCAGAGGAGGCCGAATTGTGGCTCGATGCTCCCAGTGGCGCTGCTCAGCCGGCGCCTCCTGCCATAATCGGGGCGCGCAACAAAAGAGATGGTGCGCGAAGGAGGACGGAGAGCGCGGTCCTCTCCGCGGGCGCGCAAGGCGGCGGGCCCGACGGGGCTTTTGTTCCGACGACGCCTCTTCCTGCTCCTTCCTCCCTTCTCCGTCGCCCCTCGCCGCCTTGGCCCTTCTGCCGGAGGAAGGAGGGAGCCCAGGCCGGCTGCGGGGCTCCGCGCTGCCCATCAAGGTCTGGAGGGGGCCCACCAAGCAGCCGGGGCCCCCCCGGAGCCGAGGGCCGGCCTCTCCGGGAAGGGGGCTGGGGGTGGGCCGGGGGTGGAGAGATGCGTCGGGATCCCCTGCAGGTTCCGGTGGATTCGTGTCCCGGAGAAGCGGCTGGCTATAAAGGCGCAGGAGGGAGGAGGCGCCGGCATGTCCCCCCCCCCCAGCCGCGTCGAAGTTGCTACCCAATGGGCGATCCCATTGGACTGCCGGCGAGAGGCGCGTCGCTTAATTGGACTTGACATCTGTCACCGGGTGGGAGTTTCAGGGCCCCGAGATTGCCAGCCAGCCAGCAGCTCGGAGGGCAGCATCCGCGGGAGAGGAGAGATGGAGATGCGCGAGCCGAGGGGGATTCACACGTGCACCTTCGGCTTCCGCTGGGCGCTCGCGTGTGTGGAGCTGTCGCCGGCCTTGCTGCTAGAGCTGCCCAACCCCGCAGTCCAGCATCCTCTGCAAGAAGAAGCAGAAGCCTCGCCACCCCTGACCTCAAGCACTAGGTGGTGGTTGTTGTTGATGTAGATTCAGAACGGGTCCCAGGGTCATCTAGTCCAACCCCTGCTAAATAATCCATGAAAGATGGCCATCCAAGCTCTGCTGGAAAACCTCCAACGAAGGAGAGCCTACCACCTTCGGAAGGAATCCGTTCCACATTTCTTGCTATAAGAAATTCATCATTTGTTGTCATTTGAATCCACTGGTTCAGGTCGTGCCCTCTAGTGCCTTCTTCCTCTTCCTCTTCCTCTTCTTCTCCTTCTTTGGCAAGCATGCAGGGCCATGCATTCTGGCGAAATGTGTTTGTTGTATTTGTTTTTATTTCCTAAGATTTATAACCTCTTGATTGCAAAAACCCCCAAACCCAAACCTAACCACCTCCCAGTGGTTTACAAAAAGATAACACTGTAAAATCAACAAGAATTTGCAATCGTACTTTAAAACATACACAAGTAAAAATACCAAAACTGATTAAAATGAGCTCAACTTTGTAAGCGTTTGGATAGTCTCCTCTAAACAAGACTGTTTTTAGCAGGCCACAAAAAGAGTACAGTGAAGGTGCCGGCTTGATCTCAACAGAGTTCCAATGTGCAGGCGCTGCCACACTAAATGGTTGCGTGCTGACCAATGTGGCTGTTATGTGGCACCTGCAGTAGTGCCAGTTCCGCTGACAAGGTGGCCGAGTGGGCACAGGTGGGGCAAGGTGATCTCCCAGGTAAACTGATCCCAAGTTGCTATGGGCTTTATATGCTAATAGTAACACCTTGAACTTGGCCCAGTGGCAAATCGACAACCACTGCAGGTCTCTAGCATTAGTCAGGGTGAGGCCACTGCCTTGGGATGTAGAAGGCAGGGCTGGCAGTCCCTGTGGCCATTCCTCTCTGCTGGAGGGCAGAAAATTTTTGTGCAGCCCTTAAGTCTGGTTGGGGAAAAAAAAAGAAAAGCACAAAACTTGAAACTGCTAAAAAATTAAAAATTGCAATAATAAGTAATACGACGATCTTTGGTTATCAAATACAAAAGAAAATATTTTAGCACACAAATCATTTTGAATAATTTTGTAAATTGTGATGTTAAAATTTAAGTCCCTTAAAAGTTTTAATTTCAGGTACATGACCATCTCACTTCCTTTGCAAATTTTGCCACCAGTTCCTTCGGGTCGAGAGCTGATACTTGGGCATGTTCCATTGAGATAGTTGTCAAGCCAACTTGTCTCTTTGGCAACATTGTTGAGCATACGTAAGTTTTTAATAAGTTTGAGCTTTGAGAAACTGAGTTCACCATTTGCCACTGACACTGGAGGTGTGAAAAGGATCCTTAGAGCAACATTAGGAACATTATCCTTGAGTTATTGTTGCAGTATGAAGAGAAGTATTCCTTGTGGTTGCATAGACTTTGGAAGTCTTCACGCTATTGCTATAAGTTCACAGCACAGATCTTCAGCATCAGTTTCATTGCTTCCATTGTGCATCAAAGGTTTTTCCAAATTCAAGTACATCTTCAGTAGATTTTTGTTGTTATTAAAATTTATATACAGCCCTATGCCTGTAAGTCTCATACAGATCTAGATCTAGATCGATCTGTCTGTTTGTCTATCTATCATCTATCTATCTATCTATCTATCTATCTATCTATCTATCTATCTATCATCTATCTATCTATCTATCTATCTATCTATCTATCTATCTCTATCTATCATCTATCTATCTATCTATCTATCTATCTATCTATCTATCTATCATCTATCTATCTGTCTGTCTGTCTGTCTGTCTGTCTATCTATCTATCTATCTATCATCTATCTATCTATCTATCTATCTATCTATCTATCATCTATCTGTCTATCTATCTATCTATCATCTATCTATCTATCTATCATCTATCATCTATCATCTATCATCTATCATCTATCATCTATCATCTATCATCTATCATCTATCATCTATCTATCTATATCTATCATCTATCTATCTATCTATCTATCTATCTATCTATCTATCATCATCTATCATCTATCTATCTATCTATCTATCTATCTATCTATCTAATCTATCATCTATCTATCTAATCTATCATACAGGAAGCCTAACAGGGAATTATATTGTTGTAGCTGTTGGAATATCTCATCAACAGATTGTATGGCCATGTCTAAGACAGCATAGTAGAAACCTCCTTGCAGTGCCTCTTCTCATACTCAGACTGCCATTTCTTTCTCTCTTTTTCTAGCTTGCTCTGTCTCAAAGTCTGGCAGTATTTCTAGCTCCTTTGCAATCTCAGTGGCATCTATCAAAACTTGCTGAAAACCCTCAGCATACCTGCAGCCCACACAACGTAATTCTTGGTCACCTGCAGTTGGCTTGTAGCTGAATTTAAATTAGTGTCCTTATTTTGTAGTGGCTAGCTTGTAAGATTGTCTTCAAAAGGGGTGTTGTAGCATCTAACAAGGGATACCACAAACTTGAATTTCCAAATTGCATCAGCAAGAGCCTTAGCTTCAATTTGGGAAGTGTTTTCAGATAAACGCTTTAGGGTTGTGTCGTCAAAGATTTCTATTAAAGCAGCATATATGCAACAAAGGTAACATCTCAGTGGTTTCAAAGCATCTTTTGAATCTGTTTCTGGTACGGCTGGTGCACTGTTTCTTTTGCCAAACAACTTACAGCAAAAACAAAAAGCCACATATTTTGAGGTTGAATATATCAAACCATTGGCAGCACACTTCTTTACCATTTGCTAGTATTCTCTTGTAGTGTATAGGAAAAAATCTTCTGGGGTTTTTTTTGAGTCTTTGGGGAAATTATGTGATACAATCTGCTCTGGTCCTTATTCTAAGATGCTTAAAATTGTCACTGCAATAGTTAGGGCAATGAGCAGGATCACTGCCATTCAAGTCTGGTACAATACAGTAGCATCTTCTTTTGCAGACTTTGCAGTATTTTCACTTTTGTTGACATCTTCTTCTTCCTCTGTGTGGTTTTCAGAAATATCTCCCATGAGTCAAACATATGTCTTAGAGTTTCTATAATTCGTAGCAGGAGACCACATCCAGCTCCCTATTTTCAGCAAGACCATAGCCACATATTCTTGTGCTTTCAAGTGCTTTCTGTGTACAAAGGTAATTCAGGAAGAACACCGCCCCCCCCCCCCGGTTTGCTTGCCCCTTAGCTTTTTCTGCCTTTCTGCACTCAGCTCCAGACAGTCCTTTTTTAATCAGCTGTAGCTCACTAGAAAAATGAATTCATTTTCTACATAAGATTAAGATCTGACTGTAAGGTTTAAAATTAAGTGCCTTTTCACTTTCCATGTGCATATATATTACATAACCTCCCATCAACTCTGTGGTCTTTCCATTTCAAATATGCATTAAAAAACAATTCTAATGCACAAAGTACTTCAGAACTGATAAAATTATTCAGAATATAAAGTAAAATATTATCAGAAAGTTGTAACCAGTGTTAGAAACCGAGATATGAAAGCTAGGAGCTAAATGGCACCTTAAACCTAGGTTATGGGCGCAACAACAGAATGTCTAGGTGCACTTTTTTATATAACAAGAATACAAAGCTGAAAATGAATGAGCTGCAGCTAAAATATTATGTTCACTTTTCACATGGTCTACTCCTTCCCCTGCCCACCCCCCTAATATTCTCAAGAGGGTCTCTTCTCTTCAGAGAGCAGCTGGAAGTGGGGAGGCAGAAAAAGGTCCTCCTTTCCTTCCACTCTGCAGTTTTAATCTGAAATTGTAGGCGCAGTACTGCACCCAGAGCTCAGATACTGCTTGCGCTAATGAAATTCCCCATTGCAAAATGTGCCTAGAACAATGGGAGTTTTGAACACTGCATATTACACAAAGTAATCTGTATAAAACTGTGCCTCTCAAAGGTCAGTACAGTGGTACCTCGGGTTATAAACACCTCGGGTTACAAACACATCGGGTTACAGACTCCGCTAACCCGGAAGTAGTACCTCGGGATAAGAACTTTACCTCAGGATGAGAACAGAAATCGTGCCATGGCGGTGTGGCAGCAGCGGGAGGCTCCATTAGCTAAAGTGGTGCTTCAGGTTAAGAACGGTTTCAGGTCAAGAACAAATGTACCACTGTGCTACACCTTTGAGGTTTGTGCCCAAGGTGGCTGCCTAGGTAACCTAAGGATCGCACCAGCCCTGATCACAGGCATCCTATTTTAGTTCCTTTAACTAAAAAAAGCATCTTTGTACTACGCAGGGTCCTGCTTTTCCTGTCCCCGTCCTGCCCAGGTAAAAAAATAAATAAATAAAAGGAACAGTTTAGAAATATTGCTGCACGAGGACTGACTGTTTTTGTCCTTTGTTTATGTATATTGCTGGCCTGCCTTGGCACTCAAGGCAGACGGTAAGCTTTTCAAATATTGCCAATTACATTCTCACCCACCCTCTCTTGGGACAGCCGACTTAGAAGCCTCTGGTGAAATGGGAGGTGGAAGCCCTTGGAATAAATGGCTAGCCTCACAACAACCTTGTGAGGGAGGCCAGGTTGATAAATAGCAACAGGCCCAAGATTACTAAGCAGATTTGCAGCTGAGCGGGAATGTGGACATGATCTCCGTAGTTTAAACCTAGCACTGCCGGCCAATCTCCCTCAAACTGGTGCCTTCTGGGTGTTTTGGCTACAGCTGTCATCATCTCTGACCATTGGGCATGATGGCTGGCTGCTCTCTACCGCACTGGCTCTGGGTTCGGCTTGGTCCCCTGCATGGGTGTATTTCTTGGTCTTTGTCAAAGTTGCATTTTTTTCTTGTGCCTTGTTCTGATTCCTTCCTTCCCTCTTCCTTCCCCCTTTCTCTCCTTTGTCGTTAGATTAGCCGCCCAAAGTAAACCAATAGCCCTCCTTCTGCTCTGGCATTGGCTGGCTGAGGCTTAAGATGGGCACAAACACAACATTTCTGTGCTTGTATCTTAGCCCAAAGGGCAGCTGCTACCAACTGTCCACATTTCTAGTTCCAAGAGGGGACAACTCTGGGTCCAGATCCAACAGATTCAGATCACGTGCACCTCTAAAAAGAAAGGAACGGCCAAATTATCATGTGTGCCCTCCTTCCTCCAGTCGCCAGACCCGGCAAGTTCACATGTGGCACCTAGCCTGCTGCCAGCCCCCAGGGGCTGCTTCCAGACAACTGGCTTGGCAAGTGCTCTCGCTGCCCAGGCCCACAGCTGAGCATCAGGAGCTGCTCCTGAGCCATCTGGCAACCCCATCTCAGCCCCACCACCATTACTGGGGAAATGCCCCAGAGGCCTCAACTCTGGTGCCTCTCCATTGACAGGTTCTGCCAGCCATACCGGACGGCGTGCGCAACTCTGAGGCTATAACAATGGACCACATACAGCAGTGGAACAACAACAATGTACTCCATTATATTTGAGACACTGCCAGTTTTGTGCAGGTCAAAACCAACTGCTAATGGAAGGGTTAGAAATAAAATTAGAATGATGTACATGCCAAGAAGCAAAAAAAAGGGGGGGGGGGTGAGAAAGCAAAACTGAACAACTGAGCAGCAGTATTTCTGTGCTGCGGTGTGAGGTAATAGCAGAAAGCCTCTCCAGTTAAGACAGGGTGGTGTGTAGTGCTATGAGTTTGTGGGTGCCAGGCTCCCCAAAATTCCTGTGTCCAGGAGGTGTTAGAATTTAACCAAGGCTTGGAGAGTTAAACTGGTGCCTGGGTCCTAATCCCTGGACAGTTTATTGTGTTCAGGAAATGGCCTGAGGTGATGGGCCACTGGGAGAAGAAAAGGAAGGTGATGAGCCATTAGGAAAGCCAAAAAGAGGGGTCTCTGTGCCAGACAGCCCCTCCCTTAATTCAGGGTTAGTTAGAAGAAAAAGGCAGAATTTGAAGTAGAGTTGAGAGTTGGGTGGGATGTGATGTAGAGAAAAAATGGTTGCAGGCTGGTAAATGTGGCCGGCTGGAGAAAGAGAGCACAAAGGTTGATTTCTGTTTGAACCTAAGCCTACAGCTATGGGAGAAAGGAGACTCTCTTGGGGGAGATTATGCAGTGAAACCCTCCATCGAAGGCTTAGGTTGTAGATATGTGTAAATGAACCATATATCATAAGGACACCAGGGTCTCCAATGTGCCTCATTTCCCAAAGGAAACATGAACCCTGGGTAAAGCTCCTGGTGTCCCCGGAATCTCACACCTCTCAGAGATTGGGGTGGTGTGCAACAGTATGAAACATCTGCATTTGAAAGTAATTTTGTATTTCGCCTCAGGTGCCAAGGCAGCTATTGCTAGTGTGTAATACGTTTTGTTTGAGTGGGATCCCTTCCAGCTTCAGGGCTGAGTGCAGGCGTGCCAAATTGAATAAAATATTGGGGGGGGGGTGCCAGGTAAGCCCTGCCCTGCATAATCAATCACAAAATGCGGCGCACGCACACCATTTGAGTGGCAATGCCCATCAACTTGGGGGGCAGCCCCCTCAAAATATTTTGTTGGGGGAGCTGAAGGCTCCTATGGGGGAGTTTGCTCCTATGGCTGAATGGAAGCAAATGCCGGTAAGTTCTCAGGTTGTCTTGTGTCCAGCTAGGATCAGCCAGACCACCCCGTGATTGATAACTTTCCCCTTTCTCTGCCTGCTTCCACAAGGCATCATGAACTGTAGCAGAGATTGATTTGCACAACTGGACTCTCAGTTCACACAACCACATGTTTCACACAGCGGTAAAGACAAGGAGTAATCAGATCACAGGTATGTCCAGATGAAGTCTTCAATGTGCAATCTCCCTTTACCTCCTTTGTGAATCTGTATGAAGGGTCCATAATACATTGGCATCAATTTGTGACATTTTCCAACTATTTCTTCCATCTTCTTATCTTACAGCAGTAAATCTGCTAAGGATTTAAGGGGCAGAATAGCAGCACAATCATTTTTCAGGCAAGGCTAGGAAGATGCACTACGGAGGCACAGTGGAGGAGCTGTCCTTGAAGATAGTGGATGATGCTTCCTTTCTCTGTTATGAAGCTTGCATTTCCAGTCGCAGGGCCATTTTGTGTTGGGTTTGCAACTCAACTCTTTCCCCTCAAGTGTTTGCCTTGGCTTTTTTAAAAAGCCCCTGTCCTACTTCTGTTTCTGACTCTATTATCAGCCACTTAATTAATTGCTTCCTGAACCTTTTCATTTCTAGAAGAGATGTCCTCAACCCCAGAACTGCAACTGCCCAATGTACAGTTTGCTTGTTCTCTCCATCCTACCCTTTCCACAATTCTGATTTAATAAAATCATGTAAGAACTGTAATTGCTTTTACATATGCAGTTGTCTGGTTTTTATGTATGCAATTGTTTTTATGTGTGCAATAGTTTTTATTGTTTTTATACATATATGGAATTGTTATTGTTTCTACACACACATGCACACACACACACACACACACACACACACACATTTCTATTGGTTTTTACATTTGGATTGCTTTTTTTAAAAAAAAAGTTGAGAGATTCCATTTTACAGAGCCACATCTGGAACATGCATAGGTTCTGGCTGCAGGTTGCAATCTTCATCTCTCCCCACCCCCAAATTGTTATTGCAATAACAATGTATCCGATGCTAGTCCTACTCAGAATATTATTATTATTATTATTATTATTATTATTATTATTATTATTATAGATAACCAATTATACAACCTTCCATAGACATCTGAAGGCAACCCTGGTTTGGGAAGCTTTTAATGTCTGATGAATTGTGTAGTTTTTAATAATCTGTCAGTACAAGAAATAAATTATTATTATTATAGACTCATTAGTGTTCATTGGCATAATTTATGTTTAGCTGTGGTTCCTGTATTGCAGGCGGGTTGGTCGAGATGACCCTTCCAGCTCTACTAGTCTATGAGTCTATGATTCTGTAACAACAACAACAACAACAATAATAATAATACCGTAAATGTTATTTATATCCCGCCCTCCCCAGCCGAAGCCAGGCTCAGGGCGACTAACAACAATAAAACAGTACAAAAGTACAGCATAACCAACCCTCTAAAATCATTCATTATAAAATTAATTCATTCAAGCCACTGGCAACCATTGGGCCAGAGCTCCGCGAAGATTGCCGAGGGAGGGAGTCAGGCTGTGCCCTGGCCAAAGGCCTGGTGGAACAGCTCTGTCTTGCAGGCCCTGCGGAAAGATGTCAAGTCCCGCAACAACTATAATAACGTAGGTGACTTAAATATTTTCTGATGTCTGGGTAAAAAAAGAGAGAAAGGCAGCATGACTGCAAGCCAGGAGGTTGCATTTCTTGGGGAGGCGGCCGGAAGGCTGGCCCAGAGGGCTGGAATTCCCCCTGAGCCACAGGGCCTATTTCTCCAAGGATGTGCGCTGCTATGTAAGGAAAGGAGCCAATAGGTGTATTTCTGCACCTGCACACATTGCTTGGGTGCAGAGAAGAAGGTGGTAGGAGCCAGCAGGCAAGGCGAGGGAGGGACTGTCAGGAGTTCAGCCTACACTCAAGTAGGACCCTGGCAGAGACACATGCCCGACTGGAATGTTCTCTCCCTCCTGGTCGTTCGTTGGGAACTTCAAAAGCTTTCTTCAGCCTGAACATCACAATGACAGATGCCAACAGACACCGGAGCACTTAGGGATCAGTAGAGTTTGCACAGTTGCATAACAGCAACTCAGCATTTTGGCTAATCTACTTTATTTACATATAAACACACACGGAGCACTGCAACATGGCTCCCTCTCTCTCTAGCATCAGACAGCAAAGCGAAAAAGAACAAAGGACAATGGTCCCACTTCAAGGAACACAAGAACACAAACATCCTGTCTCTGTCACTTCCCACTCTGTGGAGTCAAAACATACACCGTCATGCGATAGACAACAATCCCATGACTGCAGTCATGGAGCAGGACTGCTAACAGGGACAACCACGCTCATCCCTGGCTTACATCCCATTCATGCCGCACCTGACATGGAGAGAACATAGCAAGATGTACACAGCGATAAATGGTATTGTTGCCCAACAGTGTGGGAAGTCAACAGCAATTATGCATGTAGCTCCCCCTGGGGAAATGATGACTGGAGAGCGCTAGGAGCTGTTCCTCTCTAGAGGCACCTACCAGTTTGGGCGGCATCCCTAGTCCAGCATCTACCACTAGTGACATTTTTGACACAGTTGCAGACAGGCTTCCGGGAGGATTGTAATAGCTTCTGACACCAAAGCTTTCCAGTGTTTCATGACACTTCTCCCGTATCATCTGAATATATTACCGCATGGTTAATGTGAAATGGAGGCGCCCTGTTAAAATAAAATGTTACCAGAACTAATCCTTTTGTCCCTGCGGGGTTTCTATTTTCATTTTGTGCTAGTTTGCTTTGCCTCTTCATTAGACTGGTGAAAACTTGGTTGACGTATCTGTTTGTTTAGCTATGAAATGGAATGAGATATTTTGCAAAGCATCGGCATCTGTTTAATTCCTAAAGACAGTATAATTGAGCTGGAAATATAAGAACAACAACAACCAGGGGCGGTACATCCGCCTGTCGAGCCCCCAGCCATTTGCCCCATAGTTTCCCATTCCCATTCCCACCCCATGCAACTACAGTCATACCTCGGGTTACAGACGCTTCAGGTTGCATTTTTTTTGGGTTACGGACTGCCAAAACCCAGAAGTACCAGAACGGGTTACTCCCGGATTTCGGTGGTTGCGCATGTGCAGAAGTGCTGAATCGCAACCCGCGTGTGCGCAGACTCGCCGCTGCGGGTTGCAAACACTGCGGGTTGCGAACGTGCATCCCACACGGATCATGTTCACAAGCTGAGCTTCCGCTGTACTGAGCTCGCTTTTCACCTCGCCAGCCCCACTTCTGAAGCCCCCTCTCTTCTTTCTTAGGCCGCATTGCACCCGTTTTCACCTCCCCCCTGTGTTCATGCCCCCCTCCTCCTTTTGTGCAATTCCCCCTTGCACACAAACAACCCCCATGGCAACTTGCTTCCTCCTCCCACGCAGTGCAACTGCTCAGCGCTAGGGCTGGGCAATACAGTATCTGGTTTTCAACATCGCAATACCTTCCCGATGTCTGAAACAAGGTTGGAGCTATGTGGCGTCATGGTTTTTCCTGCCTTGTGATTTTTGCACAGCACACACACATCATGATTCGCAATATATTGCCAGGTGACAAATTATGAAACCTATATCACAAAATGGACTTCAAAGTGATTTCGGACAATATATCAATATATTGCCCAGCCCCAGGGCCGGATTGAGGTTGGATGAGGCCCCCAGCTACTGAAGGTAATGGGGCCCTTTGTATGTCCAGCTGTCCTTTGTCAACAACAAATTGTCACAGTTTTTTGTGTTGAATATATGCTATAAGGTAATTTATGGACCTAATAGGTATCGAAAGCCCTTTGCACATGTTGCCCTGCAACCAGTCCATGCAGAATGGAGGCACCCTATATATAGAAATGAGCAAACCAGTGATATTTTAGGGAGCAGGCTAACAGGCGGGGCCCATTACTTACATCATAGGAACCAACACAACACAAAACACTGTTGCTGTATGTAGGTTTTATTCTATTTGCTTTTTATCTTATATTTTGGAAATGTACATCACAAGGTGGTTACATTGGTCTCAGCTAGGGCCAGGGCCTTTTCAGTACTGGCCCCGACTTGGTGGAACGCTCTGTCCCAAGAGACCAGGGCCCTGCGGGACTTGACATCTTTCCGCAGGGCCTGCAAGACGGAGCTGTTCCGCCTGGCCTTTGCTTTGGACTCAGTCTGACCCTTATGTTTCCCTCCCCTTATGGTTTTGATCTATGGGGCTGCATTTTAAATTATATTTTAAACTGTATTTTAAATTGGGTTTTTTAAAAAATTGTAATTTTACTGGTGTTAGCCACCCTGAGCCCGGCTCTGGCCAGGGAGGGCGGGGTATAAATAAAAATTTATTATTATTATTCCTTTAAATTTTGGGGGGGCCCACGAGATTGGGGCCCTAAGCTAGAGCTTGTTTAGCTTATACATAAATCCAGCATTTCCCAGCCCTCGTCAGCACCCTTTTCACCTTTTGCCCAACTACGAAGCCACTCCTTTTATTCTTCAGATCCTTTCAGGCCCCTGCTTTCATCTTCACCCTCATTCCCATGCCTCCTACTCTCTCCATCTTTGCAGCCTCATTTGCACCCCCATTTTCATCTCGCTCCTTTCCCCCATCTTCCTTACTTTTCTCAACCCTCCCTTGTACACAGACAGTATTGGGGGACTGCCAAGGAGGGGACGGATGCAGCCTCCAGGGAGAATGCTGCAGCTGTCAATGGTACCACCACAGCAGTGCGGATGAGGCTTCCCTTGGAAGCCAGATCTGCTGCCCCTGTGGATCCTGCCACCTGAGACACTTGCCTCAGCTTGCCTCATGGGTGAGCCGGACCTGCTTCTGGACCACCTTTTTTTCCAACAATGCTTTTTCTCCCTGTGCTTTTGATATGGGATTCTGAGCAATATATTTTTTATTTAAATTGAAATCTTAAGGCTATGTCAGATCTTGGAAGCCTAGATCCTTCTTGATAATCTATACCTCCTGACATGTCTTACCTTTCTATTTTGGGTCCTGTTGTTTATTCTGACTTATGAAAGGCAGCCTATAAACCTGTTAAACAAACAAATAATAAATGAGAGGAATCATGAGAAGAATTACTTTTGCCCAAAGAAAAATGACCCAAATGATCACAAGTCTCATGGCAGCAATCCGGCTTGTTTTGGAAAATGCAACTGATTGGACCCTCTTGAACAAAGTTCCGAATTGCTGTAACTGAAAATCCACTTGAAATGGAGTAAAATAATTACATTAAGAATTAAAAACGTGCTGGAAGGAAAAGGAACAGCTGTTTTATGCCATAATGACATCTGCATTCCAGATGTTCTTCCCAAGCACCGGTGTTTGCAAGTATCCATCGTATCCCTGCTTAGCCCACTCCTCTCTTGCAAGGGCTCCGCTCTCGCCACCCTTCTCCTGCTGCCTGCTGCCCACCGTACTTTTCCAGGTGCCTCTCTTGGCTTTATAAACTTGGGACTGGCAGCTAAGAGAGCCACCAGCCACTCTTCTTTCCAGCTGGGAAACAATGCACAGTTGTAGCTCTGCATGCATTCTCTTCCTCTTGCCCGTGGGAAATACTCGCTGTGTTTATCAGCGGATGCATACCAATGTATATAATCTGAGCAGTGGGACTCCTGTGCAAGTGCCCACACCTCACTTGGCCAGTTGCACAACATTCTCTTCAGGTTGGTTTGGGCTCTGGGGAAATTGGTTCCAGCATCGACGTGATGTCAGGAAGCTGCCTCTCTCTTCCCTCCCTGAGCAAGTTTTCCACTCAGGAAGTGTTATGACGACAACATGTGTCGCTTGCATGCAAGCCTGGCATTCTCACATGCAATTCCCAGACACTCTTCTGGGGAACTTTTGATGCCGAGAGCTGGGTGCACTCCAGAAGCTGCCCCCCCCCCAAGGATCAACATACCCAGAGATCCAGAAAATTTATTATATCGAAAAGGGAGCTAGCTTACGTATTAAATATCTTGAACAGAATCTGTAAAGGAGTTTAACAGAGCAAAGGGTTTAAAACCAATTATTCGAAACGTTCCTTGGAAGACAGGAAAACAAGTAGGTGATCAGGGAAAGGGTGTTTGTGAATGTGCTGTTGGCTGAATGAGGAGAAGGAGATGGAGCCAGAGATCCCCTTATGCTTACATTATCCGGTTTAGCATCATGTACATTTATGCTTTTATATGAGTAAAAAATAAAAGACATAGTACTCTATGGTATAATAATAATAATAATAATAATAATAATAATAATAATAATAATAATGGCTGCCAACTGAGTAAAGAAATCTTACTACTAATTGTATCCGTTTTTGTTAATAAATAGATGGCATCTGCATGCATTTTCTTTTGAATACAAAAGTTCTAAAGCGAGAAAAAACATTATTTCATCTGTTGTAAATATGATAGCAAGCACCATCTTAGAACAGGCATTCCCCACTAGGGGCAAGAGAAGGAGCGATGCCTCTTCCACAATGTCACCTGTTTCCTACAGTTTTTGTAATTAGTTTGATAGAAAATCATTTGTCTGCTGTCTGATTAATTGGGGTACCTTTGAAAATGTTAAATCTAAATACTGTCGTTTTTAACCAAGTAACCAAAAATTAATGGAACATTGCTGCCATTAGTATTATTATGCACCTAAACTGAACCCAGCAGGTGTTTTAGAAAGAAAATAATAAAACGGAAAAAGTATCCTGCATGCATTTAAAAAACTGTATAGAAATATTCTTTTTACGAAATGATTTGTGCCTCAAAGGGAGGGGAGTTAACCTGAATTCTGCAAAACTGTCAAGTTTCATTAGGCATTTTGCTTGTAACCCCATGAAGCATGAGGATCTTGAGATGTGGGGTGGCGAGTTGTTTTCTTCCTCTGGACACAGCTGGACATGACACTACTCACACAATTAGCATTTGTGTTTTTAAAAAGTATTATTAGAGTACATAGCAGGCATGGAAACTTGGAGAGGAGTAGTGGAGAATTATTTGGCATCTACAGCCATCTTGATTCAGATCGCAGGAGGGTGGGGGGTGGGGTGACATCTGTTATCTGCAATGGAGAGAAAGATGATGTCTACTTTGTGTTTTTTAAAAAAATAATTTTTATTTGTAAAATTATAACAATACAACCATACACATCCATATTTAAAGATTCCTCCGAATCTCTGGACTTCCCACCTTCCTTTCCATGGGTCCTATTATTAACCTTTTCAACTGCATATTATTCAATAGTCCATATTTCATGTCACTCCATTTCCCTGACCCTTGTTGGATTCTTGCATATTTTCTTCCCTTTCTCCTTGGGGAGTGAATCTCCGGGGATCTCCATACAGAAATATTCTTCATTTTCTTTTATCAGATTGTCCCATTCCCCGATAATCCACTCCCCAATACTGTATTTGATTTGTAATCCAAAAAGTAGTTGTTCCAAAAATGATCATCAGCTTGTTTCACAGTCCCACCAGAGCTAATGACTTCCTTAACTCCAAAGTTTAACAGATGTTCTCCAAGTTCAATCTTCCAATGTTGTAGCTTTTGGTCATGCGGGATTTTGAGTCTTTTGAGGTGCAATCGCAACCTCTTTTGAGGTGCAATTGCAACCTCTTCCGTCTTCCTCTGCCCTTGGACTTGCCTTGTTAAGCCAGTTTCCTGTATTGACTGTTGTGAGGTTTCTTTGACTTCGTTTCCTGTTAGTTCGTCTTTACTAGCTGGAGCAGATATAAGATCCAACTTTTGGTTCATCAGAATCACTATCTCATCCAACTGCTGCAGCATAGCATTTATTTTGCCAAGGGCAGCAAGTAAGGCTTCCTCCCTATTCATTTTCTGTCAAGGTCAAATGGCTGGTCCCACGGTCTGATTTTCACAGATGTTATATCTTCCCCGTAAATTGCAACAAACACACTGGCTAGCTCCCTCTAGGGGATACAATTACTATTTAACGTCCATCTTTAAAGTGTGTCCAACAAAGAGAAGTTTACTTTCAATTTTCAGATTCTTGGTTTCCTTTCAATATAATGCAAACAAGCAGAAAGCAGCATTGGAATTATTTTATTTCTCTTTTAGTTCTGTCTGTCAGTAGTTTTCCCGTTTTCAATTAGTAATCATCACCGACAATTTCTGTCCTGACAATCCGTCCCCAGGTTTGGGACGATGGGAGCTTGTATTCTTTCACTCTCTTTGCAGGATTAAAAGATCAAAATTTCTTCCCCCCTTTTCTCCTGCTGTCAAGGGTTTTTTTTATAGTTATAGATGCAGGAAATTTCAATCTTAAAGTCAATTTTTCCGGCTTTTTAGCTTATAAGATCTTTGCTTCGGTCTATTTACAAAAAACGGGAGGCGGACTTACTGTTTACGCCTTCCCGCTTCGGTGCCAAATTCAATGTTGTTCCTTTGATCAAAGGGGGAATTCCTTTGATCTCCCGATCTTTCAGTTGTCCTACTCACGGGTTGTTGTTTAAAAGCCGAATTGTCACAGGAAAGAGGACAGCGCTCTCCGACATCAGCTGTGCAGCTTCACTCCGCAGAAGTAGCGATTGACTCACAGCACCGCGCCAGCACCCCGTCTCGCTCCGGAGCCCTTTGCAGGGTTCCTTTGCCGATGGGGGGGGGCGCAAAAGGTGCCCGCCGAGTCCCACGGTCGCAGGCTTCATCCGCCTGCGGTTTTCGAGAGGGTCCCCGCTTCGCTGCAGCGGTAGGACCCGATTTCTGCGGGGCTTTCTCCCTCTAGATTAGAGGGAATCCGCCATTGTCGGTGGCGCCGCCTCCGGAAGACCAGATGTCTTCTAAAAGTCAGGTAGTTGTTTATTTCCTTGATATCTGATGGGAGGGCATTCCACAGGGCAGGCGCCACCACCAAGAAGGCCCTCTGCCTCGTTCCCTGTAACCTCACTTCATGCAGGGAGGGAACCGCCAAAAGGCCCTTGGAGCTGGACCTCAGTGTCCAGGCAGAACGATGGGGGTGGAGACGCTCCTTCAGGTCTACTGGACCAAGGCCGTTTAGGGCTATAAAGGTCAGCACCAACACTTTGAATTGTGCTTGGAAACATACTGGGAGCCAACGCAGATCTCTCAGGACCAGTGTTATGTGGTTGCACCCTCTTCCCGCCACCCTTCAGCTGACATCACCCAGTGATGCCAGCTGATTGACAGGTGGGCGTGGTTGTGTGTGGATAAACCAGCTTTGCAGGCCAAACTGGGCACCCTGGCGGACCAAGGCTGGCCTGAGACCCAGATGCTCCCCACCCTCTTCTATCCTAATCTTCCTTTGTGCTTCTTTCTTCTCCCTCCCCTCCACCCTTCTCTTTGGTTGTTCTCTGCTCCTTCCTCCTCCTCCTCCTCTCCCCTTCTCCCTGCCACAGGCTCATGATCTTTGCTTCTCCCCATCTCCCCCTCCCTCCTCCGTCTCTGGAGATGGGCCTAGTGGCCTGGCTGCCATCTGCTGCCTGTTTTGTGTGTGCATGTGGCTTGTCTTGTTTTTTTTTACGAGGCCGAGATCAGATGGCATCTAATCGATCGTCATGGTCTCCATGGTTACCAGGGTGACAGAGTAGTTGGGAAGAGAGACACATGCTCAGGCCTGGGGCTGTCAGGCGGTTCCTGGGAGGAATGAAGAGAAATCAAACCTCTGCCATCACATTTTTACCCATTAATGTCTTCCTCAAAATCACAGGCGTGGAGCTGTGACAATGGCCAAAGGTTTGAAACGCAGGCTTCTACCGATGTTCCACATCCTTTGCCATTGTCGTGGCTCCAGGAGATGTACGAAAATGGAGACACAAGGGACACAGAGCCCTCAGGACAAGAGAATAATCTACCGTATTTTCCTGACCTGGTGGAAGGTTTTTGCAGTAATCATTTTCATGCCTCCATATTAAGAGAGCAGAATCCTAGAATGATTAGACATTAGAGGGAAATTATCAACATTGGGAAGGGAGGGGGGGGAAACCTAGCACTTCCTATTGCCCTTCATTAACTACTAGCAAATTGTCCATGGGACAGATCAGAGGGAGGGGGCCATTTTTCAACGCTGTCCCCCCCCCCGCCCCCACCACCCAACCCCAGCTTCTCAGGTGGGAGCCTAAAGGCAAGAGAATGACTAGACCACACAATGAAAGGATTCCTCTGCTAATTTGCGCGCTCTGACATCCGTACAACAGCAGCTTGACAAGATTGCAACTGCAATTGCATCTCTTAGGAAAGCTTGCTGCTTGACCCGACGTTTCAAAGATTTCGCTTCCTTGTGCTTTTCAGGAGAAGGAATTAAATCTCAAGATGAGAAGCTAGAAGCCAACGGGGACAGTCTTGTTTTCCTCTCGGCCTTCTCGCTTATGCCAGTGCTCAAAATCACCCACCTTTCCCAGCAAAAGTTCTCATTGCATTAGGTATATTTTTGCTGGAGGAAAGAGGAGCAGACCTCGATAAAGAATAAAATATATTGAGAATGTTAAGGGGGAAAGAGCAATGTTCTTGCACTGGATGCAAGTGAGTAAGAGATATTTGGGCTGGATCTAGACACAGCAAGGAAGCGTTTCAGTTTAAAGCATTGTAAATTTTAACAGGGAAAACCGGTAGAGGAAAACGGGACCCCTTGTCGCCATCTGAATCATAGAATCATAGAGTTGGAAGAGACCACAAGGGCCATCGAGTCCAACCCCCTGCCAAGCAGGAAACACCATCAGAGCACTCCTGACATATGGTTGTCAAGCCTCTGCTTAAAGACCTCCAAAGTAGGAGACTCCACCACACTCCTTGGCAGCAAATTCCACTGTCAAACAGCTCTTACTGTCAGGAGGTTCTTCCTAATGTTTAGATGGAATCTTCTTTCTTGTAGTTTGGATCCATTGCTCCATGTCCGCTTCTCTGGAGCAGCAGAAAACAACCTTTCTCCCTCCTCTATGTGACATCCTTTTATATATTTGAACATGGCTATCATATCACCCCTTAACCTCCTCTTCTCCAGGCTAAACATGCCCAGCTCCCTTAGCCGTTCCTCATAAGGCATCGTTTCCAGGCCTTTGACCATTTTGATCTGGTGGCACAATGATATAGCACACATGCAATGCATATCAGGCATAGGCAAACTTGGCCTTCCAGGTGTTTTGGGACTACAACTCCCATCATCCCTAGCTAACAGGACCAGTATTCAGGGATGAGGGGAGTTGTAGTCCCAAAACACCTGGAGGGGCGAGTTTGCCTAGGACTGATATAAATAACTTTTTATTTATTAGTCTAGCTGAGTCCTTGCTCTCTGACACCAAGCACAGCCCTTTTCTTCAACAGGCACTTACTGAGCTCCCAATCTCTAAACCTTACTTTCACTGTTTTCTAGGTGTGTAGATGGTGACAGCAGTCACAAAATTAAAAGACGCCTGCTTCTTGGGAGAAAAATGATGACAAACCTAGACAGCATCTTCAAAAGCAGAGACATCACCTTGCCAACAAAGGTCCGTACAGTTAAAGCTATGGTTTTCCCAGTAGTGATGTATGGAAGTGAGAGCTGGACCATCAAGAAGGCTGATCGCCAAAGAATGGATGCTTTTGAATTCTGGTGCTGGAGGAGACTCTTGAGAGTCCCATGGATGCAAGAAGATCCAACCTCTCCATTCTGAAGGAAATCAGCCCTGAGTGCTCACTGGAAGGACAGATCCTGAAGCTGAGGCTCCAAGACTTTGGCCACCTCATGAGAAGAGAAGACTCCCTGGAAAAGACCCTGATGCTGGGAAAGATGGAGGGCACAAGGAGAAGGGGACGACAGAGGACGAGATGGTGGAACAGTGTTCTCGAAGCTACCAGCATGAGTTTGACCAAACTGTGGGAGGCAGTGGAAGACAGGAGTGCCTGGCGTGCTCTGGTCCAGGGGGTCACGAAGAGTCGGACACAACTAAAAGACTAAACAACAAATATGTTCAAAAACAAATCATCTGTCTAACTTGGGAGCTAACTACAAGGTGTTATCAAAACCGCCTGATGATGACCAGCCTGCATTCTACAACGCCACCTCCATCCATCTCCCTGGTAAAAGAAACACATGACACAATGTCATGGCGTGCTCTGTTTATCTGCTCTCTCAAAGGAGTTGCCAAATAAATTGGAGCAGTTTCAGAGGAAACACCAAATGCAATGATATCATGTTATGCACTGCCTTTTATGTCGCTGGGGAAATGGAGACATGGGTCAGCAGGGCCGGCACACACATGAGGTAAGTTGAGGCAACCGCCTCAGGCGGCAGGGTCCACCCAGGGCAGCAGATCCCTATGTCAGGAGGACTCCCCTGAGTGAGTGCTTGTGGGCCCTGCTTTTGCCACTTACCATCTGGCTTGGGGCGGGGCCTGGGGCCTCACAAGGACTGCGTGCTGCTTGCGGCCTGCTGCCCAGGAAGACTCCCTGAGTGAGTGCTTGAGGGCCCTGCTCTTGCCACTTACCATCTGGCTTGGGGCGGGGCCTGAAGCCTCATAAGGACTGCGTGCTGCTTGCGGCCTGCTGCCCAGGAAGACTCCCTGAGTGAGTGCTTGAGGGCCCTGCTCTTGCCACTTACCATCTGGCCTGGGGCGGGGCCTGGGGCTCATAAGGACTGCGTGCTGCTTGCGGCCTGCTGCCCAGGAAGACTCCCTGAGTGAGTGCTTGAGGGCCCTGCTCTTGCCACTTACCACCTGGCCTGGGGCAGGGCCTGAAGCCTCATAAGGACTGCGTGCTGCTTGCGGCCTGCTGCCCAGGAAGACTCCCTGAGTGAGTGCTTGAGGGCCCTGCTCTTGCCACTTACCACCTGGCCTGGGGCAGGGCCTGAAGCCTCATAAGGACTGCGTGCTGCTTGCGGCCTGCTGCCCAGGAAGACTCCCTGAGTGAGTGCTTGAGGGCCCTGCTCTTGCCACTTACCATCTGGCCTGGGGCGGGGCCTGGGGCTCATAAGGACTGCGTGCTGCTTGCGGCCTGCTGCCCAGGAAGACTCCCTGAGTGAGTGCTTGAGGGCCCTGCTCTTGCCACTTACCATCTGGCTTGGGGCGGGGCCTGAAGCCTCATAAGGACTGCGTGCTGCTTGCGGCCTGCTGCCCAGGAAGACTCCCTGAGTGAGTGCTTGAGGGCCCTGCTCTTGCCACTTACCATCTGGCTTGGGGCGGGGCCTGAAGCCTCATAAGGAACTGCGTGCTGCTTGCGGCCTGCTGCCCAGGAAGACTCCCTGAGTGAGTGCTTGAGGGCCCTGCTCTTGCCACTTACCATCTGGCCTGGGGCGGGGCCTGGGGCTCATAAGGACTGCGTGCTGCTTGCGGCCTGCTGCCCAGGAAGACTCCCTGAGTGAGTGCTTGAGGGCCCTGCTTTTGCCACTTACCATCTGGCCTGGGGCGGGGCCTGGGGCTCATAAGGACTGCGTGCTGCTTGCTGCCTGCTGCCCAGGAAGACTCCCTGAGTGAGTGCTTGAGGGCCCTGCTCTTGCCACTTACCACCTGGCCTGGGGCAGGGCCTGAAGCCTCATAAGGACTGCGTGCTGGTTGCTGCCTGCTGCCCAGGAGGAGTCCCCTGAGTGAGTGCTTGAGGGCCCTGCTCTTGCCACTTACCATCTGGCCTGGGGCGGGGCCTGGGGCCTCACAAGGACTGCGTGCTGCTTGCTGCCTGCTGCCCAGGAGGAGTCCCCTGAGTGAGTGCCTGAGGGCCCTGCTCCTCCCTGACACTTACCACCTGGCCCGGGGCGGGGCCTGACAGGCCTCACTAGGACAGTTGTTACTGCCAGAGAGGCACAGAGTGTTTTTAAAATGTTTTTTAAAAATTTTCTTTGGATTTTTTGTATGTGGGGGGTGGGGGTGGGATGGAGGTTTGGTTGGGCTTGGGGAATTATTATTTTTTTATTTTGATGTTTTTGTAATTTTTACATTTTTTTGTTTGTATTGTTTTATTGGTTTTGTTTGTTTGTTTAAGGTGTTATTTTGTTTTTAGGGGGAGGGTTCAGGGCTGCCGGGGAGTGGGCCCCAGCCCACAAAATGGCTGGGGCATGTTCCACAGGGGGGGATGCACTGGGACAACCGATCTCAGTGATCACGGGTAGGAGGAGGAGTTACGCTAAGACCAGACCATGTCATTACAGAGGAGGCAGGTTTAGTCGTTGTCTGAGGACTATCCCTGCCTCCGGGTCTGGTCCTGTCCGGATGGATACTAGAATCAGCAAGGGATACCCACGTGACCTGAAGGTGCTGCTGTGCAATGCCAGGTCAATGATTCGTAAGACCACTGCCATCCATGACTTGATCATGGATGGAGGATTTGACCTGGCATGTGTAACAGAGACTTGGTTGGATGAAGCAGATGGGCCTGTCCTTGCCGCTGCTTGTCCACCAGGTTTCTCTTACGCACAGCAACCCAGGTCACGTGGGCGGGGAGGGGGGGTTGCAGTGATTTTTAGGAAGTCATTAGTTTGCACCAGGCGTCCTATTGGGAAGACCCAGTTTTCTGAGTGCATGTTCTGGAAGTTGGGCAATAGGGGCAGTACAGGATTCCTTTTGGTGTACCGACCTCCCCGCTGCACCAAGGATTCCCTGCCCGAGCTGCTTCAGGTCGTGGCGGATGTTCTCCTGGAGACACCTAGCCTGGTCGTCCTAGGGGATTTTAACATCCATGCCGACACGACCTTACAAGGGGCCGCTCGGGACTTCGTGGAAAGCATGGCCTCCATGGGGCTGTCCCTGAATAAGTCTGGCCCAACCCATAGCCGTGGACATGCCTTGGACCTGGTGTTTACCTCTATGGATGTTGGTGATCTGACACTAAGTAAAAGCGAAATGAAAGAAGTGCCATGGTCAGATCACTTCCTGGTGCAACTGGACTTCTCTGCGACCCATCCCCTCTGCAGGGAGGTGGGACCAATTCGGATGGTCCGCCCCCGCCACTTAATGGATCCAAATGGTTTCCAGAGAGTGGTAGGGGATGCTTTATCCCATGTTGATGGCCTTTCAGCCGATTCCCTGGTGGCCCGCTGGAATGTGGAGTTAACCAGGGCTATTGACTGTTTGGCTCCGAAGCGCCCTCTCCGATTGCATGGAGCCCGGACAGCCCCGTGGTTTTCCACGGATCTGAGGGCAATGAAACAATCGTTGAGACGGCTAGAGCGCCGGTGGCGGATAACTCATTCCGAATCTGACCGGACACAGGTTAGAGCTCAACGTCGAGCCTACCAAGTGGCGATAGCGACGGCGAAGAAGAATTTCTTCACCGCCTCTATTGCATCTGCAGAAAACAGCAGCAGGAGACTTTTTCAGGTGGTTCACAATTTAGCGGAACCACCTGCAACATCGGGGCCCAGTACGGGCCACATGTTCTCCTGCAATGATTTTGCAAAGTTTTTTGCAGATAAAATCGCGCAGATTCGGGAAGAAGTAGACTCCACCGTGGGAGCAGGGCCGGGGCGGGAGAGTGCTAGAGTTCTGTCTAGTCAAGTTGAGTGGGATCAATTTCAATCTGTTACCTCCGAGGATGTGGACAGGCTGCTTGGACGAGTGAAACCAACCACCTGTCTCCTGGATCCTTGCCCATCCTGGCTTATAAAAGCTAGCCGGGAAGGACTGGGCGATGGGCTTCGTGGGGTGGTGAATGCTTCCCTCCGTGAGGGAGCCTTCCCAGACCCGCTGAAAGAGGCGGTTATTAAACCGCTTCTTAAAAAACCATCTTTAGATGCGGCCACGATGGCCAACTATCGCCCAGTCTCAAATCTTCCATTCCTGGGCAAGGTGATTGAGCGAGTGGTTGCTGAACAACTCCAGGCACGCCTGGAAGAAGCGGACCATTTGGATCCCTTCCAGTCGGGATTCAGGCCTCATCATGGGACTGAAACTGCCTTGGTCGCACTGGTTGATGATCTCCGGCGGGCTAGGGACAAAGGTGAGAGCTGTTTCCTAGTTCTGCTGGATCTCTCAGCGGCGTTTGATACCATCGACCATAGCATCCTTCTGGACCGTCTTGAGGGGCTGGGAGCTGGGGGCACTGTTATACAGTGGTTCCGCTCCTTCCTCCTGGGCCGTGTTCAGAAAGTGGTGGTGGGGGATGAGTGTTCAGACCCTTGGGCCCTCACTTGTGGGGTGCCTCAGGGTTCTGTCCTCTCCCCCATGCTTTTTAACATCTATATGAAGCCGCTGGGAGAGATCATCAGGAGGTTTGGGCTGGGTGTTCATCAGTATGCGGATGACACCCAGCTCTACCTCTCTTTTAAATCAGAACCAGTGAAGGCGGTGAAGGTCCTGTGTGAGTGTCTGGAGGCGGTTGGAGGATGGATGGCGGCTAACAGATTGAGGTTGAATCCTGACAAGACAGAAGTACTGTTTTTGGGGGACAGGAGGCGGGCAGGTGTGGAGGATTCCCTGGTCCTGAATGGGGTAACTGTGCCCCTGAAGGACCAGGTACGCAGCCTGGGAGTCATTTTGGACTCACAGCTGTCCATGGAGGCACAGGTCAAATCTGTGTCCAGGGCAGCTGTTTACCAGCTCCATCTGGTACGTAGGCTGAGACCCTATCTGCCTGCGGACTGTCTCGCCAGAGTGGTGCATGCTCTGGTTATCTCCCGCTTGGACTACTGCAATGCGCTCTACGTGGGGCTACCTTTGAAGGTGACGCGGAAACTACAACTAATCCAGAATGCGGCAGCTAGACTGGTGACTGGGAGCGGCCGCCGAGACCATATAACACCGGTCTTGAAAGACCTGCATTGGCTCCCAGTACGTTTCCGAGCACAATTCAAAGTGTTGGTGCTGACCTTTAAAGCCCTAAACGGCCTCGGTCCAGTATACCTGAAGGAGCGTCTCCACCCCCATCAGTCTGCCCGGACGCTGAGGTCCAGCGCCGAGGGCCTTCTGGCGGTTCCCTCACTGCGAGAAGCAAAGCTACAGGGAACCAGGCAGAGGGCCTTCTCGGTAGTGGCGCCCGCCCTGTGGAACGCCCTTCCAGCAGATGTCAAAGCGATAAACAACTATCTGACATTCAGGAGACATCTTAAGGCAGCCCTGTTCAGGGAAGTTTTTAACGTGTGACATTTTACTGTATTTTTGGTTTTTATGGAAGCCGCCCAGAGTGGCTGGGGAGGCCCAGCCAGATGGGCGGGGTATAAATAATAAATTATTATTATTATTATTATTATTATTCTCTCTCCACACACCTTGTTCCTGATGTAAATATTCCCTGAGGCCTTCTTCCCTGACTTGTGACTAGTGAAAATGGGGATGGAACTGTATTTTGTACAAACTCCTGGCATCAGTGCCGGGAGGCAAAGGGCTGGTTTGCCCCCTCGACTCTGTCCCAGGTTGCAGCCCATTCACCTTCTCCAATGCAATGGAAACCATCCGGAACAAACTCTGCATCTTTCTGCAGAGCTTTCCCCCCTTCAACTACAAAGCCTCACCTTGCGTTCTATTTCCTTGGACATAAAAGAGTGTAGCAAAGTGAAGGAGCTGGGAGCTGCCGTATTTATAAAAGCAATAAAAGGGACATTTTACTCCTTGCTGAGGTCTAGAGATGAACGAATGATTCTGCTGAAGCCAGTGAATTGTACAGAAAGAGTAGAAAAGGGATCAGAGGAGGAAATTTTTCTTCGGTGTCACTTTGTTCAGCAGATACTAGAACATTCTCTTTTTTAAAATTATATTCGGTTTGGAAAACGAACATAGAACTATTATATGCAAAGGAACAGGAACCTAAAATAATGAATATTTTGTGTGGGGAAACCAGCCTCATATAAACAAAATGCTTAAATCTAATTACGTAATTAATGAAGAGGTTAATACCATAGATCAGGCACCCCCAAACTCAGCCCTCCAGTTGTTTTGGGACTACAACTCCCATCATCCCTAGCTAGCAGGACCAGTGGTCAAGGATGATGGGAATTGTAGTCCCAAAACAGCTGGAGGGCCGAGTTTGGGGATGCCTGCCATAGAGTATGATGTTCTGCCAGGCTGAGCTTTGTCCACTTTACCTCACCTTGGGAGTCCTATTGTTCTTTCCCAGACCACCTGAGCTCAAGGTGTGAAGAGGCTTGAGCTGATTGCTCCAGCTCAGACCGCAAGCCATCCTGTACCAAAGTTTTACTGTCTGTGCAACTTTTTGTGAATGCTGTATGGAAAAGTGCATGAATCTGACCTTTGAAGAGTTTGTAAGTAAACCATTTTTAGCTTACTAAATGTGTGGTCATTTTCTATGCTGGGGAAGAGGGAAACTTTGGAAGGAACTTGGAAGAGCATATTTTAAAGGTCTTTTTCCATGCTATGCTTTGCTGCATATTTTGTGACTTTAAATCTCTACTGGGGTTCTCTCATCAAAGAGTACTTGCTCCAAACTTGGACCTTGGCATCTAGGAATGCTCTTTTTTTTTCTTGAACCAACGTATTGCTCATTGTATTCATTCACACTTTTTTTGGGGTGAACATGTGGCATTACATGAAAATCAGGCTAATTTCCTCCTCAGTCTTCTTTCAGTCATGTAGCAGGTGTGTTAACCCAAGGTACATGAACCCAAAGCTATTTGTCCATGTCACAGCCATGGACCAACTGCACCAGCTCATTGTGCTCATTGTGCCTCTTGCAAATTGAGTTTGTCAGTGCTCAGCCACAGAGACAGACAAAATGCTACATGATGCTTTTGCCTCTCCGGGGAGAAGCACACTAGCAAGCCACCTCATAATGGGATCAAGAAACAAAGGAGCGTGAATGAAGAGCTAATTGCATTCATAAAGACATTAACAAAGGAAAGGAAGGCGCTTCTGGCCTCCCTCTCGCTAGATTTATATGAATAAGCAAAACTATATTAAGAATCGTTGAAGGTTAAACATTGTCAGGGCAGCTTTGTGGCCATCCTTTGCATGGACCCTGAGAGACAAAAGGTTTCTCCTTCTGGGATTCTAGCTTCGTATTATTTACTCTTCAGAAGAATGAGGACAAAGGAGGTCAGGTTTATGGTTTAGATGTGTAGACTCACCAGGATTGTTAACCGGTAAAAGTGGCAGTTTGGTACACAGAGTCCGAGGCACACAAACCTTTTTAGGTATGGCATATGAAGTCTGCTTCACAGTAGCAGCCAGTAAGCTAAGACACACATCTAGTAGAAAATGCAGGATTGCGGCTCTTCCACCTTTACATACCTCAACAGAAAAAATAAAAAAATTCCTTCCAGTAGCACCTTAAAGACCGACTAAGTTAGTTCTTGGTATGAGCTTTCGTGTGCATGCACACTTCTTCAGATACACGTGCATGCACACGAAAGCTCATACCAAGAACTAACTTAGTTGGTCTTTAAGGTGCTACTGGAAGGAAATTTTTTATTTTGACTATGGCAGACCAACATGGCTACCTATCTGTAACTGATACCTCAACAGATGAGCAAAGGGATCATGGGCAATGCGTTGAGGAGATAGAAGCAGAGGAAGGGGGGAAAGGGCCATTTTCTGCTGAGGAGAGGACTGAATTGCTGAAAAAATTAATCTATTAGTTGGTTGATTCAGTTACAGCAGAAGAGTTAATCTACTCAGTAAACTCAAATACATTTGATAATTCAGCTGCTCTCATTTCACCTTCCAAGCTTACATCCCTGCGTTTCAGCCGTCCTCCTTTCACCCCATCAGGAGAATGAGATAGGCAATTTATTTGAAGGAAGCAAACAGGCGCTGCTGTCAATGTCATCGTATTGAGCCTGAACGTGGCAAGTTTGGGAAGGCCCCGCTCGAGCGTTGATTCTCATTGAATAAAATGTGCGTCTTCCATGTCACGAGCTGACGGAGAGAAGCCCCCAGTCAGGAGGGAAAGAGAGCAGGTGCTGCTAAACCCATTTCCATTTTCCAGTCTTGCAACCTTAGGAACCTCTTTAATTCCAGTCATGTGTCATTGGCAGCAAATAGCAGCTTTGTGGGGGGATTTTCCACAGGAAAATGGCACGGGGAGAAAGAGAGCCACACGTTCCCTTTTCTCTCCAGGCCTGTTATGAACGGACACCCTCCACACACACACACTATAAATATATATATATATATATATATATATATATATATATATATATATATATATATATATATGCAGGTTTTGGTGTCTTCGGGCGTCTTCCCGTGTAAGAGTTGGGGTGTCTAGGCGACGTTTCGACGAGGTCTCACTCGTCATCTTCAGGCTGGTGCTTTCGGCTTCTTGTTACTAGAACAGAGCAGGTAACAAGAAGCCGAAAGCACCAGCCTGAAGATGACGAGTGAGACCTCGTCGAAACGTCGCCTAGACACCCCAACTCTTACACGGGAAGACACCCGAAGACACCAAAACCTGCATTCCTGTACCCGTGAAAATCTACGAAAGCAAATATATATATATATATATATATATATATATATATATATATATATATAATGTGTGTGTGTGTGTGTGTGTGTGTGTGTGTGTGTGTGTGTGTGTGTGTGTGTGTGTGTGTGTGTGACAGGGATTCAAAGATGCATTTGAAGCAATGTCTAATTTGGTCTTCACTTGAAATCATTTCTACATATATTGAGGTTTCTGGTTTTTTTAATGTGCCGAAATATATTTAAGAGCTTTCATGCTCTCTGCCTTGGTAGAATGAAGTGAGCAGTTTGAGTACGTATACATGGAACTGCACCCCCACCTAAGATAAGTCTGTATCATAGTTCTCAATAAACTGCAGCATAGATATATATAGGATGTAACATCACTGAAGCAGTCAAATACAACATTCCCTGTTTGCCCAGAGTGGACACACAGGGGAATGTTGCTCCAGCCAGGAGGACTTCCTGTCACACCTGGTCTGGAGCATCCTCCCCCTGCATGTGACCAGGTAGATGGGCGTGACCCTGCCAACCCTATAAAGGGGCTGGTCATGCAGCCATCTTCTTCTTACTCTTGATTTTCTTGATAGTCGCTTGATGCTCTTCTGCTGCTCTCTTGATGCCTTCTCTACATTTTGCCTTTTGCTGTCTGCTGGCTCTCAGCCAGCAGCACATGGGCTCGTCCCTCACAGAGGATGAACCCACACTTTTCTCTGTAACAACAAGATAAAGCCTGCCTTCAGGACCATACTGTGAACTGAATGTAAGTAAAGTTTACCATTACTTTTAAAAGAAAACTGTTTTTAAGAGGGAACTAAAGGGGATTTACCAGGAACAATCCAATCTGGACAAGCCAGACTGAATGGCTTAACTCAAATGATTCTCACGACTCCATCAACTAGCTTCCTGCAATGTACAAGGAAATCTGCTCTGCTATGTGACTCACTAGCCTGAGTGAGGAAGGATAATATTTAATCAATATATCCTCTCCTACTATCTTCAACCTTCCCACAATATGGACTGTGGCTAATGTCATGTGTAAACAGCTTCTAACACCAGCAGTAGGAAGCACACTGCTGTCAGAGTAACTCCTAATGTGTGTGCAGCCTAAGCCTTTGTTACCCACTGATCTGGCTTGTTTATTGTATAATTGTCTCTAGAAATGGGCAACAAGGCCTGCTGCCAGGTTCAGCCCAGTGTCCTGTAAGGTTGGTGCTCAAGTCTTCTCAGATCTGCGTCTTTTCTGTCCCACAGTTGGTAGCCTGCTATCAAGGTGAGTGTGCAATTTCCACGACCTCCATGGACCTTGAGTACTCCAAAGAGCTTCTCCGTCTGTCACCTGTCACCCTCTTCCCTTTCAAGGTCACCTTCCATTCAACAAGGAGATCCCTTCTGCTGGCATCCATTGTTCTCGGGAGACAATGGAGGAGTGTGCCTTTGGGGGCGAAGCCAAACCGTTGGAGAGTACCCTCCACAAACAGAAAGACTAATTTTGCTTTTGCAGCCACGTCTTCTGGCTGGGCTCCTCTCTTCTTGTTAAGAGCTCAGGTGGTTCTGGGCTCCAGCAGCATCTCTCTGCCAATCTCCATAACGAACACCTGCTTGGCACAGAGTGCTGTTCTTCACTTAGCCCACCAGCTGGCCTGTTCCAGGCCCAAGCCTTTATAGGAGGCCAAGAGCATCTTTGCACTCACTCCGCAGAGTCTGATGGGCACTAGGCTACTGGGAGAACCTTTCCGTGCTAACTTTCCATCTGTCCTGCCTTTCCATGTCCAAAACCCCAGGTCACAGCTTGCCTGGTGGATTTGGGATTTAGCGTCTCTCTTCTCAGCCCCATGCATCTGCTTTCACTGCACTATGCCAGGTTGTTAATGTTTTGAGAAGACGGATCGGTTTGTAATTAAACTCCTTGCAAAGAAAACAAGAATACTCCTGCTGACACAAGACAGGCTCCCAGTCACCTACCCACATGCACACAAAACAAAATGCCACACAATTTTGCACAGAATTATTAATATCAGGGACTACAGAACTCAAGCCAATAGTCTTGTGGTCCCAAGCTTGGCAAACTACCTGGGACTGCGCATGCTGAAGCCTTCAGCTGCATATGTGCATAGGGTTGCACAACACCAGCTGCTGAGAGATGACCTGGTGGTATGAGACCAGGCCTGGTATGACTAATAGGAGCCTGGCCTTCTCAGTCAGCAGGCAGAAGAGCAGTCCCTCCTCTTGCAGAAGACAGGACCAGCAGGGAATATCTCAGTACTACATCCCTCTGATGATGGGAACTTGTTTTATTCATACCTAATGAAACTCAAGATTACAAGTGTCATACGAAATGGAGCAAGAATGTTGGCACTATTGTGAGCAAAAGGGAGGCAGGTCCATCCTTCTTTGAATGGGCTGTGCCCAGTGACATAGCATGGAGGGGTCCAAAGGGGCAGTTGTCCCGGGCGCAAAATTGTTAAGGGCGCAAAATTTCAGCACCAGGTGCTGCTACAATACAATTGGGAGCTTCCATCGCTGGGCTCTGTAGAAAACAGCTTCTCCATCTGAACCAGGAAGTGACCTCTCCAGACAACGGAACAACTCTTTTTTCCCTTATCTCTGTGGCTGCCATCTCCTGGGTGACATGGATGCCATTAGGAAGTTGAATGCGCATGCGTACTCTGTCCGTTTCCCTCCATGCGGTCCCGGGCACTGGCAACCCACGTTACGCCACTGGCTGTGCCTGCCTTGATTCGGTTCACAAACCCTCTCTTACCACTTGCTACTGAGAAGGTGCTGCCCATATCACTCTGCAGGCCCCCAAGACAAGTCACCTTCCCACGTGTGGATGGCAGTCCTCGGGTATTTTAAGGGCTGTCACGTGCAGAAGATTGAGTTGACTTGTTCTGTGTTGGTCCCAGGAACAAGGCTAGAACCAATAGCAGGAATGCCAGGGAATCAGATTTCATCTAAGTATTAGGAGAAACTTCCTAACAGTAAGAGCTCTCTGATAGTGGAGCAGGATGTCTCAGGAAGTAGTGGGCTCTTAAAACAGAGGCTGGGCAATCATTTCTTAGGGATGCTGCTGTTGCAGATATTGCACTGAGAAGAGATTGGAAGTAATCTTATTTGTCGACTCACAAGTCCCACGGAGGTCAATGGGGCTTACTCCCAGGTAAGCGCGGGTAAGATTGCAGCCTTAATATTCATAATTTCACAACACTAAAACAATAATTTGTTTATTTGTATGTCACCTTTGCACATGCCTCAAGTCAAGGCAATGTACAGAATGCAATTAAAACAAAAAAGGATACTCTAGTTCGTTCTTTCCCAGAAAAGCAGTCTTTAATATATTTAACATATTTAATATATTTAATTAATATATTTAATATATCTTTAATATATTGCTAAGGGGGCATGAATTCAGTTCAAGATATAATATGTGCACTCTTTAACATTCAGGAACATTCAGGAACATTCAGACATCATTTTAAATAACTGTTCTAAGTAATATGATGAAATTAAAAAATGAATGTTTAAAACTCTGATTTTAATTCCCGCCCCACTGAATGTATTAAATATTTATTCATTCTGCAATGAACACCAGCAAAGCTACATTAATCATTTCGCAGATATCCTATATCAGAAAAAATTATTGGAAGTGATAGTGGGTGGGTATTTAAGCAAGCAAGTGAGAAGAACGGAGCTGTGAGCCTGGTTACACCTTGGGCAAAGTTCCTTCACTTCCTTGTTCCTCTGTTGTATTTTCCCCTAGCAGTCCCCATGTATAGCTGACTTTATGAGGTGTGTCCTTCTTTCCAAATGCAATATAAGAACCCAACCCCCCCAAATAGCAAAAGTTATTTTGGAAAGGGTCTTTAAAGGCCAAATTATAATTACTCCAATTAAAGCAATTTCCTTTGACTAAACTAATATTCCTGTTTCTGCCTTACTGTCCCCAAAGAGTTCTGTAACTGTTGTTCGACTTTGTTTACAGATAATTGGAAAGCAAAACTCGCTTAATTTGGGACAGCAATTAGAACGCCAAAGCAGTGAACAACCGAGGAATGCTTCTTTCTGCTATTCATGTCATGTGAGAAACATATACGAGTGGCCTAGTGACATTCTTGCCAAGTACTAGCAAAAAATGGAGCTGGAGAGACGTCCATTATTCTTCTCTTCCAAAGACTTTCTGTTCTCATGTAATGGCTTCCGAAAGATTCTCTTACTCCATATTAATTATGTTAAACTTCAGAAATTGAATTGGAGAGAGGGTGTCTTTTTCAGAATGTTGCTTTGTGTGACATGCCTGAAAATTGCATCGTCAGTGGCTCCCAGCTGGTTGCCCAGGAAATAATAAAGGCAAGGAAAAGTTTATTGCAGTCCTTTTTTATTTCAAACATTACAGAGAGAGGCTCTAGAACCCAGCCTCTTGGATAATGGCGCCGTCCCGAGTGAATCTCCACCCCTCTTTTCTCCCTCTCCCTCCTCCCTGGAAGGGTCCGGTTGGGGAGGCGTCTCCCCCACTCCCCCTGTACCCAGCCCAGAGATCAGCCCCCTCTCCAGGGTCGTCCTCCTCTGGCCAGTCCCTGACATATCCAGGCTTGGAAGCAGAAGACTCCTTGGGCGCTGGACCAGTCAGGCTACGCTCCCCACCCCACCCAGTCTTAAGCTGAGTTCTTCACATTTTCACATCAGCTTGCAATGTGGTTTCAAATTAAAAAAAAAAAAAACTCATGAAAATTCACAAGCATTTTAGTACAACTTTGTCCTAATAAACACACATTTATGTATGCAATTTTGCTCAATATACACTTTCTTTTGCAAAGTGATTCTTGCTGATATAATGTATTCTGTATGTGATTTTTGATGGTCCAGTTTTGTACGCGTTAGCCAGTTGGGGAATTGCACTGCAAAATTCAAAGAGTGAATCTGAAAGGGTGGCTGTGTTTTGGTTTGCATATTGTTTTGTAAAGTATGGATTAGGTAAGTTTGCCTTTAAGTGTGAATTGAACGTATCCCTCATCCATAGCTGGCCAGCTAGTGCAACCAGCATCCGTACTGGTGTTGAAGGGAAGAGCTACCACACAATTGCCCAGGGAAATGTGGTAACATAACAGTACCTCCTTTTATGTGGATAAAATATGTACTAGAACTTGTGCTAAGTGAAGGAAATTTACATGGGTTTAGCCAGCTCTCTTTCTTTCGTCTTACCTGCCCATCCACTATCACTTCCAATAAATTCTTCTGATATAGCAGCTGCTTTGAAGACTTCTTTGACCCTACTGAATATAGTGGTACCTCTGGTTAAGAACTTAATTTGTTCTGGAGGTCCATTCTTAACCTGAAACTGTTCTTAACCTGAGGTACCACTTTAGCTAATGGGGCCTCCCGCTGCTGCCATGCGATTTCTGTTCTCATCCTGAAGCAAAGTTCTTAACCTAAGGTACTACTTCCGGGTTAGCGCAGTCTGTAACCTGAAGTGTCTGTAACCTGAAGCGTCTGTAACCCGAGGTACCACTATACTAGTAAAGGTAAACGTAAAGGACCCCTGGACAGTTAAGTCCAGTCAAAGGCAACTATGGGGTTGCAGCGCTCATCTCGCTTTCATGCCGAGGGAGCCGGCGTTTGTCCACAGACAGCTTTCCGGGTCATGTGACCAGCATGACTAAACTGCTTCTGGTGCAACGGGACACCGTGACGGAAACCAGAGAGCACAGAAACGCTGCTTACCTTCTCGCCACAGCGGTACCTATTTATCTACTTGCGCTGGCGTGCTTTCAAACTGCTAGGTTGGCATGAGCTGGGACAGAGCAACGGGAGCTCACCCCGTCGCGGGGATTCGAACCACCAACCTTCCAATCAGCAAGCCCAAGAGGCTCAGTGGTTTAGACCACAGCATCACCCGCGTCCCTAGTAGTAGGGTCCCCAGCCAGCAAATGAATAAATAGTTTTATTTCTCTTCCCCTACCCTCACTCACTAAAAACCTCCCAATTGTGGGGTGCTTTTCCCACAAAAGGATGCCTCCCCATCCAGGAATCCATAGGGAGAGACCATTTATCAGCGCTGCAGTACTGCAGCCAACTTCAGCCTTTCATGCAACATTAAACTCCCCCTCCGAAGGTTCATCCAGCTGTGTCCAGTTGTGTTCACTAACCTCAATTAATTCCAGGGCCTTGATTTTTGATCCATTGTAACCTTCGCACCCCTGAGCGGCAGCCCTGCCCTCTGCTTGTGAGAGTATACGAGACACATTCTCAAAACTAGTGGGGGCCGTAGTGATGGTGGAGTTATTTTTATAAGAGCATGGCAGGACCACAGCAATGGCCCTGGGGAATGTTCATAGCCATGCAAGCCTTAATCATTACCCTTTTGTCACTCTGAGAATTATTTTTGCCCGTCTTGCCCCTGCAATCACCCAAAGGCCACGCTGCATGTGTTAGTTACCAGGAGGCTCAGGGGAACTCAGCTGCATCTCTTCACACCTCTGCTTCCCTCATCTCTCCTAAAGCATCTTTTGCCTCATCAACACAATTCAGTCTAATAAATACAATCGTTAAAGGCATCGGAGATGCACTCTCTGAAACTCCTGCTTTCGCCGAGCCTCAGGTGCTGAGCCCAATGAACCAGTTACAAATGCCAAATCCTTTTAGAATGTCAGGCGCTGAATTTATATCCTACAGCAAATTTATGACATAGTCAGGAGTAGGGCATGTTAATATTATTGAAGCATGCAGGTTTACTTTGCTCATGAAACTCGACTTGATGGCTGTTCTGTGCCCCATATTAAATCAGTGGATTGTCCTAAACTAGTGTCTAGGAGCCGGTGTGCGGAATGCTGTTCATCACATAAAACACTCTACGTTTGAAGGTGAGTCTGATGAATTTAGAAAGCAAAAAAGCAAAGCATCCCTAATATGAGGTATGGTCTTACAGTGGAGGAGAAAGAGGGGTGGCGTATTAAGTATTTGTTTGGGGGCAGGTGGAGTCTGAAAAAGCAACCCCCACTGGCCATATGGAAATGAGCTATCAGTACAATCCAAACCTCCAATATGCTGGAGATTTGCATAGAAGAAGAAGTTTAAACCCATCTGCTAGCC
The DNA here is from genome assembly GCF_964188305.1 of Podarcis bocagei. Lineage (NCBI taxonomy): Eukaryota > Metazoa > Chordata > Lepidosauria > Squamata > Lacertidae > Podarcis > Podarcis bocagei. The sequence continues at coordinate 43,457,015 of NC_138143.1, read as the reverse complement.
CAAGGACTGCCTGGTGGGTAGACGTCACATCAGCAATCAGTCTGCCTGGCAGAAGGACCCCAAAGAGGACAGAGACAAGGGTTGGAACCAGAGATGCCAAGAGGATAATCAGCCTGGATAGCTCCATTGGTTGTGGTGCTGATAACGTCAAGGTTGCAGATTTCATCCCCATATGGGACAGCTGCCTATTCCTGCATTACAGGGGTTAGACTAGATGATTCCCAGTGTCCCTTCCAACTCTACAATTCTATGATCCTAGGATTTCCTGGGGCTGGTTCACTGAATATGGATTGGGCTCCCTGCATCCCCCCCCAACCCCCACAATCTATTGACAAGAACTGCTGTTTATGTACATATATTAACTTAAACCTAGCCTACCATACTGGAAGTGCCATTTGTAGTAGGCCAGAACCCTTGAAAATGTCACGATCGCTACCTGCGAATGATGTGATAAGAAATGAATTCAAAATGCATTTTGTTGTACTAATAGCTGGCCTGCGCCTCAACAAGAGATATTGTAGAACCGGAAAAGGTTCAGAAAAGGACAGCCCAAATGGTCAAGGGACTGGAGCAAATCTCCGTTGAGGAAAGGTTACATCTGGGGCTTTTTAGTTTAGAAAAAAAAAGGTGAGTAAGAGGAGACATGTTAAACAATTGTGCAAAGTGTGGATAAAGTGTCAAGAGAGAGGTAGTAGAAGTCCCAGTAAAGAAAGAATGGATACAAAACTTATGGAATATGCAGATATGGCAAAACTTACCAGAAGAATAAGAAATCAAGATACGTTTTCGAGCACGATTCAAAGTGTTGGTGCTGACCTTTAAAGCCCTAAACGGCCTCGGTCCAGTATACCTGAAGGAGCATCTCCACCCCCATCGTTCAGCCCGGACACTGAGATCCAGCGCCGAAGGCCTTCTGGCGGTTCCCTCATTGCGAGAAGTGAGGCTACAGGGAACCAGACAGAGGACCTTCTCGGTAGTGGCGCCCGCCCTGTGGAACGCCCTCCCATCAGGTGTCAAAGAGATAAATAATTACCTGACATTCAGAAGACATCTTAAGGCAGCCCTGTTCAGGGAAGTTTTTAATATGTAACGCTGTACTGTTTTTAACACTGATTGGGAGCCGCCCAGAGTGGCTGGGGAAACTCAGCCAGATGGGCGGGGTATAAATAATAAATTATTATTATTATTATTATTATTATTATTATTATTATTATTACAACTATTTTTTATATATAAAAGAATAGAAATGGTTTATTGACTATTTACACATAAATTGTAAACAGATAAAAAAAATGGCAGGATAATTGCAATAATCTTAAGTTTCATAAGAGTACACATTTAAAGAAGATGAATAAATGAGCAAATTAAATTGATTTGGATATGCAGAAGATATTAAAAATAAATTTAAGGAACTGCAGAAAGAGGGGAAAGGAAGTCAAGTTTTGAAATGTCAAAATGATTGTAAAATTAGTAAAATGGATAAACTTGAAAAGTATATACATTTATTATTATTATTTTTTAAAATAGGATGTTTCACTAGATGAGCCTTTGGTCTGATCCTTCTTATGCTGTTAATTCCAAGTGATGCTGCGTGCTATAACATCACCAAAAAGCCGCCACTTTCTAAGTTCTACAAATATGTAATATTAGCTAAAAACACAGAGTCCCCACACAGAGCTACAGTTCCAAGCGCCCTTAAGAAACTAAGGATTATTTGGGGGAAGGTCGCATTACAGTGGTACCTTGGGTTAAGAACTTAATTCGTTCTGGAGGTCCGTTCTTAACCTGAAGCACCACTTTAGCTAATGGGGCCTCCTGCTGCTGCTGCGCCTCCGGAGCACAATTTCTGTTCTCACCCTGAAGCAAAGTTCTTAACCTGAAGCACTATTTCTGGGTTAGCGGAGTCTGTAACCTGAAGCGGATTTAACCTGAAGCGTCTGTAACCCGAGGTACCACTGTACTGTCAAAATGGAGTGCATTACTTCAAATGTATCGTCTGAATGTGACCTGTAGCTGTTTCCAGGTGGGGGCATAGTGGGTCTTTCAGATACCACAAAAAGGTTATTGGTGGCAGGTGTCCACGCAGTATACCTTTAAAACGCACTCCTTCCCCTCGTAAGAGGCTTTGTTGTCTGTGACGGGTTACGGGGACTGTGTGTCTGCAAAGGGGAAACTACAGCACTCAGAAATCTTTGAGGAAAAGGATGCGCTTCTCATGCACTTTAAATGAACCTGCGCACAGTCGGGTTTTCCTGTGGAAAAAGTAAATCTGGATTTAGGGGATGCTGAGGAATACAGGCTGACATTTTGATGCCAGCACTGATCTGACAATGAACATTCATCTGAGGCGCACCGCTAAATCAGTCTGCTGAAATGAAAAAAAAGGCAAAACAAAACTATCCGGAATGGACCGGGGGGGGGGGAGAGAGACTGGAAGTCCACTTCAGTTCTAAAACAGAAAAGAGATTTGTAGTCCCAGAATGAGGTGAGAAATGAGCCCCCGTCTTGATTTCCAGTTGCAGGCCTGTTGCATCTGGCTCTGGCCGGCAGGAGCAACTTCTCTTGGGAGATGCCAGGAAAACAGGATGTTGATCATCTGCCGGTCCTGAAGTCTTGCCCAGCCCGGCTCCAAATAAATCCAGCCAGTTACAAACTCCCTTCTTGGGGGCCACGTTGGTTGCTTGGAGGGCGAGGGAAACTCTGCTGCCCAGCCCACAGCTACGCTGAAAGCATGAATGCCCATATCGATTTACATTATTATTATTATTATTATTATTATTATTATTATTATTATTATTATTATTATTATTATTATTATTATTATTATTATTATTATATTAGAATGGCTAGCATTTCTAATGGTTGGTTTGCTTTTGAATGGTGAATGAAACCAGGAAGGAGACCAAAGGGATGAATTTGATCTCTGTGTCATTTTATTGTCAGCCGCCTCGAGTCCCCGTCTGAGAAAAAGGCGGGCTGGAAACGAGTCTTTTATATATTATTTTTAAAAATGCAGACACACACACACACACACACACACACACACACACACGCATATGTAATTCTCGTGTATCTGGAGATGCGGAATTAAAATGAGTCCGCAGGTTCGCTGCGAATTTTGCTGCCCGCCCGGTTTCGCCCGCCGCCTCTTCCGGGTCCAGTCAGAACTTCCGCTCAGCTCCGCCGGAAGAGAAGACGCCGCGACGCAGCCGGATTCTCGAGGGCGGGAGCATCTCGCGGCCTCGCCCAATCACAGCTCCGCCTTAAAGCCCCGGATGTCCAAGCGGGGGGCGGCGCCGGCCGTAACCAGGAAGTCGGGTCTCCAGGCGGAGGGCGCGCTCCCTTCCTGGCGCATGCGCACTCGGGCGGCGCTTCTCCTGTCAGCGCGGCGCCGGCCAGCGGGATGCGCTTCTCGCCGCCCGGAGACCCGACGCCGCCACCGGAGCCCCGGCCATGGACGTGGAGGAGGCCTTCGCTCAGGCGGGCCAGATGGGGCCCTTCCAGGTCTGGCTCTGCGTCTTGCTGGCCGCGCTGCTCCAGGTGAGGAAGCGGGACGGGGCCGAGGGAGGGAGGGAGGGAAGCCGAGAAGGGAGAGGGACCTCCAGAGGCATCTAGTCCAACCCCCGGCCACGCAGCCATTCGCCACGCTTGCAGCGTAGTAGTAGTAGTAATAATAATAATAATAATAATAATAATAATAATAATAATAATAATAATAATTAATAATAATAACAACAACAACACGATAAAACACCAGACATTAAAAGCTTCCCTATGCAGGGCTGCCTTCAGGTGTCCTCTAAAAGTCAGAGAGTTGTTCATTTCCTCGACATCTTCTGGGAGGGCCTTCCACAGGGCGGGGGCCACCACCGAGAAGGCCCTCTGCCTGGTTCCATGTAACCTCACTTCTTGCAGTGAAGGAGCTGCCAGAAGGCCCTTGGCGCTGGACCTCCGTGTCTGGGCTGAAGGATGATGGGGGTGCAGATGCTCCTCCAGGACCTGCCGCCTGCCCAATGCTTTCCCCAGGGAGGCTGACCTGGCGCCTTCCTTGCCTACCTTTAGGCACCAGGTGGAAATGTTTCTCTTCAACCAGACGTTGGACTGCTGTGGCCTTTTCAATGTGCCTCTGGGGGGGTGGTGGTGGTGGTGGTTAGTTTGTCTTGCTTTTGCCTGTGTTTTATTGTGTGTCCTGTGTTTTCGTTTTGTCTTTTTATGTTGTGATCTTTGGAGGAAGGGCAGTGTGCAGATTTAGCAAGGAATAACAACAACAATAACGCCCACCTCTGCCGTGGCCTCATGGGGAAAAGGAGGTGCTGCTGGTCTCCTCCCACCCCTGAGCCCCAAATGGTCAGAGTGTTGGGCTATGATCTTGGAGACCCGAGTTCGAATCTCCCGTTCCGCCAAGACGCTCGCTGGGTGGCCATGTCTCAGCCTAACCTCCCTCACGGGACTGTTTCTTGTGAGGGTGAAACAGGGAGGAGGAGAGCCATGGGAAGCACCTTGAGCTCCCTGGAGGAAAGGTGATATATAAATGTAAGGAATAAATAAATAGTGGGGGCTGCTCTCTGGGGTCTCCTGGGCTTTGATTCAGCGCACCCCCTTCCAACAATGGCCTTTCATTCCCATTTCAGCCTTCAGGGGAGGTTGATTTGATCCCCCCTCTTTTTCTCTAATGTAGCTCTTCACTCACCCCTTCTTCCTGGTGTGTGTGTGTGGGGGGGGTGAGTCCTATTTTGTGGTTTGCCTGTGGTGCCAAAATGTATTAGGCTGGCCCTGCACCAAGTAGATGGGTAGCCCTAAGGGCGACAGGTGCTTGGACAGTATAGCCTCAAGGAGAGTCACTGGTGGTGGTGAGTGCAGTGGCAGAGCTTCATGCTCTGGCACTGGGGGGGGGCGGAGAGCAGGCGGGGGCGGGGCTGGCGCACATCCCGGGGACATGGCACATCACCTATGGGGGTGTGGCGCCCAGCATGGGGGCCGCAGCTGCGATGGCACCCCACCGATATTGCACTGCCAGGGGCGGTGTGCTCCCCCCACACTCCCCTTCCTCTGCCACTGGGTGAGTGTTCCTGTGTAGTTTGTGGCTGTCACACAAAGCCCAAAGGTGAATTGGAAACTACCCTTCAAAACTTCAATTGGAAACAGACAGGCACCTCCATTTTTTTTTTCTGGCCACGACAAGTCTTTCTCCAACCTTGCAGCCGCAGAATTGGGTTTGGCCAGCAGTGCAGAGATCCCTTCTCTCTCTCCTTTCTCCCTGCCTCCCCTTGGGTGAGGAAAGCTGAAGATGCTGTGGCTATTGTAGGCTGAGCTTGGCCAAACCCAACAGCCGTCCCCAGGAAGCCTCCATATACTGAGTGTGGAGCTAAGCTCTGCAGCTAAGCAGCCAGACCAATGAAAGACTGCCAGCTGTGCTGGCTCTGGAGCTGGGAAGTGAGGTGGTGGCTGCCGTAGGTCGGCCACTCACGGCCATGTCAGCAAGCCTTCAACACCCTTCTCAGTCCTAAAGTGGGACCTGGAGATTTTCCCCTGAGGAGGAATCATTCTGCCAAGCACAGTTTTAGCCAGCCCAAAATTATGGATCCCTGTAAATTGTTCCACTCTGATCTTGGCTTTCTCCAAGACCACATGGATACTCATGACTGAGAAGGCCTAATTTGCGTTCAGGTTGTAAGTTTGTGTCTGGTCTGTACTATTTCAGTGTACTCACAAAAATCTTTGTTGACTAGAAACAAGTTTGTTTAGCTTATAACTCATCTCGACGTGTGTGTGTTTTTCTTGGAGAAAACTTATTTTGTATGAAAGAACTTTGAATTATGTTGTAGTGTTAGAGAAGTTCTTATAAGCAAACGGGACTATTGGTTCTTCAGGTGGCATGATCTAAATTTCACAGATATCTGTACAGTGGCACAGAGGCTAAGATGCGGGGCTGTGAATCAGGAAGCCCCTGTTTCATATCTCTACTGGACAGATTTCTGGGGGCAAGCGGAGCAATGCATTACTCTGGCAAATGCGTATTTAGAGAAGAGGACTGGAATGTGTGCGCTTAACACTTTCTTCACCATAGTTTGCAATTGGTTTCATATCCGGATTGTTTTGAAGCTGCTAATAATTGTTTCTTGGTTTGGATGAAACTGGGGGCCTACCCACATTTCTGTTCCATGATTTCAAGAGGTTCTTCTTTTCCCCACTGCTTCCCCCAGGAAAACCTGTTGTTTACTGTTGAATCGGAACCAGAATCAACTGGGTTTGTTCCAATTTAGCAGTAAAACAGCAGGTTTTCCTGAGAAAGGCAGCAGAACAAATAAAAACCCCTCTTGGCCCTGTGACTTGAAATCACAGGACAAATGGAAGTGTAGATGGACCCTGGAATTACGGTATGCTTATTGCAAAGGGGTTATATAGCCAAGCAAAAAGAGCACTCATAGGATTGCTGTGAATTGACAAGGTGGGAGAAACATTTCCAAAGCTGAAATATGTAAAGATAAACCTGAAATACTGACAATTCTCATTCTAAAAAGCAAATAACCTCTGAGCTATTATGTAGATATGATCAAGGATATTTGTTATTTAAATGTCAGGAAGTTGTTGTTTGTTCTGGCATTGATTTTGATTCTACTTCTCATTGTTTCAGCTCTATGTGGCCAGTGAAGCAGTCCTCATTGCACTAGTGGGGGCCACACCTCCTTACCACTGGGACCTGGAAGGGACCTCTGCAAATAAAAGCCATAGCAATGAGTCGGCTAGCGAAGAAAGAACTTTTAGGAAGTGGCTCCTGACGGCCAATGGGAGTGAAGTTCAGAAACACATACACTTTAGCAGCAACTTTACATCAATAGCCTCTGAGGTAATTGAGCCAGGATTGTTGTGGGGATCTTGGCACTTAACCTTCTAAATTATTGCTACAAAATTGTAGGTGATCCATTAGAGAGAGAAAATCCAAATTCTACAGTAATGTAAGATGCACCAAGTAAGAGGTCCAAAAACAGTGAACAAGCTTTTTTACAGCTCTCTTAATCAGGCTGAGCAACACGAGCAAAATGGGAAGGAAGAGGTCAGAGAATATGGTACAACCAAAATTCTGTCTTGCACCTGGTAAAGGTAAAGGGACCCCTGACCATTAGGTCCAGTCGTGACTGACTCTGGGGTTGCGGCGCTCATCTTGCTTTATTGGCCGAGGGAGCCGGCGTACAGCTTCTGGGTCATGTGGCCAGCAGGACTAAGCCGCTTCTGGCAAACCAGAGCAGCGCACAGAAACGCCGTTTACCTTCCTGCTGGAGCGGTACCTATTTATCTACTTGCACTTTGACGTGCTTTCGAACTGCTAGGTTGGCAGGAGCAGGGACCGAGCAACGGGAGCTCACCCCGTCACGGGGATTCGAACCGCCGACCTGATCGGCAAGTCCTAGGCTCTGAGGTTTAACCCACAGCACCACCCGCGTCCCTATAGTCTTGCGCCTAGGAGAGACTAATTAAGTCTGTGAACCTGGGCTCAAATCCTACTTAGCCAAGTAGTAAGTTCCCTGGGTGACCTTTGGTCAGCCACTGTCAGCCTAGCCTACCTCACAGGGTAGTCGTGAGGATAAAATATGGGTGGATAGAACTATGTATACAACACTGAGTTCTTTGGGAAAGATGGGATATAAATGTGATAAACAAATGAATTTCCTGCATTCCCAAATTGAGATTGCTACAGACCACAGCCTTTTGGACTGCATTATTAATCTCTTCCTCTCCCACTACCCTGCCATTTTGCTTAGCGTCCAGGCAAAAGAAGAGTTAAAGGTTTGCTCGCTATTTTTGTCACATTCTAGTTGGTTCAAAGTAAAGCCTTACCCAAATGTAGCTCTTATAATTTTTCAAAAATAAGTGTTATGATCCTTTCATAAACATTTTGTCTAGCTGTGATCAGATGAACATACCCAGTCCTGTGGATATTGGCATCTGAGACTTTTCTAAAAACCACCAGATTAATTCATTTGATGAAGTGGACTGGAGTCCATATAAGCTTATACCGTAATAAATGTGCTAGCCTTTAAAGTTGTTCCTACAAAAACACCTAGCATGACTACCTCTCTGGAAATTGTGTGTCTGTGTGTGTGTGCTTAAAGGGGAGGAACTAGTTTATGACTCCATAAAGAAGAATAATGTCATTTCTTTACTGGGTTCATGAACAGTGCTATACTTGAATGGTAACTTGAGTGTAGCACAATCTACTTCCTCACCAAGTCTGTTTCACAACAAGCATTGCATAAGTTCATTCCATACTTCAAAGGATATGGTTTGTAGCATTTGTGAAGTATTAATTTCTAAGAAGAACTGTGGCTGAAACATATCACTGTTTCTGAGAAGATCAGCACTGAAGCTAAATTATGAAGTACATGTCTGTTTGCAGGTTTTGGCAATGGAGGTGCTAAACATACTCATTCTCAAAAGACGTGTCCTATTAACAAGATTGTGAAGCCCCCACCTTAATGGATTAAGTTCATACACTGGAATTGTCATATTAGCCAGTAACAAGTCAACAGAATAATGAGTATGCCTTCAGGAAATGCTTTTGCCGACTACCCCAGAGTGTTGCCATTTATCCATTGTACAGAAATACACCTAATCTGTACGCCTGTGATCTTTTAAGAGATGCATTTTAAACTTGAAGCATCTCAATATTGGCCTTTCTTTGGAGGTTTTGCCACTCCTGTTTAGCTTCTGTATGTGGTACATGGACAATAAATATGCAATGTTACCTATAGATATAAATCAGTAAGGAGAGAAAAGTACTTTTATTTACACTAGGAAATAACTTTTTGTCGGGTGCTACTTGTTAGGTGCATGATAATGTTAAAGATAATTTATGGATTTTAAAAAAGAAGCTCTTCCCTTCTGTTGGATTCTGCCTAACTCTGCTTTTTTCTCCCCCTAGTGGTTTTTAATTGGAAATACATCATACAAGATCAGTGCTGCCAGTTCATTTTTCTTCAGTGGTGTGTTTGTTGGAGTGATTACTTTTGGACAGCTCTCAGATCGTTTTGGACGGAAGAAAGTCTACCTTGTAGGTAAGCTGTCATCAGAAAAAGATGAAGGAAAAACCCTTCGTCTTTCTTAGCATAGTTGTATTCTCTGCTTTGTCCAGGTATTTTAAAGGAAAGCCGTGAATTTGAGTACTCTATAGACTACACTTCAGATATTGGGAATCTCATCACAGCTTTCTCTTTCCACAATTTGTAGGGTTTGGTCACCTTCTGGGACATTGGAGACTGCTGTAGAGAGAGCAGGGAGTATGGGCTGATAATAAGAGTTTTTTCAATTTCGTGTGAAAAGAATCCATGAATGGGTTTTAATTGGGGCCCAATTGTCCCATTTGGATTTTGGGGAATTCTCCCTTGTGTCAAATTGGCTAGTGACCTTGTGGTGCTTTGCACTGTGCTGCTTTTCTCTTCCAGCAATGTGTGCTTCTTACTTCAAGAACTCCAGATAGTCGTGGTGATCTGCAGGACTTTGTTGCAGTTTCTTTTGTGGCTCAGTCTGATCTGCATTGTGAAGAGAAACCGCAAAGCTGTCCATATACTTGCAGCCCTATAGTTCTAACCTACTTGTCGGAAGCAAATAAAACAGCTAAATTCCTGTTACACAAATATTCTGGATATTTATTTGTTATCTGAAATATTTGTGCCTTGCCTTCTTACTCACTCATGGATCCAAGAAATTTAAACGATAACATGGGATTAGTTCACCCTCTCTAACTGAAGGCTCACAAACATAGTTACCAGTTCTCTTTTGGTATAACACACACCCTGGCACCAGGAACATCTAACAACAGATGACAGTTACAAGAGGCAAGGTTTGCCTTTGCCTGGGCTGCTGATCTTAAGTGTTGCCTCAGCTGCTCCATCTTTCTCTCCTTAGCAGCCCCCAAGCAGCAAAAAGGACTGTGGGGACAAGATGGCAACATTCCTCACCCTGGCTCAGATATTTTGGCTGTTGCTGCCAGCTCCTAAAGCCCTGGCAAGCCCAAGGTAAATAATTGCCTTTAAAATGGCCACTAGGAAAGCCTGATAGCAGCTGGCTATTAAAATGGGATAATCATATGCACTATTCATTACAGAATTAGAATCCATTTAAATATATAGCACTGCTGATTTTTAAAAAGAGAGAGGATAATTGTAAAACATGATTCCCTCCATCAGGTGTGTCTTATCCATAAAGCAAACCAGACAGCGTATCCTATCATATGTAGAGAACTTTTGTGTAAGATACAGTCAGCTATATTTTTCATGAACAAACACTACATGTGCTTTCTTGAGCAACCAAGCAGAACTGCATTAAAATATTGCACTGTGTCCACAGTGGCTAACTTTGGGGAAAGGAGCAAAAACAACAACCACCATTTACTTCTTGGAAGATGTTCTGAAGGAAATTTTTGTTTGCCTTCCAGGTTTTGCCCTTGACATTTTGTTTGCTGTTGCTAATGGATTCTCCCCTTCGTACGAGTTCTTTGCAGTCTCTCGCTTCTTGGTGGGAGTAATGAATGGTGGGATGTCATTAGTGGCTTTTGTCCTCCTGAACGAATGTGTGGGCACTGCTTATTGGGCTTTGGCAGGTACAACATTTAATTACTGATCTTGATATTAAAAGCTTAAAAAAAATTCTGGCAGCAAATCCAAATTTTAATTCATGTTTGAGAACTGCTTTATACATTATGAGATTGACAGGCACATCCAGGTAATCTGTATGCATCCAGCCATTGATTAATTGATTGATTGATTACCATGTGCACACATGCTTTTGTTGGAAGCTGAGACTTGCTCTTGCTTCCATCAGTTTGTAGACAGCGTTAAAAAAAAAATAGCTTGCATGTTATGGTCATGGTGTATCCTCCAACTGTAACGTGTGAAGTAGTTTATGTTCCCTGTATGCATACGATTGATCCTTCAGCCACAAAGCTCTGCAAATTTTCTGTTGTAAAATGCTAAGCATTCTGTTTCTTACACATTTAAAATACTAGCACAAACTTTAGCCTCTGTAGGATGAGGATAACATACCTAATATATCACATGTCACACTGCCTAAAATTCTCAGTCCAGTTCTGCTCATGCCATTTCACCCGCAAAGTTGTTGACCTTTTTTGTTTTTGTTTTTAGGAAGACCTCACAAATAGTGATTTTAAGAACAGGTTGCAGCATAATTTGTCTTCTCTTTCCATCTTAAATTATCTTTATCTTTGCATCTTTCTTCAGGTAGCCTTCTTTGCCTGTCTGTTTTGTGTTAGCAAACATCATTAAATGGTCAATAACTCTTTTTTCCCTGTCTGCCTTATGTTAGGATCAGTTGGTGGCCTCTTCTTTGCTGTGGGAATTGCCCAGTATGCTTTGTTAGGATATCTCATTCGCTCCTGGAGAATACTAGCAGTTGTGGTTAACCTGGAGGGAACAGTAGTCTTCCTCCTGTCTCTGTAAGTTACCTACCTTAAAATTGTTCTGGTGATGTTCATGAAAAGGTGTGAAAATCACTTATCACTGAATAGAAGTAGTAGTTATCTCTCTTTCTTGCACCCCTTTAAAGTATTTTAAGCTGTTTGATTTCTACTTTCCCTGAACCTACTTTCTCTAAGCCTGGACATAGATTTACCCTCTTCTCATAGGATATTTCTAAACTCTTTCATCTTAACAGTCCTTAGAATCCTCTTCAGTGTCTGTCTTGACGTGTGCTCCCCAGAACTGAACACACAGATTCAGGGTGTGGTTTTAGCAGTGCTAAAGGGAAAAGGAATACTACAGAATTGTGCCAGCACTGCTCCTGTTCACACAGCATAGGGCTGACCTTGGCCTTGTGCGACAGCATCACCTTTTGTCTTGTTAGTTTTATCCCCTCTGCTCCCTAAATCTGTCTCTGAAGTGTTGCTGCCTTGCCAGATTCCCACCATTTTAAGTGCCATTGTGTGGCTTTTTCCTGCTTGGTCTTCCTTCCTTTATGTTCTGATATACTTGGCAGAAAGTTCTGATCATCCAAGTTAGTTGCCACCTGTCCCAAGATTTCATAAGCTGTAAGCTTCAGACTTCTTTCCCCTAATGTCATCTGTAGCCGCTGCTTTAGAGGTAGGCTTTCAGTTACATAGAGGCAAACACCTGTTAGGTTGAAGACAGACGTAGGATTTGAAGAGCATTTGCAAGAGGCATTATAAACTGGCATTGACATCTGTAATATACGGACACACACATTAAGTTGAGCATTGCATCAGCCTTCAGTCTTGCCTCTCTCGTGCTTCTAGCAAGTTGCTTATTTCTTTCACTTTTTTTTTTTGATGATGCATATAAATTTGCTTATTCATTCAAATGAGGAGAAAAAGTTTGAAAATCAGTTGCAAAACTGCTCTGGAATTTTGGGTGGTAGGGAAGGTGCTTGATTGATGTAGGAAGTACATGTCCACCAAAACTGACTTTTCCTTGTTGAAAGTAAATTCCTTTTTTTTTTTTTAAGAATTCAGTTGAAAGGGCACATGTATGAGGGAGACAGAGAGTGAGTGACTGGATGTATTTAGCAAACGGTCTTGGTTGCATCGGTGTTACATATGAAATTACCTGACCAGGTGGGGAAGTTCCTCCATGGGCCATGATGATGGATGTGGGAGGCTGATTCCAGTTGGGTTTGCATTTGACACCAAATTTAAAAGGCACAGGGAGTGCACTTGAAGGCCCCTCACTGTTCCTTTGCAAAGGCATCTTTACCTGTGGCTGCCCCACACCTGATGACATGTGGGCGTGGCTTGGGGGAAATGGCTTCGTGGGCCAAATTAGGACCTCCATCAGCCTAATTTGCCCTACGGGCTGGAAGTGTTTCCCATGCTTGTCTTGTACAAATTGAAAACTTCAAGCAGCAATGAAAAATGGATGATTTCAATAAGGCTGCAGTGACTTTATTTGGAGAAGCCCAAGTCTGTTTTTGGGGGGTGCTAGTGCACATCCGCCATTCAGTCATACGCTGGTGGCAGGATAGAGCATGGGCAAGCAATGCATAATCTTTGAGCGCAATGTGGTTCCTAGTACAAGACCCAGGTTTTACATTTGCCCATTGTGGTTTTCCTTTATTTTACAGAGCATTATTTGGTTGATTGCAGGAGGCTTTAGGCAAGTCATACCTGGTGAATTGAAGTTGCTCCCTTGCTTGTGATAGCACAGTGGATAGAAGTCCATAGGCACCTATAATCTTCAAAAATTAGCAGCAGTCTGATTGCTAAACACAAATAATGTGAAGGCCTTTCCCAAGATACATCTGTGCAATCCAGACTCTATCTGAAATGTCGTAATTTCTTCTTCAAAAATGTTTCTAGTCTTATTGGGTGCAGAGTAGCTTGACAAATTAAAGGTTCAGGGAGAATGTATTTCCCAAATAATTATGTGATTAATCATTTCGAAGACCATACTACTAGTTTTAAGGTTTTCAATATAGTGCAATTTTGTACACACTTACTCAGAAATAAGTTCTACTATGTTCAACAGGGTTTCCTCCAAGGTAAGTGTGCAGAGGGTTGCAGACTGAATTAAATAATAGAATTGTAGAGTTGGAAGGGGCAATGGGGGTCATCTAGTCCAACCCCCTGCAGTGCAGGAATCTTTCACCCAATGTGGGGCTCGAACCCGTGACCCTGGGATTAAAGAGGCTCAGGCTCTACTGCAGATAGAAGTAATTACAAGCATCGTTTAATTCATGGCTACTTTAAGTAGGTCAAAATATTCATAATAGGTTATGAAATAAAGAAATACTTGAAAAAGGAAAGAAGTAATCTCTTTTAAATCTAAAAGTATAATAAAATAATAATCGATTTACAATAATGTAAATAAATTGTACATATGCATATTCTACTGAAACTTGTTCTAAACCACAATCACCATTACCTAGCACTCTAAAAAATCTATATAGTGTTGCCTCTCTTATGTAGTATGCTGACAGATAACACCAAAACATCCCAGATATTTTTGACACATTCTGAAATGGAAGGAACTGAGCCCCCCCCCCCCCCGACTTTTGCAATATTTGTCTTTGCTGCAAATAATAAATTTACTGTTACTTCCATATTGTCTTTAAGAATTACATCCTTTAAATAACTTACCTAATAATCCAAAAACTTTGTTATCTGATATTCTAATACTTCTGAAATGACATTAAAATTGTGTTCCAATATACCTGAATTGTTGTGCAACTCCAAAATATATGAAAAATCCACTTGTGACATACTATATCTCCAACTCTTGTCCTGAACTGAAGGATATATTTTGTTCAGTCTATCTATGGCCAAATACCACTGATAATAAAAGGGAAGCAAGGAATCTTAGCATCTGACTGAGAATGTTGATATATGTGATCTACAATTTTTAAATAAAAATACATGTTCATTACAGAATATTATGACGATGATAATTTATTATTTGTATTGTTATTACAAAATATGCATATTTTGAATAATAGGGAGATGAACTGTGTCAGTGTCAAGTGCTGTTCTCAGTACTTTTCCACACCACTGCTTTCACACTACTTTTTCAAGTTCTGTATTACGTTTACGTTTGCACATTCAGAATTTTCCTAAATCAGCTTAACATGGCTGCATTCAGTGCATAGTTGTGAGCTGCAGTCCTACAAAACTGGTCTTGTTTATCCCTGTGCAAAGCAGCAAAGATTGAAGTCTATTTGCAGTATAAAACTTGTTAATGAATGTGCTTTTTTCTTTTTTACCCGAAATGCCAATATTGAGTAGTAAAACAACTCTAATGCCATCTGTGGAATGTTTTCTCTCTTTTTGTTCTTTGTAGATTCATTCCTGAATCACCTCGTTGGTTGTATTCACAAGGACGGCTGAGTGAAGCGGAAGATTCCCTCTACCTCATTGCAAAGAGGAACCGCAAACCAAAGTGCACTTTTTCACTTAAACTCCCTACTGAACGGAGTTATAAAGAGACCAGTAGCATCTTGGACCTGTTCCGGTACAAGATCCTTTTGGGACGTACTCTGATCATGATGTTCATCTGGTACTTACGCTATCTTTTGATCTGATTTTGAAATTGCTACTACTGTACTGTTGAAATACAACAGAGAAAATATGTTACAGCCCCAAACTCTTTTTTTAAAAAAAACAGGCTGCAAAACCCATTTGGAGTTTTATGCTTTTAAATATCTTTTACAAGAACAAAAAAAACTGTAGAATATCGAAGATCAGAGCCTGTGGGATTATTTTAGTACATACTTACACAAAGACCAAGTGGTCCTTGAATGGTAGAGTAAAAATCATTTTGTGAGCACTTTTTCCATGTGGCTTGACATTTTAATACGAATCTTACAAGACAGTTTGAGTAATGTCTCTTTGTTAAATAGCTGGAAGACCACTGACATGTACAAATGTGGTTTATGTTGTCTGGATCAAAGCAGAACCTTTTTTTGTTTTGTTTAATGAAAGAAATAAGACATGGAGGTTCAGTGATCTGAATGGAAAGGCTGGCTTTAGGTGCTTGTAAAGAAAGCAGTTTCTCCCATGGAAGGCAACTAGAGAAGACCGAAGGAGGGAGGTGCCAGGGTGTGTGGATGTTTAGTGTGCTTTTTCTGGACTTTTAGCTGCACTGGTCTGCTATTTTCAAGCCTGTCATTTAGACTAGCAGGGATCGCTCAAGGGTCCCTGGGTGCTGATTCAGTGGACCTGATAATCTAAAAAATAAAATAAAAAATACCCTGCCTGGAAATGCTTTAGATACCCAATGCCAAAATGTAATTCGTATTTATATTGCCCTGATCATGCATTTGTTATGCTGATATTATGCTTGATCTTTAAAGCCCTTTGCGGCCTAGGACTCTCGTACCTACGGGACTGCCTCTCCTGGTATGCCCCGCGGAGGACCTTAAGGTCCATAAATAGCAACACTCTAGAGGTCCCGGGCCCTAAGGAAGTTAGATTAGCCTCAACCAGAGCCAGGGCCTTTTCAACACTGGCCCCGGCCTGGTGGAACGCTCTGTCTCATGAGACCAGGGCCCTGCGGGATCTGGTTTCTTTCCGCAGGGCCTATAAGACAGAGTTGTTCCGCCTGGCCTTTGGCTTGGAACCAGCCTCATACCCTCCCCCTCTTTCCTTTTCCTTCTGGGGACTTCCCTGGCTTTTCTGGCCCATATAGGACCAGTCTGGATAGTTGGCCTTGGTGAAGATTTGACGTTTCCTCCCCCCAAACAGTTTTTGATCTGGGCTTCTACTGAAATGAGGCTGCATTTTAAGTTGTATTTTAATCAATTGTTTTCATACCTGATGTTAGCCTCCCTGAGCCCGGTCTTGGCCGGGGAGGGCAGGGTATAAATAAAAATAAATAAATATCGAGAAGCCCCAGTCAATAAGTTCCATACCTAAAGCATCACATCCTTCTCTGAGTTCAAGGTTACAGCTACTCTATAGGCAGAAAACTAGAAGAAGCAACTTTGCATTTTACATCTCTTTCTTTTTACTCGCCACAGGTTCGTATGCAGCTTGGTTTATTACGGTCTTACCCTCAATGTGGGTGACCTGGGTGGCAGTGTCTATGTCAACCTGGCTCTTTCTGGGCTAATAGAGATTCCAGGATACCCTCTCTGCATCTACTTGATTGGCAAAAAATGGTGAGTGTTGGAATGCTAGATAAATTTCTTTTTTACCTCTTTCTTTCTTTCTTTCTTTTGAGTGGCAGCAGCAGTGGGTGAGGTTGTGGATACTTCCTGGTGAGAAGGGGGAAAGGAGAGAATTAGAAAAAGCAGGTGGCAGGAAGAGATCTCGAAAGATCCTGTCCCATCCAGAGGAAGGGGGAGGCAAGAAATCATCTCAAGAGATTCCCTCTTCTGCGGGTCTGCGCACGTATGCCCCTTCTCCTAGGTAGACGTTATTCATGTAATCAGCCCTCTAGCCTGGTCATCTTTCTCATGATTATCAGTTTCATTGCTGTGTGTGCTGCTTAGCCCGAATCTGTTCTTCTGCAGTAAGCAATGCTATACTATTTTCCTCTAGTGTGGGAGGTGCTTGTATTTCTTCATTTGAAAATGATTGAGATTGATCCCCAAGGAAAGGTGAATAAGAAGATACTGGCATAAAAGATACTGGGCATAAAAAATTAAACCAATACATGTGGGAATGCAACGTGCATGAAAAACTTTTTTTGTCAAGCTCCGGAGGGGTAGCCTTGTTAGTCCATTGCAGGAAACACTACAAAGAGTTTTGTAGCACTTTAAAGACTGAAATATTGTGAATGTGGCATGCATATATCTCTTGAGGTGGTGTTGTGGTGTGTCTCGTCACATGAGGTATATTGCAAGACCTGGCATCATGATGAATCTCACGATGTGACATGACATGGTGTTTCACATCACTTGGCATTATGTGGCACATGATGTGATAACCTGACATGATGGTGCATGAAGTAGTGTATCTCATGAAGCATTCATGCACAGGTACAGAGGAATTACAATGAATGGGCCCCAAAGGGAATGGAATCTAGGAGATCTAGTAGGTTTATGATGACTCCTAACAATAGTAATTGGTGACAGCACAAGTCTTCCTAGGTTTGCTCTCCTAATTTAACACCCATAGTGGGTGTTTCAAGTTAAGACCTAAACAAAACAAAACCTAATAAGAAAACCTAGTTCAATTTTCTTTCCTGGTGACTCCTTTTAAAGTTTTTGTTGTTGATGATGATGGTGGCAAGTGATAATTAGGAATTTGGGTAGTAGGTGCCTGAGATGATTTTGACATTCTAAGAGATACTTGTTTTTATCTCTGCTTCTCTTCAAAAATCTGTAATAACTTTGTTGACTGAAGAGTAATAGGCTTCCTGCACTGAAGCCCTGGATGTAAAGGGAGCTTGTTTTCTATTTGCTTTGCATTTTCATTGTTCTCTATCTTTCCGGTTCTTCAGGTTTGGCCGTAAACGGACGCTTGCAGCTTTTTTGTTCCTGGGAGGACTGGCCTCTCTTATCGTCATGTTTCTTCCAGAAAAGAAAGGTAAAAGTGTTGTTCTTTTAACTATGGAGCAGACTGCAGGAGGCCAACGTCTTGCAGTGAAGCCTTTCTCAAATCTGCAGGGGAGCAGCAATCTCCAGCTGCTCATATGGAGAGTTTTGCCTTGGGCAGCTGGAACCAGACACACAAGAAATAACTGATCTTAGAAGCTTGAGAAGTAGTTAAAAATGTAACCCATCTAATTCCCAAGTCCAGCCTCTCTAAGAGTGTCTCCTTTTGAGCACGCAGCAGAAGACTTGGTCATGTTCATTGGGTCTCTTCTGAGGAAATCTTAGTTGGACACCATGAAGGGAACCGTTCCCCTTCTGTGAACACAACATTAAATGGCGCTTCTCCTAGTTCCCCAGTACAAGGCCAGGTGGCCGTTTGACCAGAGTGTGCTTTCTGTCAAACAAGCTCCCTGAAACTCCTCCTCCTTTGATAAAATGGGAACAGGCTGGTTTTCCTGTTGCCTAGCAAGGGGGCGGAGGGGGGGGGGTCAACTTTCAGCCTAAAGCCAAAAGGCCATCCTTGCTTACTACAGCATCTTTACAAGCTTTGCCTTTCTCCCCCAACAGCTACAGGAGTGTTTGCCATTGTAAACAGCCGCTCATTGTCTTTACTGGGAAAACTGACAATCAGTGCAGCATTTAACATTGTCTACATCTACACATCAGAACTTTATCCTACAGTGATCAGGTAAGACAGGTTCAGTTTGGTGGCTTCTGTTGTCTATATGAGACCACCTGACTTTCCTTCTTCTTGGGAGGCACCGTTCAGTTGAAATTCATAGGTCCTTGTTTTTAGGGTGGGGTTGCAGTATCTCTCTATAACTGCAGGTCCTTTCCCTGAGGGGCTTGCAGGTGAGAATTCAACTTCTCCCCATTCCCAAATGCAAAATTTAAATGTGAACATCCCTGTTTAGCTAAAGAAATCCACTTGAATGATAGTTTCCTTTTGTGGGAATGTTGAGGAAAGTAGGAGAGGATATACTCATAGAATCATAGAGTTGGAAGAGACCACAAGGGCCATTGAGTCCAACCCCCTGCCAAGCAGGAAACACCATCAGAGCACTCCTGACATATGGTTGTCAAGCCTCTGCTTAAAGACCTCCAAAGTAGGAGACTCCACCACACTCCTTGGCAGCAAATTCCACTGTCGAACAGCTCTTACTGTCAGGAAGTTCTTCCTAATGTTTAGGTAGAATCTTCTTTCTTGTAGTTTGGCTCCATTGCTCCGTGTCCGCTTCTCTGGAGCAGCAGAAAGCAACCTTTCTCCCTCCTCTATGTGACATCCTTTTATATATTTGAACATGGCTATCATATCACCCCTTAACCTCCTCTTCTCCAGGCTAAACATGCCCAGCTCCCTTAGCCGTTCCTCATAAGGCATCGTTTCCAGGCCTTTGACCATTTTGGTTGCCCTCCTCTGGACACGTTCCAGTTTGTCAGTGTCCTTCTTGAACTGTGGTGCCCAGAACTGGACACAGTACTGATTGAATATTATCCCTCCTCACTCATGCTAGTGAGCAAGGAGCAGAGCACCTTCCCTTGCACATTGCTGGAAGCAAGTTGATGGATTCGTTATAATCATTTAAGTTAAGCAATCCAGTCTGGCTTGTCCAGTCTGGATTGTTCCTGGTAAAGGTAAAGGTACCCCTGACCATTAGGTCCAGTCGTGACCGACTCTCACTTTATTGGCCGAGTCCAATATTTAGTCCAAGGAGTCCATACAGAAATAGTAAAGGAGTTTGTTGTTTCTCTGGGATTAAGAAGGCATTCAGAACGTAATGTGTTAAGCCCTTCTGCTACCCAGGAAGGCAAGAACCATGTGACCAACTCTCTGCGCTGTATCCTGTCCTCTAGGCTCCTCCCAAGGATGTTCCTTTGCCTTTGCCTGGGAATGAGCTTCTGTTCAACCTCTCTTAGAACTCAGTTTCCCCCCTCATTTTAACATTGGCTGGTCTTCCTTAAAAAGTGACAAACTACTTTCTCCTCCTGTTTTACTGCCTTCTCCCTTTTTTAAAAAAATGGCTTCTTTTTTGCTTGTGGCTCAGTTGGTCACACAAGAAGCAGGAGCTGTTAAAAAAAGAGGAGGAGGAGGACACAGCGTGTCCCACGGGTCAAACAGCCTTAAGCAAAAAAGCCGCCTTCCAGTTCTGTGGCTGAGCCGTCCACTGGCAGCTTCCACTGCAAACTCATTCATTCTGCTCCAGGCCAGGCGGAGCTGCTTCAGCTTCCACTGCACTGGGAAGCCAATTCCTGCTGCCATCAGGGCTGTATCTCTTATCAAGTCTACTTTTAAGTCCTTCCATGCCCGGGAACGTGCAAAACTCATGCAAAACTTCTGGAGAGCTCAGCAGCATTCAAAGGAGAATGATGCTTATCTCCCATATGTGGTGACTTGGGAGTAACTGATGTGGAAGGGGGAGGCATTCTGTGCACCATTTTCTGTGCTAGGCACCGTCTTCAGAGGCAAAGGATTCAGGCAGAGCAGAATTTCTCTGCCAGGAGGTTGAACAGCCATCCAAAGCAGATTTTTCATTAGAAAACAGGCAGCATTCTACCCCTGCACAAAATAATTCATTCTATTTCTCCTTCAGCCTCCCTTGAATCCACCTCAGTCAATAATATATATATTTATTTAGGTGATTTATAGCCCAGTCTTCATTAAAATTATCCCAGAGCAGGATGTAAAAATTGGTAATACATAATAATACAATATAAAAAAACTAAACCACAGCAATAAATCAAAAGTACATCATAGCACCAAAAGAGTGACAGACCATTGCCTCCAGTCAGTTAAGCAAATGCTTGACTAAGTAATGTCTTTACAAGTTGCCTAAAGCACTCACCATTGAAATGTACCACAATAATAGGGGTGAGGAGGGCTGTGTAGCCTCATAGAGAACCACCTGAGGCCACATTGCGGAGCATTGTCAGGCTTATTAAATAGATATTTTCAGCAACCTGCAGGTACTCTTCAGGACTTGAAAGCTTAGTCCTAAGCCTACCTTACTTAAGGAAAAATGCTTCATGTAAATGTAACTGTTTTATTTCCCGCAGGAATGTTGGAATGGGAGCCTGCTCCATGTTCTCCCGAATTGGTGGGATCATCGCTCCTTTTGTTCCGTCTTTGGTTTGTACCAATTTTTCCTTCTCTTACCCACACCTTCCCCCAACTGGACAGTAGCAAAATGCAAAGTACATTTTGCGTGGGTTCAATTTGGCTTTGACTCTGACGTTCAGAATTCTTGAAAATTGCCAGGTGTGTGGGACAGTTGGCTTTGGGGTAGACACGACTTTTGCTGGCTGATGCAACTTTGAAGAGTCCTAAACTCCCCTTGCACACGATAAAGCTGTAGTGATAGTTTCCTGTGAATAAAGAGGCGTGTGAGAGAAAGGGATAGGGGAGGGGAAAGGCAATGCAGAGGTGCCTAAGCATTCAAGTGGGCCACCTGCAGCTGGTGGACCTGTTGAACATAGATGAACAAAGCCACCTTGTAAAGGCTCAGTCCATCGGCCTATTTAGTCAAGTTCTCCCTGCTGTGCTTGCCAGCAGCTCTTCAAGAATGTTGCCATCTGAGATCTTTTAGAACCGGAAATATTGGTGAGAGTGTGTGCTCTCTCAGTTGAGCCCTGCACCCTCCCCAATGTGGCTGCTTCATTGACTGTTCTACTGCCTCTCGTTGGCAGCTCTCCCTGTTCATATTTGTGAGAGGAGAGTGGGAGCCAGAGCTCCTTCAGAGAGTTTTTGTAATAGTTTGTCATGAGAGTTGTTCTGTTCCTTCCACCCTTGATCCTGACAGGTGTGGCTAGGGCATAGATGTCTGAGTCTGGTTCTTCTATCTCCCCTCTCTTCCGTACTATCCCTCTCTCCAGACTCTGTTTTTGTAACTGTGCTCTTGCACAACCCAATTTTTGTTGTCTCTGCATGCATAATTTGGGGTCAGTTCACATGACCAATAGGGACGTGGGTGGCGCTGTGGTCTAAACCACTGAGCCTTTTGGGCTTGCCGATCAGAAGGTTGGCGGTTCGAATCCCCGCGATGGGATGAGCTCCCGTTGCTTGGTCCCAGCTTCTGCCAACCTAGCAGTTCGAAAGCACACCCAAAAATGCAAGTAGATAAATAGGTACTGCTCCGGCGGGAAGGTAAATGGTGTTTCTGTGCGCTGCTCTGGTGTCGGTGCTCCATTGCACCAGAAGCGGCTTAGTCATGCTGACCACATGACCCGGAAAAATTGTCTGTGGACAAATGCCGGCTCCCTCGGCCTGTAAAGCGAGATGAGCGCTGCAACCCCAGAGTCGTCTGCGACTGGACTTAACTGTCAGGGGTCCTTTACCTTTACCTTTTTCACATGACCAGTAGATGTGTTGAAGATGTGACTCATGCTGTTGTGTGTGGTTGTTTCGCTGCAGTTGCAGCCTGTAAGTGGCCCAACGTGTGCTTTGCCAGTGCAGAACAGCTGAAAGAAGATTGAATAGCTGTTATGTCCTTGCACCATCATTTCATGATTAACATGAACATATTTGAGCCCTAGCTACTACTGCTGCTGTTTGTTATATTTGTTCTTTCTTTTCTTTTCTTTTTTTACAGAAATCTGTGCAATGGTCTCTGCCATATATTGTGTTTGGTGTGGCGGGCTTGTTCGCTGGTCTTCTGAGTCTGTTATTGCCAGAAACCCTAAATAGCCCCCTGCTGGAGACGATATCTGATCTACAGGTTTGCTCATATCGGCGGCTAGGAGATGAAGCTGTTTCGCTGCAAACAATGGAAAGCTCACGGGTATAAACCTTTGCCAGTTCCCCTCCTGTTACAAAAGCTGTCAAGTTGAATAGGAAGTCCCAGCTTCTTTAGGGTTATGTGGTGTCTGCCACTGCAGACGGGCTCCAAGGAGAAGATATTAAATATTTAGTTGTGCCTTTTAGATATGTTAACTGCTAGGCAAATGACTACATCCCAGACAAATAGCCACTTTCTCTCTGGCTGCTAGCTTTAGATCAGAGCCTGCTTCCTCCTTTATTTCAAAGGATCACAACTGTTACCTATTCATTCTTCTCATCGGCCCCCCCAAAAGAATATTGAGTTGGAGAGAAACAACAGGAGGCCTTCATGCTGTTGAACATGTGAAGACAGCATTTCCTAGAGGAAGGGGAGCAGCCACCATGAAGGAACTGTGTTCTGGCATGCTTATTGTGTCTACAAATGTCCTATCCTACCCAGCAACAAGAAAGAGAAAGGTCGAGCCCCAAACCCTCTGTCAGCAATGAAGGAAGCAAAATTGACTGGCAGCAGGGTTTGGCTGCCATTTTATTGTCGATCATAGCTGTGGAAGTTTTGGAAGGAGAAATCAGTGGTGCCAGATATGTTGAGCGCTTCTCTCCCTTGACTTAAGAGTACAAAGTGATAGCCAGTTCAGGAAGAAATGCAGTCACTTGCCTGCTCTGTGCTTTGTAAAAGTCAGTGGCTTCTTATTCTTGATTATAAGAGGCGAGCCTCAAAGGTGCCATAATCGTGTTGCCCAGGTTGTCCTGTTTGCAGCGATAGTAATGACATTTTAATGTTCTTTATAGAGTGCTGAAAACACTATGCTTTATTTCTTTATTTCGTAAGATTTATACGCTCCTTTATTAGGGGGTGGGGGGACAGCTTCAAAACAGCTGATAAAGAGAATGATCCACTTTAGTATTATCCCATATGGAGGTTTGGGTTGAAGCTGGGTTATAAAGGCCTGGTGGAAACTGAACATAACATGACCTAGTGAATAGTCTTGCAAGGCTGAAATTAATCATCTGAAACATTTTACTCGAAACTTGGTGAAGGATAGCTCTGATATCAGAATCTCATTTTCCTTCTAGTCTGACCACGATAGTTCAGCTGGGAGTGGAAGTGAAGATGAAGAGTTCTATGA
This sequence comes from Podarcis bocagei, assembly GCF_964188305.1. NCBI lineage: Eukaryota > Metazoa > Chordata > Lepidosauria > Squamata > Lacertidae > Podarcis > Podarcis bocagei. The sequence goes on along the minus strand of NC_138143.1, from coordinate 43,433,114 downwards.
TGCTGATGAAGAGACTCAAATGATCAAGTGATGGATAAAACACTTCTGTTAAATGCTGTGTCCTTTATGAATTATCCAGCCAGCTTTATCTGAACAAACCTAAAAGCCAGGAGCAATCAGTGAGCAGAAGAACCGTACTATTGTGTCTGCTTTTAGGAGAAAAGTAGGACACCGTTGACAGCTCTTGCAAATAGGATGACTGCTTGTCAGTGACAGCTCTGGCAGATGTAGACTGCTCCTGATTTATAGACAAGGAAGGCATTTGCAGGATACGCATTGTCTGACAGCACTTGTGAATCCTAAAAGCGGCCCCAACGTTTAGCCAGCTCTCTTCTGCATCTATTGCAGGTTTTTCCCTTGACTTGTTGGAAGTGGTCTGTTTGTTAAGCTTGGATTTTATGCTACCCTGGTGAAACTTGATTGTGGAGAGGCATTGTTAACTATTTAGTGGGGGAAATGTGAAGTACTGCAAGATGTGGCAATTTTGCTGTCAATGCAATTCCTGGTGGTTCTGCATTGTGTGTGATTTTAATCTTGGGGTAATGCAGAAAGGGGATCAGGCATGGTTCTATATAACAGAGCAAGACTGCAGAGACCTGTAATACAGACCAACTGATTTAAAAGGCGACCGAATCACAGTAATGGTGGATTCACAACTTCATTTTTAAAGTTTTTATTTTAACTTGCCTTTGTTGACCTGTTACGTTGCCTCTTTTGGATATTTCAGTGCCATTTGTCATGTATACCTTTGGTGAAGGAGTCATCAAGGTGAGATAACTCATTCTGCTTTGGGCTTACCCTTGCCTTACAAAACAGTAGGAGCAATTGCTTCTTGCTGGTTAAATGGAAGGGAAGTCTAGCAGGTGTTGCTAATTTGGATTCAATCTGTGTTTGGTTTCTCCTTGTCAAGGGACTACAGCTTTGTGTTTACAAGGAAACTTTTCCTTTTTCAGACGTATGTGGCTGTGTGTAGCGCTAGACATTTCTTCCTCCCCTTTAGAAAGGAGCAACTTGAGCTGCACAATAATCCACTCAGTGCCATCTCCTTCGTGCTTCAAGCATATTGATACATCGTCTCCCTTTCCCCTCCTGTATTTAAATGGGAGAGAAGAGACTTGAGGCCTGAGATGGGAGCTCCTGAAAGCTTTTCCAATCACCACCTGTGACTGCAAGGCAAGGGTGGTTGTGGCTCCATTGAAAGGTTTCCTACTGCTCCTGCAGTCATCGTCTTCAGTGGGTTCAGTCTTAACGGATTCAAGATTGCACCTAGATACGAAGCAGGTATCGCTGCCTCTCTCAACTTGGGGAAGATCTGAGAGCTTCCGTTTTGAACCGAGCTCCACATTTGAAACAGATATGTGCCTAACACTAACTAGGTAACAATGGTCAATGGCCTCTGGGCCAGCAGTTCTTGGTGCTTTAGATACTTCTTTGGTTTCCTATCTTGAGGCAGGAAACTGGAAGACATGGTCTAGGTTAGGAGATCTTTTCCAACCACGGTAGTTGCTCCAAATTGTTTTTACCAAAACTAAAACAGCAGTAGGAGGCCCATCTGTGCTGGCAGGTTTCTCCAAGACTAACTGAAGCTCATGCTCCACTTTATAAAGGGACCAGTCTTCACAGGATCAACTTCTTTTTAATCAATCCAGACTCACAGACTAGAAGGCATTTTTCTACTACATTTTGTGTCTAAAATATTCATGTTCCTGGGCAGGGACTTGATGTTTGGTTGTTTCACTTTTGACTCAAGTCACAGGAGATCTGATAGCATTTTGTTTTTCCCAGGTAGCCATTTGGTTTCGGGAGAAGCACATTTTCCTGGCGTTTGTTGAGAAAGCAATACTCCTGCCTAGGACTTAGCTCCAGTTACGAAGGCCAGGCTGAGCTTGTATGTGTTTCATGGGCACCTATTGACAAGTGAACAGCAGCAACGCATTCCACTTTCCTTTTGCTCAAAATATTTGATACATTAGCGTTTTTCATCATAGTTTCCTTTTAGTGGGGAGGTCTATTTCTGAGCTTTATATTCCTCCCAATATGCAAACACACTGTAAGGACAGGGAGAAGGAGCAGGCAGTGAGCACAACACAGCTCTCCTCCCTCCCACCCCTTCTGTAGCTGATGGGCTTCGGTTCGTTCAAAGCCATTTGCTCCTAACAAATGCAGGAGGGCAGGGGAGACGGGGGGGGAAATGTTGTTGGAAAAGTAGAAAGGCTTATGAAAGTTGTCCCTTTTTTCAGGGTCAGAAGCTCAGTCAGAGCTATGAGGTTTCAGAAAATCCCTCCTCCTGAAATTGAAAAGTGGTGCTATCCTTTTGTCTTTTCATTAAGATAAGCTGCTTTAAGAGTGCAGTGAGTGCTAGGGTCAGACTACACCAGAAAGGAGAGAACTTGGAAGCCTGAATGCTTACTAGGGATAAAATCCTGTTGAAATTAGAGGGACACGCCTTGGTAAGTGTGCGTAGAATTGCACTGTAAGGGAAAATGCTTTTTCAGATTCAAATAAAAATCTGGATTCGTAGGTTTTCCTTCTTGTGTGCAGGTCCTCTTTTAACTGGTTTGTCCTTTGACCTTTCCTCATCAGTTCAAACAGACAGTCTGCTTAAAGAAGTTATTGGGAGCCTAAAACAGGTCCAATATATAAAAACCCTTTAAAATGGGTAAATCATGATCAGTGATGTAGTGATGCTACTATTGAGCACTTTAAAATCCTCAAATGATCGTTTTCTTTGCTTCATTTAGTAGCTGAAGATAATGCTTTCGTTGCCGTATAATACACCTTTAAATACTAAATTCACGTGTGTGTACACACACACACACACACACACACACACGCCTGGATTAGTAAATGATCTGGCACAGTGGAAATGGAATGCCTTGCCTGGAAGCCAGGAAGGAATGTCTTGATGGAAGAAGGCAGGCCACTTGCAGGTAGTTTTCTGTTAGTTTTTCAAAGCCCAGGAAGGAAAGCCTTAGTAGAAAGGAGCACTCTCAGGCCAAACAAGAGTATGTGCTCACTTTCCTCCCTTTGCATGTCTTGAGAGGAGCACTTTTGGATGTCATTAAACCTTTTCACTGGAGGCATTGTTACAAAGCAATAAAGTACTGCATATGAGAAACTTACTGGAACACCATCTGAATGGGAGATCCAGGGAGGACCACTTCCGAAGCCTATTCACCTGTGTCTTCTCCTAGCCTGACTATTTTTAGACGGCTGTTCCAATTCATTAAATCTAACATAAGAAAATGAACTTTGGTTTCTCTTGCTTAAAAAACGAAACTGTACACAATGTTTAGGACTTCATAAGCCCTGATACAGGTAAACTGTTGTAGAGTCCCATTGAATGGAATTCTGATGACTGCAGTCCCACTGTATATATGAACCAGTCCTCAAGGTGAGAACTCTCTGGGAGGAATGAGAAGGTTTGTTTTTTCTCATAAGCACTTTAATGTCTCTGGAAGGATTTATTACTTTGCAGATAGCACCTAGCCAAAGAAATAAATGTCGAGATCTCGAAAAAGGTACATTTTTATTGTGTGGATATCTAATATAGCCACGGCTTAATGTTAGCCAAATCTGGAGCAGGATAGTTGACTGGAAGAGCAAGGTGCAGAGCTGGCTCTTGAGGGGAAGCTCAAACTGGTTACAGCCAAATCAATCCCTGGAATGTCTGCTTTAATCGGTCACAGATAAATTTGCTCCTTTGGGGGCATGTTCAGTACGTGGCTAAAGGGCAAACTCATTTAGGAGCTCACAGCTTCTTCAAGTTACCCCAAATATATACATATATTAGGGACCAATTTAAGGAACTTGATGCATTAAATGCTATCGGTTGCTGTTTTGTCACACAAATGGTACTGCACTTAAAAAACAAAACAAGACCCCTTGCCAACAGATGAAGGGGCTTGACTGGGTAGTATCAGATTGACTGGTGGGATCAGATTCAATCTGCAGCTACTGTACTTCGCCGGAGCTTGCCATTCTTAACCCTAAATGATAAGCTATTCAGAGATTTTAATTGTTTTTTAAAATGTTTTATTAGTTTTTTATACAAAATTTGACATTGTTCAGTTCACATTCAATATAATAATTTCTTACGTTTTGACTTCCCATCCTTACGTCCGTGATGCTCCTATTGTAATCCTTTATCTGCTGCCATAGCTACCATTTATTTTCTGTTATATTGTAACTTGCATTACAATAATTTATTTCTTCTCCTTCCCTTGCCTGGAATTCAAATCCTGCTCGCGATTTCATTTGACTGTAATTTTTCTTAAATAGTCCAAAAAGAATCACCACTCTTTGACAAAATTTCATCTTTTTGATCTCTTTATTTTTGCTGTCAACTTCGCCATCTCAGCATAGTCCAATAACTTTCAAATCCATTCTTCTTTTGTTGGAACTTCTCCTTCTTTCCACTTCAGAAATGTTAATTGTAACTCATTCAAAGATGTCTGTGGAGCCAGTGCAGAGATTTTATCCTGAAGGTGCTTTTATGAACGGTAAATGCTGTTATGTTTCGTAATCCAGAATTTGGGGCACTGAATACAGGAAATATATGGGCATGTACACTTCTTAACACATGTGAAAAGAGACTCTTGCTATCAAATGTATTTTGTGTGTTGCTAAAATCATCGTCTTGTTCTATAATGGTAAAGGTGTAACTTCCTATGTACTGCATTCCTATACATGCTAGTCCTGTCCTTTTAAATATGTTTGTGTCACAGTTGAGTATGCTTTTGGTTCAGATGTGTTTTTGTTTTGTTTCCCCAGCTCCCCATCCTCACATTTGCAAGATTAATTGCTGAATTTTAAAAACTAAGAGGCAGGGTGTAGACAAAGTTTAAGAAAGTTGAATGCAATCTGTGAGAGCTTTGTTTCCAAAGAACTTTACATACATTATTCCATTGCATTCAACAGGTTTTTGACCCAGAGACAAAAATTAACACCATGAGCAGCAACCCCGTTTTCAAGTCAGCTTCTGATCTCTCAGAAAGGCGACACTCTTGCCTGAAAATATTTATTCGCATCATTTGGCTTCAGCCCCATATAATAACAGTATATAGTAGAATTAAAACAGTAATTCACTAGGGAAACCTTTGCCCCACTGGAAATGTTAATGATCTTTGAAAACTGTATGATTATAATTTTACATACCTATGTAAACTCATTAGGACAATTTTACTTGTGTAGGATTTGGCTTGTAGTCTGAGGGTTTAAGATATTTTCCTGTGTTGGAAAGCTGTAAAACTGCCTTTGATTTGCACAATCTGTGTAACGTGTGTTTGACTTACTTTGTGCCTTTTCCCTCTTTTCCCACTTCCAAAACCTCAATAAAAACAAGGCCATCTGCAATATTGCCTACCCAGTTTTATGCTGATTTATCCACCTGCCTGCTGCTAGCACAAGGAGTGATTTCTTTGAGACCAGATATTTATACCCATCCCTGCAAGGAATGACAAGGTAGAAAGCAGTTCCATTTAGAGTGACACCATCCCAGAGGGCTTGGGAAGCTAGAACTGTCAGTGTGAATCAATACCTTCCCCTCGATATGCTGCAAACTGCTGCTCACAACAGGCTGGAGCCACTGAAATGAGAAGATTGGCTTAGCATCACAGCTGGAGTGAGGATGAGCAGGGCTAGAACTACAGCTAGGAACTTGCTGGTATACTTTAGAATTTAGATATTCTAGGGAGAAGATGGAGCTTGACTGCAGGATTAAAAATGTACTAAAACTCTGAAATCGTAAGAATCTTAATGTGGCTAATGTTAACTGATTGTCAGGTAAGGCACAAGTTCTGCCATAAGCAGAATAGGGATTGATAAGGGGGGAATCAATACTAATAGACAAAATAAAAACCAACAAATTGCCACCTGAGAGTTCTGAAAGAACTCCAATGTGAAATTGCTGAGCTTGTGTGTCAGATCAGCCTCCATACCTGTGGACTGGAGAGTCACCAATGTAACACAGTTTTTTCAAATGGGATCTGCCTGAGAGGATCCTGTATATGATAGGCTGGTTAGTTTAACTTCTGTCCTAAGAAAGCAGGTGGAGAGTATTGTTAAAGATAAAACAACTAAGCATATAGAAGAATAAGCCTGACTGAAGCTGTGCTCGCCCATGTCTACCTTTGTCTTTCTCAGGATCTGACACTGTTTTGATGACCCAAAAGCTCTGAGAGCCCACTTTGTTGTCTCATGGTAGTTTGCAACACCACCTCTGGCGGCCATGTGTCCTGCAATGACAACATCCTTACAATTTTATTGTATGTATGTGTGTATGATTTTCTCCCAAAGCAGTTCCCATCAGTGGAAGAGAAGCCCTGCCATCAGACACACAAGGAAAGAATGCTTCTCAAAAAGCAAGTTACACTTATATGGGAAAGGAAGGAGATCAGTTCTTCAAGGCCAGTACACAAGAGCCAGGTTATAGGAGAGCATTTATATCTGGTTCAGGCCAGTCTGCCCTTTCCTTGTCTACATGGCAGCTTATAGCTCTTGTTCCTTTGGCCAATGGATGGGTCCAGGGCGTTCCTTCCCGTTGCTTATGGAGTTGCTTATTTCTCAGATGGGTGAGACCAGATGAGTCTCCTTGTCTTAAAGTTATTTAAGTAAGTACTTATGCAGTGATGGTAAGATGCGGCTGGTACGAATGTCTCTATAATAAAAGACACTGGGAAGCCCATTCTCTGTTGCTTCTACTTGTCCAGAGTCCCAGGGGCATTGCCTCTCTTCCTGTGTCGGCCTTCAAGGACAGGGCGAGGGGAGGGCATGACATCGAGTCCTCTGGTGTTTAGGCACTTTGAGTTTAGCTAGACATCCCATCGGGGAGGCAAGAGTGTCGAGGATTCATTGGCAATAAAAGTTGGGGTCCTGGCTAGATCCAGCTGGCGCTCAGGGATTCCTGAACAACCTCTCTGCTGCAATAATTCATGCACAGCAAGTTGCACTTGCAGACCCTTGCAAAGTGGTGTGGTCTCTTGCAAGCATTTCCCAGAGTGTGGCCATGGCATGAGTTCATGAAAGCAGCCGGGTTCCTGCTTTCTCCCAGCTCTTGCCCTCTTGCATTTGTGTGCCTCCATCCGGAGCTTGGTAAGTTTTTGTTTGGTTTTTGCATTGTCTTGTGAGCTGGTGCTTAAAGAATTCCTTGGGTTTCTATTGGGTAATATTTGCATACTGCTGTGTAATATTTGCATACTCTGCTCTGTTGACTCAGCTGTTTTGAAAATTCCAAGGACCTTTTCCAAGGTGAGCTCACAATCTTCTAGCAAACTTCTCTTGATGCTGTTGTCTTTGATTCCAAATACCAGCTGGTCGTCTAGGGTTGCCATATTACCCAAAACTTTTGGGGGAACATCTGCCCCCCAAAACCAAGTTGTTGGCCCACTGATGAGGGCATCTTGTCAAAAGACCCTCCCAAACTGGGAGATGCCCTTCTGATGATGCCCACAAGGGAGAAGGCAAGCCATTTCCCTCCAAGCCTCTAAGGTGGCCCTGACGACAATCTTTAAAAATGAATCTAACCATGATATGGTTCCCCATGTTTCTAAATTTTGAGGGATAGCAAAAGAAGCAGAATGGTTTTCCTGGACAAACCAGAAACCAATAATCTTCCCGGGCGCAATTTTCCTGCCCAATTCCTGGACGTGTCCAAGAAAACCAGACTTATGGCAGCCCTGTGCAGGACTCCGTTAACTCTCCTTAACGACATGTATTGCTTAGTGGCCTGAGATCAGTCACAAAACTCTAAAGAAGTTCTCTCCCTGCAATAGCATTCTGAACATGCAGCATTCAAATGTTCAAATTCTATGTCCTTTTCAAGGTGTTTCTGAGAGGAAGTTATTTGTTTGTTTTGGTTTGTTCTTGTTTTTATTATGTATTTTGTGCTTTTATGCTGTGGAACTCCCTGAGATATTCTGATGAAGGGCAATATACAAATTTAATAAATAACAAGAGACCATATAACACCGGTCCTGAAAGACCTACAGTGGCTCCCAGGACGTTTCCGAGCACAATTCAAAGTGTTGGTGCTGACCTTGAAAGCCCTAAACGGCTCTCCACCTCCATCGTTCTACCCGGACACTGAGGTCCAGCTCCGAGGGCCTTCTGGCGGTTCCCTCCCTGCGAGAAGCCAAGTTACAGGGAACCAGGCAGAGGGCCTTCTCGGTGGTGGCACCCGCCCTGTGGAACGCCCTCCCATCAGATGTCAAGGAAATAGAATACATCTGAAGGCAGCCCTGTTTAGGGAAGCTTTTAATGTTTGATGTTTGATCGTGGTTTTAATATTCTGTTGGAAGCCGCCCAGAGTGGCTGGGGAAACCCAGCCAGATGGGTGGGGTATAAGTAATAAATTATTATTATTATTATTATTATTATTATTATTATTATTATTATTATTATTATTATTATTAACAACAGCAACAACACTCCAGTTCTAGTTTCATTTGTCTACATCTCGGTGGCAAGAAATCATGCTCTCTCTCTGAATACAGATTTAGGATGAACTCATTTTATTTTATATCTAAGCTCGCTTTCCCATTTAGCTTTATTGCTCTGCCCGAAGATAAATTTTGCAACCTCCAAAATCTTTGCAGGGCTCCCAGGAGAAGTCTTACTCCAAAGAAGAAATCACCTTTTTACAGTGGTTGAGACTGACCTAGCAGTAACAATCTATAGGGCAGATTTAGGTGTGTTGTTTAAAGAAACAAACAAACCAAAAAGCACTGGAGGCCCAGTTGATGGAGCTGACAAATATTGATCTACCGCCGTCCGCAGCAATGAAGAAGGCCTTGGTACATGACTTTGCTGCTGTCACAACGAATTAGCGACAACATGGTAAAGCTCTCTCTGTTTGCAAGCCTCCATCCCGTGACTCATCCAATCATTAAAAAGAAAAAATGATGTGCGGCACATCCTCAAAATAGCCAGGTCAAACATGCTCCTTTGCTATTTATAGAATGAATTGCATACTCCATGACGGAAGACTGCACAGTGTAGTAAAACTGAAGAACAGGACCTTCGGTTACAGAACTCAGTCTTTGGTAAGGTGTGGGCAGAGCTCCAAAATTCAAGTTATTAAAATAGCCTGTGAGGCTTTAAAATTCAGTCCCCTAACAATTAAAAGAAGCTAAGTAGTACAGTGGGGGTGAGAATGGGGGTGATAAGTGTTCCAATATGGTTCTGTTGTCGGGAACACGTCTCACTTTCGGGGGGGGGGATGGGATAAAAAACAATAAAAACAGGGTGGTTTTTGACATCTATTCTGTCTCCAGCCTACCCTGAAAAGTTGTGAGAATGCAATATCTATGCTGGAGAGAGGGCAAAATACCACCATGCTAAGAGCTTGACTTACAGAAATCCCTTCCTTACATTTTCTTATGTCTTAAAGCCAAAGTAGACGCAACATCAGTGAACAGAATCTACTGGGGTTTTGTTTTGTTTTAAGTGTTAATGGCAACAATAGCTGTATGTTTTGTCCAGCTTGGGGGGGGGACAGCTTGAGGAAGGCGTTTTAATAAGGAAAACAGCATGAAAGAATTAACCCCCCCCCCCGCCCCATGCTAAGATCCCAATGCAAGTCCCCCCTCTATACACAGGTGCTATGGACACTTTAGAGTTTAGCAAATTGTGGTGATCCTGTTCTTAGATCTCTGGCATTAAAGGTGCCTTGAAAGTAATACAAATGTTATCTTTTCAAAGTTGCAGGAAATGGTAGTACGCCACCTGGGCTTTCGTGGTATTCCATAGCAGTCCATACATTTCCCCCCTTTGCTGCACATTTTTGCCAGGTATACTGTCTTTTCCAAAGGTAAAGGTAAAGGACCTCTGGAAGGTTAAGTCCAGTCAAAGGCGACTCTGGGGTCACAACGCTCATCTCGCTTTCAGGCCGAGGGAGCCGGCGTTTGTCCACAGACAGCTTTCCAGGTCATGTGGCCAGCATGACCAAGCCGCTTCTGGCGCAACGGGACACTATGACGGAAGCCAGAGCACACAGAAACGCCGTTTACCTTCCTACCGCAGTGGTACCTATTTATCTACTTGTACTGGGCTGCTTTTGAACTACTAGGTTGGCAGGAGCTGGGACAGAGCAACAGGAGCTCACTCTGTTGCAGGGATTCAAACAGCCAACCTTCTGATCAGCAAGCCCAAGAGGCTCAGTGGTTTAGACCACAGTGCCATCGGCGTCCCTTTTCCATAGGAAGCACCCCTATACCAAGTCAGATCATTGAGCCATCTAGCTCAATATTGTCGACACTGGTTGGCAGTGTATCTTTAGAAATGTATCTTGTCCGGACAGGCAAAGGTTTGGGTGTGTGGCTTTCAGCAGTGGGAGGAAAAGACCACAGGTGAGGCAGAAGGACTTAGTCTTAGAGACTGGAAAGATAGGCATCTGACTTTCAGCCCTAAGGTGGATTCTCTACATATCACTCTTCCTCTAGTCTTGCAACCCACATCAATCTGTCTCGTGACCAAAACATCAGAAGTGAGCTAGGGACAAGAACAGCCAACTCCAGTCCAAATGTCTTGGGTGGTTGAGGCATGGAAGCTGCAGGAACCCCCTGTGTGCTAATACTTTTTTATTTGCAGATGTTTGGGTCTTCCCAATCCCTTGTGACCCTGCAAGAATATCCAGTGAAGAGACTGCAAGCTGCCAAGCCAAGCCCAACTGTTCGGAGTGAATCTCTGGCCTTGTGCACCACACGCCTCTGACGCAAGCTTTTGCAAAAACAAACAACCGCTTCGATTGATAAAGAGCCCGATCAATTGTTTTCCCTTCCTGAGCAATTTGTGGTGGGTGTGCTTCTCTTCGTTTGGGGCGCTGGCAGCTAACGAGAGGCGGCTTAGTCTGTGTTTACAGTCAAGAAAGGCGAGCGGCTGGCAGGCAAGGCCCAATTGGTGTGGCATTTACAGTCAATACTCGCAGGAGGCAGAAAGGAGAGAGAAGGAGCAGAGGCCTTGCACTGCAACGCCAAAGCGTAGAAAACCAAGACCTCTGTTGCGGGGGGGGGGGAGGTGGAAGATGATTTATTTTGCAAACGATATGGGCAAGAGAGCTTGACTGAGCAAGGAAGTGTCTTGTGGCAGTCAGCAATGGCTGAGAAAGTGCGCTGCTCTTTCATAAAAGATTAGCCTTTTCTGAAACTCTTAAGTCTGCACATGTTAAGATTGTTTGCATTTTTAAAAATGGAAACAATCAAACCCGTTTTCTTTTTGGAGGGGGTCGGACTGGGAATGTCCTTAAGTGCTGAGCTGCGCGTGGGTGCTGTAATGCGGGACAAAAAGATTTGCTTTCCTTCTCCATATGCAGGAAAAGCAAGGTTTCTAATGAAATAGAAAAAGCGCATGTGAAAACCCCGGGATTGTGGCCCCGCGTCAGTGTCAAGAAAGCCCTGCAGGCACAAAGGAATTTCCTTGGAGATCCGTGGAAGACAAGTCCTTGCCATGAAACCCCTCGCAGAAGAAGCTGTAGAGCAATACATTCAGAATAAGGTAAGGGACATTGTGGCTCTTCTGTTTGCAGAGGTTCGGAATTCTGTTTTCATGTGTATGAGGCACAACCAGTGTGGTTTTTTTCAGCGGGGGAGCGCAGGGGGTCGCACACCCCTCAACATTTTATGAATCTAGGTTTGGCCTCATTGAGGGGCAGTATTTCAATATGAGTAGAAAAATGAGAGGACCCCTAAACATTTTTAATAGGGAAAAAAAAGCACTGGGTAGAACTCTCCAGGTAAAGTACCAACTGAATGAAATTTTGGGAAGGATCAACAAAAACTAACCCGGGAATGTCTCCTGCTCTGAAGTACCCAATCTTGGATCCACAGTAAAACCATTATGGACAAATGCAAGAGGATCTGTTTTTATTCTGTCTGCTGGAGCCAAAGAGGGCAGATGCTCTCTATGGAGAGATACGAATGGCTAGAATAATTTGGCGGGGGGCGGGGGGGGTTCCTTCAAATTCTCTTAACTGTAGGAAGCCTTTCTTCCTTAACTCGTCTGCAGAGGCAGGATTTTAACGTGGAAAATTGCAGAGTGAAAAGCCCCTTCCAGAAGCACTGCAGATCCAAGACACCTTCTGTCCACAGCTGCACTTACATTTTCAAAACACGTGGGAAATATTGTGCTGTCGTGTCTAATTTGGCCCTGATTTTCTCAGTAGCTACTCAAACTGGGCATTAACAGAAGGATGCTTTGGGCTTGTCCATGTTTGGGCATTATGTAGCTGTTAATCCACTTTGCCCCATCAAATTGGACACTCTACATCCACACGTATTTGAGTCTGTATATGAGAAGCAGCTTCATTCTTCCTCGTGTTTTCGTTTGTGTTTTCCCCCACCTTCTGATTTCTTGATTTCTTGATGCACAGCTTGTTCTTCTTGTTTTTTATATAGTCGCACAAGAAATCTAATTGACTTTGACCCTGCCCATGATATAATTAAGTATAGTCAACACAATGTAATAAGGGATTATCAACAAACAAAACTTCGCCCCAGTGAGAAGACACCTCTTGAGAAGGAAGGAACACTGTTCTTGTTGGTTTTTTTACAAAAATCCCCACCCTGAATTGGAGGGCAGCAGGCAACTAGAGTATATTAAAAACAGGTCTGAAAAGCACGGATTCTCATACAGTTCACAGATGCCAGAAATTTGATATATAGGGCAATAAAGATGAGTTCTGAAGCATCTTAATGCCTAAAAATTGTAAATTTTATGATGTGAACTGCCGTGAGATCTACAGATGATGGGTGGTATATAAATTCAAAATAATAATAATAATAATAATTTCATTGCAGCTGACACTTTCATGGGCAAAAGTCTGCTTTGCCAGATGCATGAAGTGTAACCTAAGTGTATAAACCTTGAGGGGAAAGGGGGGGGGATCAATTTTTTGTTTCGTTTTTACAAAAGGCCAAGCAATTCAAGTGATAGCTTTAGATGCTTCACAATACAATGAAGAACACAAACGAATTTAAAAGTCCAGCCGAGTAAATGTAAGATCCAGTAAATTTGGGTGTAACTACTCATAATTGAAGACAGGAGCACCTGGCGTGGTCTGGTCCAGGGGGTCACAAAGAGTCGGACACGACTAAACAACAACTCAGAATTAAGCATAGGAAGCTCTGCCGTGTAAATAATACCTAAAGGGGGACAACCCTTTAGATATTTCCCCAACCCAAAAGATTTGGGGAGGGGAGGGAAGTTCCGTTCTACAAACAGAATCCTTCCACTAGCAGAACTACTGAACTGGACAGCGCCCTCTGAACTGGAATTCCCGTGCCATTTGCGTCCAGACTCACATACATGTGTACATGCGCACACAGCAAGGTTCACCTAAATAATATGCCTTCCAGAAGGTCTGTGGTTCAGGAGCTTTGTTTGGTTAAGCTGTGGACTAGATGCCCCTTGGGGGTCTCTTCCGGCAGTCGTGGAGGAAGGGGCTTTGGTACCTGGGGGCGTCCCAATGGAGTGGCGCCCGCCTGAGCAATCACCCCAAGGGGGAGGTGCCTGACCGCAGCGATGTCAACCCCCCCAGGCTGGCACCTGAAGCAGACCGCCCTCCCCACCCCCTTCCTCCACCACTCCCTTCCGGGTCTACAATTCTCTGATTCTATATAGTCTGGAGTCCGAAAGAATATAGTAGGAATGTTGGGTTTTGTCTGCAGGTGGACCTGAGGCACCGAGCAGTGGCCAAAACCGTGGATGAAGTGCAAAAAATCATACAACGGCTTACCAACGAAATTAGCAACAAGGATTCTCGTTTCCAGGCAATTTCTAACTCTGGGATTCATAACGAAAACATGAAGGTAAGCATGCATGGGGTCTTTGGCTTGAACCAGGCCTTCTCGGTTGTGGCGCCCGCCCTGTGGAACGCCCTCCCATCAGATGCCAAGGAAATAAACAACTATCTGACTTTTAGAAGACATCTGAAGGCAGCCCTGTTTAGGGAAGTTTTTAATGACTGTTGTTTTAATGTTTTTTCCCCTCCATATTTTGTTGGAAGCCACCCAGAGTGGTTGGGGAAACCCAGCCAAATGGGTGGGGTGTAAATATATTATGATGGTGATGATGATGTGTGTGCACTGAGTCCACGAGCGATTCTGGACCCTCCTCCTCATGGGAGCACCACCTGTCCATTATAGACTGCAGGATTAAAGCTACACCTGCTGCCTCCGGCTCCTTGCTCTGGACTACAGTTCTGCAACCTTTAAAGGACAGTGGGAGGTCTGGGGGGTTGTGTGGGGAGCAGTTTGTGGGCAACCCGGAGTCGTGGAATGAAGGCGTAATTCAGAACCAAAGGGCAAGCCAGAAGACAGGACTGACGCACAACCAAAAGATGCAGGAAGAGGCTGGAACTCAGGAGGATTTCATTGTTTCCGGTTCATATCCTCAACCCCTGAATGGGCTTCTATTACCACTCGTATTCAGCCTTCAGTTACAATCAGAGGCATACTTCCTTGCAGGGGCGCCGACTTATAAAAAATATTGGGGGAGCCCGCGAAAGCTCATGAATAATAAATAAGCTCATGAATATGCAGATAAAGTGGCGCCGCCTCCTCGTGAGCGAATAGGGGAGAGCGTGCTGCGCCTATTAATCAGCTCCGAAGGAAATTGGGTGGAGCTTTTGCTCGGGAGGGAGGGCAGGAGGCATGCAGCCCGACCCTGTGCATCTTGGGCTGGGGGAGGGGCGGCGGTGGCGCTCTGCTGGAGGGGCGCCCGAGATTATTGGGGGGGGCAGAGCCCCCCAAACGAATTTTTGAGGGGGCTCGGGCCCCCTCAGGCCCCATGGAGTCGGCGCCTATGCTTCCTTGCAATTATTAAAACTGGAGCTGGATCTACGCAGACCTTTTTAACCTTATTAGAACGACATTAGATAGATCGTTCTAAAATGTCACAGGGCAGACTGGTAAATTTCTTTTTTTTTTTAATTGGTTTTAATTCATTTTATAACATCATACATTAAACCAAACAAAAAAGACATACATAACACATTCACACCAAAAAGAATACATAAAAAATTAAGAAAGAAAAATAATAATAAAAAGGACAAATAAGGAGAAGGAAAGAAAAGAGAAAAAAGGAAGAAAAGAAAAAAAAACTCTTAACATAGGACAACAACAGATTAACTACATTAACTACGAAACACATAACACTGACTGACTTCCCTTCATCTCGGTTTCGGAATGTGTTATAAAGTTTTTCTATCTGCAGTTTCTTCTCCTCAGACCATTCTTTACATCACAAGTGTTATATCGCACCTACTGTAATTTTTAGATTTTTTACCTCTGTTTCCATGTATGCCATAGGGCAGACTGGTAAATTTCAGACGTTCCTTACCTTGTTTTCCCTGTCAAATTCAGTTTCCCGGCTGCCAGTTCCTGGTTGCTCTGCAGCGCCCTCTGGTGTCACCTTTCAATGACGCATTATTAACGTTACAAGCAAAACGTAACATGCCCATCTATCTACGTTAGGAAAACCATTCCTTAACCCTTCCTTAATGTTATAACCCGTGAGCGTAGATCTGCCCTGGGTGTACCATAATGCCAGTGGAAATTGATTGAAGAGAATGGATGGTACCACTGGTGATACACGGATGCCTTTGGCCATAGAGATGCTCTACTGTGTACCAGAGAAAGTATGAGCTTCTGAAAAGAGTGAAGGAGATATACTACAGGTGATGGCAACTTAGGTCTGAGGCTGCAGTCCTTCTTAGCTGGGTGTGTGAATTCAGTAAGACGGAGCAGATAAGGTCAGTAGGAGCAGATATGGTTAGGAGCCTGCTGCTCACAACAGATGCTATCTGGTAGCCTCCTTGCATGTTGGTTATTTGCTGCCCAGACCCTTCCAGGTCTCGCTATTTCAGAGGCTGTAATAAAATACGACCTCCCCCATCTCCCATGTCCAGATGCTGTGGACTGCACAAAAACATCCGTGTTTTGTCAGTTTCTGCCACTGCGTAGCAATGATGCAATTATAGGCTGGTCATTTTCTTCTAAGAGATGTTGTGGGGCCTGGCAAGCTTTTGTGCAAGGTCGGGAGATGTGGAGAGGGTGGTCTTCAACATTCCTTCTACCTTGGCAATTCCATGATTTGATAAAGGTTCTCATTCTATTTAGTAAGTAAAACCCCTAAAACATCAACCCTTTATAAAGGAAGTTTTTTAATAACTCTTGCAAGCATCCGGAGAAAGGCACAGTTTCATATTTAGTGGTTGGAAGGCAGGCCGCAGGGAGAAAATGTTTCATTTCTGCAAATCAGCAACGGTTCTTGTCAACTGACTAAATAGCTACAGCTGAAGAGCTAAACTTTTTTTGAGAGAAACTTGCCTTCGTATCTTTTTTAATTTAATGTATTTGAATCCCACTTTCCTCCCAAAGAGCTCAAAGCGGTGTACATAGTTCTTACCATTAGTAACCTTAGGTAAAGGGACCCCTGACCATTAGGTCCAGTCGCGACCAACTCTGGGGTTGCTGCGCTCATCTCGCTTTATTGGCCGAGGGAGCCAGCGTACAGCTTCTGGGTCATGTGGCCAGCAGGACTAAGCCGCTTCTGGCGAACCAGAGCAGCGCACGGAAACGCCGTTTACCTTCCCGCCGGAGCGGTACCTATTTATCTACTTGCACTTTGACGTGCTTTCAAACTGCTAGGTTGGCAGGAGCAGGGACCGAGCAACGGGAGCTCAACCCGTCATTGCGGGGATTCGAACTGCCGACCTTCTGATTGGCAAGTCCTAGGCTCTGGTTTAACCCACGTCCCTTAGTAACCTCACAGCTAAGTTAACTCCAGGTGAATGCTTAGAGGGAGGGTGCAGCAAATGGTGATATCCAGGTAACACTTTAATTTACATGCATCCGTGAGAAGGGGCTGAACCTGCAGACCTCGGAATGGTGGGGGTTCTGAACAGAGGGCTTATTTAGACATCAGGCAGGCTGGTTCAGACTACCGAAACACTAGCAACATGTGAGTACTGATGATCATCATTACCAGCCCCAGGGATCAATATGGGTAGCAGGAAATCCCAGGGACCAGAGTTCTCCTTTGAAGTGCCCTTTCTACATTCCTGGCTTGGGGCGAGGTTAGTTTGACATTAACCAGCAGCCTTGGAGGTCACTGGCAGGGTCGCCCTTGAGATGACTGATGGAAATTGGGAAACCCATCAGGTCTAGGTGGCAAGCTGTGGGGCGGGGGGAGAGGGAACGAAATGTCCCAACAAGTCTCCAGACCTTGTGGCAAGGTGAGGGGGGAGCCAACAAATGCTGGCACCATTTCTCCCTTCTCCCTCACTTTTTCCTCACTTCAGTTCTTGGAGGTTGATACCCGTTTTCAGGAACGGCACTTGCAGCAAAGGGACACTGCATTTTAGTAGACTGGAGAAAGTTGTGAGGCTGCCACCACAAGCTGTTTTTCAGCATTGCAAAGCCTGCGGAGATGACTGCGGTTCCTGCTCTCTCGCTCTCTCTGCCCTGGGTCCCCCACCCACCTCTCTTGCAGGCAGATAAGGTAGAAAGAGACTGAACTGACATAGCAAGCAGAGACCACACAAGGGAAGAAAGTAGCTCAATGCCGTGTTTTCCTTGTTTCCCGAAGGATTGGACAAGGTGTGCTTCAGAGTGTTTTGAAGAAGTTCCATCTCCAGGCTGCAAAGCTGGCATCTCTCTGGATTTCACCCCGCCTAGTGATTTGCATTAACACCAGCCTGTGTTTTTAGTTAGCCAACTAACCGCCTTTTACTGCCTCTCTTCTGTCTACTTCTTTCCTTGCTGCCTCTCAGGATCAGCCAGCCTTACTGGCCAAGTGGTCAGCTCTGCTTCAGGGGAAGAGCACCTTCCACCCGTCTATCCAGGTACAAACACCTTGCATAGGTTCCCTCCAGGTCCCCTCATGTCTGCTTCCTCCCTTGATCACCACCACGCTCACTCCACCAACTACCCTAACTCACCTCTGCCCTAGCCAAGCCCTCCCAAAATGTATGAAAGCACAAAGTCATGCTTTTAAGTCACCTGCTGCCTGAGAAGTCTCACCTGAAGAAGGGGGCTTCACATTTTGCTGGATGTGTTATAGTCCCTGGGCTTTACGTACCACGGAATTTGTCATCCCCACTAAAGCCACGTGGGACTTCTTTGCAATGGCACATGAACAATAAATTCCATCTGTACTGATGCCTTGTAATTCCTTTCTGAGGAATCCCATCCTTGCTTTATTCAGACCTCTGCTGTTGTTTAAAATGGCCACTTTGCTTGCTTTACAGTGTCCCTCCCTTTTCACTGTGCTCAAACTTCCCCAAGGATGTTAAGCCCTCAAATATTCCATAATACTTTACTCAAACACCTGCTGTTGTTTCAAACCACCATTTCTGTTATGTACTGAAGTTCTCACCCTGGGCCAGAAGGGGGATGCTGTAGATAGTTTTCACTCAGGTCCACATATGCAAATAAGGGATTGAAAGTGACTTTCAGTGATTGGATAGTTACAGAAAGTGGTTACTGTTGCGTTGTAGTGGAGCTCTATATAAGCAGGCTGGCTGAACCCTTCAGCTCAGTTCTGTTCTGGCCTGTGAATAAGCAAGAGCTGTTTGAAGAATCGCTGTGTCATCTGATATGTTCACCCACAACTTAACAATTTCCCTCTCAGTTCACTCAATCCCTGCTTTAATTAAAACTCTTCTGTTGTTTTCAACTGCCTCTTTTCCCCTCTCAGTCTTGCCTGCTCCTCACTCCTCTGCCGGGGCCATTGCTGTTGTGCAACTTGCCTTCACTTTTGCTTCCCTATCCCAACCTGACTTCATGCAAATCCAGGATAGTGATACTGCACTGCCAATCTTCCAGTGAGGATTGCTTGATGGCATTCTTACATTATTATTATATAGAGAGATAGATCATTTCCTCACTGTTAGCAGATGTAGTGAAGTAACCAAGGCTCCAGTACTTAACATATATACTTCTGAGTAAGCATGCTTAGGGTTGCCTTCAGCCGTGAATCAGGAAGCCGACCCGTGGAAGTGTGGACAAGCCCAAAGTCTGTTCTAGTTTCCTGGCCATCCTAGCCATTTCCTGTTCCAACCTTTCTGAATCTGTCTAGGTCTTAACACCCGGCCAGTTCCTCATCACCGTCCCCTTGCTTGGCCTGTCTGGGTACAAAGAAGGCCAAGTACGGCATTGGCGCTACTACACGACGCATGGAGCCAAGCTCCTGTCCCCTGCCAGGGACCCGGAGGAGCTGCAGCAGTGGTTGGAAGTGGAGCAGTTCTCCAAGAGCCTCCAGCAGTGGCACGAGGCAGACGTGAACATCGAGGGCGACCTCGTGCCCGCCAAAGTCCTGGCTGTCTTCCGAGAACTTGTGGAGAAAGCGATCGCCTCTCACAATCTCACGGGTGAGTTCACTGGGGCAGGTGCGAGAGGAAGTGGCTCAGGGGTTTTTGGTAGCACTTTCCCACTCATGGCCTCCCCAAACCTCTAACAGATACTTCTGCCAGGTCTACACCCAGACACACACCAGCAGTGTGGTCCTGGCCCTCATGACAGACCATACCACAAATCATCATCACCACCATCATCATCATCTGCATTGTGACTTGCAGTGATTTCTAATGATCATAGTTTAGATCATATTTATTGTAATTAAGAGTGAATTTCTGTTTAATTATTTGGTGATGTTTTCAGAGTTAATTTTATTGCATACTATTATATTATAATAGATTGTTGAATATTAATTTCTTTTATATAAGCCATTCTGTTTAAAAGTTATATTTTGTTATGCCTTTCTGTATTGGACCAGATTATTGTAAGGGGCATGTTCTTGGTTGTTTATTTTGTTGCTGTAAAGCCCCTTGTGCAAGTAAATATAAAAAGGCGGTATACAAATTGAAAGTGAAATGAAATTGAACTGCCTTTGTGACTATAGATACAGACTGGCAGAAGCATACTGTCATAAGGGATTTGAAGGGGGGGGGAATGCCCCTAAACGCAATAAATTAATGAATGTCAGAATCCAGCTAATATTGGGCATTGGAAGAGGAAATGCCAGCTGCAGACTTGTGCCAGGGGAGGAATCAGCTGCAGTCCGGTTTCTGCTGACTAATCCCCTTTGGATGCCCTTTCCCCCCAGAGCGAGTCAGCATTTTGGAAGGCTTCAGCCCGGTGGTCCATGTTGCTGTGGAGACATCCGACGTCCAGGTGGAGGTTGAGCTGGTTCCAGCGATTGAGATCCCAACTTGTTGGCCTCGGAAAATCAAGTGGCCCCGATGTTTCAAGCGCTGGCCTAGCCAGGAGAAAGTGCAATGCGTCAAGGTACCAGGCCAGGATGCGACTGTGGTTTTGCAAAGAGGGGCATGTGGAGGGGTAAGAGAGCAGGAGTTAGGCCAGGGGTGTTCCCGGAGTGCGGTGCGCCACACGGGTGTGACAGGAGAGGATATATTTCTTATCACTAAAATTTTTATTCTGAAAGTGTGGCCCACAATAAAATAAAATAAATGAGAACCAATGATTTAGGCCATAATGATTTGAACAGTTAAAACAAATATTCTGCTCTGGGGTTCAGAAGTAATGCTGCCCCAGCCGTGGAGACGGAGCGTAGTCACTATGGCCAGTAGCCTTCGATAGCCCCCTCCTTCGTGAAATATATCTAGGTTGGCAGACCCTCCAAGGGTCCCTATTTTCCAGGGCCATCCTGGATTTAGAGAAGCCGTCCTGGTTTCTGATTTGATCCCGGAATGTCCCGCTTTTCCTTAGGATGTCCCTATTTTCACTGGAGAAATGTTGGAGGGTATGGAGTTATCCAGCCCGCAGGGTGTCTGAAGGTAATCCTGTATAGGGAAGGGATTTTTTTTTAATGTTTTCTTATGTTTTTATATATGTTGGAAGCTGCCCAGAGTGGCTGGGGCAACACAACAAGATGTGTGGGGTATAAATAGTAAAATCATTGTTCTGGAATGGGACGTCCCTATTTTCATCGGGGAAATGTTGGAGGGTATGGGTTGGTGGCCATCGCTACTATGGAGTGAGTTCCATAGTTTAACTCTGCGCTGTGTGAAGAATTGTTTTCTCTTATTTGTCCCGAACCTTCGAACTTCCCACTTCATTGGATGCCCACAAGCCCTCGTGTTAAGATGGGGGGACGGACTTTTCTCTGTCCTCTTTCTGTGTGCCATGCCTGGAGACAGGAGTCTGGTGCCAACTGGCCGTGGAGACTTGCAGCACATCCCTGTAAGCAAGGGAAGACAAACAGGAGTCATTTTCAAATCCTCTGCTTGCCAGGGAGAGGTGGCCAATGCACACAACCCACAACAGTATGAAGAGGGCACCATTTCTATTTAATGCTACTAGGTTGGGGGAAGAGCGTAACTTCCAGATCCCTCTTGACCAATTGCTTTTAAGACCCTCTGCACTAGATCACGGTTTCCCAAACTTGTGTCGTCAGCTGTTTTTTGGACTACCACTCCCATCACCCCTAGCTGGCAGGACCAGTGGTCAGGGATGATGGGAATTGTAGTCCAAAAACAGCTGGAGGCCCAAGTTTGGGAAACCCTGCTCTATAGACAGTGTCTTCTCCCATATTTTCCCTTTCAACTGCTAAAATATGCCTCATGTTTTCTTAATCTGGACCAGTTAAAAACTATGGTGGCACGTCAAGGGCCGTTTACGTTCTCTTCTCCGCATATGCATCCAGCCTCCTGTCGCTGGAGAGTCCCCAAAGCCCAAGCCTTAACACAGCTTCTAGATGTCCTGTTAATAATAATAATAATAATAATAATAATAATAATAATAATAATAATAATAATAATAAATTTATTTCTACCCCACCCTCCCCGACCAGAGCCGGGCTCAGGGCAGCTAACACCAGTAAAATTACAATAAAAACATAATAGGGGGGGGACCAATTTAAAATACAGGTTAAAATGCAATTTAAAATGCAGCCTCATTTTAAAAGTAGCCCATAAAAGTAGCCCGTAGATAGGTATCTCATTGAAGGCAATGGGATAAGCATGTAAATGTTGCTTTTAATTTAGCATATTTTAATATGTTTTATTTGCATAATTCTGTGCCTTTCAATCTGTTTCAGAGTATTAGTAAGCCCCCTGGACCCTTGGGATAAGTTGATGGATTGAAACAATGCAAAGGCTGCTCCTATGGAGATGCTCAACCAATCTCTCAGCTGGGGGGGGGGTGCCCTCTGCCTTCTTCCCCCCGTCTTTTCCTTCTCCAACTTGCTCTGCTTCTTTTCTGCAGTCTTTTGGCTTTGACCTCTTGGCCTCTTCCAACTACCACTGGTACCTGAGCTTCTCAAGAGCTGAGCACATCCTGATGCAGGGACTCGACGAGGACGGCGGTTGCCGCATGATGTGCTTCCGGGTTATGAGGCAGATGAAGGAAGATGTCTGGTGTGCGGGAAACAAGCCAGTCCTCACCGCCTTCCACCTGCAGGTGTGTGCGCAGCCAGTGAGGCGTTGGGAAGGGGGGAGAGATCTGTACCCCAAAACAAGAGGAGAAGTTTTGGAGGACTGGCTCCTTAACGCTTCTTCATTGCCTGTGGTTTGCTAATGGCGGAAGGCAGCTGACTCTCTCTTCTCCACACCACAGGATCCTACTGGGTGGGGAAGGAGGTGAGGAAAAGGTCGTGTTGGAAAGAGAGAGGAAATGGGTAGAGTCTGCCATTTTCTGCTCTGGCTCCATCCACCATCGACCTCTGATAGAGTAATCCCAACAGAATCTGACACTTGACAGAAAAATATAGCTGTCAACTGTCCCTTATTTGGTGGGAAAGTCCCTTATCCCAGCGCCGTGTCCCGCTGCTGTCCCTTATTGATGATGTCCCTTAAATTTCCCGGGTTTCAAAGGAAGCAGCTCCTCTCCCTCCCTCCCTCCCTCCCTGCCAGCCAGGGAGGAGGGAGGCTCCAACTGTGTTGCTTGCCTGCGTTGCTCACCCAATAAGGAGTCTAAGAACGACTGGGGGGTGGAGCTTGCATGCTTTGTGCCGATCAAATTGACCGCCTTGCCTGGGGACTCGCCTTTGCTCAGCGCTTCCCAGCAGAGAGGTGACGGCGGTTTCCCTTGCTGCATCCCCTTTGCCGGGTTGCTGCACTGTGGGAACCACCGCTTGAGGCTTTGTTTGGATGCTGGTTGACTAAAATCCCTTATTTTGGCTGCTGATCCCTTATTTTCGAGCCTGCTGGTCCCTTATTTTCAAATCTGTAAGTTGGCAGCTATGCAGAAAAACTGTTTTCCACCCTTGATCCGGGTCATTACTCGGACCGGATGCCATTATTAAGAAGGCCGTCTAATTCACTTGTGCTAGCAAGCCCCCATGTTCTCTCTTCTAGATGGGACACTTTTTGCAGACCCACACAGGGCCAAGCATTACACAATAGGCTTGTGTGACGGAGACACCAGCTGTGGTGTTTCTAAACGTTCTGGTATGTTTCTAGGCTTTGAGTTATGGAAACAACTCCATATAAACATGAAGATATACTATGTAGGCCAGACACTAGCACTTGCCAGAGACGTGCTAGTGAGTTGCAGGGAAATCATTTTTGGCCCAGATTTTGTGTTTATGATATTTGGGGGGTGGAAGATGGTCTTGCCCAGGCTTCCTCATCCTCGGCCCTCCAGGTGCTTTGAGACTACAATTCCCATCCTCCCTGACCACTGGTCCTGCTAGCTAGGGATCATGGGAGGTGTAGGTCGAAAACATTTGGAGGGCCGAGCTTGAGGAAGCCTGGTCTTGCCCTTTGTTTTTCTGGCAACCAGGCCCAAGCCAACGCCCCCCCCGACTGTTGTCTGTCGCCCCCCCCCCCGGTATACCAGAAACCCCACATTCTCCTGGGTATCAGGGGTTCCAACTTCAGCAACAAATGCCTCAGGCAGAAGAAGATGCAGCTGGCCCCTTACTTTTCACGCCAGAGCAACAGGGAGCTTCACTAAGAAAGCTGTAGCATTTCTAAACTACAGTGGCTCCTTGCTTCTCAAACTTAATCCATTCCGGAAGTCCGTTCCAAAACCAAAGCGTCCCAAAACCAAGATGCGCTTTCCCACAGAAAGTAATGCAAAATGGATTAATCCATTCCAGACTTTTAAAAACAACCCCTAAAACATCAATTTAACATGAATTTTACTAGCTAACAAGACCATTGATCCATAAAACGAAATCAATAAGCAATGTACTGCAGTCACACAATCAGTCAATCACTAGCTGAACTGGGTTCTACACACTCACAAAAGCAAAACAGAAAGAGCAGCAAAATCAAAAACGCAAAATAAATAGCAAAAACAGACAGACCTCAGCGTAACACTCAAAACGGAAGTGTGGCACTCAAAAGCATTCGCAAACCGGAACACTTACTTCCGGGTTTGCAGTGTTTGGGTTCCAAGTTGTTTGAGTACCAAGGCGTTTGAGAACCAAGGTACCATTGTATTTACTTTTAAAAAAATATTTATTTATTTATTATTAATGTTGCAATACATATATGAAATATTTACATAGTGATACATATACATTATATTTGTAAATTCGCATTTTCACATTTCATTATGTACCAACATTTATCCATTTCTTTTTTTGCTACTTATTTCTTGCCTATGTCTATTTCTTGCCTGTGCATGACTTCCTTGTTATTATTTTGTAACTTTATTATGGAGATTGTATTTTTGTATCTTAATAATTAAGCATTTATTCTTATATATCTTGCTTGACTTAACTTTGTACCACTGTATTGACTTCAAGGTTGGGAGTCATCCCATGTAGACTGTATCCCACCCCCCACCCCCCCATACTTCCTGCGTTGTTGAATTCAATGTGCCTCATTTGTGTCTTCTGCAGATGGTGCTTTTCTGGACGTGCGAGAAGTACCCTCGCTCCAAGGACTGGTCCTGCTTCCGCAAAGGCTTCCTGCGGATGGTGCGCAAGTTGCACAAATGTGTGAGCCAGCACTTCCTGAAGCATTACTTCATCAAGGGCACCAACCTGCTGAAGTATGCCAACACCAACGACCTGGATATGGTAGCGGGCAAGCTGGCCGTCTTCTTGGAGAACCCTACGCTTCCTCTGGACTGAGAGAGATGGACACGCAGACTCCTGAACCAGGTTTTGCCCTGTTCCTTAGTTCCTCCGTGGGGTGAGTAGTGAGGATAGAGGCAAACGGACCGGCATCTGGGAGCAAACTCTTCTGTCTTCTGCCTCCGTGATTAGTTTGCTGAAGTCTCACCTTTTGGATCTGGAGCCAGCCAGCCTCTTTGGCAGAAACTCAGCCTGTGGAGAGTGGATGGCAGAGGGCCTCCCTCTTCTGTTTTGTACCTTCTCTAGGTGGGCTAAGCTGGAAAGCAGTTTGCCATATTTGGATCCAGAGTTTGCTTCTCCTGGTCGGCAAAATTGGGGTGAAAGATAAAGGACTGTTGTGCATTTATCAATGCGCTAAAAAGTTGGGGAGCATCTTGAAAAATCTGATGGGGTGTGTGTGTGTGTCAGAGCCCTAGATCTGTTGGTGAATGAACCTTACTTGTTGGTTGCTAAATACCTCCATTGCTTCTTTTGGTTTTCCTTCCTTCTTGCCCCCAAAGGTTACCTTCTCTTGTTTTTAGGAATAACCAATGTCTGACTGCATGGACAGCAAGAAATATATATAAACGAAAGGAGCACCATCATAAATGCAGCTGGGCAATGCATGCAACTGTATCCAAGTCAGAAAGCCTGCCAGTTATGATCTTGTCTGGAAGCTAGTGGCATGCGTTGCTCGTTTGAGTTTGTGTTCGCAAAGAGCGCAATATCTGCCAAATGTAACATGGGATGGAGCCCTCAGGTGTGTGAATGGGAAGACAGGCTTCCCATGTTTGCTGCTACCTTTGTTCCTGCCACGTTACCAGCATTCCTGCAGTAGCATTCAGAAGTGGTCCTGATTGCAAAGGGATACTTATTTTTCTGTGCAATGTTCAGGGTTTTTTTAACCAGAGACCCCTTAATGGTTCAATAGAGCGCATTCTAGAATAAAATGTTTTTACCTCAATTAGTTACACTTGTGGACAGCCGATGGCATGAATAAACAATGGTCAGGGTTTTAAAAAAATATTCAGGACTCTCAACAGTTCAGGCTTTTTCTTACAGCCGGCATCCATCCATCCCCAACACTCTCCCCCTGTCCCCACTGCAGGAAGCTGTAGTCTGGCCAATCACTGAACTGCTTCCAAAAGCAAAAAAAATTTAAGTTACATGGTAAACTATCACATGGGAAGGGTAGTTGAAAGCTGCATCTAGACATAGTGCTTACATGTCTTTCAGGTGATTCGGTGCCAATGTAAATCTCTTCCACGGGCACAAGACACTGAAATGCAAATTTTGAATTTTGCTTAGAGTGCAAAAGTACACAAAGGTGGGCCTGAAATTAGAGTCAGAGGTGCTCAGCTTTTTTGTGAGGGGCATGGGAAAGTTTCTCTGGGTGGGTTTAAATGGTGTGGGGGGGATGCTACCTGGGTGGGTTTCTGTGTGCCAGCACAGTTTTGGGGGGAGTTTTGTGTGGGTGGGTTTGGTTTTTAGGAAAATGAGCCGTATCTCAAATCTTGAAATGGCTGAATGGCTGGCGACTGCTCTGCTAGAGGGAGAGGAAAGACGACAAAAAGAAGATGTGTTTACTTCAATGTGCTTAGGACTTGTACCAGTGGGGATAAGATCTAAGGGGTTTTGCCAAAGGCTTTATAGAAAGGGGCTTTGAAAGTGGAGACAGCATCACATGCGTAGAGTCGTACCTTGGAAGCCAAACAGAATCCATTCTGGAAGTCCGCTCGACTTCCAAAACGTTCGACTTCCAAGGCGTAGCTTCTGATTGGCTGCAGGAGCTTCCTGCAGCCAATCGGAAGCCACGGAAGCCCCGCCAGACGTTCAGCTTCCAAAAGAATGTTCGCAAATCGGAACACTCACTTCTGGGTTTGCGGCGTTTGGGAGCCAAAACGTTTGACTGCTAAGGCGTTCATCGACCAAGGTACGACTGTATTTTGAGAGGAAACATCAGGTACCAGAGACAAGATATAAATATCCCTCATTTCAGATCCAGTGTGACTCCAAAGTGATTCTTATTCCTGAAAGTTTGATCTGGCAAACTCTCACACAGCATTGTGTCTGGCAACCCTGACAAACTCGTCAAACATTGCGCTGCCTTCAGTAGCCACCAGATGGTGGCCGTGTCTTTGCATTCTTGGTGCCCTGGCGGAAAGCAAAACTCCTGCTACTGACGTCAAGCGATAAAATCACACACGGTACAAATGTTGAAATGCAATTTGAAAGGGAAGGGGTGTGCTAAAGGGGAAGCAGTGGTGAAGCCCCCCCCCCAAACAATGAGAAAGCTGGAGGGGAGAGCTTCAGGGCCGGACAAGGTCACCCAAATTAAGGCAAGGCTTGTATCAGAAGCATAGCTGAAGGAAGACTCCTTCAAAACAGTCACCGTTTCATGGAAAGAGCAGAAATGAGGGTCACGCCTGAGCTCTTGATCTGAACCACTCTTTCAGACTCATCTGTCTATTTCAGTTATTAGGCCTCCTGGTTTGCTCACAAGGCCTCTTCCCAGATGCAACGGTACAGGAAGCATTGCCCCCCAAGCGCCGTGACATATTAGCCTGGAAAGTGGGACTGGCACCATTTGGACCCAAGGGGGCTTCTGAAAGGAAGACTCTGCTCCGACAAACGTGGCTTCAGCTCACTCATCCCAAACCAAAAAGTACACATTTCCCCCCTCACTTCTTGTTTCCATTTTTGGCAAGGACAGCCAGGAAAGGCTGCGGATCTTAGGGAGAACCAGGAGAGGAGAACCAGCTCATTCCCCTCGGTCTGAGGGGTTGTTTCCCCACTCCAAACTGCCCTGAGCTGCTTTCCATCCTGCTGGTCGAAATGCAGTTGAGGGGAAGGGAGTTGACTTGAAAAATGCCTGCCCTCCCTCCATCCGCAGCTTCCTGTGGCTGGTCTTTTAATCAATAATAAAAGTGGGAAAGGCTATACAGGTGGGCTTCAAAAAAAAAGGAATGGGAAAGGCCAGCTCTCACCGTGGTGATAATCCTGTGCCCAGGCTGTACAGCAAACAACTGTTTTCGGGGAACACCCTATTCGTATGGTTGTAAGTTGTTTTAAGTTGTTTTTAATATGGTTTTAATGCCGTAACCCATCCTAGAACCTTAGCTTGAAGGGCAGGGAATAAATCAACAATGATGATGATAATAATAATAATAGAATTAAAATCCAGGTTTATACCTGGTTTTACAGAAAGGGTGACCCCTTTTGCCTTCAAGTTCCCGTGTAACAGGCGACCTCCTTGAGAGGGACTGATCCACCCTCATCTCTAACAGTGTGCCAAAAGGAATCCCAAAGTTGTGCTTAGGAAGCTTTTACGTAATATGCATTGTGCATAACAGCAAATATCCTGTGTGCCATATTATTCTTAGTGCAATATGTGTATATTGACAGCAACAGTGAGGAGTGAGATGGCATTGGAACGGAAACATTTCTAGTACAGTAATGCGCATTGTGCCTAATAACAAATGTCTTGTGTGTTGTATTATTATGACTGTCATCAACATCATTATCATCAGTGCAATATTTGTGTATTTACTGCAATGGTCCCCCCCCCCCCAGCAGGGCACGAGATGGCATGAAGGCAAGAGCGCAGGTGAGTTAGGAGCCCTGGGGAGAGAGACTAGAAGTGTGCCTTCTCTAGGATTTAAAGCCTGAAGCCCCGATGAGAACACGGGATGTGCTTGAGCTCCAGCTGCACAAAATGGCAGGCGTGTGTCAGCTGAGAAGTCCCTGAAGAGGCCGGATAACTCAGGCTAGAACTGATTTGTATGCAGATATGTCCTTCTTTAGCCTCTGGCAGCACCTGCCTTAGCACTGCTAATAATTACTTGCTTCTTCCATAACTCCCCCAACCTGGCCTTGCATTCCTGGCCACCTGTCATTTACATGCAAAGTGGTTTGGTGCCTGAGTATTTTTATACCGACCCTTCCTCCAGACAGGACACCAGCTGCATTTCCTTCTGGCTTTACTCTTTTATTTATTTTACAGTGAAATGGCCTTACTTTGTTATAAAAAGGGCGAGGGGGGAAGCCAGCAGTTGACCTCTCCTCAAGGACAGACAGAAATTGACTTAATTAAGAGGCGATTCTGAACTTTCCCTTGAACCAGGCTGAACCCACAAAGAGGAAGCTGTAGGTCTGGCACTGAAATGGCACAATATTCTTTTTAAAAGGGTCACAAATCAGGTCAGAATAAGCGCAACAGTTTGACAGCAAAGTTCTGTGAGCTCCATAAAAACACAGCAAAAAAAGGATTGCAAAGGCTAACTTGGAAGCAATTTGTAAACCGTGTGTTATATATCATTAATTCCATTCTTGAAAATGTGCCCCCTCCCGTATAATTCCCATAAACTGAACCATGCTTCCATATGAGAGATGGAGAGGGAGGAAGACAGATGAGTTAGTTGAAGGCTTGCACAAAATAATATGGCACTCAGTTAGGTTGACCAGATCGGTAGCATCCCAGACTCTGAGATTTAAGGGTCCAAACTTGAGGCCTACGAATGATTTCCCAAGGGCAGCCCTTGGCGATTCCCCCCACCCTTTGTGTTCCGTCCCACCACTAAGCCCTGGAGACGGAGACTAACTGGGAGAGGGGAGAATGGAGCAGATGAAGGCAGGAACCCCTCCTCCCAGTCCATGCAATAATTTGCAGCTGGCTCCTGCTAGACTGAATCTTGCAAGCTGCATGCAGAGCCTGATGGATAGAGATATAGATAGATAGATGATAGATAGATAGATAGATAGATAGATAGATAGATAGATAGATGATAGATAGATAGATAGATAGATAGATAGATAGATAGATAGATATAGATAGATAGATAGATCCTCTCGCCTTCTCGCCCTCTCCACCTGGAGACTGCAGGTCCACCCTGGAGGTCTGGGTAACACCCAGCACTTGTGCAGTTTATGGTCAAACAGCCCTCGACGGACCCTGCAACCAGTGTGTCATCACAAGGTCAGGTTAACATGCTGAGAATGTAAATGGGCAAGTAGAGGGAAAGGAAAGTTCTGTTGTTGAACTTGGGGAAAGAACTGCGGAAGTGTTTTGCTGGTTCCTCAGCTCCAAAGTCGCCTCTCAAGCTCTGCTGCTTTTTTAGCTGCCAAAATCGGGTGGCTGTGGATTGACAATTGACAATCGTTTCCTTTTTCCGCTGGAAACAGGATTCAACCTTGTTCATTCATTCATTCAACCATGCTGTTTTGGTTGTATGGCTTGATCCAGAGAGCAATAGACTTGCTCAGAGGATGTGTCAATAATGAAGGGCGGGAGGTTCTTTGACAACACTAGCATCTCCATGGCTTTTTTTTTAAAATGTAAAAGCTCTTCTTTTAAAAAAAGAAATGCATTGGTCTAGCCAAAAAGAGACACCTTTTTCATAATATTTGTGAATGCCTTGTGAAGAGTTTTTTAAAATAAATTTCTGCAACTAAGGTACAGCTGACAATCGTTGAGCAGCCTGCTGTCTCCATCAACATTTATCCATAGTTGTCTCCATGGAATTAGTAAGCAGTTCCTCTATTTGAACATATTGTACCCACCTGAGTTTCGTATCAGTCATGCCTTTGTCTGGCACAGTCTTCCGTCTGGCAGCCCCAGAGACACTCTCCTTAAGCAAACATGTCAGAAGGCTTATTGTTCTCTAGGTAAGTTAGGTAAAAACTTTCCATAATAAATAACTAGACCTAACAAAGACACTAGTATTAATTCCTGGGCATCCTTCCCTCCTTTCAACTACTGTCCTTTCTGCTTGAAGACACAACCCAAAGAGTCTGTCCAGTATTCAAAAGTCCTGTTTCTATTCTGCCTTCCAATATAACATTTCCAAGTAGCCTTTTCTCTGTTTCAGCTTAACTTCCAAAAACCATTTTAAGACCTCTTCAAAGGCTCCTCCTGTTTAAATAAGATATTTGATTTGAGGAGCTCTTTTGTTGTACAGTAACTTCTAAAGCCTGGCCGGTAGGCCTCAAAACCTTTAAAAGATTTTAAAGCAATATCAAAAATTAAATTCCTTGGTTTTCCGTATTGTGCGTACGAAAACCTTGGAACAGCCGAAGAACTGAACGGATGGTTGCAAGAAAAAAACAAAGACAGTAGCAATTCTAAGGCTTAACTGTGCTTTTTGGTTGTGTAGAAACCAAAGGAATCTGTCCGAACAGATTAGACTCAAGGAGCACACCTATCTCTTCCCAAAGCCAGCCGTCCAACTTTAAAAGGGTGGGGAGGGGGATGGAGCCCCCATCTGAGTTATTCCCTCCTCCTGCGGCTATTTCACAGCCTACAGGTGGGTTATTTGTTTTGGTTAAGTTCTGGTCAATCAGGTAAAGGGACAGCTGTCCCCAAGCCCACCGCTGGTTTGCCAAATCTAGGCAATGCTTACATTTGTAGGCAGCAAAAAAAAGTCTGTTGTAGGAGTCAGCTCAGCCTTTTCTGATCGGCAGCTGCATGTATCTACGGCTTCCACTCCCCAGGGAACCCAGACACTCCCCTTCTGCTTGCCAAGCCAGCAGCCCTGTGTTATGGCAAGGCACCAGCCCGACATGTGAGCTGCAGTTGGGTGTTCTGGTCCGTGGGCAGAACGAGCTCTGCCAGCGGCACGATCTGTTCCAGGTCAATCGCTCAACGCGAAGGATGCAGGATGGGCAGGGCAGGCCAGTTACGCAAGTCCCCTCCTGGACGGCTCACATTTCACGGCCTCCCTGCCAAGTAAAAGAAACAAACGGCGTAACAGGCTATAGGGAACAGCTATGTTGCAGCACTGTTATGTCACTGCAAGCGAGGGAGCTCGTCCGGCCCAGCTATGGGACACCTGGCTACGCAAGGGCCCTAGTGTTGCTCCATCCGCTTGGCTGGCCTTCGCACAACAGCAGGAGTGTGGCATAAACACTGCATTTTAGTGGCGGCTGGGGAATACGAGGGGAGGGGTGGGGTAGCAGGTAGCTGTGCTCTTTGTAAAACCACAGAAGCGAGAAGTAGTGACAAGAAAAAGAAAGTTCACAACTGGAGGAAGGATAGCTGGGCTTATTGCAAAACAGGAGCGTGCCCAACCAGCAAATAATTGTTTCAAATGTACAAAGGTGTGTGGGGGGGGGGAGTTCACAGGATGAGGGGCAGAGAGAAGAAGTAAAATATAAGCTATATAAGGACCTCTGAACGGTTAAGTCCAGTCAAAGGCGACTATGGGGTTGCGGCGCTCATCTCGCTTTCAGGCTGAGGGAGCCAGTGTTTGTCCGCAGACAGCTTTCTGGGTCATGTGGCCAGCAGGACTAAACCGCTTCAGGTGCAACGGGACCCCATGACGAGTGCCAGAGCGCATGGCAACACTATTTATCTACTTGCACTGAGATGCTTTTGAACTGCTAGGTTGGCAGGAGCTGGGACAGAGCAACAGGAGCTCACTCCATCGCAGGGATTTGAATCACCGACGTTCCGATCAGCAAGCCCAAGAGGCTCAGTGGTTTAGACCACAGCGCCACCCGCATCCCTTCTACACTGTGCCTTCTAAACTGCATCAGAGGCATATCCAAGAGGCATCCATGCCACTTGCAGACCCACATTTCATGCAGCGCTGGCCAACCAGAGAACAGCAAAACCACGTTGCTCCCCAGGGATGGATAACTGAGCTTTTGCCATTGCTGCTTCCCTCCTTCAAGAATTTGCCTTGGGCTCCAGAAAGCACCCTCATCCAAGCTCAAGGGTCAAATGGGGTATGATGGCAGCCTTGGGAATTTTGACATGCCTGGTCTCACGACATCTGGGCAGTTTTATCCTAAAGTACCCCCTTCTATGTTTTGGGTTCCAAGCCATGTATACGATGTACTCTTACTATGCCAATAAAGGAGGTTGGTTGATTGATTGATTGACATGGCTGGTCTACCTTGAGAGGCAGTTGGGGGAGGAAGAGAGCAGATGGGGTTGCTGCTGTTGTTTACCTTCCCTTCCACTGCTATAATAATAGTCACAGGACAGAGCTCTCTTGATGAATGTGCCGTAACATCGCTGAGCAATCTTGTTAGATGCAACAGCTAATTATTCTAGGAGCAAGTACAGGCGAATGCCTGCCTGCAAGGGGAAGATTTCAAGAGCTCCTGAAACAAGGCAGATCTGGCATTGTATTCCACATGTGGGGATAAAGATGCTGCTTGCCCACTGCCCAGTCTGCACCCCAATGGTACGCTGTCTCCTTATGCCTTCCTTCTAACTCCCGAATATTATATTTGGAGGGGGGGGGAGATAATGCTCAGCGACGGCAACAGGAGCCCCCACCTTTCATGGTTCCACCTGCAATACCTCAATCTATGCATCTAGGTGCTATCAAAGCACAGAAGGGAAGTCATCATTACGACCAAAACTGCATCACAGTTAAGAGATGGGTAACACCCTCTTCATAGGGTCAAAACAATGAGCCATCCAGCCTCCAACAGTGATCTGATCTGCATGCTTGCATTCAAACAAAACGAAAAATGAAGAAAGGATTTTTGCACAGCTTAGCAAGCAAGTTAGTCAAAGGTCAACCTGGATAACTCAGTTGGTGCTGATGATGCCAGGGTGGCAGGTTTGGTCCCCACTTGGGACAGCTGCAAATTCCTGTGTTCCAGAGGGCTGAACTAGATGATTCAAAGGGTTCCTTCCAAGTCTGTGATTCTGTGATTCCTCTGCTGTACTGTACAGAAATCCAAAGAGGAAAGGATGGTGGTGTGTTAACGGTCAGCTTAATGTTTGCCCAAAGGCTACAGACATTCAGTTTTCCATTTGGTTAGAGTATTATGTTCTTTTAAGAGACCATAACATAGTGACTGTCCATTTGATTCTGCCCAAACTGATAGCTGGTTGCAGCTAGGACCCAAAAAGATGTGCCACACTGATTTTAAACATACCTGCCCACTTACAGCTGAGCAGTGGAAATGTACCAAATTATTCAGGAAATTATTCTGGCTCCACCTTTTGAGTGCAGAGCTTTGTGGTTCCTGAAGAGTCTTCTGCAATTCATGGAGCATATTGAGAAATCTTTCCTTGTTTTATCTGGCAAACATCAAACTTCTCTAGTGGAGAATTACCACTGTTTTCTGATTCTTTTCTTCAGGAAAGATCACATGAGAACTTCCTGAGGGCACTCTTGAACTTCAGTGAGTAATCTGTATTCCTGGATGCATATTCACAATCACTTTTCTTTTCTTTTGCAAATTCCAGAATCAAATGAATTGCTGCAGGGTGTATCCCTCATTTCCATTTCTATGGAAGGGAGTGCTGAATTCTTGGGAATGCTTGCTTGAACAAGTGTTTGTGAACTATACCTTACAGCACAATCTTATGTTTACAGATGTAAGAGTCTTAAGTAAGCAGCTTTAATCAGTTTCATTGCTGGAATCTATCTGTAGATCCACAGGTTCTGTCCTATAAACAGGGTGGCAAGGACAATACTTTGGTATGTTACCCATTTTTCTTTTATTGCAGGATATTCTGCCATGTCCGTTCCGTGTACAGGATTTCTTCTCCCATTCCAAAATTCAGTGAAAGAAATATTCTAATCTTTCAAGAGGAGAGGAAAGCATTGCTCTCCAATAAATTATTGTACTTTATGGAAGTAAAATGTTCCAGCATCCATTGACAGGAATGAGTGAATAGTTGCTAGATTGTGTCAACTGCATAAATGTAGGAGTTTTTCTCCTTTAAGAAAAAAGAAAAGGAAAGCTGATGACTGACATGGCAGTACATACATTTCTAAAATAAACAGTTCTCCTTCCAGTCGTGCAATCCTTTGCTGACCTTTGCTACAGTTAAGCAATTAATTCTCAGTATCACATTTGGATCTCATCCCTCTCAAGAAAGTCAGCAGGGGGCAATCCTAGGTTAAGCTGAGAGGGAAAGATGGAGCCAAGGTCCCCCACAGTAGCACCATTTTATTTTATTTGCTCCTTTCCAATACTTGCAGACAACTTTTCATCCTGCTGGGTCCTCAGAGTTTTTTCCAACCGACCAATAAAATGCCATATATAGAATCATAAAACTGTCTCTTCTCTTTCTTTTTGGCGATCACTAGTAGCTGAGTATGGCTGTCTTCCATAAACACGGCTTTAACAGTGAGTCCATAAGTCTAAACCACTGAGCCTCGGGCTTGCCGATTAGAAGGTAAGCGGTTCAAATCCCCGCGACAGGGTGAGCTCCCGTTGCTCAGTCCCTGCTCCTGCCAACCTATCAGTTCAAAAGCATGCCAAAAAGTGCAAGTAGATAAATAGGTACCACTCTGGCAGGAAGGTAAACGGTGTTTCCGTGCGCTGCTCTGGTTTCGCCAGAAGCGGCTTAGTCCTGCTGGCCACATGACCCAGAAAAACTGTCTGCGGAGCAGACAAACACCAGCTCCCTCAGCCAGTAAAGCGAGATGAGCGTCACAACCTCAGAGTCGTTCATGACTGGGCTTAACTGTCAGGGGTCCTTTACCTTTACCTTTAACATAAGTGACTGTGGAGGCCAATTCTGGATCCTTCCACAGTGGAGACGTAGGTTTCCGGGCGGGAGTTGATCACGGTGAGGGTTTGCCAAGCGTGCTTCCTCCTAGCACGTTTCTCCCTTTTGTCCTGAGTTCGAGCGTCTTCAAAGCCCATGACACCTTTGGTCAAGGCTGTTCTACAGTGGGAGCCTTCGCAGGCCAGTGTTTCCCCTGCAACACAGGAATATGCAACTGTCTCATATGGAGACGGAACCTGTGACCTTGGCACTCTAACCAGCTGAGCTATCCAGTAACTAGATAAAAACCAGTTAAATACTGCAATTATAAATAGCAATAAGAACAAGCGTGGATAGCCCAGTGATAATGCCAAGGTTGCAGGTTCGATCCTTGTATGGGACAGCTGCCTATTCCGGCGTTGCAGGGGGGGGGACTGCTAGATGATCCTTAGGGTCCCTTCCAACTCTATGATTTCTAAGCAACTCCATGGAACAAACCATCCTAAGCAAATCCTGTAAATCTAAGCAAACCCTGCAAAGGTCTGGCATAAGAAGGAGTTGGCAAAAATCCTACAATGTTGTCGTCATCCAAGCCTATGGAGAGAGGGAATGCCATATAAAATGCACTGCACTAGTCCAGAATGAAGGCTACTTTCCTGCAGAGCGGTAGCCCAACCAGGGTTACTAGGGCAGCGATAACCGTGGTTGGACAATCACTATCCAGGAAGGGATGCAGTCGGAACATGAGTTAAAGGTGATGGGAGGCCCTTTGTGCTGCAGATGCCAGATGAAGACCTAAAGTGGGGGCTCAGTCTAAAAACAGACCCTAACTACAGTGGCACCTCTGGTTCAGAACTTAATTCATTCCACAGGCCTGTTCTTAACCTGAAACCGTTCTTAACCTGAAGCAGCACTTTAGCTAATGGGGCCTCCTGCTGCTGCCGCCAGAGCACAATTTCTGTTCTCATCCTGAAGCAAAGTTCTTAACCCGAGGTACTATTTCTGGGTTAGCGGAGTCTGTAACCTGAAGCGTCTGTAACCTGAAGCGTCTGTAACCCGAGGTACCACTGTATTAAAAAACCAGCTTCCATTGGGAGAATTCAGCAGCCCCATGAATTACAGAATGGATACAACCTCTGCCAGGTGGCCAAATGCTGACCTGTGACCTAGGCTTGAGACAAGAGCTTCTCGTGATCTGTTTGCTTCAAGGACAAAAGAGAAAAGAGAATCGGGTTTGAGCTCTCTGCCTTGGGTTGGAGTCAGCCTGACGAGATCCCTGTTGATGCTACAAGGTTAGGCTCCTCTCCTACGCTTATCTGAGTGGGAAATCTACCAGCCCTGGAAAGGCTTTGCATCCCAGGGCAATGCAAACTAATGCATTAAAGGTAAGGAGAAATTTGTCTGGAAGGGGATGATTCAATAAGCCTCGAGAACTGAGGCAAGAGCGTTCAGATTTGCAGGTGCCACTCTCTCACTCCCTTGCCAAGCCAAGCAAGGACAATACCAGCAAGAGACTTAAAGAGCAGAGGAGTCAGTTTTGTACTCGCTATGCCAAGGGCAAGAGGGAATTCAGGCATTCAAGGAAATGAAGATAGGAGGAAATGCAAAACCTTGCTCGGGTTTTGCAGCAACCACAGCCCAGTTAAACTAGCACTGGGATTTAAAGTAATGTTTGCTCCACTAAAACCAAATCAACCTAAATAAAAATGCTGCAGCTAACTGAGTTGATTACATTGGAACCTCGATTTTCGAACGTAATCTGTTCCAGAAGATAGTTTGGCTTCCAAAATGTTTGAAAACTGAGGATCAATGGACTGGCTGCAAAGTCAATGGGGGGACGGGATGAAAAACGTGCCTCGGAAGTCGTTCAACTTCTGAGGAACATTCAAAAACCGGGACACTTCCAGCTTTTCAGCATTCA
The DNA here is from genome assembly GCF_964188305.1 of Podarcis bocagei. NCBI lineage: Eukaryota > Metazoa > Chordata > Lepidosauria > Squamata > Lacertidae > Podarcis > Podarcis bocagei. Next base: position 43,395,708 of record NC_138143.1, on the reverse strand, counting down.
GGACCCGAAACATTCGAGAAATGAGCTGTTTGAGTTCCGAGGTTTGACTGTATTCTGGTGGATGATGACAGCATGATTCAGAGCTGCGTTCAGTCCAGAAGGAACGTGGGACTGAACCATAGTAGATTCCCCTTCCCTCATCAGGCTGTGCTGTTATTCTCAGTTTACTGGGCTGCAATTGGAAACATGGGATGCGGCTAGATTGGTAAACAAAAGGCGTTTTACATGTGATATAAGACTGTGGCACCAGAGGGCGCTGTGGAGTTCCGTTTTTGCCAACATGGTTTCTCATGATAAAGGTTACAACACATTTTTCTGCAGCGCTTCTTGGATGTGTCTAGATCAGTGTTTCCCAACCTTTTTTGGGCAAAGGCACACTTGTTTGATGAAAAAAATCTCGAGGCACACCACCATTACAGCCCCGTGACGTCAGCGCGCAGCGTCACGCCGGGAGGGACGCACGAAAGTGTAAGTTTCAATTTTTTTCCCTCCCCCTTGCCGGGGAACCTCCAAGCTTTGGGGGTGGGGGGGGGAGGAGGCAGCAAAGCGAGGCAGGAAGGAGAGCGCGGCTTGGCTGGGTGAGCTTTGGCAGGGAATGAGAGCCGCGAGGCGGGCGCTGCGGACGGAGGCGCTGCCCGCCGAGCTCGCAGGCAGCCAGGCAGGCAGACGGCGAGAGCCCCGTGCTGGGCGGCCTCTCCTCGCCGCCGCCGCCCCGCCTCTCGCCGCCCGACTCGCCCGCCTCCCTCCAGGCAACATCTCACGGCACACCAGGCAACATCTCGCGGCACACTAGTGTGCCGCGGAACAGTGGTTGGGAAACACTGGTCTAGATCCAGCCATGGTCAAGGGAAAGTCAGTTTCCTACCCCACCCACCCAACAACTCAGGTTTGAATTGTATGCATTTGTACATTAAAATAAGCCATGGCTGCTTCAAATGTCCACTGCAGCCAGGTGTGTCAGCTCATAGGTGAAAATGGTTCCTTCTTTGATTTTGCTGTTGCATTTCAATTCTCTACCTATTTCTGTTCCAGTTATTAGGTAGCCTTTTAAATTAGAGAATATCTGGAGCAGCAAGTGACTGAAATGGCAGAAAAGTACCTTGCTTACTCCACACCTATAATCTCAGTTTTTGACAGGTGTGTGATAAAAGTGATGAGTAGCAATCAATGCAGGGAGGAGAAAGGTGCGTATTGGAGTAAAAATCCCCCCCAAAGGATAAACGATGGGCATATTTTACTCTGATGAAAACACTGCACTTGTTCATTGCAGAATTTCAAAGGCTGTGACTTTTTCTATCACAACACCCTCACACATTTACAATTGCCATCCATAAATAATAATAACATCATACTAATGCAGAAGAAAAACAAGAGATCATAACCCCCTTCTACTCCTTCCTCCCCCCCCCATCCCACAGAAGTACAGAGATTAAAGCAATAAGAAATGAAATCACCAAAAGCAGACATTTTTTATCTAATAACAGTATCATTCCCAAAGTCTCCATGTTGTTGGTCTATTTCTGGGCTCATTCAGGGCTGCATAGAGGAAAGGTCATGTCATGGGACCTAAAAAGACTTGGATTCTGTTTTTTCGTTTTTTCTGCCTGATATTTCCTGCAGATCAGGTGTTGTCAGTTTGTCCATTAATACCAGATGCCAGAACTGAGAAAGCCATGCTGCGTCTAGGCCCACGCCCGATACCTAGAAATAGGGAGCTTTGCCACTGTCGTAAAATGCGTTCTAAGACTTTTGCACAAGAGATCTTTGTTTTCCTTTAAATAACAGTACACTAGGGCAATTTTAGGAGCGTTTTGCTTTGTGTTTGCGCTTGTTTCATGAAGTATATTTTGCAAAACAAAGTTATGCACCATGTATGAAAGAAAGAACCAGCCACCTTCAACAACTGCAGTGCTGACATTCCCCCGACATTTGTGGTGTGTGTGCTTTGACTGTGCTTTAAAGATCTGGTGTGTAACCGGCTCCGTCTTCCCAGACGAGAGGTGGGGGTCAAATGAGGACACGGAGGTTGTGGCATCAGGATAACAAAGTGTAGCTGAAGGTAATTTGAAGGACCTTTGCTTGGAACACAGCCTGTTTGAGCAATAGCTCCTTTATGTCATCATAAACAAAACATCTTGAATTTGACACTTTAAGCCAAACTCGGTGATCCGGCCCTGCAGTTCTCATGTACAGTTAAACTGCAAAAGGAGGGAGATATGATCCTATTTGCCCAGAAGGGCTAAAAAGATGTCTGGTGGTGGTTTAAAGGGTTGTGTGGAAGCAACTGTGCATTGTTAAAACAACAACAACTTGTTCTTTTATATGCCAGCCATCTAACTGGTTGCCCCAGCCACTCTGGGTGGCTTCCAACAAATTAAAGCATCAAACACAGTAAAACATCACTGAAAGGTGACGAAAAGCAAATTCTTTAGTCCATGTCTCTCTCGGTTCCGGAGGAGCCATTGCACCTCTTTGCCAATGGTGCAAGTGAGCCTAGCTGTGCCTCTGTGTGACTGTCCTTGTCATTCGCCTGTCTCGGGTATATAAATATATACTCTTATGAAACTAGGTTATTACAATTATCCTGCCAATGTTTTTTATCTGTTTACAATTTACAGTATCTGCAAATATTCAACAAACCTTTTCCATTCTTTTATTTTAAAAAAGCTTGTTATCTTAAATTTCTTCTTCTTCTGGTAAGTTTTGCCATTTCTGCATATTCCATAAGTTTTTGTATCCGTCCTTCCTTTGCTGGGACTTCTGCTTCTTTCCATTTTGGGGCGAGTAACATTCTTGCTGCTGTAGTAGCAGACACGAATAAGTTTCTATACAGTTTAGGTCAGGCATAGGCCTTTGACTAATGAAACAATCGATGGCTTTTGAACTGTGTTGAGGGGGTGTTATTGTCTTGCCTCTTGCGGTGTTATGTATATTTGTGCTTTTATACTGCGAAGGGCGGAATATACGGTAAGTTTAATAAATAATAGTAGCCGTACCCAGTGACAGCCTTATGTTTCATGAATTTGTCTAATCCTCTTTTAAATCCATGTGGGGTGGGGGCCATCGCTACCTCCTGTGGGAATGAGTTCCATAGTTTAACAACGCCTTCCTTTTATCTGTCCTGAATCTTCCAACATTGTGGCCTAGGACCCAGGTACCTACGGGACCGGCTCTCCTGGTCTGTCCTGTGGAGGACCTTAAGGTCCACAAATGACAACACTTTGGAGGTCCCGAGCCTGAAGGAGGTTAGATTGGTCTCAGCTAGGGCCAGGGCCTTTTCAGTACTGGCCCCGACTTGGTGGAATGCTCTGTCCCAAGAGACCAGGGCCCTGCGGGACTTGACATCTTTCCGCAGGGCCTGCAAGACAGAGCTGTTCCACCTGGCCTTTGCTTTGGACTCAGTCTGACCCTTATGCTTCCCTCCCCTTATGGTCTTGATTTATCAGATATTTAAAAAGGAGGCTGCATTTTAAATTGCATTTTAACCTGCATTTTAAATTGGGGGGTTTCCCCCCTCCCTCTCTTTCCCCCCTATTATGTTTTTACTGTAATTTTATTTTATTGGTGTTAGCCTGGCTCTGGCCAGGGAGGGCGGGGTATAAATAAAAATTATTATTATTATTATTATTATTAACATTCAACCTCATCAGATATCCATGAGTTGCGAGAGAGGGAGAAAAACTTCCTTTCTTTCTTTCCACTTTCTGAAAATCCCCAGATGCTGCAACCTTCTTCCTCACGGGGGAATTGCTCCATTCTCTGGATCATTTGGGCTGCCTTTGTCTGAGCCTGCGCTTCCTCTTCATGTCTAGACAGGAATTGCCACGCCGTGTGTGTACAGCTTGCCTGGAATTGCATGGAGGGACTGAAGGCATTTTATTTCTGACTGTGTTCCAAACCCTCTCACCTCCGCATGGAGTCTGGCCATGCCAGACACAGTTGCTGCTTGGGCCGTCCAGAACATGCCTTCCCTTTCCCATCCCACCGACTTAATAAGAGCCTTTGCTGGAACACCCTGAACTGGGGCTTATGGTTACATAAATATACAGATTATCTGAACCACTATTTTATCACCAGGGTCTATTTCAAGAAGAAGACACTTTCAGACTCTCCAGAGGGTCTATCTGAGCTAGCTGATTTGATTTATTTTTATATTATTATTATTATTGGTTGGTTTATTAAATTTCTATACCGCCCTTCATCCAAAGATCTCAGGGCAGTTCACATGAAAAAAATGCAGGATAGTAACACAAAAAATAGTTAAAACAAAACAATAACCCCCCCCCCCCAACACATTTAAATGGCCATGGAATATAAAACCACAGTCTCTCCAAGTGTTTCTATTTTCCAGGGACAATCCTGGATTTACAAAAGCCAGACCGGTTTCTAATTTGATCCCACTTTTCCTTAGGATGTCCCTATTTTCATTGGAGAAATGTTGGAGGGTGTGGATTTATGTGACTCCCGAGCCAAGGAGACAAGTAACTATACAACCTTTAGAAGACGTCTGAAGACAGGCCTGTATAGGGAAGTTTTTTAAAGTTTAATGTTTTATTATGTTTTTATATATGTTGGAAGCTGCGCAGAGTGGCTGGAACAACCCAGTTAGATGGGTGGGATATAATAATGATAGTAGTAGTAGTAGTAGTACAGTGGTACCTCGGGTTACATATGCTTCAGGTTACAGACTCCGCTAACCCAGAAATAGGGCTTCAGGTTAAGAACTTTGCTTCAGGATGAGAACAGAAATCGTGCTCCGGTGGCGCGGCAGCAGCAGGAGGCCCCATTAGCTAAAGTGGTGCTTCAGGTTAAGAACAGTTTCAGGTTAAGAACGGACCTCCGGAACAAATCAAGTACGTAACCCGAGGTACCACAGTAGTAGTAATAAATAGGACATCCTTATTTTCATCGGAAGGACCATGTGCGCAGGCTGGGAGTCATTTTGGACTCACAGCTTTCCATGGAGGTGCTGGTCATTTCTCTGCGACAGCTAGACTGGTGACTGGGAGTGGCCACCGAGACCATATAACACCGGTCTTGAAAGACCTACATTGGCTCCCAGTACGTTTCCGAGCACAATTCAAAGTGTTGGTGCTGACCTTTAAAGCCCTAAACGGCCTCGGTCCAGTATACCTGAAGGAGCATCTCCACCCCCATCATTCTGCCCGGACGCTGAGGTCCAGCTCCGAGGGCCTTCTGGCGGTTCCCTCATTGCGAGAAGCAAAGCTACAGGGAACCAGGCAGAGGGCCTTCTCGGTGATGGCACCCGCCCTGTGAACGCCCTCCCACCAGATGTCAAAGAGAAAAACAACTACCAGACTTTTAAAAGACACCTGAAGGCAGCCCTCTTTAGGGAAGATTTTAATGTTTGGTGTTTTTAATATTTTGTTGGGAGCCGCCCAGAATGGCTGGGGAAACCCAGCCAGATGGGCGGGGTATAAATAATAAATTTTCATTATTATATTGTTATTAAATGTTGGAGGGTATGAAATCATTCATTTGCTCATGACTGCCTTGTCTGTCTTCAGCTTCCTATGTGTTTGTCTTGTTCCTTAGGATTTGTACGTTTGCTGAACGGCCTTTTCACCAGTTTTAACACGCTGAGCAGGCAAGCGGAGGGGACATGCGCACCTGGGCAGAAGCGCAGCTGCAGGCAGTGTGAACGTGTTTGTGGGGCTGGAAGGAGCTGCCGGCGGTGCAAGTTTGGCTCTTGTGAGCAGTTCGCAGAGCTCAGCTGTGTTTTCTCCCCGCTGACCTCAACACTGATGGGCACGACCGGCATGTTTGTGCAACCAGCATGGAGGCTCCAGGTGGCGAGTGAAAGAAGAGGGGTGGGGAAGGCCAGCTCAAGGGGGAAGGTTCTGCAAACAGATGCAGGAAACTTAAATATGCCTCACTCCCGGCTCAGGCTGAGAAGATGGCTCAGTGGGAGACGTGCTTCTGTCTTAGCCTCCCATCCTGAGGCTGCAGCTCTCCGGCTGATAGAGGTCCTGTATTTTCATGCACAAAGATTATTATCTTGCCTAGGCAATCTGCAACAAAGTCTGGTGGGACAGGGGAACTGCAACTGCACTTTGCCCAGAGCCAAAAGATGGACAAATTAGGTGAGATAGGCGGGGGGGGGGAATACCCCCTTAATAGACAGCAGTTGATCTAATATTTAAAGGCCTGCATCCGAAGAGATCCCCAGGGGTGATAGACTACAAGAGAAGGAGGAGAGCTCTTAACTTTGCTGTCACTTCTCTGAGGACTTAAACCACTCTTTTCATATCTGTGGATAGAATCAAGAAATTATAGATTTGTAGAGTTGGAAGAGCAGGACTTTTTGTTTCCTTGGAACTCACCAGAACTCAGGGACCCCATGACGTGCTAATAAAAATCTTGCCTAAACCATGAACTCACCAGATGACCTTAAACAAGCTCCTCCTTCTTGATCTCCTCTCCATTTCTGACCTTGCGTGGCTGGCAGGATTGCCGCAATGTTCACTGAGATGATGTGCATTCAGAACACTTATTTCCCCTGAACCCCGACAACATGAGGAGCGCCTTGGAAATCTGAGCACTTCAGATGATGTTGTAACTTCCTTCCTACCCTGCTGTTTGGTGCAACCATAGCTGGTGCCCAAACCCAGAAAGGTTTCACCATCAGGAACCAGAATTAGCCTTGACATGGTGTAGGAGGGGAACGAACCTGGCCCCACCCATCCCCCAAATATAGATCTCTCTCCCCCTCCCCCCATCCCAGCATTCAAGCTTCCCTTGGGTCACCTTCTGAACCTCCGACTTCTAACTGACCTGGAGCGCAAATTCAAGATCACCAGACTTGAAGAATCTGTTTCACTGGATTGCTGAACATTTTGATTGTTGGAAAGAAGCAGGGATGGGGCCCCTTTCTTCTGTTCTGGAATAATTACTGTAAGGGCACTTGAATAAGGAAAGGTGTTTATTTCTCTGCTTGGTCCTGATTCCTGATTTTCACCATCTATCTTGTTCCTCATTTCCTGTCACCCTCCAGGAGTTGGTGAGCAACTGTCTGCTCGGAGTTCTAATACATTCAGGGATCTTCATGGGTTCAGCAAGCTCCACCCTTCAGATAGTACACTCCACTATTTGTGGAGTGTAACAACATTTGGGGGGGGTAGGATCTAGTGTGATCATCTGTGTGGCCTTTCCTCATAGGATTAGTTAACATGCTTACAAAATGCTTGAAGAAAGAGCTCTGGTCTATATCCAATACAGGAAGTGAATTGCCTGCAGAATGGAAGTTTTCGCATAGTTGTATTCTGCAAGACAAAGTAGGGGATGGCGATGAAAGGCAGTAGTGGTTATAGCATACCCTCCAACATTCCTCAGATGAAAACAGGGACATTTCTCACTCCCCCCCAACTGACCCTCCTCAACTTCTCACTTTTTGTGTGTGTCCCCCACCCAAGCATTTCCTATCAGAAGAAGGATTACGTCCTGAACTTCTCCTCTTGCTAGTATGGTAGAACCTCGGTCCTTGAACGCTTCAGAAGTCGAAAGTTTCGGCTTTCGAACCGCCAACAACCTGGAAGTGAAAGCTTCCGTTTTCGAACGCGCCTCGGAAGTCGAATAGCTTCCGCGGCACGTTTCTCCATTTTTTCAATGGATTTTGCCGACCGGCAATTGCGCCTCAGTCGTTGAACGTTTCAGAAGTCGAACGGTCTTCCAGAATGGATTATGTTCAACAACCAAGGTTCCACTGTATTTGATTTCTGGAAATTAAAAGCATAACTATATACTTGCACAATCTTCCTGAGATTTCATATGTGTTTCTGTTTTGGGGGTGGTGAGTCCCAGCCTTTTAGAAGGTGACTTCTTGCTGCCAGGCAGTCTGAAGCAAAAGGAGAGCAAGAAGACAGCTGAGCTGACTTGAAAGCATCATATATGCATGAAAAATGTGACATGCACAAAACGAGTTGAAATTTCGGGGGAGAAACAGGCAACAATGAAGTCATTTTAATCTAAAACTTGCAGAGGAGACTTCAGTCTTTTGAAATGTAGAAAAGAATATAGAAAAGATGCTGGAGAGAACATCATCAGAAACAATCAGGATCAGACTTATTTATGTTGCATGCATTTATTCTAGCTATATGCTTGTTTATCTGCTGATGAATGCATATTGGTGTTGATCGTAGAACTTCCTTGTTTGTGTTCTGGGGGAGGGGATATCAGGAAAATATTTTTTAAAATAATAATAATAGAAAACTGGCAAAGCCACAGCCAAACTCAATCTGTGAGAGAACATTTGGCTGACTGCTCCGCTCATGTGAGTAGGGCTTTATATCTTTACAGTTCTCTTTGGCTAAGTAGCCTTTGTTTATTGATGTGATGTCTGGAAAGTTCCCATAGATGACAGGTCATTAGAGAAGGTCAAACATGTTATTTGCCAGGAAGGGTTTGTCGCAGAAATTGTACACATTAGTGCAATATGTTGTTGTCCTCTTCTGAAGCACAGCCACAGCTTCAGCTACTTTGGGGTTGCTTATACAAATGTCTGGTTATGTGTGTCCTCCGGTGCCCTTTAGCTCTGCAGTAATGAAAGGCAAATCACTACCGTTATTATCTGCTGCAACCCAGGAATGGTCACTGGGCCCTCCGCGGAACAATGGCTCTTTCTTAAATCAGTGGAAGGTTTTCTTGGCAGGAGAACAGGGGAGGCCAGTGCTAACAGCAACCTCACTGGAAAGGGCAGTGGCATCCGCCTATTGTCGGCATCACACGGCCAAATTGTTCAGTGCCAGTAAGCAGAGAGAGAGAGAGAAAGTGAGAGAAAGAACAATCACCATTGCTCATGCGCTATGCCCAAGGTACACTGCGAAGCTGATGGTCGCCCAAGCTACAGTATTCTAGAAAAATACAAAATTTCAGCCTGATCATGCATGAATTGTGATGGCACTGCTGTGTTAGATTCATGCATGGGCTAGCACAAATCGGATATTTTCTGTGGCAGGCTTGATGGGACCTCACTGCCCCCACCCTCAAGGTGCACAGCAGGGCTGCCCTGCACCACAGAGTCCTCATGTGTGTTTTTAAAAGCTCATTGGAGACCATGTACTCCAAGTGCTCCAGAATAAAAGTATTCATTGAGCAATATCCTGCGCACACACGCACACACAAAGTTTACACCTCATTTACCATAATCATATATAGTGGTACCTCGGGTTAAGTACTTAATTCGTTCCGGAGGTCCATTCTTAACCTGAAACACCACTTTAGCTAATGGGGCCTCCTGCTGCTGCCGCACCGCCAGAGCCTGATTTCTGTTCTCATCCTGAAGCAAAGTTCTTAACCTGAAGCACTATTTCTAGGTTAGTGGAGTCTGTAACCTGAAGCGTCTGTAACCCAAGGTACCACTGTACTTGTCCACAATACATTTTGAACAAATTCTTGGGGTGGGGGTGCGTTCTGTAACACACACAAATTTTGCTAGAGAACATTTGCAACCAGTCCTTTTAAAAAAGGAAGTGTTTGCTATGGTATTGTCCAGAACTGCTTCCCTCTCTGCTCTCGCTCACAGGTGGTGAACAACACCAGTTATTATGCAAAGCTGGGATGCTATCCTATTGTGACTAAAAAGGAGGGGAAAGCTAAGGCTTGGCTGAGGCATGGTCTGGACTGCAGAGGCCCCAGCCTCAGCCGTATCTCACAGGGTTCGTTGCTATGAAGCCAGTTCGCAACGTTCTGTCCCATCCTAAGTCCAACTCTCACGACTCCCATGATGAGAGAATGTGGGAATGAGCCTGCTCACTTCACTGATATCCCCATGGCTGTCATTTACCATGAACTGGAATGATCACTTGGGTAGGCTCCCTGTGTGGCTTAGAAACCCTCACCTTCTAGGGCTGCAAAGAGCATGGGAACCTACAGCAGATTTATTTATTTGGGATACTTGTAGCATGCTTTGCAGCCCCAGGGAGGCTCTCAAAGTGGCTTACAAAACATTGTGGCCATAAAATTGATGTTCAGGAACAGAAATAGCACAGTGTCCCTGTGACAACGGAGGTGGGATTTGGTGTCCTCACCTTTGGTCTTCCCTGATGGCCAACTTGACCTTACTGGGCACCCCGGCCTGCTGGTGCCCTCTGAGGCGAGGGAGTTGGGAGTTGAGCAGCTGAAACTCACTCAGCAAGTCTTCCCCTGCTGGCAGTGGACAGGTCTGGGCAACACTTCCAACAGTTCGGCAGGCTCCCCGATGCAGATATTTGCCTCAGAGTGATGGAGGGTGACAAGGTCAACAGCGGGGTGTGGAGCAAACATGCTTGTCCCCACTCACCCTCACCTGATTCAAATTGTGTGTGAAATTGCAACACCCAAATGTGGGATGTAATCCTCTGGAGCAGTCAAGTCCAACATTTCCTGATTGCCTAGAGTATGGTTACCAGACGTCCCCGTTTCCCGGGGACAGTCCCCGGATGTACAAATCTGTCCCCAGGATTTCATTTAATGTCCCCGGATTTATATTTTAAGTGTTGTAGATTTATTAGTAGGGAATGAATGTTGCGTGATTGGTTCAACGGCACAAGACACATCATATGGGGACTTCCTTTGAGGCAAAATGGCGGGCGCCATGGCAGTGAGCAGCTCCTGAAGCCAGCCAGAGCCAAGTGCACTACCAGGCTGGCTCCGGGCTGCTGAGACTGCCGCCTGCGCTGCCACTGCCGAGGGAGAACCAGGGATGCCCGGCGCGTCAACTGGGGGAACTGCTGACACCACCCCCCCAGGACCCAAATCGAGGCGGGAGCGAGAGCGCCCAGCCACGTGGCCAACTGCCCAGGGAGAAGGAGAAGGAAGAGAGAGAAAGAGGAAGGAGAAAAAAGAGGGGAGCCCTGACCTTGCCGTGCCGCCACTGCCGCTACGGAAGAGAGGGAGGAGAGCACCAGGAGGGCAAGGACACGCGGCCGAGCCCAGGACTGACCCGAACCTACTCCACAGCAGCTAGTGCTCCAAGAGAGAGGCTGAAGCCCAGAGGAAGGTCGCATGACAGAGGAGACCACAGAAGACAAGATTTTACTTCTTTATTTGTTTATTTTAATATTTTTTAAAAAATATTTTTTTCCTCTTTTCAAAAAAAAAAAAAAAAGCGTCCCCAGATTCTTTGAAAAAATCTGGTAAACTTAGCCTAGAGTGAAGATGCACGGGGAATGTTGGTCCATCCAGGTGTAGCAATGCTCTGAGCACCTTTCCCCCAGGGCTCCTCCCTTGATATACAAATCATTGGACCAAGGGCTGCTCCGAGTTGTTCTTTTGCTCTCCCCCAGGCACTCGGGGCTTATCCAGACCTGCGCTTGTGCCATGCCTAGGAAGAATGGCTCTGAGTGGTTTTCCACTCGTCCTGTGCTTTTGAGGCACGGCTCCAAGTGGTTTTCCACTTGAACGCTGAATCAGAGCAAACATCAATCCATGGAAAACATGATTGACATTTGCTCTGATTCAGCAGTCCAGGGTGGTTTTCCCTGAGGAGAAGCATCAGGAGAAGCAGAAATGGGGCTGAGCCCTCTGTCTGGAGGCAAAGGAGGAGGCCGTTTGTCAATGATGGCTTCCTACCTGCAGAATTTCCTGCCTAGAGAGGCTGCCTGGCCAGTTCGATGGAGTTAAAAAATGCTATCTCTCTAGGAGAGCTTTGCTTGATTATCCAGAAGGTGACACAGGCATTTCCATTATCCTGTATAATAATAATAATAATAATAATAATAATAATAATAATAATAATAGCCTGCTGGATCAAGCCCATCTTGTCCAGCGGCTTGTTCTCACAGGAAACCCAGAAGCAGGAGTTGAGTACAATAGCACTCTTCCCAGAACGAGCTTTTACTGAGCATGTTCATGGCTACTCATCCAGATTTATGTACTAAGAAACTTATAAAGTCATCTTTTACAGGGCATCGGAAGAATCTTTCTGGCAAAGCTGTGAGCAACTGGTATAAAACAGTCTGGTAAGTAGCTGTACTGTGGAAATATTGACAAATAAACGAAGAACGTTGTGTGGGTAAATGGAACAGGACAAATTTACTCTGGTTTGGCATGACTTTATAATGTTTGCCAGTGTCCCAGAACATCATCAATCTCCTCCCACAGCGCAGAGCACAATCTGGCTTGTTTAACTGTTTCTCCAAGCTTTTTACACACACCCCTCCTCTCACCTGTGATATAAAAGAAAATAAAGATCTCACTCAGACAGATTCTCACGCACAGAACTTAATCTTATTTATTACCTGTTCTAGAGGACCAGTGGGATACTTACTACGGTAAAAAAAGAAAGAAAACAAGATCTTATAAAACATTCAGCCCATGCTAACATCCATCTTCTCCATTTTCTGTTAAACAATATTTCTTTTATTTCTTTTACCCATGGAAAGCCCAAGAGCGGTTCCCTAATTGCTATTATTATTGGTGTCTGTCAACCATATATTTTATTTTCTGTTAACTTTACCTCAACGGATTCCCACCACCACTCCATACTAGTGATAGTAAATTCTTCTATCCATGTCCATTTGAAAATCTCTCCACTGTGGTAACATACTGGGCTAATATTCCATAATGTATATTGTTTAGCTCATGTCCAGTTCTGTATGTTCAAATTCCATTTCCTGTTATATTTCCATTTCCTGTTTTGTTTACAATAGTACAGTATCATGATCTCCTCTAGGATCTTCCATTTTTTGTTTTTCCTCCAGTCTTATTCCAGAGAGAGTACCATAAATTTAGTACCACCATTCTCTGAATTCGCTCCAAATCGTATGCAAAATGCTTTCATTCTGCCAGGACTGAAGTTTCGCCAAAGCTTTCCCCCCTCGCCATCAATGTTATATCCAGATAATTCTCCATCTCACCATTTGTGACTTTATATTCTTCTTCTCCAAATCCTTGCAGAAAAGGATTACAATCATATGATTGTTAACAATCATGGATTGTTAACTGTTTTTTTAATGATTGCTTTCTCTATGTTTTTAGCTCCTCTTATTTTCATCTGTATGCCAACTTGAGTGGCTGTCAGGGAAAATGGGTGTGTTTAAATAATGATGATGATGATGATTTGGGGAGGGAACAGAACTTGTGAGGCTTCTCCCAGCTTTCAGGCCTTGGGCTTCTGCTTCCCTGATCCTGACTCCTCCAGGTCTCCTCCCATTGTGCCTCAGTAATCCAATCTGCAGGCAGGACCATTCTCAGCGTGTGGTTACGCTTCACTCTTATCTGAAAGGAGGACGAATATGACCCATTGTGCTTTGGAACCCTTGCTTATTAGCTTAAAAGCTGAAAGCATTTTTAACAAGGAATGCAATAAAATCTTTTAATCTAACCATGTCACTTTTGAACATTGCTAATACAGGAAAAGAAGCAGGAGGGTCTCATTCTTTTGAAGGAAAGTCTGTTGCCTTTGAATTACAGACCACATGGCCATAGCGCTATAGGATCTTCCCGGTCTCTTTCTGCAGTCTCTTGTGTTGAATATATTTTTGGGAGAGTCTGGCCTACAGTGTTTCTGTAAGGAGATGAGTCCTGCGACTCCAAAAATAGAAATCTGAATGTTTATGAATTCCGCGCTCAGTATTTATACAAGTGAAGTCAGAACAACAGCGAATGGTGACCAAGGGAGCCCTTCTCCCAGGATGGGCTCTGTTTATGCTAATCATTTCTCCCCATACAAAAACAAACAGAAAGTGAATGAAAGAAGCCTTGACCTTGAGGAATCCAGAGAGATTGTCTTAGAAGCTGGAACTGTAGACACAGCGGACAAGCGCGTAACATTGCTGGATATATGAAACGTGTTTCAGCTAATTTCACAGTTTTTGTTGGCAGAGTAGGTAAATTGCAGCCAGGAAACCAAATCATGTGCAATACTGACTCTTTTCTTGAAATTAGAACCATGTCCAAATACTTGTTCAAGTATTCTAAAGTTTTTACTAGCAGAACATATAGCTAAAGAAGAATATATGCAAAGTATTTACATTCACATCCAAGCATGGGCTGAGTTTTTCCTGGTAGAAGATTACAGCTTCTTCCCTCAACATTCAAGCAAACTGTGCTTTCCCCTCTTTCAGTCCTTGCACTCAGCCTTCTGCACATAACCCAACCAGGCCATGCACGTCCTTCTGAGAGGTTTCCACTTTCTCCTTCCAGCTGATTTCTCCTTAATGCTCCTTTGGGAGAACATCAACTTCTGTACTTCTTTCTGTCACATACAGTGGTACCTCTGGTTGCGAACGGGATCCATTCCGGAGGCCCATTCACAACATGAAAAGAGCGCAACCCTCAGTGTTGCATCTCTGCACGCGCGGGTTGCGATTCACCACTTCTGCGCACGCGTGTGACGTCATTTTGCACTTCTGCGCATGCGCGAGCGGCGAAACCCAGAAGTAACCCTTTCTGGTACTTCTGAGTCGCCACAGGACGCAACCTGAAAGAACGTAACCTGAAGCAAACATAACATGAGGTATGACTGCACATTTCGCACGGAAACATTAGCATGCCTCTCCTCTATTGCATTTGGAGAGAGCAGGGACGCGGACTTATAAAAAATATTGGGGGGGGGCCGGGAAAGCTCATGAATAATAAATAAGCTCATGAATATGCAAATAAAGTGGCGCCGCCTCCTCGTGAGCGAATAGGGGAGAGCGTGCTGCGCCTATTAATCAGCTCCGGAACAGCTGATATGCGGGAAACGTGGGGCTAGCCGGAGAAGAGAGGGCGAGCCCCCTCCGCTCCGGCCCTAAATAGGGCAAGCCACACACCCCCAGCCAGCCGATTGGTACCCGGTCGTTCTCGCGGGGGCTGAAACCGCCAGGAGGAAGGAAATTCCCCCCGGCAGTGCCTTGGCAGTGGCGGTGGTGCTGCGAAGCAGCGAGGCAGGAGCCCCTGCCCCCGGGGATTCCCTAATCTCGCGGGGGACGGCCGGGGCTCTCCGATTAGGGCGCGCGGCTGGCTGGCTGGCTGGCGAGGGAGCAGGTGGGGAGGAGGCGGGGGACGGCGGCGGCGCTCTGCTGGAAGGGTGCCCGAGATTATTGGGGGGGCTGAGCCCCCCAAAAAAAATTTTTGAGGGGGCTCGAGCCCCCTCAGGCCCCATGGAGTCGGCGCCTATGGGAGAGAGTTATCTAAGGCTTCTTCTTCAGTGTTCATGGAGACGCAGCAATTGCAGTCGAGTCCATCACACACAAAACAAAATGGAGAATGCCATAAAAATATATCCCATGTGACCAAAGTTAACCAAGCGCATGAGAGTTACTGGGGAACACCGCAGAACTAAACACACAGTAATGTGTGTAAGAATTCCCAATTTCAGTACATTAAATCACTATACTTTTACATCACAATCTTTGCAGGGCTGAGTTTTGGTTTTCCTAGTTGTTGTTTTCAAGGGCCAGCTGAGTCAAGGTCTAGCAGAGAGAAGGGTCGGGCAGGCGAAATGTGGGGGGCCCTGCCCATGGGAGCCCAACAAGCAGCCACTCCTTTTGGGGCTGGGTCTTCCACAACTCTTGGATTCTGCTAAAATGGAAAGCTGCTTTTCCAGAACGCATTGGATCACATTCCTCCTGGCCTCCCAGTTTCTTCAGATCAAGTCCAGCTAGAGAATATGATCCCGTTGCTGAAAGAAAGAGCAGAAGATGGTTGTTGCAGCAGGTGGCACCAAGTATTTATAATTTATGTGTTGTGTCTCTCTAGCTGTACAAATATTTTTTTAAAAAAAAATCCCCGGCAGGTTGTAAGTGAGAAATAGGCCTCACACCTGTATCAGAGGAACTTACAGGCAGATCTGTGCCAATTGTGTGTGCTAGTGAGTGCCACACTTCGGAGGACAACAGGGGCTGCTTTAATTCCAGATGTCGTCAGCCACGTGCAACTTCAAGATGCTGCCATGATGGAAATTCTTTCTTGCCCCATCCTTCCCAGTCAGTTCAGTTCTTGGCTTGACTTCCAGTCAGGCACCGCAAAGCAGGAGATAGTTACCGTATTTTTCGCCCTATAGGACGCACCGTCCCATAAGGCGCACCTAGTTTTTTTGGGGGGAAATAACAGATGCATTTTTGTAAATGATGGTTGGTTGGAGAACCACACTGCTAAATTCGCGAGAGTGCAAATTTCAAAGTATGGCTGTGTTGTGGTTCACATATTGTTTCAGAACATGCAAAACTGATAGATTTGCCTCCGAATGCAAAGTGAATTGAATTTTTCTCCCCCACCCTAGTTGTCAAAGGTGACTGAGTAAGGCTAGCTGCTGCAGTGTTTTCTCAAGTGCATACTCAAGTCTTCAAGGCCCCTGTTGCCAAGAGAGCGGAGTTATTCGGCCATTTTACTTGCGTCCCCTCAATGAACTCCTTGCTTTAAGTGCTTTCTTGTCTCTTTGGCTGGTGGAGGAAAGCCAAGCCAAAACATGGCAGCATAGGACAAATAAACCCCTCATTTGCTGCCAAAAATCACCTATACAGTGGTACCTTGGGTTACATACGCTTCAGGTTACATACGCTTCAGGTTACAGACTCCGCTAACCCGGAAGTAGTACCTCGGGTTAAGAACTTTGCCTCAGGATGAGAACAGAAATCGTGTGGTGGCAGCAGCGGGAGGCCCCATTAGCTAAAGTGGTACCTCAGGTTAAGAACGGTTTCAGGTTAAGAACGGACCTCCGGAACGAATTAATTTCTTAACCCGAAGTACCACTGTAATGATGGACACAGAAGTGGCCCCCTCCCACTGTTCAGGCAGCACAGGACTTTTGCAGAGTGTAAATGCACCTCGTCCACCCAGCTCCAATCTGCACATCTCTTCACTGTACACCTGCTGAAGTGGTTTTGAGACCCTGGGCACCAAAGGAATCCTCGTCTGCCCACATGAGGTTGTACTTGGGAGCAGCCATATTGCAGCCCTCCAGATGTAGATATGGGTGGGAGGGGAACAGAGAGGCAGCAGCAGCAGCAGCCTGCTTCCACCACAAGATTAGTTTGCATATTGAAAAGACTCACAGTATTGGCAAATGGCCTGGAAAGCTAAATTATGGGCATGATCTGGATTGACCAGTTTGGTGAGAACTGCCTGTAACAAAGACCTCAGCAGCTTCCCCCCCCCCTCTGAATGTTTGTTGTCGGGTTTTTTTACAGAGGGCGGGAAACAAGGCGTCCTGGGTCAGGAAATGTGCCGTGGCAGCCTGCAGTAGCTGCCCCAGTGGCTCGGGAGGACACTTGATAAAGGTTTTGCAATCGAAATTACCCCCAGACTGACTATGGAGTCCCTCACCAAGAGTGTACAGAAATCTCACATGGGAAAAGAGTGAGCCTTTGTTTCAGCGCACGCCTACCAAATGCCATCCGCTCTGAGAACATCCCATGTTTGGCAAACTCCCACGCTCCACTCTTCCCCCAGGGCCTTCCAGGCTATTGTGTTTAGCACACACAAAGAAGTGCAGCCTTTAGAGATGAAAGCACGCCCCTCATTCCCAATGACTGATTAAAGTTGTTGTTTTCCGCCTTCAAGCAATGGAGCTGTTGGTTTTTGTTTTGTCTTGTTTTGCAGGTGAGAGGGCGGAGGTGTCTTTGCTGCAGAAAGTGGAATCACAGTTCATCAGCGCTTGTGCCTTGCTGGCAAAAGGCAGGAGACTTGGTCTTACCCTGCCCCTAGCCAGGGCTTCTGTTGCCACCAGGAATGCTCTGCCTGGACTGGGCCACGGCACCCGGAAGATCACGACTTGTAAATTAAATCCTTGCGTGGGGGGTGAGGAGGAAATGGGCAGGCATTTCCTACAGCATTTGTTCAGGTTTCTAGGTAAAGGCCAAGGGACCCCTGACCATTAGGTCCAGTTGTGGACGACTCTGGGGTTGCGGCGCTCATCTCGCTTTATTGGCCGAGGGAGCCGGCGTACAGCTTCCGGGTCATGTGGCCAGCATGACTAAGCCGCTTCTGGCGAACCAGAGCAGCGCATGGAAACGCTGTTTACCTTCCCACCAGAGCGGTACCTATTTATCTACTTGCACTTTGGTGTGCTTTCGAACTGCTAGGTTGGCAGGAGCTGGGACCAAGCAATGGGAGCTCACCCCATCGCGGGGACTTGAACCGCTGACCTTCTGATTGGCAAGTCCTAGGCTCTGTGGTTTAACCCACAGCGCCACCCGCGTCAGGTTTCTAGAACTGCACATAAAACTAAATTGTGCTTTAACACTATGTGGCTGACCTGCTGTGTGCTTGAACAAAGTGTTCCCTGCGTACTCTTCCCTGCCCCTCTCCTCTCCTTCTGCTGTTTTGAGAGAAGGTTTAAAAAGGTAAAGGACCCCTGGATGGTTAAGTCCAGTCAAACTTGACTATGGGGTGCGGTGCTCATCTTGCTTCAGGCTGAGGGAGCCGGCGTTTGTCCGCAGACGGCTTTCCAACCAGCATGACTAAACTGCTTCTGGCGCATGGAACACCTTGCTGAGTGCCAGAGTGCATGGAAAAGTGATTTACCTTCCTGCCACAGTGGTACCTATTTATCTACTCATGTTGGTATGCTTTTGAAGTGCTAGGTAGGCAGGAGCTGGGACAGAGCAATGGGAGCAGATACAAATTGCTGACCTTCTGATTGGCAAGCGCAAGAGGCTCAGTGGTTTAGACCACAGTGCCACCCCCCCCCACACACACACACCTTTGCCCAAAAGAACGCTGGCCTGGCTCACCACAAACTCTGGTAACAAGCCAAGTTCCAGGGTGGGTCCACGACATTTTGCTGCTTGAGGCAAAACAGAAAATGGCACCCCGCCTCCTCCTCCACTTCTGTCTCTGTTGTTTCCTCCACTTCCTCTGCCCAAGGCAACTGGTGGCAGCCCTGGGAAGTCCTGATGCCCTGAAGGAGGCCAGAGAGGAGCAGGCGGGGGCAGCGGGGCAGAGGCAATGTTGGCAGGCGACAAGCACAGAAGGTGGCGAGGGGCACGCACCTCGGGGTGTGGATCTGCCATGCTTCCCAGCTGTACCCAGCCTGCCGCCGGAGGCAACTGCCTCACCATGCCTCATGGGTGGGCCAGCCCTGTCAGCTTCGCCCCATGGCTTGTGCACAGTGGCGTAGCGTGGGGGGTGCAGGGGGGGCCGGCCGCACCGGGCGCAACACCTGGGGGTTAGGGTTAGGGGGCACAAATCCACGGGTTAGGGGGCGCAAATTCACGGGTTAGGGGGAGCAAATTACTTGCCTTGCCCCGGGTGCTGACAACCCACGCTACGCCACTGCTTGTGCAGCAGGTTTGTTCAACTAACCAGGGTTTGCCGTAAAACGGGATTCATGGTTTGTATGACTAGCATTCTTTGAAGGTTAATCTGATCTCAGCAGGAGACCTCCGCTTGGCGTGTGATTACCTTCAGAGAGCTATGATACCCAGAGGGATCGTAAACCTGATCATTGTAGCTTTGTGAGGGGAATAGGGGCCTCTCAAGAGCTCTCAGTGCCCTCAGCAAACTACAGCTTTACTGGATTATTATTTAAAGTGGTATGGTACTGCTCAAAATATGGTATATAATGAAAATGGGGCTAAAGAATGGAGATGAGGACAGCAGCTCCTGAACTGAAATCTGTTTATTTTCTAGACTGCCCACCCCAGAGATGTGCAACGAAACAAATACTGTACCCCCTGGCATTTTGAGGAGGCTGCCTTTTTGCTTTTAGGCCTGGGGAAGCATGTCCTCACTGAAGATGCCATTTAAACTTGGTTTAAAGTTGTAGTTCATTGTCTTGCTTAATCTTTGTATTTCCATTTTGGTCAAAAGGCAGCAAAGAAATAAACTATAATATAAAATCCAAATCAATTATATTTCCCATCCTTTGCCAACTAAATACCGAACTCCAAAGTCCTGTCCAAAGAAGGAAGTTTTACAATGGATTCTCTCCACATTCGGGTCTGTTTAGCAGTTCTGCAAAACTGATGTGCTGCCGTCAGCTGGAAGCAGAATTAAATCAGGTTCCACACGATTGCAATGTTGCAATCTTTCCCCATAATAATCCTTCAATGCATATCCCTATGGTAAAGCCAAAGGGGGCAATTGCTGTAGAATTTCAGCCCCACGCCAAGAGCCTATGTCTGTTTACTGATGTCTGGGCTGAATGATGGGGGTGGAGACGCTCTTTCAGGTATACTGGGCCAGGACCATTTAGGACTTTAAAGGTCAGTACCTTTAAAGGTCAGAATTGTGCCTGGAAACTTACTGGGACCCAGCGAAGATCCTTTAGGACCAGTGTTATATGGTCCCCGTGGCCACTCCCAGTCATCAGTCTCGCTGCCGCATTCTGGATTAGTTGTCGTTTCCGTTTCATGCCAGCACAGCTATGCTACAGGATGGATGAATGAAGCTGGAGTGACCAGTCTGGTTCAGAAGCATGAGGACCTGGTTGAGGAGGGTCAAAGACTCACCAAAGGACATTGGGACTGAATGCCTGCTTTGTTGTTGTTTAGTTGTTTAGTCGTGTCCCACTCTTCGTGACCCCTGGACCTGAGCACGCCAGGCACTCATTATTCTAATTATTTGCCAATTGCAGTGAAACCCTCGCAGGGGTTATGTCTTGGCACAAGCTCAACCATAGCCAATTTTCATGTCTGCCCTGAGTGTCAGTGTCAAGAGGTATAAATATGGGAGAGGAAGCCTTCACAGCATGGTATGTTGTTGTTGTATTTAGTCGTTTAGTCGTGTCCGCCTCTTCGTGACCCCCTGGACCAGAGCAGGCCAGGCCCTCCTGTCTTCCACTGCCTCCCGCAGTTTGGTCAAACTCATGCTGGTAGCTTCGAGAACACTGTCCAACCATCTCGTCCTCTGTCGTCCCCATCTCCTTGTGCCCTCCATCTTTCCCAACATCAGGGTCTTTTCCAGGGAGTCTTCTCTTCTCATGAGGTGGCCAAAGTATTGGAGCCTCAGCTTCAGGATCTGTCCTTCCAGTGAGCACTCAGGACTGATTTCCTTCAGAATAGAGAGGTTGGATCTTCTTGCAGTCCATGGGACTCTCAAGAGTCTCCTCCAGCACCAGAATTCAAAAGCATCCATTCTTCGGCGATCAGCCTTCTTTATGGTTTAAAGCAGAGGGCCCTCACGAAATGGGAGAAGGTGTAATGATAAATTCCAATCATTGGTCAACATGTCTTTCAAATGTATTGCAAGGGTAGGGATAAAAGCTATTTGATGAGAGTTTTTCACATACCCCAATTTCATTTTTTGTGGCCTTTTAAAAACCACACTCAAAACAGGGCTAGCCTGAAAGAAGATTGAGACCATGTTTGGACCTCCATGTGGATTGACACAGCTGAACTTGCAAGAAGCCACACTCTAACCGTCTTCCAATATTGGCCATCTTCTAATTGCATCATATTAAGAAAAAACAGTTCCACATTTGCACAGAAACACTTCCCATTGATGTGGTTATTTTTTTAAATAATGACTGCTGCTCCTTTTCTTAGCATTTTTCTCTGAGCCTAATCAAGTATATTCTTGCTGACAAATCTAGCGGGACAAATAGTAATTAAATAAACTGCAAGCCTCAGAAGATGGAGGGAAGGCAGAGAACCAGCTCTCAAGCTGGGTGTAACTGACATGCCAAAGGTGGCGGCTCCATGGCACTGTAACATGAAGGCTGCACAACCACAGGCTGCCAACTTTTATCTGGCAACGGCTCCTGTGTCTTAGTCACAGGCAAAATTCAGAAAAGCAAAATAAAAAAATTCCTTCCAGTAGCACCTTAAAGACCAACTAAGTTAGTTCTTGGTATGAGCTTTCGTGTGCATGCACACTTCTTCAGATACACTGAAACAGAAGTTGCCAGATCCTTCTATATAGTGAGAAGGTGGGGAGGGGTGTTACTCAGAAGGGAGGGTGCGAATGGGAGATTGGCAGATAGCTGAGAGAGCCTCTTGACGACTCTTAACGACTGTAATAGGTCTTACAGGAAAAGGCAAGGGGTGGGAAGGTGAGAAATGGTTTAGTCATGTATAGTGAGATAAGAATCCAATGTCTTTGTTCAGTCCAGGTCTTTTCATGGTTTTAAGTTTGGTAATGAGTTGTAATTCAGCAGCTTCTCTTTCCAGTCTATTTCTGAAATTCCTTTGTAGTAAAACAGCTACTTTGAGATCTTGTATAGAATGTCCTGGGAGATTGAAGTGTTCTCCTACTGGTTTCTCTGTTCTGTGATTCTTGATGTCTCTGTTCTGTGATTCTTGATGTCACTGACATCAAGAATCACAGAACAGAGAAACCAGTAGGAGAACACTTCAATCTCCCAGGACATTCTATACAAGATCTCAAAGTAGCTGTTTTACTACAAAGGAATTTCAGAAATAGACTGGAAAGAGAAGCTGCTGAATTACAACTCATTACCAAACTTAAAACCATGAAAAGACCTGGACTGAACAAAGACATTGGATTCTTATCTCACTATACATGACTAAACCATTTCTCACCTTCCCACCCCTTGCCTTTTCCTGTAAGACCTATTACAGTCGTTAAGAGTCGTCAAGAGGCTCTCTCAGCTATCTGCCAATCTCCCATTCGCACCCTCCCTTCTGAGTAACACCCCTCCCCACCTTCTCACTATATAGAAGGATCTGGCAACTTCTGTTTCAGTGTATCTGAAGAAGTGTGCATGCACACGAAAGCTCATACCAAGAACTAACTTAGTTGGTCTTTAAGGTGCTACTGGAAGGAATTTTTTTATTTTGACTATGGCAGACCAACACGGCTACCTATCTACTTCAGAAAAGCAGAAATTCAGCAGAACAAACGAAGCGTTTACTGAAATGCAGGTGCAATGATAGGGGACAATTTCCCTGGCTGAATTTCTATTTGCCAACAGCTGTTAAAAGCACAGTTGTAAAATTTAATGGTGCCAGTTACCTTTCCTAACAATTTAGCATGCCAGACCTTCTCTTGGCAGGATTGCAGCTCAGATGAAGGGAGCAGAACGATCCCGTTCTGTCTGGCTCATTTTGATCTCCGCACCTCCCCACTTTCTGCTATTATCACAACTCCATATTTTCCAGAGTTGAGTCACAACACTGAAAAGACGTTATGTTCCTATACCCTCAGAAGCCTGGCTTAGTCAAAATTATGGAAGGGTGTAGTGACTACTAGGGGAAGAAGAAGAAAACTCCCTAACGTTTGATAGATAAAAGAGGAATACTCTACCATAGTTGTAGCACCCATAGTCTTACTCAAAAAACCACTGCTTCAGCACGTCTCTCTCTCTCTCCGCCCCCAAACTGGGGAAGCCTCATCTCCAAGTTCCATATATTGTACTAATGTTCTCTGCCGTGGTCTGTTCCTGGGTTGGTTTCCTTGCAAGGCAGGGAGACTAGTGGCATCTTAAGAAAGATGTTAAAATCATTCAATGGATCCCCTTGATGCAGATGACCTCACACATTTTATCCATAGGATACAGCCTGGGCAACAGGGCAATCCAGTTTCTTATATTGTATTTTTGTGTTGTGAACTGCCCTGAGATGTATGGATGACGGGCAGTACACAAATTTAAGAAATAAAATAAAGCCATCGCTACAATAGTGTGCCTCTCAGGAGATGAGCCCACTGTTCTTGTTCAAATTTAATCTAACACCACTTGTCTCCGCAAAAGAAAATCCCGTCAGCGTAGGGATCTGCCCCATCTTGCCGTGAAGAGCAGAGCTACACCAGGTATAGGAAAGGCTACCCACGGATTGGGCATTCCTTGGTCTACTGTGTTTTGGAATTTGCTTTGAAGTTTTTATTCAGAAAGCGAAAGAAACTCCTGGCTTCAGAACAAACTTGTTCTATTTGCTTGGCACTTCTCTTGCTACTGAAGCACTTGCTGAAAACGACTAGGTCGTCCTGCCAAGCATCTGGCCACTAGTTTAAAAATAAAATAAAATAAAATCAAGATTGTGCATGTCATTGCTCCTGAAGAGGAGGTCTGCATGACCCTTTCATGATCAGAGCTAGATTTAGGTTGGATGAGGCCCTAAGCTCCTGAAGGTAATGGGGTCCTTTCTATGTCCAGCTGCCCTTTGTCAACAACAAATTGTCGCTGAACAGTGGCGTAGCGTGGGTTGTCAGCACCCGGGGCAAGGCAAGTAATTTGCGCCCCCTAACCCGTGGATTTGCGCCCCCTAACCCTAACCCCCAGATGTTGCGCCCGGTGCGGCCGGACCCCCCTGCACCCCCCACGCTACGCCACTGTCGCTGAATATACAGTGGTGCCTCGCAAGACGAAATTAATTCGTTCCGCAAGTTCTTCCTTCTTGCGAGTTTTTCGTCTTGCGAAGCACGGTTTCCCATAGGAATGCATTGAAAATCAATTAATGCGTTCCTAGGGAAACCGCTTGCCAGGCTGGCGGTGCGGAGAAGGGCTTTTCTCCGCACCGCAAGCCTTCAGGACAGGTACGGGAACAGAGGGGAAGGCGCGCAGCGCTTTCCCTCTGTTCCCGGGGCTTGCGTGGGAGGAGGGTTTTTCCTCCCCACCGCCAACATTCAGAACAGCATTCTGAATGTTGGCGGTGGGAAGGAAAACCCTCCTCCCACCCCAAGTCTTCAGGACAGCCATCCGATGTCCGGCGGCGGGAGGAGACGTCCCCCCCCCCGCCGGACATCGGAGCTTTGTTCCGATGTCCGTTGGAGGGAGGAGACGTTCCCCCCCCCCCCGCCGGACATCGGAGCTTCGTTCCGATGTCCGTTGGAGGGAGGAGACGTTCCCCCCCGCCGCCGGACATCGGAGCTTCGTTCCGATGTCCGTTGGAGGGAGGAGACGTTCCCCCCCCCCCGCCGGACATCGGAGCTTCGTTCCGATGTCCGGCGGCGGGAGGAGGTCCGAGGACAGTGGGGAAGACGCGCTGCGCTTCCCCGCTGTCCCGGAGATTTCCCTATGGGCTGTCGTCTTGCGAAACAAGCCCATAGGGAAATTCGTTTTGCGAAGCGCCTCCAAAACGGAAAACCCTTTCGTCTAGCGGGTTTTCCGTCTTGCGAGGCGTTCGTCTTGCGGGGTACCACTGTATGCTATATGGTAATGTATGGACCTCATAGGTATCTCAAGCCATTTGCCCATGTTGCCCTGCAACCAGTCCATACAGAATGGAGGCACCCTATATATAGAAATGAGCAAACCAGTGATATTTTAGGGAGCAGGCGAGCAGGCAGGGCCCATTACTTACATCATAGGAACCAACACAACACAACACAAAACAAAACAAAACAAAACACTGTTGCTGTATATAGGTTTTATTTTATTTTTATATTATATTTTGGAAATGTACATTCATTTAATTGTTTTTGGGGGGCCCCAAGAGAGTGGAGCCCGAAGCTAGAGCTTGTTTAGCTTCTACGCAAATCCAGCGCTGTTCCTGATGTTGGGAAGTGCAGCATTCAGCACCAGTGCAACGTCACCTGCGCAGCCTGGCCAGCCCACCTCCTCAGCGTGTGACGTGGCAACTGAGTGGGATAAAGCTGAATTGCCAAGAGTCCCTTTTAGTAAAATCTGCTGCAGTAAAAACAAAACTGCCAGCTTGCTACATAATATACGGTTGTAAGGGCAAGGAGGTCTTCATTAGCTAAATCAGCCATTTTTTTCGGCTGCAAAGGAAAACACTTAGCAGATTGCGCATAATCATTTGACTATGGATAATGGCAAAACAAAATAGGCTGTGAAATGGCCAGGTAATGAACGATCCATTTAATCCTTATTTTCACTCCGGACCCCCAAATGCCTTGCTTTTAGAGAGTTAAATGGTAAGAATCATCAATTGTCAGAGGATCACAATCCCTCTTCTTCTACAAGGCTTGTTATTCTGAAAGTATCTATTTATTGGGATAAGGCAGGGGTAACCAACCTTTTTGGACTAGTGGGCACATTTTGAATTTTGGGAGAGTGCTGTGGTGCCAGGCACAAAATGGCTGCCATAGAGAAGGCATAACACAGGATGACTTCAGTCAGGTGTAGCATTACACAAAATGGCTGTCATGTGAAAAGTGATATAACACAAAAATGGAGAAAGAACTATCCATGGCAACCATATGCTCACAATTGGAAGTCAGGTATGTCCTCCTAGTCCTGATTATTGAGAGAGATGCTGCTACTGTTGCTGTCTAATAATAGGGAGCATTCCTCAGTACCAAGAAAAAATATATGGACTGTATTTTGATCTGCTACTCCTATTTTATCCCAGCTGTGCAGATTTTTAAACAATTGTAGTCAATCCAACTATGCTCTCTGTCAACACAGTGCGTCTTGTGGATAACCCTCTTCTGCCTTCCTGTTGTTCAATCTTATCCCAACTGTTTGAATCGAAACAAGCAGAACTCAAGGTGGTTCTGATGCCAGGCTGCTCTGAAAAAAACTAAGACAAGGGTTATCTCTTGGGACTCTCTCACAACCTTGCAAAGCATGTTGAGGAAAACACTGTTCTGCGGGACCCAAATCTCTGAGTGGCACAAGATTCCGGAGTTTCCAGGTGTTTACCCAGGGTTCGTTAACTTTTGGAAATGAGGCCCAGCAGAGACTGTGGTGTCTTTAAGATAGATGGTTTCTTTACACATATATGCAGCCTGAGTCTCCGATGGATGGATTCACAGCGTCAACACAACCCGAAAGGGTCTTGCTTCTCCCCCAGCCTTGAATTCAAGCAGAGATCCAGCATGGCTCTCTCTCTCTCTCTCTGCTTGCTGCTTTTCCTCTAGTTCACATCACAGCCCCAAAACTCTAATACAAACCCTGGTTTTGTCCTTCTAGCTATGGCCCACGCATTTGCCATGTAGCATAGCCCCCCTTTTCTTTGTTCTCTTAATGGCTCATCACCCAGGCAATCACCTCAATCTGACCTGGCTTTATATTTTAACCTTTGCTGGATCCAGGGATTAGAGGGGTCTGGCACCCATACAGGATTAGATTTAACTCATAACAATACAAAGCAAGCTGGAAAATATGCCCTGCTGTCACAAAGATGGAGAGAAAGGGGGGTGCTTAGAAGAGACCTGGAGGCCAGATTGGAGGGCATCTTCAACTTAAAGGGTGTTCCCTGTGGCACGCTGGTATGGGGGAAGCTTCCCAAAACTAGCATTCATAATTCATTTTTGTTTGTTTTTATCGTAAGAACAGCCCTGCCAGATCAAGTCAGTAACCCATCTAGTCTCGCATCCTTTGCCTATAGGTTTGCCTGCAGGGCTGTTCTTAAATAAAAAAAACACAAAAATGAATTATGAAAAACATATTATTAAATGTGAGGATGAAGGAAGTCAATTGGAAGAAAACAAGAAGTGAAATATGGTTGTATGTTTATTATTTGTTTAGTATTTGTATCTATAGTCGTGCTTATATTTGTATTTTCTTTTTAAGTTTATTCTTTTAGTGTCATGTGTGTTTGTGATGCAACAATTATATATATTTATATATAAGGTTATCTATCTATCTATCTATCTATCTATCTATCTATCTATCATCTATCATCTATCTATCTATCTATCTATCTATCTATTATCTATCAATCTTCCAGCATCCTGTTCTTACAGTGGGCAAATAATAGAATCATAGAATTCTAGTGTTGGAAAGGACCCCCCAGGTCACCTAGTCCAACCCCCTGCAATGTAGGAATCTCAGCTAAAGCATCCAGGGAGCCAGTGTGGTGTAGTGGTTAAGAGCGGTGGACTCATAATCTGGGGAACCGGGTTCGCGTCTCCGCTCCTCCACCTGCAGCTGCTGGGTGACCTTGGGCCAGTCACACTTCTCTCAGCCCCACTCACCTCACAGAGGGTTTGTTGTGGGGGAGGAAGGGAAAGGAGAATGTCAGCCGCTTTGAGACTCCTTAAAGGGAGTGAAAGGCGGGATATCAAATCCAAACTCTTCTTCTTCTTTTTCTTCATCCATGACAGATGCCTGAGGGAACCCTTAAGCAGGATTTGAGCCCAAGAGAAATCTCCCATCCTGTGGCTTCCAGAGATGCACATCCATTTCCATGCTACTTTTACAATGGGAGATTAAAAACAAACAAACAATTTGTAATTTGGTTTGTAATTAAACCAAAGAAGCTGCCAGCAGCAAGGTATGTTGGTTAAGAGAAAGAAATCTGATTCCGTGTTATCTGGGGAGCCGTAACCTTGTCTGCTTTGGGTCACTTGGCAAATGAACTTCTAAACTGCGAAAGCTTAAAAACCGGACTGGAACTGCCTGGAGCCGCTTGAAAGCAGAAGCAGCGCGAACAAGCGGAAGCCTCTCCAGGATTGCCTGGCAACAGGGAGGTTGGGAACATGCACTTCAGATTGGCGTCCCAGCCCTTTCTGAAGAGGAGGCCGTAAATATGACAAGAGGAGAGAGAACTTCTCTCTGCCTGAGGCAAAAGCTCATCTGCAGGTAAAGTTCAGATTTCAAGCAGCGGGAAAGAGAAGAGCGAGGCAGCAAGAGGAGCAGCAAAACAGGTTCAGGAATGCCAACGCTCCTGGTTTCTCTAGCACAGGCATTCCCAAACGGTGGTCCATGGACCACCAGTGGTCCGTGTGAGCATCACTCAGGTGGTCCGCAGCGTGTCTGTAGATTTGTGGCTGAAGATGGGCGGCGGCACACCCAGAGCACTGAATTTTCATATTGATTTTTAAGTGTATTTTATCATTTCTTGTACAGTATCCTATTGCATTACAGTTTGAATCCTGTGGAATTACGACTGGTACAGCAAACAGGAAAATCATTAAGTGGTCTGCTGAGTTGCTTCTAATTAGAGACGTTTAAGCCCCATTTCCTGACTATAATTTTTTAAGCACAGCAGATGCAGAGTCTGTTGTCACCAACATCTCCTAAATCTCTGCCTGCTTCCTTTCTAAGGGCCAGAGAGGAGCAAGTCTACAGGAACCAGCAAGCCGGTTTGTTGGCAGGAATGACCTGCTGTGAGCTGATTAAAATGAGAGGGGAAAGAACGGCAGTGATAGAAGCAGCTCAGGGGGGCAGCTCAGGCAGACTTGTGCAACCACGGATACCCCAAAAGTTGTCATAAAGGGCAGTGCCGGATTTACGGATAAGCTAAACAAGCTATAACTTAGGGCCCCACTCTCCTGGGGGCCCACAAAAAAATTAAAGGAAAAGAAACTGGATGTACATTTCCAAAATATAAGATAAAAAACAAATAAAATAAAAAACATTTCTGGCCTCATCAAACCTAAATCCGGCCCTGGTAAGAGGACAGGCTTTGCTGCCCCTTGTTTGATGCACCCCGCTCCCAGTGGCAGTGAGATAGCCACTACTAACAAGCCTAGCCTGTGCTTTTTTCTGGGGGGGGACGCAGGGGGACGCATACCCCTAAACATTTTGTGAATCTAAGGTTGGCCTCATTGAGGGGCAGTATTTCAATATGAGGAGGAAAATGAGACAGCATCTTTAAAAGCAGAGACATCACCTTGCCAACAAAGGTCCGTATAGTTCAAGCTCTGGTTTTCCCAGTAGTGATGTATGGAAGTGAGAGCTGGACCATAAAGAAGGCTGATCGCCAAAGAATGGATGCTTTTGAATTCTGGTGCTGGAGGAGACTCTTGAGAGTCCCATGGACTGCAAGAAGATCCAACCTCTCCATTCTCAAGGAAATCAGCCCTGAGTGCTCACTGGAAGGACAGATCCTGAAGCTGAGGCTCCAAGACTTTGGCCACCTCATGAGAAGAGAAGACTCCCTGGAAAAGACCCTGATGTTGGGAAAGATGGAGGGCACAAGGAGAAGGGGACAACAGAGGACGAGATGGTTGGACAGTGTTCTCGAAGCTACCAGCATGAGTTTGACCAAAGTGCGGGAGGCAGTGGAAGACAGGAGGGCCTGGCGTGCTCTGGTCCATGGCGTCACGAAGAGGCGGACTCGACTAAACGACTAAACAACAACAAGGAAAATGAGAGTATCCCTAAACATTCTTTTTAGGGGGGAAAAACCACTGAGCCCAGCCATTTTCACTACTAAAATATTGTGGCTGTTGGTATTTTGGTATCTGGTCTTTCCCAGCCTCAGGACCAGATTAAGCAAATGTGAGGCTTCTGCAATTATCCCTGTTTTCAAGATCACCAAAACATACCCATCAAATCAGTGAATAAAACAGGTATACTTCTCTTTGTTGAGATGATATAGTGGGAAGCTGGTGAACGTCCTCTTGCGGCACTGCGTTCTCACATATGTTTATAGTAACAACCACTAGGAGGAACAAATCAAAACTAATTTTGGAGCAGACTTAATTAGATTGTAACTGTTGGTGCACCTATGTAGCAACAACAACAACAACTGGATTTTTCTTTCCCACCCTTCATCATGAGGTCACAGGTCAGGTTACAAGAATTTAAAAATATAATAGTAAAACAGTTAAAGCAGATTGCACTCCAGAGAACAGGGTGGTTCAAAAAATATGTACATCAGGTGTCAAAGGTAAGGATAAAGAGGGGCCTGTTCAGCGTTTGATGAAACTGCACCATAAAACAGTTAAATTAGAAGAAAAGCTTAATCTGTGCCCTTGGTGACCAGAGTCAAGAGCGGTGGGTTGGACATCAGTCAGTTCTAGCACAGAGGGTGACGCTGAAATACCAGCTAGGTGAAAAGGCCTCAGGGAGATGGCTACAATGGATGCCTCCCTACCCAAAAAGATGTACCATGTGTGATAATGGTAAAACAGGACCTTTGCTGCCTCCGAGATTACAGACTATCAGATAACAGAAGATGGAAAACCAAGCAGAAAAAAGATAAAAAGAAGGCCTGCAGTCATTGGAAGCCTGCAGTCCACCAATTTGGGTCAACAGAGAAACAAAAACTGCCTGACGGTCCCTCTTACCAGCAAGTCTCCACACACCAGATTCATTGCTTAGTACTGTGATGGGATAATGTCTGGCTCCCAGGGAGCTGAAGTGTCCAGACCAACAGTGAGTTTTCCATTGTTGCGTGGCGAGTTCCCGCCCCCCACCAGGATAAATAAAGACACGAGACACCATAATATAAGGTTAATTGGGCGAATTAGGCCACAACTTTATTGAATTCAGGAATGAGAGGCATTGGCTTAGGCATTGGTCCTAACGACTATCCGGCTCCAGCCCATTTGCTGGAGACACGGGGAAGGGTTAACACTAATCGGGGGAGTCTCCCGCCGAGGCACGTCGACTAGGAGCTCCCCCGGGTCACCGCTCTGGGGCGTGCCTTTGGCCCTCACCTCCATAGGCTTCGGACAGGGCCACGCCCCCCGGAGTCCTTTAACGGACCACCCTTCGCTCACTGGGTGGAGGTGATGGCGTTTCTCCCCCACACACACACATCCTCTTAACCCCTTCTTACCAATGCCTACCGCCAATGCCGAGAAGTTGTGACGAGTTGCTACGAGGTAGGCGAAAAACCAAAAGGCTAGAAATTGCCAATTGGGAAAAATTCCTACCATGCCCCTTGCGGCGACAGACCGAAGTCCATAGCAAAGTCAAAGACCTACCTAAAGCCCACTTAAAGGGAGGGAGGGTGGGAAAACGTGAGGGCTAGCCGGCGAAAAGAGGGTGAGCCGCCTCAGCACCGGCCCTAAATAGGACAGGCCTCGCCCCCCCCAGCCAGTTGGTTGGCTGGCTGGGGGGGGCAGGCCCGGCCGGGATTCCCCTGGTCTCGCGGGGGCTGCAACCAGCCCCTGCTCACGTGGGGTGGGCGTGAAGCCCGCAACCCCACCTCCTGGGCAAGCCGGAAGTGGCTTTGGCGGAGTGAGATGTAGCTGCTCAAACCCACTTCCTTGTCTTGGGACAACACCCAGAACTAGGAGTCTTCATAATCCCACCTGATACATTGGGACTTGCTGGTCTACTGTTTTCATGCCTGGGGTCTACTGTACAGTGGTACCTCTGGTTACGTACTTAATTCGTTCCAGAGGTCTGTTCTTA
The DNA here is from genome assembly GCF_964188305.1 of Podarcis bocagei. Lineage (NCBI taxonomy): Eukaryota > Metazoa > Chordata > Lepidosauria > Squamata > Lacertidae > Podarcis > Podarcis bocagei. Next base: position 43,363,886 of record NC_138143.1, on the reverse strand, counting down.
ACCTGAAACTGTTCTTAACCTGAAGCACCACTTTAGCTAATGGAGCCTCCTGCTGCTGCCGCCACGCCGCCGGAGCACGATTTCTGTTCTCATCCTGAAGCAAAGTTCTTAACCTGAGGTACTATTTCTGGGTTAGCGGAGTCTGTAACCTGAAGCGTATGTAACCTGAAGCATCTGTAACCTGAGGTACCACAGTACAACTTACCATTTACACAGTGCTTTTTAAGGGTTCAAAGCCTTAAACATACAGTATCTCATAATCTGTACAACAGTCTTGCAAAGTAGGTCACTATCATTATTGATGGAGGCAGAGAGGGTGAAAGTGACTTGAGTTTAGAACAGAGGCAATATCGGAAGGAAGAGTTTTCTGGTTTCCAGCTCAGTCTTATAGCTGCTACATAGTAGTGGCATTGTGGAACAGATCAGGGCAGTACTATCACATTATTATTATTATTATTATTATTATTATTATTATTATTATTATTCTGTTGGGAGCCACCCAGAGTGGCTGGGGAAACCCAGCCAGATGGGCAGGGTATAAATAATAAATTAATATTGTCATTTTTATCCTCTCAGCTGCCTCACCCCTCATGGTTACTGGCAGTGCAGGTAAACAAGGCCTTCTGCTCCATTCTGTCCCACTACTGCAACTGCACACAATATCATTGAAACTCTATTATTTATTTCCAGGCTTCCGAAAATGTGCATTCCTCCCTCCTGATTGTTTTTGTTGCAATCACAAAATCAGCTGCAACATTGAAACGAGAAGGCAAAAATTATCTTTAGCAATTTGATTAGCCAAAGAAGTTTTGGTCTTTCTGCTGTGCATCAACAACATCCCTCTAGTGACAGATTGACGTACTCTTGCTCTGCTGTCCATGTGAACAATGTCACAAAATCTACCTTAGGTCACATTTCTTCAGCTGATGTGCAAACGGAATAGTGCAGATGAGCTGCAGCGCTCCATCTCATGGCATGTGCTTCTCAAGACCCTTCAGAGGGTCATGTTATAAGAATTTAAGGTCTCAAACACATAAATGAAATGTACAAGGCAAACACGTACATAAATATACACACCACATGTCTGAAACAGTACAGGAGGACAGTCCTGAAACCATTTTGACTCTCCCAAACTGACCAAATGTTTCTCTACAAGGAGGGAGGAAATGAAAAAACCTCCCCACTGTCTCTGTGCTCACCAATCCTGCCTTAAGGGCACATTTAAGACATGAATAGGGTGAGCCTGTGACCTGTGACCTGGATTCAGGAATTAAGTACAGTGGTGTCAGAGCTGCTTCCAGATCCTAGCTCACAGAGGATCACGCTAGCCAGCGTTCACTTTATAAAAGTCTTTATTGAGTTACAGTTTCCATTCTTAAGCTGCTGCGTGCAGCTCTACGTCTTATGGGTTAGACCGGCGAAGCTCCGTCTGAGTCTCCGCCCCCTGTGCACCAGCTTACTAACCTAGTCTTACTCCACCTCTTCCGCCTGACCGTTCTTCTCTGGGTCCCTCTGCCCCCCGTGGTCTCTTCCTTCCGGGATTCTTCTGACGCGGACCCCCCGGACCCTCCTGTCTCCTTGCGCCGGGCTTTAGGACCTGGCTCCCTTTCCGGGCTGCTTACTGCGCCACATTCCTGTGCATTTGAACTTGGCGCACGCGCCCAACCTTCCACTTTCCGCCTGACCGTTTCTTCGCTCCCCGATGGAGGTGTGGCCACTCCTGACTCGTGCCCTCCCTCCTGTTGCGAGCTGCCAGCGCTTGATACCTGGCGCCCTTCTTCGCCCTTCTTTTCCAACTGCTCCCCTCTGAGCCCCCTCTGGACCCTTCTTCCTGGGGTGTCCCCCTAGGTTCCCCCCTTGTTCTGGCCACTGGTGCTCCTTTCTGTGAATCTTCTGATTCACTGGAAAGACTCGGAGATCTCGGGTCGTCGTCATCACTCATCTTTTCCTCTGCCTCCTCCCCCTCGCTCTCTGTTTCCTCCCTTGCCCTCGCCTCTGCTCCTGAACCCCTGACAAGTGGTACCTCAGGTTACAGATGCTTCAGGATACAGACTCCACTAACCCAGAAATAGTACCTCGGGTTAAGAACTCTGCTTCAGGATGAGAACAGAAATTGCACAGCAGCAGCAGGAGGTTCCATTGGCTAAAGTGGTGCTTCAGTTTAAGAACAGTTTCAGGTTAAGAACGGACCTCCGGAACGAATTAAGTTCTTAACCCGAGGTACCACTGTAGTTATAATAACAAAAGAGTGGCCAAAACCTAGATAATGCAGTCAGGTAACCTGGCAGACAGGAGATAAACAACACACTCAGGATTCTGTTTTAGACCGCCCCCCCGCGATGTATTTCTGCTGGAGACCACCTCTTTCTGTGATGTATGTATCATGTTTCTGGGGGGTGGTCTTGAGTTTGAGGGTGGGCAATTTCAAAAGTCTACATAAGGGCTGCCCCCCCCCCTTGGTTCTGGGTCCTCCTCCTCTCTCCTGTGTGTGGGGGGAGCACCTTGTTGCAACAGTTCTAATAAAGATCAGGCTTACGAGCTGCTTTGCTTCTCAATATTCTCTGGTTCTCCTACTGATAGGGAACCCACTTAAGGACTCTCTACGGCTCTTGGGTACCCCATAAAGGAAAAAGGGCAGATTTTGTTTACAACAGTCATCTGATCCAAGCTCCTAAAATGCAGGAATCTTTTTGCCCAATGTGGGAGCACAATTTCTGTTCTCATCCTGAAGCAAAGTTCTTAACCCGAGACACTGTTTCTGGGTTAGCAGAGTCTGTAACCTGAAGCGTCTCTAACCTGAAGCGTCTGTAACCAGAGGTACCACTGTACTCTACTGTCTGAGCATGTGACTTCACAAAGTGGCTATCCCTGCAATAGCTATTGATTATTCTGCCACCTATGGTAGGAAAACAAAACAACTGCTTCTTCTATACAATCTGAATCTCCCCTCCCCGCATGTGGGAAAATGACTGCTGGCGCCTGGTGTGTGTGTTGTATCGTTATTTTAATAAATCCCAGCTCAAGGCTATGATTACAGTGGCACCTTCATCATAACATCACACACAGAGAGAGACATCGTTCCAGGAATGGTCTCACTTTATTTTCATGTGCTGCTAGCACTCAGATCACATATGAGGAAGGACTGAGAATCTCACTGCTCAACTGCTTCTGCCTGCAGATTCGAAATAGCATATTGCCTTACGCTGAGACTGGGCTTTAGCTAAAATGACAGAGGACTTTGGCTCGTGGTCATATTTGAAAAGAATGGGAGGGTAAGACTCAGTTTTGTAACATCCCTTCCTTCCCCCAAGAACATTTTTCGTAAAACATCCCAACACCCTCTTCCCAAATAATGTGGTGATTTTGTATTTCAAACTGGCTCAGTGCAAAATGAGTAAGATGCAAGTACTGTTGCTATTTGCATTCCAGGTGCAGCATCTAGATCAGAACAGTATGCAAATATTCAACAGTACAGGTACTAACAATGTTCCCCCTTTGAATTACAAATGTCTGAGTCGTGTTTTCCAAACGCTGCTTCTTTAAGGCATGAGCTAGAAGAAAAGTGTGCTCTGCAAATGTGCCAGCGCCTGATGCATCCATTCCGTTTCCAAGAACTGCAGTTCTGCTTGTTTTGCCTTTGGAGCTCCAAGAGTGTGAACAGAACCAGATTGTTGAAATGCTCTATCAAGCACCTAGATCTCAGCCAAGAGTGAAGCTGCCTCCTGCCGCCTTTCTCCTTAGGCTTCCCAGCCGCGCTGATGCAATGTCCCCAGAATACTGGATTTATAGCATCCCATATAACTGCGATGGAGTGAGCTCCCGTTGCTCGGTCCCTGCTCCTGCCCACCTAGCAGTTCGAAAGCACGTCCAAGTGCAAGTAGATGAATAGATACCACTCTGGCGGGAAGGTAAATTGCGTGTCCATGTGCTGCTCTGGTTCACCAGAAGCAGCTTAGTCATGCTGGCCACATGACCCGGAAGCTGTGCGCCGGCTCCCTTGGCCAATAAAGCGAGATGAGCACCGCAACCCCAGAGTTGGCCATGACTGGACCTAATGGTCAGGGGTCCCTTTACCTTTATATAACTGCAACGCTAGTTTGGGATAAAGTGATTTATTTTAAATAAAAGGTTTGTGCTGGTTTTAGTTGTTCCCTGGGCACCACATCAGCAAGCAAACTATGGTTGAAATACCATTTACAAGACTTTGGCGCAGACCCACTCAAAGTGAGGTGTGGCCCAGTATTTTAATTGTTCCTATGTCTGTCTGCGTTACTGTTGCCCAAAGGTCCTTTAAGATGAAAAGGACCCAAGAAATCAGTTCACGTGATGACATGTATATTCATTCATATGAATATATTGTTGCTGCCACTGGTATTGTGTGTATGTGTGTTTTAATGAGCTGAATAGAGTGAAAGATTATAAATTGGTTGGGTGTGGTGAGTATGAACTTAACAGTGCTTAATTTATTTTTTGACTGCTATTTTGTTAATGTTGTTTTACAGATTAGAAATGATGTATTGATTTATTAGTCATATAATACATAAATAGAAAAGGGTAAAGGAGCCCTGGACGGTTAAGTCCGGCCAAAGGTTACTATGGGGTTGCAGCGCTCATCTTGCTTTCAGGCCGAGCGAGTTGGTGTTTGTCCACAGACAGCTTTCCAGGTCATTTGGTCATCATGACTAAACCGCTTTCTGGCACAACGGGACACCATGACAGAACCCAAAGCACACAGAAATGCCGTTTACCTTCCTGCCACAGTGGTACCTATTTATCTACTTGCACTGGCATGCTTTCGAACTGTTAAATTGGCAGGAGCTGAGACAGAGTAATGGGAGCTCACCCCGTCGCGGGGATTCGAACCGCCGACCTTCTGACTGGCAAGCCCAAGAGGCTCAGTGGTTTAGACCACAGCGCCACCCGCATCCCCTAATACATAATACATAAATACATAACTAAGAAAAGGTACAGCAATACAATTATTCCTTTCTTCTCTCTTTTAACAATGTGTGTTTGCTTTACAAAACAACATTTTAAACGGACTCCGACTCTGCAAGTTAGAGTTCTGCTATACCCACAGATGACAACATTCATCCAGTGGGCGAGACGGGCACTAGGATTGCTGCCTAACTGTGGATCTTTTGGCTTGCTAGATCATGCTGCCTCCTCTTCATTCAGAAAGTAATTCCAGGTAATTTTATCATCCACTTTAATTTCCTTCTTACCAATGGCTGATTAAATTACAAATGCGTCAAGTCACAAGGCCTCTGTTTTCTTGCGACAAGACACGTTTCCCTGGCAGCTGATCACTTCCAGGGACACAAGCCTTATTTCTGTACAGTCAAACCTCAGATCCTGTTTTGGCTCCCAAACACCGAAAACCTAGAAGTAAATGCTCCGGTTTTCAAATGTTTTTCGGAAGCTGAACGTCCGACACCGCTTCCGCTGAGTGCAGGAAGCCATGCCTTGGTTGTTGAACATTTCAGAAACTGAACAGGCTTCCATAACTGATTACATTCGACAACCGAGGTTTGACTGTATAGCAAATGCATTATTTGAGGTGCAAGAGTGAATTGTACCTTCAGTTTGAATTTGTGGGTGGGGAGCAGCCTCAACTCCCTGAAGTGTGGGAAATGTTAGATTAGGACAACTGTGGGGGGAAGATGATGAGCGTTCAGCTTTAAAAAACTTCTTTCTAAGTGATCTATGGAGTACAATAATTTAGAAAATTAAAGTGCTGTTGGCACCTTGAATCTATGATTCAGCACAGGACACTAGTATTTTACTTAATTGGAGAGGCTCAAGACAGAATTTATTACTGCTGAGTCAGAGGCTATTATGCGCTACAATAAACCGTAAAGCAGAATAAACCTAATTCCTGAACCCCAGCAGGCGCAACGGATTTGCTCCAGCCGTGCACCTGCCTTGGCATGAGCTCCCTGCCACTCTTGCCCATCCTGGTAAATGGCAGTGACACTGCTCCTGGCAGGAGCCTGGCGCCCCCTGAGCCACTCGTGCCGCGAGAGCCAGGCTGACAACAACAGTGTTAGAAAAAGGACAAGGGCAACTGCAGCCAGCAGGAGCAGGACATTGGCTGCTCAAGGCAAGAGCAGCTGACGGGCTGCCACTAGGAAGCCAGGCGCCCAGAAGTGGCATCCCTTCTGCTTACCAGGGCAGGGCAGGAGTTGGGCGGGTGTCGAGGCAGGAGCACCAGATTGCCCACACTAGTGTGCCTTTGCTGCCAGGCTTCCCTGCCACTCTGCTTTGCTCCATCCTATTGCAATGCCCCACGGATATCAGGAACTGGACTGAAGAGGAATGGTGGGGGCTGCCCCACTTCTCCTGAACCAAAAACAGGAGGACAGTATAGATTACTGCAGATGGTGACAGCAGCCACGAAATTAAAAGACGCCTGCTTCTTGGGAGAAAAGCAGTGACAAACCTAGACAGCATCCTAAAAAACAGAGACATCACCTTGCCAACAAAGGTCTGTATCGTTAAAGCCATGGTTTTCCCAGTAGTGATGTATGGAAGTGAGAGCTGGACCATCAAGAAGGCTGATCGCCGAAGAATTGATGCTTTTGAATTCTGGTGCTGGAGGAGACTCTTGAGAGTCCCATGGACTGCAAGAAGATCAAACCTCTCCATTCTCAAGGAAATCAGCCCTGAGTGCTCACTGGAAGGACAGATCATGAAGCTGAGGCTCCACGACTTTGGCCACCTCATGAGAAGAGAAGACTCCCTGGAAAAAACCCTGATGTTGGGAAAGATGGAGGGCACAAGGAGAAGGGGACGACAGAGGACGAGATGGTTGGATACAGTTCTCGAAGCTACCAGCATGAGGAAGGCAGTGGAAGACAGGAGTGCCTGGCGTGCTCTGGTCCAGGGGGTCACGAAGAGTCGGACACGACTAAACAACTCAACAACAACAAATAGATTTAGAACAGTGGTTTGCAGAAGGGCCTAGTTCAGAGGCTGCAGAGGGCAGAAGCTGGGAAATACTGAAAGAGGAAGAGCAGGAAGGAGAAGCACCAGGGGAGAGGCAGCTGACAGATTCAATCTCCTTGGAAAGCATTCCTGACCCCCCCCCTCCAAGACCAGACGGGCATTGAGGGTATTAGAACAGAGAGCTCAGAGGCAGAAAGCTCAGAGGGATGCAGGAGGGATAAGGGGGACGTAGGGGGTGGGACTTTCCTTGGAGCAACACCATTATTTGGAAGGCTGCATTCCTTCATTGTTCTCTGTAAATCATTGAATAAATTGCTTGGTAAGAAGTTTCATCGTTTCTCTGATTCTGGGCTGCCACTGTGGGAGGGATCTGATTCCCCAGCCTGACAAAGGGCCGCTCTTGTTCATTAAGAGTCCTGCTGGCTACAGTTATTTCAGAAAAAGAAGCAAGCAGGACCAGAATCAAGCACAGAAGTGTCTTAGGGAGTCCCAGGATGGCAGTGCTGGAGCTGCCTCAGGTGAAAGCAAGAGTTGCCACCTGGCTAAACAAACCAACAAACAAAACACAAACCAGTCTTTCCTCCCTCTGGACCTTTAAGAGGGTGGGGTTGTTTTTTTAAGTGTTTGGTTAAAGAATAAAATAATAATTTCCAGGATGCCTAGACCTAGGTTTGGGACAAGGACTCTTTGGTGAGAGAGACCCAGCAGAGATTTAAAATCACAAAACAGGTAGCGTGTAATAACAAAACACAAGTGTGGAAATATAGTCTGTTAGACCCTTAAAATATCTCCTTTTAAGTTCCTTTCCAATGTTTCCCTTTATTTCCCTTAGCATTGAAAGAGCACATTTGTCAAGTTAAAAACTTAATTTACTTACAAAGGTCAGATTCATGTGTTTTTCCATGCAGCAGCAAGAAAACACAGGTAGCAAAACTTAGCTTACAAAAATTGGTCAAATGTTCATAAATTATTGGTCTAGAAACACAAAAATGACTTGTAAGCCATGCACACAGTCTGAGCCTGGAGCAACCAGGTTCGGAACTTTTCCACACATGGAGTTCACATGGTAGACAGAATGATTTTAATTTTTTTGTATAGAAACACGAAAATGGCTTTGCTAAAGCCATGCGGCCATCTAGGCTGATTGCTCCTTGATTACCTGGTGGAAAAGAGAATGAACAAAGAGCTTTGCTAACTCTTGTCCCAAGGTGAGGGGGCGTGACCTGGATCAGTCTGGGATGACTGCTTACTCTGTGGTCTTAACCCCTTCATGCATTAACTGGAGTTAAGCATATGAGGCTCAATTATCCCACAAACAGTTTTGCCAAAATCATTAAGTTAAGGGAATTTCCCGGCACAGAGTCCAGCATTATCATTTGCTAATTCTTGTGAGCGAAACTGCTGTCAATGGGGAAGCTATGTGAGTCGATTCAGAAGTTGGCAACCTAACCTTAGAAATAACCTCACAAAACAGAGAATCCAGTAGGAGAACTCTTCAGTCTCCCAGGACATTCAATACAGGATCTCAAAGCAGCTGTCTTATTACAAAAGAATTTCAGAAATAGACTTGAAAGAGAACTTGCTGAATTACAACTTATTACTAAACTGAAAACTATGGCGAGACCTGGTCTGAATAGAGATATTGGATTCTTGTCTCATTACATATGGTAAAACTATTTTTGGTCATCTGCACACTATCCCTTGCTTTCTCCTGTAGGACTAATTGCAGTCGTTAACAGTCGTCCATAGGTTTACCATTGCCATTGAGTCAATCACCCATCTCCTACTACCCTTCTGAGAAAAACCCCTCCCCACCCTCCCACTATATAGAAGGGTCTGACGACTTCTGTTTCAGCGTATCTGAAGAAGTGTGCATGCACATGGAAGCTTAGACCCAGAACAAACTTAGTTGGTCTCTAAGGTGCTACTGGACAATTTTTTAATTTCAACTTAGAAATAGTGGAATGTTATTTCCTGGTACTTAATACCTGTCTGTTTGTATTTACCCACTTCCACTACTGCGTATTTCTTTCTTTTGCTTTCCTGGGTGGTTTCACATTGCTTTGAAACAGTATGACAAAATAGTTCCCCTTTAATGGAATCAGAGGCTCTTTTCTTCCGGTGATCTCATTAAAACCACAAAACAAGCCAGCAGAGGGTGTGAGAGCCATAATTAACAGCTGGAAGGTCAATGGCAATCAAGTTACACATAATCACTTTTTTGTTTTCTGTGTCTTCCATAAGCAAATTACCCTTTGAATAAGACAAATATTTTTACTGCCTTTGAACCTAATTCATATAGATTATTCATTGGATCTCATTTCAGCTTCAGTACTTCTGCTGCCTGACTTTGGAGCAACATAGATTTTTAAATATAGAAGATCTTCAAACGAATGGTGAAGCAACAGGAAGGAAACAAAAGTAATATTTCTGGACTGTTTCATCATTTCTCTAGTTTATTGGGAGCTTCAAACTCTGATGGCCAATGTGACCTAGCAGAACAGACAATAGAGATTGAGGCAGTAGATGTGTACCAGAGTCCCACACACCAATTACTCATCTGATTAAACACATTTCCTTTATTGTCTTCCATGAAGCCTCCTGGTCTTTATTTCCTTTTTTATTTCTTCAATATATTTATATTCTGTTTCTCTATATAAAATATTAAAAGTTGTGTGTGTGTGTGTGTGTGTGTGTGTGTGTGTGTGTGTAAACTCTAACAAGATTTATGCTTTGTACTTAATTTGCCAAAGTAACCTGATTTAACAAAACAAGTGTAAAAGTTATTTTGAAAAACATTGTCACCATTATTTATTAAATTTATATACCACCCTTCATCTAAAGAGTTCAGGGCAGTTCACAAAACATGCACTGTCCTGTGACCATTCACAGGGCTGAAATCTGCGTGGGAAGAAGCTGCAGGAGACCCGGAGGTTAAGGAATAGGAAAAATACAGTGAGATAAACAGATGAAATCTATTTCTGCTCATGCCAGGGAAATCACATTAATTTTTTTTGGCCATAGATCATGGGCATAGCCAGGATTTTTGTAAGGGGAGGCAGGCTTTTGTTGCAGGGTGAGGTGGGAGGAGAAACTAGATTTTTATTGCTTTAGGGGGGAGTAGCTGCCCCCGTCGCCCCTTGGCTATGCCCATGCTATAGATGGAACAGAACAGCAGTTCAAATCTCTTGTATTCATATCTGATGTGACCTGATCATTGGTGCAGCTGTGGAGGCCACAATACCCACTTTCCCTTATGACGGGAAAGTTCCAGGGTTGGTGAATTCTGGTCCATAGCATTTAAAGAAATTGCAATCATCATACGAGGACAAAATGAAATGTCACCACAACTGGCCCTTCTCTCCATTTTCAAAGGAAACAACATTGATGTATTATTTAAAGATCTTCTGATTTTTTTAAAAATAGTAACTGCTCAATTAACCATTGTACAGAAGAGGAAAACTTTTAGAAGGCTTGGACCTCTGAATATGGCATTAACACATTTGGGTTACGGCCATTTCTATAAATACATGTCATCTTCGAATTCTGCCGGGCCCTGCTAAACCTGGCACTTTTCACACCGCATGGCAGGGCCAGCACCCAGGCGACTGCCTCAGGCAGCACAATCTACAGGGGCAGCAGCAGATCTGGCCTCCGTCACCCAGGGCGGATCCTGCTCTACAGTGGAACTTTACTGCACATGCCAACCAACACCACTTGCAACAACTTTCAGCAGCTCCCCATGAAATATGGAACTCTGGATCTGTCTATGATCTAGCTCATGGGTAGGCAAACTAAGGCCTGGGGGCCAGATCCGGCCCAATTCCCTTCTAAATCCGGCCCATGGACGGTCCAGGAATCTGCATGTTTTTACATGAGTAGAATGTGTGCTTTTATTTAAAATGCATCTCTGGGTTATTTGTGGGGATAGGGATTCATTCATTTTTTCCCCCAATATAGTCTGCCCCCCCACAAGGTCTGAGGGACAGTGGACCGGCCCCCTGCTGAAAAAGGTTGCTGACCCCTGATCTAGCTAGCTATTTTAATGTAATCTCTCTTCCCTACTCTTGTGTTTTGATGTTTTTTACCTGTATGACAGATGCCTGTTTTCTCCTTTTTTGTATTTTATTTCTTTATTGCAATTTTATTGGTGCAGTATTAGACTCTTACTGTCCTCTCGAGATTACGATCAACATGCTCCACACTTTGTCAAATGCATGTTTATTAAGTTGCTTTCACTGCACCGCGGTTTCACTTAATGTTCTCCAAACCCTTGGAGTCGTAGTAGCGATTTACTCCAGACACACGCCTGTCTCTCTCCAGCAGGTACCACTGATAGGTGTTCCGAGCAATTCTCTTCTCCTTGCCCCCGTTGGTGTATCTGTGGATGTAGGCGGTGCTCACGCCAGGGATGACCAGGCACACATACATGAGGCCCAAGCTGGGCAAGATCTCGTACCACATCCCGACGGCTGCGCAGCTCTTTCTCTCCCCGGCCCTGGAGACCTCTCCGTGAGCAGAGCTGCCTTTTAAAGCAGAGTTGGCCTGTTTTCTCTTTGGACTTTCTCGCTGCTCTGAAAATCCAGTAAAAAAAATTAAAAACGATTCGATTTTTTTTTTAAGAAGAATCTTAAACTGGAGGGGTTGTCATTGTATAATGTATTTGTGTTTTGTTCTTAAAGAAAATCTGCCTAATTTCATGATCCATCTCAGGATGGGGGTTTCAGCAGACTCCGCGGTACGTCTCACATATTATCTCTGTAACCATTACATCAATGTTTTTATTATTATCTTTATCGCTTGTCCAGTGGTCCAAGTGTAGTGAATATATAATGCAGCCCATTGTTCTTTTCTAAATACTACTCCAGGGGGACAGGCAAAAGATGAGACAGTGTCTTATCGAAATTCTGGAATGTGGCCTATTGTTGTGAGAGACTGCAGGGATCGTAAAACACAAGAGTGCAGATCATCTAAGTGAGCCAAACCACATGCTACTACAACGGAAATCTCCCTTAGCCCCCTCCTTTCGTTCACATACATGCATCCTTCCCCAGCTCTCATACAGACAGTGGCACATGCATACACACACAACACTATTCCAGTTCGAATAACACACAGGCAACGACGACAGCACCCCTCTCATGTACACACAACCCACAAGCTCATTTTTCTGTCCCTTCCTTCTGGTTCCTTCCACTGCTGCAGCCCTGCTCATCCTGGAAATTTACCTGTATCTTTTGTGTAACAGAGTCCATTCTGGAAGATTAAATTTGTTTATCAAACCTAGGGTTGTCATATTTCAAACAGTGAAAATCCGGACAGAAAAGTTGTTGAGCGTTTTTGGGCAAAGTTGTTCAGTTGTGTGTGTTTTTTTTACTTTTGCCCAAAGTTGCTGAGCACACAAAAAGAGTTTTAAAGGAAAGTTGCCAAAAACGACACTGCTGACATGTGTTGCCATACATCTGGATTTTCCTGGACATTTTAGCTATTTCCACCTGGACACAGCTTCCGACTACAGTATACTAGATATGTCTGGGAAATTCTGGACGCATGGCAACCCTAATCAAACCTGTGCTACATTTGCCAGCACTTTTCTCCAAATTTATTCCAAAATACTTTCTTGATAGACATTGCATAGCTTTGTCCTTGAACAATTTCCTGCAATATATATGTGTGTGTGTGTGTGTGTGTGTGTGTGTGTGTGTGTGTGTGTTAACAAAGTCCAGAGGGATAGGAAGTGGACCATAGCCCCTGAAAATTTGTGCTATAATAAATTTGTCAGGGATTATGTGTTTCAGAACTATCTTCTAACAGATTGATTGATTTGTCCATTTAATAGTAACAGAAAGATACGCAACTTCAACAACACTGTAGGACTCTAAATCAAATTAAAAATTTGTAAATTAAAAACATTTTACACAGAATCTACCTTGGCTGTGGTGAATGCCAGTCATAAGGTCTGAAACCAGTCAGACTTTTTTCTGTTCATGCTTGTCTGTCTATAACACAAAGGAAAATATATTACAAAACAGATCATTCTTTAGACATAAACTGGAGTCTTTCAAAGGTCTTAGCCAAAATGGTCAACACCTCTTTATAAAAGTTTCCTTGGGAAAGGTCTTCAACTTTTCTGTATTGACACTCAACAAAGAGCAGCCCACACTCTGGTCAGTGACCGAAATAAATTGATTCATTCAACAGCAGCAGTCCAACAAGCAAACTTCACTTGCCCTTGGACATAACCAGATCTTCACTCTGCTCAAGGATCATTCAGTTGTGTTCATTGTAACTTGGAGGGGAAGTGCTGTAAGAATGGCCATTTTCATAGCAAGGAATAATTCAGTTGCATATGTCACACAGTGACAGGTGTCTTTCTTTGGTATATATATTTTTGCCCACAACTCGTACCAAGGAACAGATTCATCCTGTAAATTTTTAGAAACCAACAAATATTGTGATTTTTAAATGGATACTGTCATTTGTGAGTTTGGACCCATTACACCAAATACCAGGTGAATTCCTGTCAAAGTCATGTTTTGGTCCTCCATCTTGATCCAAAATGGCATCTAGCATGCAAGCTGATGAAACGACAGTGGCACCTCGGGTTAAGAACCTAATTCGTTCTGGAGGTCCGTTCTTAACCTGAAACTGTTCTTAACCTGAAGCACCACTTTAGCTTATGGGGCCTCCTGCTGCTGCCGCGCCGCCGGAGCAGGATTTCTGTTCTCATCCTGAAGCAAAGTTCTTAACCCGAGGTAATATTTCTGGGTTAGCAGAGTCTGTAACCTGAAGCATCTGTAACCCGAGGTACCACTGTACACCCCCATTGATATCCAGGTTTTCCCGCTGTTCAGGTTGCACAGTAAGGGTAGCAGCCTCATTATTTTCGGCTGGGACGTTCTCATGCTGTACCTGGATATTTTCCTTCCCTTTTCAGGCAGGCACAGTGGGTGCTGCTTGCAGGACGTCTGGTGAAGCCCTTTGTTTTCAGTGTCTGTTTGGGGCTCACTAGCTGCCTTCTGCTTTTTGAAGCAGTTGCAGATGCCCGCGGCTAATCCAAACCAGCTGGGCTTCTTTGCTTTCTCTCTCTCAACATCCCTTGTGCCTTTATTTCAATCTTCAACCAACCAAGGAAAGAATTTTTTGCTGCCCATTTCCTGAGAGCCTTGTGAGCAATTTTATTTTTTCTCCTGCAGGTTACTTTGGGTTTCTGTTTTTTCCCAGCGATTCCACCCATCCCCTCAAGAAGCAAGGCCAGCTCCAGTGGCATCACTAAAAGGCATCACAAGGGCCATGCTTATATCATCACAGTATTTCTAGGGTGATGGAAGACACGTCATGCTCCATCTGGGGTTGTCCACCTTTGGTCCCCACCCTGCACTCAGCTCCCACCTGTGGCTCCTAAAAGCTGCCAGCATGTGACTGTGGCGACAGCCTGGGAAACAGCTTTGACTGACCTGCTAAACCAGATGAGGGGAGTTGATGGGTCTCCATCCCTGGCTCTGGCAGACCGAGCGGCCAAGAACAATAGCGGGTTCAACAGTCAATAACGTGGTTTCTGCACGTACTGTAGGGGGAAGTGAGGGACACTGGGAAGGGAGCCAACGCAGGAGAAGGAAAACGCTGATCCTAAGCCGCCTTGGCTGGCTGGTGGGATACCTTTGGGAGAAGAAAAGGTTGAGTAAACCCAACACCAATCTGGAGCGGAGTCCCCAAGACAGTTGGATGGTGCCTTGGAGGCTTCCATCTGGCAACTCCTGCAGCCAGGCTGGCGCCCAACATACTGCTGTGCTTTCCTTTGGACCACATCAGGGAGGCCAAGGGGGCAGCCCAGGACCCCCAGGCACTCTGCCCAGGCCTGGGCATCGGGGAGGCACTTGGGTGCAGCCCCTCCCACCCCGCACCCCCCCACCATTTAGAGGGCTCCCCAATCTTGTAACATTGGTGCAAGAAGAAGCCTTAGATCAGAAGCCCCAAGGGCCAGCGGAGGCCAGTCGGCTCTCTGCCAGAAAAGCGAAGGGTCTGTGAGCCGGGCAGCCACTCCCAAAGCCACTTCCGCCTGGCAGGAGGTGTCTGCCCACATCCAAATAGCTACAGGGGCACCTCGGGTTCAGAACAGAATTCCTTCCGGAGGCCTGTTCTTAACCTGAAACCGTTCTGAACCTGAAGCACCACTTTAACTAATGGGGCCTCCTGCTGCTGCCGCCAGAGGACAATTTCTGTTCTCATCCTGAAGCAAAGTTCTTAACCTGAAGCACTATTTCTGGGTTTGCGGAGTCTGTAACCTGAAGCGTCTGTAACCTGAAGTGTATGTAACCTGAGGTACCACTGTATATTTAGGCTCAAGGGTGAAGGAGGTTAAATAACTATACAGTGGTACCTCGGGTTCCATACGCTTCAGGTTACAGACTCCGCTAACCCAGAAATATTACCTCGGATGAAGAACTTTGCTTCAGGGTGAGAACAGAAATCGAGGCCCCATTAGCTAAAGTGGTGCTTCAGGCTCAGAAGGGACCTCCGGAGCGACTTCGGTTCTTAGCCCGAGGTGCCGCCCCTCTCCTTGGGCTCGGCGGGGTCCCGGGTCGCGCGCTGCCTGCAAGCCCGAGGCGGTACCTGCTAGCCCGACCCGCAGCCCGGACCCGGCGGCGGAGGGAGCAGCGCGGGCGCCCAGGAGCCTGTGGCCGCGGGCGGCGGGCGTTTCCCGGCCTCTCTCTCCGCCCCTTCCCGGCCGAGGCGGGGCCGGCGGGGCGGAGGGCGGAGCGGGGCGGGCGCGCGGCTTTAGCTGGCGCGGAAGAGGCGCCCGGCCCACTCGGCCTCAGCGCGGCTGGCGGAGCTTCTTCGGCGGCGCCTCGAGCAGCGAGACCCGGAGCAGCCCGAGAGGGAGCCAGCGCACACGTGGCACCGCGACGCCGCCGCCGCCATGGGCAGAGGGGTGAGCGAGGGAGGAGAAGGGGGTCCCCCGGGGGCTGCCCAGCCCAGCTGGCGGGGAGCGGGGAGCCGGGGCCGGGCGCCTCGCCTGCCGGCGGGGGAAGCGGCGGACCAGGGCGCCGGGCATCCGGGAGGGCGGGCGGGCGGGAAGCGGAGAAGGAAAACCTGGCCCCCCGCCTGGGGCGAAAGGAGCGCGGAAAGAGGCTTCTGGCTCGGGTCCCCGAAGAGGATTCTGCCGCCTCCTTTTTCCTCCTGGGAGAACTTCTTCCTGGGCTTGGAGAAGCGAGGATCCTCCGGGATCCAAGGAAGCCCAGCGCCTCTTGCGTCCCCGCTCGGTCCCCTCGGCGGTCCCACCTGGGGCTCCGGGCTTAGCCCGGCTTGGGGGACACTTCTCCGGGAAGACTCCCGGGAGGGGAGCCCGGCTGCCCCGTTTCCCGGCCTGGCCAGGGCTGAGTTCAGGAGCTGCAGCCGAAGGGGCAGCTTCTGTCGGCAGCCCAAGTGCCGGCGCAGGAGCGAGGCGGTTGAGTCCGCAGCTCACCTGCTGCTCATCTTCAGAAGAGAGAGAAGGAAGGCCCTTCTTTCCCGGGGCTGCCTGGAGGCAGAAGGGAGCCATTTTCTTCGCAATTGCAGAGTGACAAAATGGGTTATCAGCGCCTCAGGTGAAGAGGACTGAGAGGAGGAGGCGGAGGAGGGCTGGGCAGACATGATGCGCTCTTTCTCTTTCCCTTCTCCTGCGCCCCGGACGCGCCTCTCTCTGCCCCAGCCGAGACGAGAATCCAGGCGGGGAAGGGAATTGAAAGATGGTCGGGGCTCCAGCTGGCTGGGCTTTAAACCTTGGTCCCCCCCCCCCTTGGGGGCAGGAGGGCCCGGCATGGGAGAGAGAGGCTCTCGACAGGGCAGCAAGTGGAAGTGGCCCCCGGTCCCAGGCTTGTGGCTTCGGGCGGCCCTGGAAATCCTGCTGCCCTTCCCAGACTGTGGTGCTTTCCTGTTCAGATCTGCGAAAAACTTTCCAAAGTCTGGGAGGTTTTTCTTTTTAGAGGCCGTGCCTAGAAAAACAGCTAGAAATGATGAGCCCTGCTCTATTTAGGCCTGAAAGTCTCCGGTTTGATTATGGGTGTATTATATAAAAAGCTTATTCTGCCTTTTCTCCAAGGATTGAAGTTCTGCCCTTCTGCCCTTGGCCTGCAAGGCAGGTTAGGAAGAAAGGTGGGATCTGCCCCACGTCACCCAAGGAGCCTTAATGGCTGAATAAGGGGCTTGAACCCAAGGCCTCATGTGGCAGCGCCCCCGTCTCAAGTTGAAATACCACCTTTCATGTGCTCCATTTGAAAGCAGAGTGGTTTTCCTTAACTGTACTTCTGTAGAGGCCTCAGGGTCCAAGTTTTGCAGGATGGTTAATTAAGAAGGCTAATTAAGCGGGCGGGACAAGTAGAAACAGGAGAGGCCGTTGCCTAATTGTGGAAACATCGGAGTGACAAGATCCTACAGCTTGATGCAGTGGGGCAGTAAAGTTTGCATTGCTCTTGGTAGTCTGTACCATTAGCACATCGGGTGTAGTATTTATTTCGTTGCCTTTGGGTAGCTTTCCTTTAGTGCCCCGGACAGCCATGCCATTCATTTAGCTGAACTCCTCCCTAGTAACTTCCCTTTTCTTGCTGGGTGTAAAGGATGATCACATCACTTGGCTTCGCACTGGCTTTTTTTTTCGTAGACAGGGAATATTTTGTGTTGCTTTTCACAGAAATGTAGAGTTGGAAAAGGTCCTGAGGGTCATCTTTTGCACGCCCCCCCCCCCCGCAGTGCAGGAATCCTATAACTGCAATTTATAGCCTGTTTGCTTGAGGCTTCAGCCTTCTTGCCCTTTCCAGTACAACCCTGAACATGTTTAACTCCAGAAGCCAACCTTGCAGAGTTCATTGGGGTGTGCTGCCTTTTCTTCCCTCCTGTGCCCTCCAGCCAGTCCCGCTCTCTTGAAAGTATGTTAACTGCGTGGTTGAGGTAGTGAGCACACCTGATGGGTCTCCTGTTTTCTTGCAGCAAAGGTAGCTGAGGGCAAACGACTAGGGAGATCACAGTGCAGAGGTTTGTCTGTAAAATTCTTAGCAGAGTTGCAAGCTGTTCTGCGACTTACTCTACCGTCCTGGATGTATGTTGGCCGTCTCCCAACACAAACTAATTTCAAGATGGGGGTGCTGGTGGCAAGCATCGGTCTGAACTGGCTTTGACCAGTAACGACTCGTTCAGTTCAGTGCCATTGGCAGCCATGGAGTTGCAACCTTAATTGCCAAAAACAGGAAAAATAGCTTTGATTGAGCGCTGTCTGTTTTTTGCCTTCGCTATGTTAAAGCAAACAAAGCTGAGATTCTGCAGTCTGGGAATTCTCCTTGTTAGCACTGGCTTCATTAAGCAAACCACAGAGGAATCTCAGATTCAGAAGAGTCGGAGGTAAAAAAACAAAACACCCTTCCACACCGTTCACAGTGACTCTGATATTTCAACACAAGAAAAATGGAAAATTACTTGAACCTGTTATGTTACTTTTTTTGAGCAGGGTATACCTTTGGATTCGGTGTTTATGTAACCAGAGATTCTAGTATAGCTTCAAGATTTAACTTGCTTACACTCTAGAGTATTACTGTGGATGTTAACAGGGGCTCTCTATTCCAACTGCAGTTGTGTCTATTAGCCTGCACACATTTTATTCTTCCGGACGCCATTTTCGGTTTAAGAACTGCGTGAAGTTCCCAGGTCGGCTGTTGCTTCTCCATTGCTGGATGAACTATCCAGTACTGGGGGAACTGCAGTTGCTTTGTACTAATATATCCCTTTATCCACACCAAACATGGATATCCTGAAGGGATCTGAGTTTTTTTGTTATTTGTGGCATTTATGCATGAAACGGAAAAATCATTTTTTAAAAGTCTGAAAGCATTCACATTTTAAGATTCCGTTTAATCCTTCAAATTTATGCTTATGGAGCAAAACTCAGAGTACAACAGTGATTAAAGAGTTTTGCCAATGTCCACAGTGTATGTTTCCTTTTAATTTCCAGAACTTTAGGGCTCTCTTAAAGCCGCCTTCACTATCCGAGCTACGGATCTTGTCAGGAGGAGAGGGCAAATTTTTCCATTGCCCCATCAAGGTCTGCTGACTTCTTCTGAGAATTTTTATTGTCTCAAAAGGCTTTGGATTTGTATTGTACCAGTAATATTATCTGAGATTAAAGCTGGGGTGTTGAGCAGTCCAGAAACACCCCCCCCCCAAACCCTGCAGCCCCTGGAGTGATGAGACTGGTTATCACTTCTATAATCGTGTGGATGTCGCGAGCATTTTTATGGGATTCATGACATGCCAGTGTGGAAATTTACTGTACTGCTACCGTTTTCCTTCCCCACATACCAGGAACTCACAAAATTGCTCTTTCCCCCTTTCCAATGCTGACCTTCAAAAACCGTGCACAGTCTCGCGGTTGGGTTCCCTTCCATAACCAAATACATTTTGGCTCTAACCAGAGCTGCGATAGCAAAAGGTGGGAGCAATAATTTGAGCACCCACAATAATTGATTTCCTTGTGACCCTAGATTGTTTTGGATTCTGAGCTTAGGCAGTTGTGGATTTGGAGTTGATGTTCTCGGCCCATTTTGGATTTTGTTTACTTTCAGGAACCTGAATAGGTAGGAGCAAAATGTGTGTATGTTTATAACTCTTGTACTTAAATTTTAAAAAAAAATTAATGAAGTGAAAATGCTTGGAACAAGTAAATATAGATTTCATGCGAAGCATTCATATACTTGCTATAGACTGAGGGATAGCTCAGTAGGTAGAGCATGAAACTCGTAATCTCAAGGTCATGGGTTCAAGCCCCATGGTGGGCAAAAGATTCCTGCATCTCAGGGGGTTGGATTAGATCAGTGTTCCCCAACCTTGGGCCTCCAGCTGTTTTTGGACTACAATTCCCATCATCCTTGACCACTGGTCTTGCTAGCGAGGGATGATGGGAGTTGTAGTCCAAAAACAGCTGGAGGCCCAAGGTCGGGGAACACTGGATTAGATGACTCTCAGTGTCCCTTCCAGCTCTACAGTTCTGAATCCAGTTAATTGCTCCCTTGTGTAGCAACATGCAGGTGGTTTTCCATTTCTGCACAGAGAAAGACAACAGTTGCCGGGGCGTGCCACCAGTTGCAGCTAAAGCTTGCTGTGCACAGAGGCTTACGGCCAATGACTATGATCTGCTAAATATGCCGTTTCGGCTCCTCTGGGAGGAATGACAGGATAGAAATGTAATAAATAATCATGACTGTGACTCACTCCGGAACTCATCTTGAATTGGCTTTATTAGCCAGTCTGTAAGATGGGCACCAGTGACTCCCCAAGGGCACTGTGCCTGCGAGATAATTTTTGAGGACAGGAAGAAGATGTCTTTCATCATGCTGAAATATGGAATAGGCAAACGCAGCAAGTCTCTTGCACGGCTCCTGTGAGCTCCAAAGTTCAGAATGGTAAGACTAGTAGGAGGGGAACAGGTTCTCCGGATGGCTTCTGAGAGAGGCCCTCTCCAAGCAGGTGAGCCAGTGAGTTGACTTGAGAAAACCTGTGCATGGAAAAGCTTCCAACTGAAATAAACAGCACGACTGATACGTAAGAAATGGTGTGTGTATCTAAGACCTTCAAGGGAGGAGAAGAGGGGGAGATCCGCCTCTTTCCTCAGTTCCAGGACTAAACATGTCACAGTGAGCTTTCCCAACTGGTGGCAGATTTCCTCCCCCAGCATGGCCACTGCTAGAATATTACTTGAAATACAACAGGATTCAAATAACTCCTTGAAATATACCAGACTGAAGACTTGGTGGATTAGTTAGGGATGGAAAATCCCAGGAAAAGGGAGGCAGTCATGCCAGGCACATGGGTTTGGCCTCATGTTTTCCAGGGTGAGGGAACAAGCAAGACGACGGCTAGGGAGGGCACAGATTGTGGTATAGCTGTCAATCAGGGCATAATTATTTTATCCTCATGCCCCAGTATTCCATTCAGATCAAGCCAGCCTCTTGTTAGCTATGTATGCTCCTGGGAGGAGTCCATCCCTTGTCTTGGAAATGGTACATTGGCTTGGTTCATCCCGGCAATAGTGCCCCATATAAGGAATGCAAGACTTGAAGCGAGAGAGCAACTTACCTGCCTTTCCCTGAAATGGTCAAGTGAGAGAGGCAGTTGCCGTCCGACTGTTTTTCCGGAATCCAGTTCTGGAACTCCTTGAATGAATTGACAGAAACAGAGTTGTAGTTCTGCATTTATACTACTGGCCTGGCTGCTGTCAACATCCTCGTGTCTGAAAATGCCATAAAGGGAGACACTGCTTAGAGATGGGTGCAAACAGGAGCAGTATTGGGACCAACTGAAATGTATATATAAGTAGTGAGCTATTCTTTGAGTTTCACAGAACTCTTCCATTGGCTGAACGGTAAAAGAGAAAAAAAGGGTTTGGCTCAAATCCTGTGTACAGTAAATGGCAGCCCTGCAGTTCAGGAAGCTCTTTGTGGACTGACTATGTTTGTGCCTAGCACAATAGATCTTGAGTTTTCCCAAAAGGATATGGAAACAAAGATGGGATGACAGCTCTGTGAAATACAAAAGCCAGCATTTATTCAGATCTATTTCTAGCACTAATGGAGATTATGATCCCCTACAAGGTAGAGATATAAAGCAAAGCAAAATATGGTTAGTCTAAGAAGAAGCAAAGTTGGAGATCAATTTTAAGTGTGGACTAGGCATAGTAGCCAAATTGGGTAGGATTGTCTAGTGGTTGGAGGATATACTGCTTCTTCCACAGATAAATTGTATGTTCATTTAAGGTTTATATTACTGATTTTCAGGGGGACCTCACAAAGTGGTTAATGTAAGATCATTACACCAATAAGCACTATTTAAATAAAAAAAAATATGTTGGGGGTTTTGTTCTTTTTAGAAGAAGCTGTTTCTGCTGCTTCTCACTCCCCACAGGGCAATATGGTCCTTCAGTGGCCCCTGTTTGTGGCAGTTAGAGAAGGAGAGGCCCCTGGTGAACTTTCCATTGCTGGGTGATGGGGCATCTGGATCCAGTTCGAATTCTCCCTTTGCTGGATGACTAAAACATTGAGGTGGGTTGGTGTAGGTTCCTCAAACTGGGACACTACTTTCGGTTTTGCAGAGTTCGTAAACTGAATCGTTCGTAAACAGGGCTGTTCTTAAACCGAGGTACCACTGTAATTGTTTGTGTGTCGAGTGTGCGGGCGATTTATCTTGACTTTTTAGAGATACTGAGTAGTACACATGGTCCCTTTTTCTTCACAGATTCCCAGTACCCAGTTGTTTCTCTGACTCCCTTCAGTAGCCATTCTCAAGCAATAATAGATCAGAAATTGGGGTGCCGGCTGGTTGCCTTAGCCAGTTTTGGCTTTCCAGAGCAGCCAGCGTCCGACTTCCCTTGATTATCCCAGATGGCGATTGGTGGTGGGGCGAGTTGCCTGAGGAAGATAAGCATTGTTCTGTTCCTGCAGCCACAGAAACAGTAGCTCCAGCTGTCCTTGAGATGCTGTTTTAATGATGTCACTAGAATAGCAGAGCAGATTCCCAGGGACTTTGTTTTATGTACTCTGGCTTTTATCTTGTCCAGATTGAAAAGAGCAACGCTCTTACTTGTCTAACCCTCAGCTTTGTCTTACATTTGGGATATGGCACAAGCAGTTCTAGTTGCACAAGGCTCCGAAATATGGAGACGCTCTTGGCATATTTACAAAAGAGAGCCCAGAAAGGAGGGAGGAAGAAAAATGTTGCTTCCTGAAGGCAGCAGCAGTATCCTCGTTTTTCACTTAGTAATTCTTCTTACACCAACCCACTAAAATAGGTCAGTTTTATGCCTGTATTGCAGATGAGAGGCTGAGAACTCTTGGCTTAAGCCATAGCATCTTCATGTCTAAGCATAATGTTCTTCATTATATATTTCATCTTCTGTATATCTAGCCAACATGACTTGCAATGTAATCCTGTACTCTGAAGTAATCCCATTGAATTAATGGCGGCTTGCAGTCAGCTAAGTACGTATAAGACCGCAACATCTGAACATTGGGCGTTTCGACAATATTTAGCTTTTTCAAAAGTGTAAACAGTTTAGTATTGCTTTAAACAATACAGTCATACCTCGGGTTACAGCCGCTTCAGGTTGCATTTTTGCGGGTTACGGACTGCCGAAACCTGGAAGTACCGGAATGGGTTACTTCTGGGTTTTGGCGGTCATGCAGGCGCAGAAGCGCCGAATCGCAACCCACGCGTGCGCAGATGCGGGTTGCGAACGTGAATCCCGCAACAGATCGCGTTCACAACCCGACCGTCCACTGTTCAAGTTCTTAGCATAATCTTTGACAGAGAACTATTTTTTACTTTGTGCAGAAAGAATTTCATAATCGTATGTGTGTATATAGGAAAATATTTCAGTTTACTTCACAGATCTACCATGACTAAGTGCATCCTTCAGTATCCGTGGCTTAAGTCATCCCTGTTGAAATGCTGGTTGTTCTGAGAGACTCGATTGTTCAAACTGCTTGGAAATATGCTTTGCTGTAGTTATTTGCATCATAAATGGAAACATTATTAGCCTTGTGGCTTTGTTTTCCCTGCGTATCTGAATAACACCAGCGGATGATACTTGTTGTTTTGTATTGGCTCCGTCTCCCTTTCTCACCTGCATGAATGCTCTGACCTGTGACAGCATCCTGGCCTCTCTCTTCTGCTCAGGTTTGCACTTCCTGGAGTTCTGTATATTTACCAGAACCCAGTGGATTTCTGAGGCCTTAAGCTTGTTGATTCAGTATATATCTCATTGTGCCCAAGACTCCAATCAGAGTGGGTGGTGAGAGGAAGCAAGTTGGTATTGCCCAAATTCTGACATCGCCGTGCTACACACACACACACACACACACACACACACACACACACATGACCCACACCCAAAGCAGGAAGTGTGTGCTTTCTGCTCTTCTCTGCCTCCAAGAGAGGCTGACAATGAATTGGCTGGCCCTGGCATGTAATCTGCAGAGCACTTAAGTCCACTTCAGCAATTCACAAAGAAATGGGGCGGGGGGGGGGAATTCCAGAATTTTCCAGGCATGTGAACTGGATTGCAAGGGGGGGTGCAAGCCACTTTTGAAATGAGGGCATGGAAATAATAAAGCTGGGCTTGTGTTCAGTACCCTCTTTATGATTTTTATAAGCTGTACTTCCTTTTGAGCTGGAAACGGAAGGGGCAGTGAAAGCCAGTCTGTGTCAAGCAGTCTCTGGTATGGCTTATCTGCTGTTAATCTAAGATTTCTTGCATTTCAATGCTATTTAAAGCAAAGAGACTGGAAGAGGTGAAGTGGGTTTTGTTTTTTTCTGACAATGGCACTACAGGTTTTTCCCCCCTTCCTTCCTAAGTGACTTCACTGTTTCCACCTCCCCCATTTTTTAAAAAAAGAGAAGGGAAAATATGAAGTATGTTGAGCGTTTTCAGCTCAGCTTCATCTTCTGCACAGATAAAGCTCCACTGCATTTATTAAAAGCAGCCTGTAGTTTTATAACAGAGCCCTGAGTGCACTGTAAAAGTATGAGGAAAATACTCTTTGCTTCTTTAATTACATAGGATTTTAGGTACTTTGAGAGAATCAACATGTGGAGCTCGTAATTCTGGCCTCTGCTTGCCTTTAGCTATGTTGCCAATTGTATGAACTCCAAAGGGGCTGTGGAAAAAGCATAAAACTTCCCCCAAGTTAACATCAACAGGTTATCACTGTTTATTCCTGTCAGCTTGATTGAAAAGCTTGGCCTAGTTTATCCAGCTAGACAAGACAGCAAGTACAGCATCCAGATGTATTTATTTATATTTACTACCTTATAAATGTGCACGGTTAATACAGGGTGGCTTAAAACAATTAAAATTGCAATAGTGTGCCAAATTGACATTGCAGGCCTCTACATGTACAGGAAGCCCCATGGAGTTCCTAAGGGCTACTCCCAGGCAAGTGTTCACAAGAGCGCAGCTGGAATCTCTCTTTCAAACTCCCAGTTTCTAAGGCCTCCCGTTTGAACTGGAACCATTAATTGAATCTCTCTATTTGTAGAACGAGATTCTCCATGGGCACATCCTAGTATCCCAAAGTGGGTGGAAGATTGGGGAGCAGGTGAAGTAGTTGAAATGACCCTTTGCATCACCATCTTTCCCCCAGACATTAAAAAGGTGTTTCTGTGCAAAAGTTCCCCATGCAGGCTTCATTATACCGGTGAGGAATATTTTGAGTACAAAAGCAGGGTTCACTGGGGTTGAGGAGAATTGCATTAGCTTCCCACTTAACTAAGTTAAGAAGCCTCCATCCTTTGGCGTTGACATTTGGCATGTTGTCTCTGAACCTAGCCAGTGTCCCTCTTGCAGGACAAAAGCAGACGGCTGTTTTGTTGTTGTTTTTTGCTTTATCCAGAGTTTGTTGTCGGCTTACAAACCCTGGCTTGATCACTGGAACCATTCCTGTTTCGATTTGCCCTTTGTGTGAAGGAAGGAGGAGTGTGGGAGCAAACAGGCTATACACACTTGCACGCTGCTTGTTCCCGTTACGGTTTAAGCAAGCCATCATTCCTCAAGCAAGGAATCCTGGCTCATTGTTATCTCCAAACATGGTCAGATTGTTTATCCAGTCCATAAATCGTTGGAAAAAGCTTTCTAACTGTTCCACGATGTGGCAGCATGAAATGGATGGATTGTGCTAAACTGGTGATAAGACTCGTATGGGATGTTCTTAGAAACGACCACACTCTTAACAGAATTAGTCGGGATGCAGAATGTCGTGTTTCTAAAGAATGTTTTCGGTTTCCTGTAGTGTGACTGACAATGCAAGTGCACATATCTTGCAGAGGGC
Organism: Podarcis bocagei; assembly: GCF_964188305.1. NCBI lineage: Eukaryota > Metazoa > Chordata > Lepidosauria > Squamata > Lacertidae > Podarcis > Podarcis bocagei. The sequence continues at coordinate 43,338,093 of NC_138143.1, read as the reverse complement.
TTGCTGCAATGTGAAAAAGAATCATGCTCACATTGACTCAACTCAGGCACCATATTTAAGCTATGGTTTGTACTAACCAAGAGGGATGCGGGTGGCCTAGGACTTGCCGATCAGAAGGTCGATGGTTCGAATCCCCGCGGCGGGGGGGGGGGTGAGCTCCCGTCGCTCGGTCCCTGCTCCTGCCAACCTAGCAGTTCGAAAGCACGTCAAAGTGCAAGTAGATAAATAGGTACCACTCTGGCGGGAAGGTAAATGGCGTTTCCGTGCGCTGCTCTGGTTCGCCAGAAGCGGCTTAGTCATGCTGGTCACATGACCCGGAAGCTGTATGCCGGCTCTCTCAGCCTATAGAGCGAGATGAGCGCCGCAACCCCAGAGTCATCCACAACTGGACCCCAACAGTCAGGGGTCCCTTTACCTTTTGTACTAACCATAGTTCAGAACATAAATCATGGTTTGAGCTTCCAGATGAACAGCTGCCACTTGAGCTGAAACAAAAGGTCTTGGAGGTTGCCTGTTTTTGTTTTCCATCCTTGCAATATCTAACTTGATGAATTCATTCCCATATCAAAGATGCAGCAGCTCCTGCAAGCAGATGGATGGACATAACTGTGGCCTATCAGTTCTGACATAAACCACCTCAGGCTTAGTGCAAATCCACTTTGAACCTCCAAGACCTGAGCCATTGCGCTTTTTTACTCAGTTTCTGGTAGTTTCTAAATAGGAGGGGGGGTTTTAGTTTGCAGTGAGACCCTGTGAGTGCGATGCATTGACCAGGAGTTCTCTCAGCATATTTGTTAAATAATATCTGCCGTGAGAGATGTGCTTGCCTCCCTTTTTAAAATTCAGTTAAATTGGGTTTTTATGTGGAATCTTAGGCTTTTAATCATTGCCCTTGCCACTTGGATTTTAAATTTGCAAATGGCTTTTTATTGTACCTAATTGTAAACCTCTCAAAGGGCACCACAAACAGCTGGTGGAAATCATTGCTACCATCCTGGCCCCTGTGATGGTTGCTTTTGTGTTGCCTACAGTGCAATTTGGTTCACTCAGAAGTAAATCCAGCTATGTTGAATAGGCTTTAGCGCTTGGGAGAATTCAAATGTCCCCACAATAATTGCTTCTAATATTCTTACAGGCAGGTCTGAAATTCTCTTTGATAGAGAGACCTATAACTGAAAGGTAGAGAGCATTTTGTATCTGTCAGGTTCAGGGTGGATTTGATTTAAATCACTAGTCAGTAAGACGTGATTTTAATTCTACTTTTTTTTACAGAAAGACTTTCTTGCTGGTATAATCTTAATATTTACAGCCAGATAAAGGTTTCATTTTCGTAATAAAAACTTTTCAGTCGTTTTTACAGTTATATCAAAAATTACTGATTTGGTTATACTATTAGAAATACATTGACAGATAATTATGAAATTATTGTGAGGTTTAATAAGTTAACTGTTTATATTTGGACAACTTTTCTGCTGTACTTTATTGCAAGGAGAAAAATAATCATTTCCTGAATAACAATTTAAACAATTTATTTAACTGAAACAATAACATTGTAGCATATGTATCCATGTTTGTTAAATGATGTTGTTAAACAATTAACTGAGTTTTAGCACACATGAAAAACTTAAAACAAGTCCTTATTTCCTGATAAATAGCCTTTGGACTATAATGTAACTTAAATAGAAAGCTATCTTTAGAAATATTTTTCCTCACAAAGCATTTTATTTTAAAAATCCAATTTAAAGAAAAAAAGACTTTTTTAAAATATATGTTTTTAAAAATCATTGGTTTTTATCTGCCCTGGTCAGGTTCCACATTTAATTGCTGCACGATATTTCACCAGTTCAGGTGTGCCTGGCAGCAGAGGTGTGAAGGAGCTTTGCTCAAGGTGCTGGGGCGGGTCAGAATTTGACATGACGAAGCTGGATGGACTGTTTCATTGCAAGGCAAATGATTTCCGACCTTTCTTACAGACTGGACGTGACAAGTATGAGCCTGCGGCTACCTCTGAGCATGGAGCCAAGAAGAAAAAGGGGAAGAAGGAAAGGGATATGGATGAACTGAAAAAGGAAGTTTCGCTGGTAAGGACCTTTTTTTGACATCTAGAGGTGGGGGGTGACTCAGCTCATGAAGCAAGAGTTGGCCTTTCAGACTTCCCAAAGATGGTTTCCTAAATTTCAGTTATGTGCCCTGTTTCCTGTTCTGAACTTAGCTATAAGATTCAAGCTTCATTCACTTTCCTGGTCTTTATTGGCTAGCTATCATATTTTTGGGGGAACAAAAGTATCGTGAGGCGCAGTGTTTTGCCTATTTGCTGTGGTGCCAGAACCTTCTATAAGTTGTCCTCTTGCTAAAATTTCAGCCTCTCATTCCTCTGACAGTTGCCCTGTTCTTCCCAAAACCCTCTTTTTTAAAAAAAAAATCTGGTTGGCATCGAAATACAGTTTCTCTCTCTCTTGTATATTGTAAATTGTAATATATGTTTTAATATACGGAAGTGGCGCTGTGGTCTAAAGCACTGAGCCTCTTGGGCTTGCTGATCAAAAGGTCGGCAGTTCGAATCCCTGTGACGGGGTGAGCTCCCATTGCTCTGTCTCAGCTTCTGCCAACCTAGCAGTTCGAAAGCACATCAGTGCAAGTATTTAAATAGGTGCCGCTGCAGCAGGAAGGTAAATGGCATTTCCGTGTGCTCTGGTTTCCATCACGGTGTCCTGTTGTGCCAGAAGCGGTTTAGTCCTGCTGGCCGCATGACCTGGAAAGCTGTCTGTGGATGAATGCCGGTTCCCTTGTCCTGAAAGCGAGATGAGCCCCGCAACCCCATAGTCACCTTTGACTATACTTAACTGTCCAGGGGGCCTTTACCATTTTTTACCTTTTGAAATATAAATATAAGGGAAGGACACTCTGGCCTCGGGGAAGCTGCCTCCCTAGAATAACATCATGGCAAGGAAAATTGGCATTTGGAGCTTTAGGGCTATAGAGCGAAAGAGAAAGCCCTTTGAGCCCAGACATCAGCCAGTGTACTAAGGGTGTTTGTGTTGGTGTGTGTGTGTGAGAGAGAGAAGTGAGTTTGGGGTTCTCTGTATCACAGCGTGTTGCCTTTGAGAATCATTTGACTGAAATAAACAAATGCAGTAAGTATTATGGTGAATTTACTTATTTGAAATATTTCTGTATTGCCCTTCACTAAAATTGGTCCCAGTATGGTGTAAACAATTAATGTCCAAACAGTAAAAACACATAATAAAGCAACTGGCGAATAAAACAAAAGCCATCAGGAAAATGGAACCATTTGCATTTTTTCTTTTTTAAGGTTTGAAAAAATAAGGAGTTTTCTCCAGTCCCCTGGGGTGGGGCGGGAAAACTATGGATACTAATCAAGTCACCCTAGAGAGGGCATTCCATAAACTGGGTGCCACAAGTGGAAAGGTACTTGATTGTCACATACTTCAAGTCTCAGCTGACAATCTAACAGAGCAGGTGGGGTGGTATAGGAGAAAGTGTTCCTTTGCATTCCTTGGTCCCATAGAGAAAGAACAGGGTGAGATTGCCGTCTTTCTCCCAACAAAGATCTTGTTAGGAGAACCAGAGAGGTTTCTGTGCCATAACCAAGTCTGGAGCCAGACTGGAATGAGGTTCAGTAATGAGTTGCCCAAGAGACCCCGTCTTTGGTACATCTATTCAAGCACCGAGCCCCCAAAGAGGCTATTAGTGACTGGACAACAGGTACCATAGTTGTCTGAGGCCTAAAAAGGTTTTTAAGGAGATGTGCTGCTGCTGCTGCTGCCGCCGCCTCAAAGGCTGCTGGGGCTGCTCCCTTTTCCATGTAGACGTTAATTACCTCCTGGATCCAGAGTCAGTCCTCTTCTCCTAGGTTTAGTCCGCCATAGACAAGGGCTGAGTACGCAAGCAACAAGCCTGATTCCTCCCAAGTAATTTATTCTTAAGCAACAGCAGTTAGAGCCCCACCCCCAAATTAGACACAATGCTTTAATGACATCCCCAGATGGTTGTTAGGCAGTAAGACTTGAGATCTGATCAATAGGAGTGGTTTTATCTTTGAAATGTCTGGCAAAGTCGTCACAGCAGGCCTCCCAGGGACTCTTGGCTTGCTCCCCGTGGGCCCAAGCTGGAGCAAGCAAAGCTACTCAGAAAAGCCTTGTTGGGCAGATTTCTGAAGATTCAGTGGTGGTGAAGCATTGCTTTTTTGTCACCTTCATCACCACAGATTAGGTCCCTCATTGTGTTGGCTTGTCTTCTCCGCTAGAAGCATTTTGGAAAACCAGGATGTTGCATAGCTGGATTCTCAAGTGGCTACAACTGGATAGTCCTATGCAGTCCTTTGCAGGCATTCTTGGGAGTAGATCTCATCTGAACTCAGTGGGACTTACCTCTAAGTAACCCTACATGGTTTCAGCCTGTAAAACACATTGGTTGTTAAGAAAGGCGTTCTAAATAGCTGCCTTCCTAATAACAAGCTAAGCGAACCTAAAAGGGGCTGTTTCTTGTTCTGTCCTTCTAAAGCAGTGCTTCCCACCCTTGGGTCCCCAGATGTTGTTGGACTACAACTCCCATCATCCCTACCTAGCAGAACCAGTGGTCAGGGATGATGGGAGTTGTAGTCCAACAACGGATGGGGACTCAAGTTTGAGAAACACTTTTCTGATTTTTTTTTAACCTGCTGTTTTCATTAGGATCCCGACCAAAGAGAGAGAGAAATATCTAGTCATATCTAGTATTATTATTTTGCTTCTCAGTTTAGACTGGCAGTTTGGAAGCTACAGCCCACCATGACCTCCCTGTCTTCCTCTCCCATTTTTTCAGTTTGGAATGTCTGCTTGTACTGTTTAGCAAAGGCTTAACACGTATAAACCCCATTCAATATGAAACCAAGCTAGAAGCAGTCGTCACCATTTTGGGGGTAATGTGTTTTGCATAAGTTAATTGCATTGCATAGAATTTCTGAATTTCTTGGGTGAAATAAAATCACCACCTATGCCTTGCTAATCTTCGCTTTGCTTTGCAGGATGATCACAAACTCAGCCTGGATGAACTTCATCGGAAATATGGTACAGACCTCAGCCGGGTAAGGTGGCCAGCTATGGAGTGCTCCCCCCCCCCAATTCTGGTCTGCAATAACAGAGACCCTTCTAAAGAGCCCTCCTGGGGATTAAGAAATTTCTTCATGCTTAATGTTTTAGCCACAATTTGAATGCCCCTAGTCTTTCCACACTGGACTGTCCCACTCAGAAGTTGTTACCTCCCCATTTCCTGAGATTTAGCAGTTGTTTGCCTCACTGCCATTTACATTCTGCTATAATTATTTTTTAAGAGCCATGGGATTTCTTGAACGATGCTGGAAAATTGTGCTGGGGCTGTTTAGTGCTTGGAGGAGATAGAATAATGCAAGCTTGATTAAAGGGCTGTAGTCTTTAATCTTTAATTTCACTTTTTAAAAAGCCACCTGCAATTAAACGGGGGGGGGGGCTCATCCTTTCCTTTTTAAAAAGCTGCCATATTTTTCTGTGTATAAGACGCCCCCATGTATTTTGGGGGGACTCCAAATTAAGAAAACCTCCCAGCACTACCTGTGTATAAGACGAGCCCCAATTTAACCCCCCCCCTTTTTTTGGGTAAAAAACCTAGCCTTATACACGGGAAAAATACGGTATGAGTGTTGGAATGTATTGGGCTATGTCATACCGGTGGCAACCATTTCACGCAGGGGTTGCTTTCCTGGCCCCCAAGCACAGCGCACAGAGGCGGAGCATGTAGACGTGTGCCCCATCTTGTTACACCCCCCCCATTCCACCTTCTTCCTGGTCCAAAAGAACCCGCTCATCAGCAATCACGCATCAGTGGGACATGCCAAAAATGGTTGCCACCTGTACTTGTAGTAGGCCATTGGAATCAATGAACAAGTTAGTCATGACTGATTTTAGTCCATTGATAGCAGCGAGTCTGCTCTTGAGTATGATGTAGCTGGATACAACCCTTCTAGGATCAGTAATTATTAAAAAAACTGCTGGTGACTGGCGCCATCTTGGCAATGGCACTTCCCTTTCACTCTCACAAGAATGTTTTAAGATGGCACCTGCATATACCGGGGTTGCCAACGCTGCCTTCCAATAGTTGTATTGTCACCAGCCCCAGACAGCATGGCTAATGGTCTGGGATGTTGGAAGCCATAGTGCTTTTGCTGGTCCGTGTTAGCTGCTCATGAAAATATACACAAACCATTTAAAGGCAAACTATGCTCTGCCTCCTTCAGTTGTTTTGTCCTTTGCAAATTTAGGAAGTGTTAATTGATTAGATGACAGCTCTACTTGGAAGTCTCTCAAAGTGGAGCAAATCCATCTCTAATAAGGGAACAAGCTAGCTAGCTTTTTAGGAAAGGCCAGCAAGAGAGAGATCGCCTATTGGCGGCGGCGGTGATTGCATTTCAGAAACCATCAGTAGTTGGAATGGAAAGCATGCTTTGATGTTCCTTAGGGGAGATGCTGTAATCTGTCTCTTCTTCCACCACCTCTGGGTTTAGGGTCTGACTCCTGCACGGGCCCAAGAGATCCTGGCTCGTGATGGCCCCAACTCGCTCACTCCGCCTCCCACCACCCCAGAATGGGTTAAATTCTGTCGGCAGCTATTTGGGGGCTTCTCGCTTCTGCTGTGGATTGGAGCTATTCTTTGTTTTCTGGCATATGGTATTCAAGCAGCGACAGAGGAAGAACCGAATAATGACAATGTGAGTTAATAAGTGTGTGTGTGTGTGTGTGTGTGTGTGTGTGTGTGTGTGTGTGTGTGATAGAGAGAGAGAGAGAGAGAGAGAGAGAGAGAGAGAGAGAGAGAGAGAGAATCTGAATTGGGGAGGCTTCACTGTGGCATTAAGCTGCATGGCAGGTTTGACTTGAATCTAAACCGTATGACCCAATTCAGACATAACTGGAAGTATTGATTCCCATCATGTGAATGAGCTTGTAGTAAGCTTTTAAATTCTTGGTTTGTGTTCATTAGCATTTTCCCCCATTATGTCTGATCCAATACCTGCCTTTCATAGTTCCATTGTTTTCTAACAATGTTGTTTCTAACGCCTTAACTGGTGTTTTGGACTACTTTGTTTCAAACACTTCTGCTAAAGTGATCTACCAGTGGCAGTCTGCCTCATGTTACTGGTCTCTTTTTCCCCTGTGATCTGGAAAATGCTTTGTTCTTCCTCTTGTCTTTCCTTTTCCCCTTTTGTTTATTCCTCCACCATCACCTTATTATCCGGGTTATGGGACAGGGTGAGACATACTGCTGACAAAGTGACCGACTTGCTGAATACAACTGATGTTATGGCCCCAGGCCCACTGTTTGGGAACTGAAGGATTTGTCGCTCAAAAAAGACACGGGTTCTCGCCTAAAACTCACGCAGTGTGTGCATCTCTTTGCAGTTGTACCTTGGGGTTGTTCTTTCTGCTGTCGTCATCATAACTGGCTGCTTCTCTTACTACCAAGAAGCCAAGAGTTCAAAGATCATGGAGTCCTTCAAAAACATGGTGCCTCAGGTATGTAAGCGCTGCTTGTTCAGCTTTTGGTGGTGGTGGTTGTTCATAGACACGGGTAGGCGAAGGGGCTGATCCAACGCATGGGTGTTGGCAGGTGTAAAGTTGAAAGTTGTGTTGTTTCTTCTTCTTCTTGCAGCAAGCTCTAGTGATCCGAAATGGGGAGAAGATGAGCATCAATGCTGAAGGGGTGGTTGTTGGCGACCTGGTGGAGGTGAAGGGAGGGGACAGAGTCCCAGCTGATTTGAGGATTATTTCAGCTCATGGTTGTAAGGTATGTATATGCATGCAGTGAGACTTAAGGGACCGAGACGCAGCCTGCAGAGTAGCCAGGCCTGCCACAAGGGTGCAATTTCTCGTGCATTTTCTCAACAACATGCTTCCTCGCGCAGGTGGACAACTCATCCCTCACGGGTGAATCGGAGCCCCAGACCAGGTCTCCAGACTTCACAAATGAGAATCCACTGGAGACTAGAAATATCGCTTTCTTCTCTACCAACTGTGTTGAAGGTAATACCCACTTTGAAATTTATGATCAAATGAACCAGCAGAGCATTGAAGTGTGAGGAATTCTAGAAGTGATGGGTACTTCAGAACAAGATGGGTACTTGATTAGCTGCCTTTTCTGTTGGCCCGTGATGCTGGCAGATGATAATTTGTGCAGCCAAAAACCTCAACACAGTTGCTTGCGTTTGTGTTCTCTCAGAGCAGTGATCACTTTCAGACAAAGGGAAGCCCAACTCCAGCCATATCTTAGCCAGAATCGGAGAATATTTCCGTAGCCACATTTGTTTTGTCATCCGCTTGGCAAGAAGGTGCAGCATCTTGCCCTTTGGGGAGTAGGGGGTAGGTGAAGGTGACATGGGTGAGTGTCTGGAGGCGCTTGGAAGATGGATGGTGGCTAACAGAATGAGGTTGAATCCTGACAAGACAGAAGTACAGTTTTGGGGGGACGGGGCGGGCAGGTGTGGGTGGCTCCCGTGTCCTGAATGGGGTACCTGTGCCCCTGAAGGACCAGGTACGCAGCCTGGGAGTCATTCTGGACTCACAGCTGTCCATGGAGGTGCAGGTCAACTCTGTGTCCAGGGCAGCTGTTGATCAGCTCCTTCTGGTATGCAGGCTGAGACCCTACCTGCCCGCGGACTGTCTCGCCAGAGTGGTGCATGCTCTAGTTACCTCCCACTTGGACTACTTCAATGCGCTCTGTGTGGGGCTACCTTTGAATATGACTCAGAAACTACAACTAATCCAGAATGCGGCAGCTAGATGGGGACTGAGAGTGGCTGCCAAGTCCGCATAACGCACATCCTGAAAGACCTACATTGGCTCCCAGCACATTTCTGAGCACAATTCAAAGTGTTGGTGCTGACCTCTAAAGCCCTAAATGTCCTTGGCCCAGTATACCTGAAGGAGCGTCTCCACCCCCATCATTCAGCCCGGATGCTGAGGTCCAGCTCCGAGGGCCTTCTAGCGGTTCCCTCACTGCAAGAAGTGAGGTTACAAGGAACCAGGCAGAGGGCCTTCTTGGTAGTGGCACCAACCCTGTGAAAAGCCCTCCCATCAGATGTCAAGGAAATAAACAACTATCTGACTTTTAAAAGACATCTGAAGGCAGCCCTGTATCAGGAAATTTTTAATGTCTGATGTTTTATGATAGTTTATGTGCTGTAAGCTGCCCAGAGTAGCTGGGGAAACCCAGCCAGATGAGCAGGGTAATAATAATAATAATTTTTTTTAAAATTGTGGGTGGTAGCTGCCAGCTGCTTTATGAAGCTGTGCGCAGTGAAGCTTCTCAAACAGCGTTTTTTCTAAGAAAGTTTACTTGGTAAAGTTCCTCTTGTGAAAACCCATATGCCACCATTCTTGATGAGAATGGGAGTATCTAGTTTGCTTACATCAAACTTACAGTGCCACCTTAACATGCAGAGCTGCCTTTACACAGAGTGAGCAAAGACATGTTGTTTTTCCCACGCCCGCAGACTTGGCTGCTAAAATTCTGCCACTGTTTTCCAGGCACGGCCCGTGGTGTCGTCATCAACACTGGCGATCGTACAGTCATGGGCCGCATTGCTTCGCTGGCTTCTGGACTGGAAGGGGGCCAGACGCCCATTTCTATTGAGATTGAGCACTTCATCCGCCTCATCACTGGCGTGGCCGTCTTCCTTGGCGTTTCCTTCTTCATCCTCTCACTGATCCTTGAGTACACTTGGCTGGAGGCGGTTATCTTTCTCATTGGCATCATCGTGGCCAACGTCCCCGAGGGGCTGCTCGCTACTGTCACAGTAAGTCAGTGCTGATATCTGTGTGATGCCCAGCTCTGCCTCTCTTTCAAATCAGAACCAGTAAAGGCAGTGAAGGTCCTGTGTGAGTGCCTGGAGGCAGTTGGAGGATGGATGGCGGCTAACAGAGTGAGGTTGAATCCTGTCAAGACAGAAGTACTGTTTTTGGGGGACAGGAGGCAGGCAGGTGTGGAGGACTCCCTGGTCCTGAATGGGGTAACTGTGCCCCTGAAGGACCAGGTGCGCAGCCTGGGAGTCATTTTGGATTCACAGCTGTCCATGGAGGCACAGGTCAATTCTGTGTCCAGGGCAGCTGTTTACCAGCTCCATCTGGTACGTAGGCTGAGACCCTATCTGCCTGCGGACTGTCTCGCCAGAGTGGTGCATGCTTTAGTTATCTCTCGCTTGGACTACTGCAATGCAATCTACGTGGGGCTACCTTTGAAGGTGACCCGGAAACTGCAATTAATCCAGAATGCGGCAGCTAGACTGGTGACTGGGAGCGGCCGCCGAGACCACATAACACCGGTCTTGAAAGACCTACACTGGCTCCCAGTACATTTCCAAGCACAATTCAAAGTGTTGGTGCTGACCTTTAAAGCCCTAAATGGCCTCGGCCCAGTATACCTGAAGGAGCGTCTCTACCCCCATCGTTCTGCCCAGACACTGGGGTCCAGCTCCGAGGGCCTTCTGGCGGTTCCCTCACTGCAAGAAGTGAGGTTACAAGGAACCAGGCAGAGGGCTTTCTCAGTAGTGGCTCCCGCCCTGTGGAACGCCCTCCCAGCAGATGTTTAGGAAATAAACAACTACCAGACTTTCAGAAGACATCTGAAGACAGCCCTCCTTAGGGAAACTTTTAATGTTTAATAAATTATTGTATTTTAATATTCTTTTGGAAGCCACCCAGAGTGGCTGGAGAAACCCAGCCGGATGGGCAGGGTATAAATAAATTATTATTATTATCATTATCATTATTATTATTATTATTATTATTATTATTATTATTATTATTATTGGGAACTGCTGCAGAGATGGGCGGCCACATGCCTTCCAGAGCCAATTTGCCCCTCTTCCTTGGCAGTTGAATGCAAGCCTTTCTCTTTGTCATTCTCCAGGTTTGTCTGACATTAACTGCCAAGCGCATGGCCCGCAAGAATTGTCTGGTGAAGAACCTGGAATCTGTGGAAACTCTGGGCTCCACCTCAACCATCTGCTCTGACAAAACTGGCACCTTGACTCAGAACCGCATGACGGTTGCTCACATGTGGTTTGATAACCAAATCCATGAGGCTGACACCACAGAAAACCAAAGTGGTAAGCTGGCTGCTCTCTCCATCAAATAAATAAGCTCTGTGGTACGGCTGCCTCTTGCTGATAGTCAAAACACGTAAATCAGCATGCCCCCCCCCCAAAGTGTTAATAAGGCTCTACAACAGAAGCTCTTACCATTGCATGAAATCGTTTGTGTTCCCAGTGTAGCCAAGGAGAAACACATTCAAAGCCTGACTAAAGGAGCATTCATGGCTGTGTAATCACAAGAAAGCTGGATTCTAGATTTTTACTGTGTTTAGAAAGCCCATGCTGCCTTTGAAAAAATTAATAAAATCCAGCCGTTATTCAGCACACTCTATATAATATACCCAGAAGTCCTGAGATTAGTGCTTCAGTTAGTGGTATCTCCCAGGCTGGGCCTAAGCGGCCACTTTAGTACTGTACGGACCGTCCATAATTGCACAGGAGATTTGCACATTTGTTGTATGCACGAAGTCATACTTGGTGACCAATGGGGCTGGGGTTAATGGGACAAAGCCAATCCATCTGGTTTGGTGTCTGACAACATCCCTGCTGCTTCCCACCTCCACAGGTGCCTCTTTCGACAAGACGTCTCCCACTTGGACGGCTTTATCCAAGGTGGCTGGACTCTGCAACCGGGCTGTGTTTCAGGCCGGCCAAGAAAACGTTCCCATTCTGAAGGTGAGTTCATCCCCCGGCTTAACCACAGGGGCTGCTCACTGCTTCCGCTTGACCCTCCGTGCGAAAGCATCAAGAAAGGGGATGCCGTCTGGGGGGTGACCGGCTTCTGCCAGCGCCGGAGGCAGCTCTGCAGCCCCTCCAGGGCCAGAATGGCAACCTTTCTTTATTCCCAAGTTGTCAGTGGACATTTCTGTGGATTCTTCTATGGCCCAGAATCACTGGATTGCTGTAAGGAAAAGAAAGTAAACTGAAGGAGGCCTGCGCTAACTTAGGAATAGAAATAATGTAATAGTTCAGAAGTGCGATTTAAATAATCCTGTACAATCTGTGCTTGCCATACTGATCAGTCTGTGAGACATCTGACAACATCCTCACCTTTTTTTTCTTTTGCAATTCTGGGCAAGCAGCAAGGCCAGGAAATCTTCATCATCATCATCATCATGATCAAGCTGCTGGTCTGTGTTAACCTTCCTTATGCAGGCCTGGTTTTAGGTACAGGCCAGTGATGGCCAAACCTGGCCCTCCAGCTGTTTTGGGACTACAACTCCCATCATCCCTAACTAACAGGAGCAGTGGTCAGGGATGATGGGAATCGTAGTCCCAAAACAGCTGAAGAGCCAAGTTTGGCCATCGCTGGATAAGTGTTCTTTTTACCAGCAGAGCAAATTTAACTTATTTCTGAGTATCTCCAGTTTATTTCCCTGATGGGCAGCAGCTGTGCTCAGTATCTTCTGTTGTGTCACCATCCCTTCCACTAAAAAAGGTTGTTTTCCTATTGAAGAGAAAGCTGGTGAGAGGCCTGTGTCTCGGGTGTAGCCTGTGCTTCGCATACTCCCAAATTCAGTCCCCAGCAGCATCTCCTGATGGGGCTCGGGAAAGTCTTCTGTCTGACTTCTCAACGCTCCTCACTTTCCATGTAGATAATCCTGAGCCAGATGGACCAAAGTGCTGACTGTGTGTAAAGCAACTTCCTCCTTTTTGGCCACTGGGTTACCTTAAAGAAAGGGGAAATCGGAAAGGAGGGAGGTTCATCTTCCAGGGCTTCACCATCTACTCACTGTGAACCCCTGTCTTCTTTCTCAGAGGTCCGTGGCAGGGGATGCCTCTGAATCTGCGCTGCTCAAATGCATTGAACTGTGCTGTGGGTCAGTCAAGGAGCTGCGAGAGAAAAACCCCAAGGTGGTGGAGATACCGTTCAACTCGACCAACAAATACCAGGTAAGAACGTGGTATTCACAAAACGCCCTCCACATTTCACGTAAACTGTAGCTGTTTTCACTCTGGGCTAATGTCACGAACTGGCCAGATGCTGAGGAGTGGCGGGGGGGGGGGAGGCACCAGCTGGGGAACCCCCAAGGGAAGAAGGCGTCACTGCCCCAGGGTATTGGTGGGGGGATGACGCCTGGTCAGAGGGAGAAGACTGGGAAGGAGATGTTGGAAACTGAAGAGGCAACAGAGTGTAGTGAGCAGGAAAAGGCAGAGAGCAGCTCAGAATCAGAGGCAGAAGTGGGAGAGGAGCAGGGCCAAGAGGGAGAGATGAGGCAGGCTGAAAAAGCCAGGGGGTCTCCCCCTCCTGCGGTGTCCAACTCCCCACCTCCCTGGTCTCCCAGAACCCACAGAGGTATGAAGAGCGCAGAGCGGAGACAGACAAGGCATCAGTCTCAGATTGCTCGGGAAGAATGGGGGGGGAGGCCGAGATGTTTGTTTCTTTGAATGAAGAGTTAACTTCACGCATACCTTGTGAGTTACTGCTCCCGACACCTGCCCTGACAGCTAGGTTGGTTCTGTATTTAACTCCGGTGCGGTTTCGTTCCATGCCAGTCAGGTTGCGGCTTTGTCTGAAAGAGCTTTGTAGATGTTTGAGGCTGTGTAGACCTTTGTAGTGCATTCCGAACCACCCTCATAGATGGAACGCTACCCCTGTAATCAATTTTCTAATGCAGCTGTCGATCCACAACAATGCAAACACATCGGAATCGCGGTACCTGCTTGTGATGAAAGGAGCCCCAGAGCGAATCCTGGACCGTTGCAGCACCATCCTGATCCACGGGAAAGAGCAGCCCTTGGACGAAGAAGCTAAAGATGCCTTTCAGAATGCCTACCTTGAGTTGGGAGGCCTGGGGGAGAGAGTGCTGGGTAAGGTGTTCTGTGGACTCCTTTCCAGGTCTGTCTTAGAATAATGTACTTGCTTTAGTACAGCCAAGAAATCACTCTTGCAAATCGTTTGAGTGAAACAGAGCAATGCATGCTGGGCTCTGTAGCTTTGCATAGATTATAACGTGAAACGTTGGTCAGGTTTTGTTTGTTGTAAGCTTTCAATGCTTGCTGCATCCTCACATAGAAGGAGAGAATCCGGTTCTCTCTGAATAATACTTTCCACTCGCTTCCCCCAGAGCCCAAACGCCGGATTCCACAAGGGTTTCTCAAATGTTGTTGGGCATCTTAGCAATCAAAATAGCCAGCCTCAGCACCTGCTCCCCTCATAAGAGAGCATGTGAAATCATTTCAATTGGATTTGTTGGCAGGCTTTTGCCACCTGGCTCTTCCCGATGAGCAGTTCCCAGAAGGCTTCCAGTTCGACACGGATGAAGTCAACTTCCCAGTAGAGAATCTCTGCTTTGTTGGGTTGATTTCTATGATTGACCCTCCTCGCGCTGCTGTGCCTGACGCCGTGGGCAAGTGCAGAAGTGCTGGAATAAAGGTAAGCCACTTCTCCCCGTCACTCTAAAATAGTAAATCCACAACACCCAGGAACACAGAAAAGGGGCTTTATTTGTGTGCCAAGGAAGGTTCAGTCCAGGGACAGCTGTCAACTGCTTTTCCATCTCAGAAGCAAGTGTGAAAACATGGTTGCTGGTGGTGGTCCTACCTCTTGAATAAACTGCTGCAACACTCGCCTCTCTGCTCAGGGACAGTGGCATTTTGAAGAGATGGGTTTCCTCCATCTCGTTTCTAGCTGCCACAGACTGATGTCGCCCCGTTTTGCCTTCCAGGTCATTATGGTGACAGGCGACCATCCAATCACAGCTAAAGCCATTGCCAAGGGTGTTGGCATAATCTCTGAAGGCAACGAGACTGTGGAAGACATTGCTCTCCGCCTCAACATCCCAGTCAGCCAGGTCAACCCCAGGTACTGAGAAGCCGTCTGGCTGGAAAGGGACCGTAGAGCTTGTCTCAGGGAGGGTGGGGGGTCCTGCCAGTCGCCTTGTAAATTCCAGAATTTTAACAGCAAGTATCTGTGTTAAGAGAGATGTGAAGAAAACTGGAAAACAGCATGTTGGGTGAGCTGTGTTGCAGCTTCATCTCTCAGTTGAGCTGACTTCATCTTTTTGTTTTAAATAAAATTACACACACACACACACACACCACTCAGCTACAATCGTCTTGCAAGGGGTGTGTAAGAAATGCAATACAGAAAACATAAAATTCAGTGAAAATTGCAAAATCAGGCTTTGGTTAAAATGCCTTCTGGAATAATACAGTCGTACCTCGGCTCCTGAACAATCAAAAACCAGAAGTGATTGTTCCGGTTTTCGAACATTCTTTTGGGAGTTGAACGTCCTGCTGGGCCTCTGTGGCTTCCTGCAGGAGCTTCCTGCAGCCCATTGGAAGCCATGCCTTGGAAGGCGAACGGACTTCCAAGGTGTGTTTGTAATAAGAAGTCTTCTGAAGGCACTGGAAGTTCAACAGGGAGGAGCCTTGCTGAAGTCAGCCAAAAGTTGAGCCCATAATACTTAATAATAATAATAATTTATTATTTATACCCCGCCCGTCAGTTCCTGGTGGATATGAACCATGACTCATCCATGGGAGACTGCCAACATGGACTCAATGTTCAGGCAGGCATATACAAGGGGTCTGATGCGCCCAGAGTGTTAAGGCGCCATGTAGATTTATACTAGAATATTGTATTTTGCCACTTTGGTCTTCCAAGTGGACTCTTCACTAAAACCATGAACATGATCAGCAGCCCAGTCTGGTTGAGAGTCTGCCCACATTGGAGGGGGAAGGGGCAGGATTTGGTGTAACATTTAGGAGTTCTCAAAACTCTCTTCTTTTAAATCCCAGAGATGCCAAAGCCTGTGTCATTCATGGCTCCGATTTGAAGGACATGACCAGTGAGCAGCTGGATGATATCCTGAGGCACCACACAGAAATAGTCTTTGCCAGAACTTCTCCTCAACAGAAGCTGATCATTGTGGAAGGCTGCCAGCGCCAGGTAAGCCGAGGGGACCCTCATTCCCGCTGATGGTGCTAAACTGGGGGGGGGGTGAAGCCTATTGGGGGGAGAAAAGGGGCTATTCCAGCTTACTCTAATGTGTGTGCAGGTTGGATCTGGGAACTGAAGGTCCTTTTTCTTCCCCCCTTCTCCTTCCAGGGTGCCATTGTAGCTGTCACAGGAGATGGTGTGAATGACTCCCCTGCTTTGAAGAAGGCAGACATTGGCGTTGCCATGGGTATCGCCGGGTCTGATGTCTCCAAACAGGCAGCTGACATGATTCTGCTGGATGACAACTTTGCCTCCATTGTTACTGGGGTCGAGGAAGGTGAGTTCCTCATTCCTGTGGCTGGTTTGGTTTTCAGAATGCAAGGAGCAGAACGCTTCCCTTTCCTTCCTCCCATCGCATGTCAAATTCCAGGTGTCCCAATAACTTTCAGTACCTGGGGCTCCGCATTTGTGTGTGTGTGTGTGTGTGCGCGTGTGCTGAAAGCTTCCTTGGACTTGAATGCTGGCCAGCAAAGTGGAACCAGTTCCTGCTCCTCAGCACTAGATTATTTTTTGCTTTCAGTTAAGTTTAGTCTGCTGAGGTGATTTCTTTCCTATCTACATCAGTGTGAAATGAAACCTGTTGTCTATGTGGCTTGTGTGGACGTTAGTCCTGGGGACCTTGTGAAGACGGTCCTTTTCTTCCCCTTTCCTTTGTCTCAGGCCGCCTGATTTTTGATAACCTGAAGAAGTCCATTGCCTACACCTTGACCAGTAACATCCCTGAAATCACGCCTTTCCTCATCTTCATCATCGCCAACATTCCCCTGCCTCTGGGTACAGTCACCATCCTGTGTATTGACTTGGGTACTGATATGGTTAGTAAGTCATCTTTTTATTTATTTCTGCCATAAATAAGGCTTTTGTTCTGACCTGTAAAGCCCTAAACAACTTGAAGAAGCCAAGTTACTTGAAGGCACATACTCCTCCCTACTTCTCTAGTCGATCATTACAATCAACTAACCCCAGAACTGTGGAGTTGGAAGGAACCATGACGGTCATCTAGTCCAACCCTCTGCGATGCAGATTTTTTTTTCACCCAACGTGGGATTCGAACCCATGACCCTGACATTAGCAGCCTCATCCCCTGCCTATCCCAGATGAGGCTGCCTTAGTGCTGCAGCCTGTGGAGATCTGCTTATCAGTGCAGAGCAGGGTATGGAGTCTCATGTGGACGTTATATTTCTAAATGTGTTGTTCACTGCCTTGAGACTGACCTGGTAGGTGGTGTAGTTCATTATTTGTTGAAACTTTTGTAGCACTTTTGCCCCCAATAGCCTACATCCTTCCTGAGGCTTTGTTCATATTGCACAGGTCTTCTAAAATGCTTGCTTAGGAAGACTGAATTTTTCCCCTCTCCCCAAACCCCTTGTATTTTTATCATTATTTTTGCATGGGCAATACAGATTCATGTGAAGTTCTATCTGATGCTCTCTCCCTCCCAAGGTTCCTGCCATCTCTCTGGCGTATGAGCAGGCAGAAAGCGACATCATGAAGAGGCAGCCCAGAAACCCCAAGACAGACAAGCTGGTGAATGAAAGGTTGATCAGCATGGCTTACGGTCAGATCGGTAAGGAAGCTTCCAGTTGGCTGGCCCAGAGGTGGACGGATTGCAGCTTGCATGCGGTGGAATTTTGGCCCTTCCGTATTGTTGGAAGTTTTTTGAGGGGTCCATACAGTCGAGGCACATGAAATCTTCCTGCATGTGGGAGATCCAACTTTTGGCACAGTACAATGGAGGGCTTGGGGTGTGGACCTTTGCCCTGTGCCATTTCTGGCAGTGTGTGGACGATTGCTGTATCCTGAGCGAGAGACGAAAGGGGGCAGAGGGGGCCATAGTCAAAACTGGAAAGAGGTGGTTTCAGTGGGGAGGGACCCTCACACATGACCTGCTACGGGGAGGTGGCTGCTTTGTGTAATCTTACTTTAGCCAATTAGGAGCTTCAAATATGCAGTCATACCTTGGTTGTCGAAGAGAATCTGTTCTGGAAGTCCGTTCGACTCCCGAAAACATTCAACAACCAAGGCGCGGCTTCCGATTGGTTGCAGGAGCTTCCTGCGCACAGTTGGAAGCAGATGTTCAGCTTCCAAAGAATGTTTGCAAACCGGAACACACACACACTCCCGGGTTTGCAGCATTCGAGAGCCAAAGCATTCGACTCCCCAGGCGTTCGGCTTCCGAGGTATGACTGTATAATGTGTGGAGTGGGAGGAGGGAGGAGGGAGGGCGGAATCACATAGAGCTTCAAACTTCCTGGTAGTCTTAGCTTACACAGTTCAGCGAAGTAACTGGCTCCTCTACAGCCGGTCCTCAAGCGCAGAGGATGATGAAGAAAGCAGGCATGGCCAGAAATTTAGAAGGTGTGCATTCTTGTGCTGCAGACCTGGTGGGGCACAGCGAAGTCTCAGCTGAGAATGGGGATAGCAGCTGACGTGCCCTTCGTGTGCTCAGCCTACCAGGAGATCATCAGAACAGTAGCTCACTGCAAATGCAACTGGCGCTTTGGTAGCACAGGCGTGGCTGGCTTCACCCTCTTACCTTGAAGATTGGCTGAGAGGAGGCCTCCGCGTCGGTGTCCCAGGTGTTTCTTAATTCAGAGAGTTGTTTTCTAGCAGTTGCCCATGGAGAACTAATTCCCCTTCTTCCCGCTCCCCTTGCATAGGAATGATCCAGGCTTTGGGAGGCTTCTTCACCTACTTCGTGATCCTTGCAGAGAACGGCTTCTTGCCGTCCACCTTGCTGGGGATTAGAGTGTCGTGGGATGATCGGTGGATTAATGATGTGGAGGACAGTTACGGACAGCAGTGGGTGAGTTTTCAGAGAGCTTAAGAGGACTGTTAAAGAGTTACTTTAGCTGCATTATGGATGGCCACAAGTAGGAAGGACAAAGTTTGAAAACAGGCTCTCTTCTGCTTTAATCCCTCAGACTTACGAGCAAAGGAAAATTGTGGAGTTCACTTGCCACACAGCTTTCTTCGTCAGCATCGTGGTGGTGCAGTGGGCAGACTTGGTTATCTGCAAGACCAGAAGGAATTCTGTTTTCCAGCAAGGAATGAAGTGAGTCGTGGGTTGCCAACCCCCCCCCCCTTTCCCAGCAGCTAGTTTTTGTGTGTTGGCTTTTGAGCCTTTCGGGAGAGACAACAATAGATTGAAATTAAAATAGGAATAGCTCTGTGTGGCCGATGCTGAACGCAGTGTGCCAGATTTCATGTGGAATGGAAACCAGGTTGCCAAACCGAGCCAGTGTTGGAGTGGTTGGTGTGTTGGTCTAGGACCTGAGAGACCAGGGTTCAAATCCCTCTGCAGCCATGTCTCCCTGGGGGATTCTGGGTCAGAGTCACTGACTTTCAGCCTTATCAGGGAGTACGCCTGGTTCTGCCCTTCTCTTTTTCCCAATCACAACAAACTCCGCAGGGTAGGCTTACCTTAGAGCAGGGTTTCCCAAACCTGGATCTGCAGCTGGTTTTGGACTACAACTCCCATCATCCCTAGCTAGCAGGACCAGTGGTGAAGGATGATGGGAATTGTAGTCCAAAAGGAAAAAAAAGCTGGAGGAAAGGGTGAAAAAGTAAGGGTAAAGTGTAAATATGAAAACTTGAGCCCTGTCGGTTGTGCTCATTTCCACTCAGAAACCAGGGTTGTGAAGATGGCTAACTTTCCTTAAAACTTCCACAGGAACAAGATCTTGATCTTTGGTCTCTTTGAAGAAACTGCCCTGGCCGCTTTCCTCTCTTACTGCCCCGGAATGGATGTTGCTTTGAGGATGTATCCTCTCAAGTAAGTAGTAAATCAGCTGCCTGAAGCTGATCATTATCTGAGCTTTCCCTCTCTTGCTGTGGTTGGTCTTGCTGTAATTTCTACCACTCTTAATTCCTTGACTGAGTCATTTTTGTCTGGGATTATCCCAAATTGTACGTTAGCACTTGTTTTTGAAGACTTCATCTAAACCTCATACAAGTATGTATCAAAACTGGAATTCTTCTCTTGCAGACCAACATGGTGGTTCTGTGCCTTCCCCTACTCTCTCCTCATCTTTGTGTATGATGAAGTGAGAAAACTCATCATCAGACGCAGCCCTGGAGGTAAGAGTCTGATGTCTGGCAATGTTATTATTGCGTGGTGTGCATACATTGCATGGTGGTGGTCTGGCAGCGTGAGGGGGGCTGTTACATGAGGCACTCAAATTAATTTAGCATTAGCCAGTAAGCAGTACAGTCCATGCATGGATGCTGCAAGCATTTTTACAATTTTGGAGGGGTGGATTCCACTACCTTATTTCATAGCTCTGCCAAGATGGAGAAGAAGCCCTCAAGGTGATGTTCTGGGGCTTGGATTGTAGGCATAATAGTTCACAACGATTAACATCGGTCAGAGGCATTAGATAGAAGAATAGGTTAACTTTTTGCATCTGATGTTGAGGACTTGCAGCAAACTTGATGTGGATCTTTTCCCCTTCTTTCTCTGTAGGCTGGGTGGAAAAGGAAACCTACTACTAGAATACTACTGGCCAGATTTGGTTGCACTCTGACACTTCTCCGCTGTGTGAACTTCTGGAATGCAGGAAGATGGAGCCCTTGCAGGGGTGGAAGCGATTGGCCGAGGGCTAGAAGAAGCATGGAATGGGGGAGGGATGGGGGTGCCCACCAGAGTCCAGGGGTGAGAGTGGAAGGCGGGAGTAGTTTTTAAATGTGCCTTTTTGTTTTTGTAAGAAACAATGAGATTTTATATCTGGACTTTTACAAATAAAGATGGATCATAAGAGGATGTTCGTGTCTTTGCTCCTGGTAATTGTGCACATGCGCAAAACGGGTGCTGCGGCAACCAGCATGGGACACATTCGTTAAGAAGCCGAGGCTTCGGGCAGTAGTGGGCAAAACCACTGAAAGGGGTGGCCCAAAACTCCGACACACGTTGCCTGTTTTGGTGTCGTCATCTGCATAACAGTATATGTGGGTTTTAGAAACAAGTGATCCTGACCATATTCGGTCAAATCTTGGTTGTCGAACGTAATCCATTCCAGAAGCCCATTTGGCTTCCAAAATGTTTGACAGCCGAGGCGCTGGCTTCCAAGTGGTTGCAGAAGCTTCCTGCACACAAGCGGAAGCCGTGTCGGACGTTCAGCTTCCAAAAAAGGTTCAAAAACCGGAACATTGACTTCCGGGTTTTCAGTGTTTGGGAGCCAAAACGTTCCAAAACGGAGGCGTTTCGGAGCTGAGGTTTGACACTAATCAAATTCATGTCTGTGTAGGTAAAGTCTGTCCCCTGTTTTGCCTTTCTTTTTGCCTGGAGGTGTTCCTTGAGCCGCTGCCGCCCTGTTCTCTTGAGAATCCTGGTGAGGTTGGCTCTTCTGCCTTCCGTGTCCCCTTTTCCTCGTTAGCACAGGGCACGTCGAAATGAGCCAGGAGAAAAAGCAGGGATTGGGAAGAGTGCAGATTGGCCCACGCCCATGAGATTTCCCTTACTCGCATGCTCAGATAGGGATCAGTGACTCGCTCCTGTTAGATGCGAAGGATACACTTGCAAATGCCAAACTTGGGTTCTGGTTTGGAATGAAACCAGGGTGCCCAAAAAAATAAGACAGTGGTTCCTGCACAGCTGGGAAACTGGGCAGAAGTAGATTAGTTTGTAAAATTAAAGCAGGAAAGAATACTCCAAAATGGCCCAGCAGATCTGTGAGTTCACAGGACATTGAGAAGGGGGAAAACAGAGTTGTGTTGCAATTCCCAGTTGATTAATTGGGGGGGGGTGTTGGTGTGGCAGAGAGAAGAACGAGTGCCACGAGGTTGCACTGCATGGAGGATTCGGAAGGGGGAAGGGGAAACTTCCCTCACTTTCCTGAAACCCCTTCCTCCTCCCCTCTAGAGCATTCAGAGGTTTTGTTTCCATGTATGGCATGGGTAGGCAGTCTCTCTTCATCCTGAGAACCGCAAAGCACGCTGATTGTGAGAGGGCCAGAGCCAAGAGAAGCAGGCGGCAAATTGGATTTGACTTTCCGCTTTTTACAGCAGGCTGCATTCCGCCTGGGCAAACTTCCAGAGATTCCTCCACCCCCTTCATCCTTATCTCTCCATCGTGCATCCTGGCAAGGGAGAGGTATTGTCACAGTTCAGTCAGGGAAAAGCACTTGAAGAGGGCACAGCCTGGCTAGAGTACAAAGGTCCCTCCAGTCTGAGATTTCCATCCCAGTTGTGTTGGGGGGGGGGCAGGTACGTGGCGCTCACAAGGAAGAGTCACCCATGCTGCTACATGACTCTTGTTGCAGGCTGGTTAGAGCCTTAAACAGGAGGTCCTGAACCACGTATTCCTCAAAACATTCAGTCATACCTTGGAAGTCAAGCAGAATCCATTCTGGAAGTCGGTTCGGCTTCCAAAACGTTCAGAAACCAAAGTGCGGCTTCTGATTGGCTGCAGGAAGCTCCAATTGGAAGCCGCGGAAGCCCCATTGGGTGTTTGGCTTCCAAAAATAGTTCGCAAACTGGAACTGTCACTTCTGGGTTTGCAGCGTTCGGGAACCAAAACGTTCGAGAACTAAGCTGTTCGGAAACCAAGGTACGACTGTATGTTTTTAATTGATTTTCAAGTATAACGAAACCAAGAAAGCAACAATAACAATATTTCCAACCCACTCCTCTCCCCAAAGTACGGAGACAGAAGAAAGCAACATACTGGAATTGAGACTTTGAAAGCAACCCCATGCAGCGAGAATAGAGCAAACAAAAGAGTTGTTCCACAGGGTCCGTGAGAAGCCGGTGGATGGAAGAAGTGCAGTAGATGCATATTCAGTGAAACTGGACCATGCAGTAGAAAGTTTCATAGAATAGTAGAACTGGAAGGGACCTTGAGGATCATCTAGTCCAACCCCCTGGTAGTGCAGGGATATTCAGCTGTCCGATAGGGGGATTGAACCTGCAACCTTGGCGTTGCAAGCACTACACTCTAACCAGATGATCTTTCCTTTTTCTCATTCAGTCGTCTTACTGCTCAAGATGGTTAGTATCAGCAAGAGTTCCTCCACCTTTAGAACGCAAAACATCGCAGCCAGGCACAGAACAGCAGGCGGAAAAAGTGTGTAAGGTTTGTGTGGTTTTGTCCCCAAGTACAGTGGTGCCCCGCAAGACGAATGCCTCGCAAGACGGAAAACTCGCTAGACGAAAGAGTTTTCCATTTTGGAGGTGCTTCGCAAAACAAATTTCCTATGGGCTTGCTTCGCAAGACAACAATGTCTTGCGAGTTCCTGCTGGTTTTTTTCCCTCCCCCCCCTTTTTCTAAGCCTCTAAGCCGCTTATCAACTGATCCGATCAGCAGATAAGCCGCTAAAAGCTGCTAATAGCGCTAATCCTTCAATGGGCTTGCTTCGCAAGACGAAAAAACCGCTAGACGAAGAGAATCACAGAACGGATTCTTTTCGTCTTGCGAGGCACCACTGTACAGCCTTTCAGCTGCCCCTGGGGAAAAGGGGGAGGCAATGCCAGGACCCTTGACAATCAGAAGGTCGGCTGTTCAAATCCCCACAACGACTGGGTGAGCTCCCGTTGTTCGGTCCCTGCTCCTGCCCACCTAGTGGTTTGAAAGGACGTCAAAGTGCAAGTAGATAAGTAGGTACCGCTCTGGCGGAAAGGTAAACAGCATTTCCGTGCGCTGCTCTGGTTCGCCAGAAGCGGTTTAGTCATGCTGGCCACATGACCCAGAAGCTGCGGACAAACGCCGGCTCCCTCAGCCTATAGAGCGAGATGAGCGCTGCGACCCTAGAGTTGTCCACAACTGGACCCTAACAGTCAGGGGTCCCTTTACCTTGAATGCCAGGACCAGCCCAAGACATTCTGGCACGTGAGGCAAATTGCAAAATGGCACCCGCCCTAGCCAGAGAAGGAAGGGGTGAGTGGAGACCTCCATTGGGAACAAGCAGGAATGGGGGGAATCGAATCAACTTGACCTGATGGTTCAAGTGGGAATCAAAGGTTGTTGTGGGCGGGGTGGGGAACAGCCCTGCTCAGGTGGTTGCAGAGCTCAGGAGACCCCAGAGGGCAGCCCCAGCCATTTCATCCCTAGAGATGGGAGGCGACTAGCGGTGCCTTCTGTTTGCCAAGAGGCCGCTGCAGAGGTGGCATGGAAGCAGCAGATCTGGCCTCCAGTAGACCACAGCAGCTGTTGCCACCACAGCAGCAGCCTCTTGGAGGCCGGAATTGCTGCCCCTGCAGATCCTGCCGCCTGAGGCAGTTGCCTCACCTTGCCTCATGGGTGGGCCGGCCCTGGTAGCAAAGGTAGCAACACGCTGCTGTCTCTCACCCTTACTAGCTCATCAGCAGGAGGTGGGCTTCTCCATTCACACCACTTTCCATGTGCACACAAGGGGCACACATTGGGCCCCTTGACAGGTGACAGTCGCTATAGGTGAATTCTTCCTGCACAGACCTCCTTTGAGGTAAGGAGGGGGGAGCGCAGGCAGGCCCTGCTATTAGCAAAGTGCTATCTAATTCAAGGTTAAGTGCAAACAAACCCTCCTGTCCTTTTGGACTTTATAGTTGCCCGCTTACAGTAGGCCGATCTCCCCCCCCCGCCCCCCCTTCTTGGAATCTGAACCCTTCTCTTGCCTCCATTAGCTATCTTGAATTACTAAGCAATTTAGGGCTGGATTTCCAAAGCTGCCTTGAGTTCTCTTCCAACTTCCTCTCGCAGATTTTAAAAAGGTTATGTTTTATGCCTGTTTTTATATGAAATCGTGCTTTTAAAATTGTTTATTGTCTTGAATAGCACGAGTCAGAAACCTCTAAATAAATAGTGAGGTGTGTTTGGGTTTTTTTCTTTTGCAAGCACCAATACCTTTCAATAGCTGTATTCACTTGCTAACTGGTTAGAGAGTTACGACTGATCAGGGGGGGGGGGGAGTGGTGTGGGCGTGATTTTGCCTCCATGTGTATGGCATTTACATACATATAGCATCTACAGATCTATGGGAGAAGCTGTTACTTAGAAGAAACCTAGGGATGGCTGTCAAAAGGCTATAAGTTAAGATGTGGGAGAAAGTGAGGAAAAGCTCAAAGGAATCCCAGAATCACGAGAAGACGCTTTCTGTATACAGTGGTACCTCTGTTCTCAAACGAAATCCGTTCTGGAAGCCCGTTTGGCTTCCAAAATGTTCGAAAACCGAGGCGCAGCTTCCCACTGGTTGCAAGTGCTGCTTGCACCCAGTGGAAGCTGCGTTGCCCATTGGGGTTCCCAAAAACATTTGAAAACGGAAGCATTTACTTCCGGGTCTTTGGCGTTTGAGAACTGAAACGTATGACAACAGAGGCGTTCCGGAACCGAGGTTCCACTGTATCTTCACTGGGAATCTGCCCATTCATCTCTGAGACCCTCGGCTGCCACATCCCCAGAGCATTTTGGAATCCTTCCGCCTTTTTGCCTTGGATAATTGCAGAGCAGGAAGCCAAGGCCAGCTGATCTCTGCTGGGTCAGACTCTCGCCCACGAGCTCATAGGCAGCCCTTTGTTCCTGCTAGGTGGACAAAGGCCTCTGTTCTTTTCCTTACCTCCGTCAAGCTGTTCATTGACATGCCGCAAGAGTACATTTTAGAAGAATAAATCAATTATGGATCAGATGACTTGGCCTCCTGCTCCGCGCCACCTCCTTCCTGCGGGAAGCGCGCTCTCCCCCGCCCAGCCCCAGCTTGGCTCTGGCTCTGCACTGAGCTGGCAAGTAACAGATACCAGGACTGACCTCCTCAGAGGAACACAAAGCCCAGGCCTATCTAGGCTTGTTATCATCCGGCAGGCAGCTGCCGCCTGCACAGAGCTGCAACCGGAGGCAGGTGACAAGCGCGGAGCTGATACTAGATTCAAGGTATCACGGTCCCTTCCAGGGGATCGTGTGCCGAACTCTGAGCACATGAAATGTGAATCCCAGCAAAGGAACCTCTGCTTAACTTCGGTATTGAGTTTCTTCCCAATCTCAGCAGACAAAGAGGGAACCGAGGGCACAGTATCAGGGCAATCCACGTCTCATTGCTTTATATAAGGCGGCTGCAGGCTGACATTAATGGAGATATCCCTGAGTCCTAGGAATTTCTACACAACACCAGCACGAGATTTCAGGTTTGCTCGCACCGTAGATTCATGTGAACGCATTGTGAGACTCACAGTTTTATTTTCCCTTCCTAAGAGGGAATTTAACTTCTACTGTAGCTGCTCACAGGATCGGGATCAATCATTATGGCCCCAAGGCCTCATTCCTGGTCACTCACTGCCAGTTCAGACCCCCACTAGGGTATAGGTTTGGTTGTCATATTCCCCAAAGTGAAAATCAGGACAAAGTTGTTGAGCTACCGAACGCCACAAACCCTAAAGTAAGTGTTCCGAATTGCAAATGTTTTTTGGAAGCCAAAAGTCCAACGCAGCCAATCGGAAGCCGTGCTTTGGTTTTCAAACGCTTCCGGGAGTCGAACGGACTCCCGGGACGGATTAAATTCGAGAACCAAGGTACCACTGTGTGTGTGTGTGTGTCCTGATGTGCATCACTTTACACTTGTTTACACTGAATTGCATTCATTCATTCCTTCCCCATATGTTTACAAAGGTGTATCTATACCGCTAAATCGCAAAACATCAAAGCGATTTACAACATTGAAAAAATGAAACCATACAAGGAGAGCATAAAAAAATAAAAAGAAATTAAAAACAAGCATCACTAAACAGCTGTGGGAGATATGCTCTTAATTCCCTGCACAGGCCTGGTAGAATCAAAAAGTTTTCAGCAGGCCTTTAAAAGTTAGCGCAGAAGGCGCTAACTCTGGACCTCTGTTATCAGAGTATTTCACAGGAATGGGTTGATGACACTAAAGCAGAATTTCCCAAACTTGGGTCTCCAGCTGTTTTTGGACTACAATTCCCATCATCCCTGACCACTGGTCCTGCTAGCTAGGGATGATGGGAGTTGTAGTCCGAAAACAGCTGGAGACGCAAGTTTGGGAGATGCTGCATAAAGGCTCAGTTTCTCTCTTTCACAGAAGAGGGTGAGGGGCCTCAAACTCAGTGGCTTTTAAAAGAGCATCAGAAAACTTCATGGAGGAAAGGGCTCTTGATGTCTCCCAGCCGTGAGGGCTCTGCTTTGCCTTTCCACAGTAAGGCTTCTGAACACTAGTTGCTGGAAATCACAAGAAGGGAGCTCTTGGGCTCTGATCTTGCTTCTGGTTGGCTGCTGTGAAAGCAGGATGCGGGATTAGACGGGCCATTGGGCTGAGCCAGCAGGCACTTCTTAGGTTATTATTATTATTATTATTATTATTATTATTATTAATACCCTCCCATCTGGCTGGGCTTCCCCAGCCATTCTGGGCGGCTTCCAACAAAATATTAAAATACAATAATGCATCAAACATTAAAAGCTTCCCTAAACAGGGCTGCCTTCAGATGTCGTCTAAAAGTCTGGTCTTCTAGTCTTCTAAAAGTCTGGTAGTTGTTTTTCTCTTTGACATCTGGTGGGAGGGCGTTCCACAGGGCGGGTGCCACCACCGAGAAGGCCCTCTGCCTGGTTCCCTGTAACCTCACTTCTCGCAATGAGAGAACCGCCAGAAGGCCCTTGGAGCTGGATCTCAGTGTCCGGGCAGAACGATGGGGGTGGAGACGCTCCTTCAGCTATACTGGACTGAGGCCATTTAGGGCTTTAAAGGTCAGCAGCAACACTTTGAATTGGTTCTTATGTGATGATGCCTCTTGCTTAACTGAATGGAAGATGGGGCGGGGTGTGGGGAGGTGCAGACTCCTCTGACTTTTGCATGCCAAGAATGTAGCCAACTGTACAAAGATATCTTTCTCCCACCCTCCATCGGTATGACCCCCCTGTAAGATTTCCCATGAAGGAATGTGGTCTCTGGAAAAAAATGTTCCTCACCATGATCTAATCACTTACAACATAATTCAAGTTACAGATGGGTAGCCGTGTTGGTCTGCCATAGTCCAAATAAAAAAATTCCTTCCTGTAGCACCTTAAAGACCAACTAAGTTAGTTCTTGGTATAAGCTTTCGTGTGCATGCACACTTCTTCAGATACCACTTCTGAAGAAGTGTGCATGCACACGAAAGCTTATACCAAGAACTAACTTAGTTGGTCTTTAAGGTGCTACAGGAAGGAATTTTTTTATTTGAACATAATTCAAGTGAGCAGATAAATTATAAGCTCAATCCCAGGATCTTGTCATTAATTGACTTTAAAATTGTATTTCTAATCCTTCTGAAATCAGTGGTGGAGATCTCAGTAGGCTCATGATCCCCCCCCCCAAGCAAAAAGGGCTTCCCAAACACCATAGATGACCTGTCCAGATATTCTCCACACTGTCCTCTTCTCCTTGCTTCCTTGCAAGGCAGAGACTTCCCAACCTGCTGGGCAGAGAAAGTCCCCATAACCAAGCAGAGATGAGAAGGAAGGGGAGGTGGCAGTACAAGTTAGCCTTGGAAATCCAAAGGCTTCCTCATAAACATTCAGTAATACACCTGTTGATAAGTAAATTGCTCTATACCCAGACCCACATCCCCTTGGTTTCCCCAGTCGGTTGCTCTTTATGAGAGTCTAATCTGGTTACTCAGTCAGGCAGAAGGAGTGGCAAAAGTACAAAGAGTCCCAGCGCAAAGAAATGCTGAGCAGAGATGGAAAAAAAGGAAGGTTCTCACGTCCTCCTGGACACATTTCCCCCAGTGCTGCCCAATGACCAAATACGAAGGAGATAATGAGTAACTGCGCTTCCCTGTCAATGATTGCAGCAACAATACTTCCTTCAGAGGGGCTAGACTAGAGGACCGCAAGCACAAGCCTTTGGTGACATAGAGCAGTCTGGAGAAAAGAGGTGTCCTTGCTTTCATTGATGAACTCTCCAGTGACTTGGGTGTTCAGTTTGAATCTGGGGGTGGGGTGGGGGGCACAGGAAGTCAAGGTCTGATGCCCAGCCGGGTGCAGTGACTGATGGATATTGGCCTTGCACCAAATGCACCCAGGTTCAAATCACTACTGAGCTATGAAGCCTCTTCCTACAAAGACGGAAATGTTTGGGGCTTTTTGGTTTAGGAAAGGGGGGGGATATAAAGGTTTAGAAAATAAATAATGATGTAAAGAAAGTGAATGGAGGTACCTTTTATCTCTCTCAAAACACCGGAAGCCTGAGTCAGTACAGACAATAGGAAACACTTCTACACAAAGCATATACTGTATTTTTTGCTCTATAAGACTCACTTTTCCCCTCCTAAAAAGTAAGGGGAAATGTGTGTGCATCTTATGGAGCGAATGCAGGCTGCGCAGCTATCACAGAAGCCAGAACAGCAAGACGGACTGCTGCTTTCACTGCGCAGTGATCCCTCTTGCTGTTCTGGCTTCTGAGATTCAGAATATTTTTTTTCTTGTTTTCCTCCTCCAAAAACTAGGTGCGTCTTGTGGTCTGGTGCGTCTTACAGAGCGAAAAATACGGTAGTTGAACTTCTAGATGTGCTCAACATATTGTTCATAGATTAAGCCAGCCGTGGCTACTAGGACTCATCCGCACTGGAATTTAATGTGGATTTGAAGCGGATTTTGTCTCTGTTTTCCCCTCAGCGCCAATATAACATCCTTCTCATCCAAGTGGCAGCCCACATTTCCCCCTGCTAAATTATGATTTCCTCAAACCATGGATAATCCGATAAAGGGAAGAAAATCCAATGTAAAACAACATATTACCAACTGTAGCACATTGTGTGAGTCAGCTTTTTTTTACATTCATGGTAGCATTTCACTGGCGCCATCTATCGCCACACCCCCTGCTTCCATTTTGTCTCTGTTAAGGAAAATTCCGGGTTGAGAGACTACTCAACAGCCCGGCTCCTCAGGGTACAATTCCCCCGCGGGTCCATGCGGTCAGTAAAAGAAGGAAATTCCAGCCAAGCAATTTGGAGCAAAACAGTAGACTGAGATCCTTTCTTGTTGCGCAACAGGTTCAACAGCAGCAAGTGAACGCAGAGCATGGGGCAACATTGATTTTTAAAACTTTCCCACCATATCCCAGAATACAGTTTGCACAGCATCATCAGTCCATCATTGCTACATCACTGACATGTCACAAAAGGGGAGGGCCACACAATATTAGCATAGACAGATGTGTCAGGGCAACACCCAAGTATAAGATGAGCATAGGCAAACATGTCTTAAGTACCCACCACCCAAAGTACCATAGAACTTCCTTTGCATGTCTGGAGCAATTGTCACCTCTGGGCATTTCCTGGGGTAGGAAGTTTGTATACATGTCTTCAAGCTTGGGGAAGTGGCAGGAGGAAGCGTCCTTTTTCCAAGGGCAAAATGGCGTTGGAATGGAGGAACTTGGCAAAGAGGTTGATTTTATATGATTCATAAAGCTAGGTATTAGGACGGTTCATAAAAAACTTTTTTTTGAAAATGCTTGCTCCAAAGGTCTTATTTTACTACACTAGGGATTCTATAGCTATATCTGAAATTTCATGCATATCAGTTAATATCTTGAATTGAAATTTCAGCCTTCATGACATAGGAAAACAGCCAAGTAAACAGCTATTTTCGTGGAGGAGGGTCAAAACAAAGACCTGTGCACATACCCACAAAAGACCTTGGGTTCCCCTAAATTATGGTGGGTGGGGAGGTATTCCTGGAGGGGAGGGGACAACAGGACACAACATGAATACATCCCCAAGCACCACACACACTGAGATAGATTTCAGTGGTATAAAATCGAAAGCACTCAGGTTTGTCAATGCGCACACAGGAACACATTGACACAGCCCCAGGAAGGAATAAGCCCAGACTCTGTTGAAGTGAGGGACATGGGTGGTGCTGTGGTCTAAACCACTGAGCCTCTTGGGCTTGCCAATCAGAAGGTCGGCGGTTCAAATCCCCACGACGGGGTGAACTCCTGTTGCTCGGTCCCTGCTCCTGCCCACCTAGCAGTTCAAAAGCACGTCAAAGTGCAAGTAGATGAATAGGTACCGCTCTGGCGGGAAGGTAAATGGCGTTTCCGTGTGCTGCTCTAGTTCGCCAGAAGCGGCTTACTCATGCTGGCCACATGACCCAGAAGCTGTATGCCGGCTCCCTCAGCCTATAGAGCGAGATGAGCACCACAACCCCAGAATCGTTTGCGACTGGACTTACTGTCGGGGTCCTTTACCTTTTTACCTGCCAAAGGGCTACTTCTTGTTTTTAGTTGTGCTACTCAGTTCTGGCCATTACGATGAAACTTCGTTTGTTCACCAGGAGCAATGACAGCCTGCCAAAGAGGACTCTGTGAAGGCATGACAATTTTGTTGCTAAAAAAGCTCCAAATCCTGAAATAGGCCCCTGTCACGCCAGCAAAACCCGTGAGTGACCTCTCTGTCAGCCAAAGCCCACTTTCATTCCAGCCGCCCTCCCCCAGTTAGTCACCGTTCCCCTTTCTTTTGTTTTCATGTGTGTGATAAAGTCTGCGCAATCTCTGTCGCCCTGGAAGGGCTGTGTGGCTGCAGCCTCCACCTCCTGGGCGATGACAGGCTATTTCTTCCTCAGCCGCGTCATGGAATTTGGAGGCAGTTGCAAATGCTGAAATGTTCCACAGATATCAGGGCAACAGAAGCACCAGGAATTCGCCTCCTCACGCATTGAAGCAACTCAGCTGCTGCAAACTCTGTCTTCTTCTTTTTTTATGTACAGCATAGTTGCTCTTCCATCTTTCATTTTAAAACTGTCTCCCTTGTTTTGGCATTCCTCTTCCCCTCCTCAAAATCACATCCGAACTGCTTTCCTTAAACCTTCAGCCTCATTCCAGTCAGTGTCTTAACATGCCACAATCCCAGGGCTCACGAGTTACAGATATTCCAGCACCCAAAGGCAACTTAAAATAAAATCCACTTTATTTTATTGATTTATTGCTTTTACTGATGACACCAAAGCCTGTGAGAAGCTTTGGCTTTCTGCAGGCTAAGGCCTGGTCAGTGTTTCAAGAGACCAACAGCGTCAAAGCAGGCTAAGCAAGCCACTCTGCTTTGGGTTTTCTCAGAATCATCGCAGTGTTGAGTTGGAAGGGACCCCAAGGGTCATCTAGTCCAACCCCCTTGCTTCAGTATGCCTCTTCATGCAAACATGCTTGGGCCCTTCAAGGGTCCCTATTTTCCAGGGACGGTCCCGGATTTACGGTTTCTGATTTGATCCTGGAATGTCCCGCTTTCCCTTAGGCCAGGGCATCCCTAATTTCATTGGAGAAATGTTCTCTGACCCCTGAGCCATCTCAAAGCAGCCCTGTCTAGGGAAAATTTTTAAGTTTTAATATGTTTTATTATGTTTTAATATATGTTAGAAGCCACCGAGAGTGGCTGGGACAACCCAGTGAGATGGGTGTGGTATAGATAGTTAATAATAATAATAATAATAATAATAATAATAATAATAATAATAATAATAATATTTATTACCCCCCCCTCAATCTGGCTGGGTCTCCCCAGCCACTCTGGGCAGTTCCCAACAGAATATTAAAAGCATGATAAAACATCAAACATAAAAAACTTCCCTAAACAGGGCTGTGTTAACGGAAAAATCCGAGGGCTCCCTTGGACAAAAACAAAGACACCAACCAGGATAACTTGGAGCAAAACAGCAGCCTGTAGGCTTGGCCTTTATTGATCTGTTGCAACAGGGTGCTCCGCTCACTTGCAGGAGAGAGGAAGGACTCCGAAAAATGGTGTGCAAGGCCTTATAAAAACTTTTGAAATTCCCATCCTGTAGATCAAGCCCACCCCCAGAAACATCATGCATACATCACAGAAAGGGGGGGGGGTTGAGGGAGGGGTGGTGGTGGCAACCTGAGTGTCCTGTCACCTGGCTGGTTCCCCCTCCCCATGAGTCATTTTCAGAAGAGAAAAGGTAGTCGCAGTTTCCTGCCCCCTGAGGGGGAATCCAATCACTGTTCTTTTGTTATAGTCCGTGTTGAATCCACTCGTGTATGCAGTCCGTTGTGTTGTTGATGGTCTTCTGTCTGAGACCATCGGGGTTGGCATAGCAACTGGGCAGGGCTCCTGTGGATGTGCTGGGATGCTCAAGGGATTATGGCTGCCCTGTATCAAACCTTCCCCATTTTGTAGTCCTTCCTTCATGGAGTGAAATAAAAGTGGAACAGTGCAAATCCGATGTATGGCTGATTTTCTATTAATTTATAACAGAAGCGTAGTGTATGTTGTCTGTGAGTGAGTGTGAGTGTGTGTGTGTGTGAAGTTTGTACAAACTGAATGATTGGGGGGGTTCCTGCTACAGTTGCCTTCAGATGTCTTTTAAAAGTCAGATAGTTGTTTATTTCCTTGGCATCTGATGGGAGGGTGTTCCACAGGGAGGGTGCTACTGCTGAGAAGGCCCTCTGCCTGGTTCCCTGTAGCTTTGCTTCTCGCAGGGAGGGAACCGCTAGGAGGCCCTCGGAGCTGGACCTCAGTGTCCGGGCTGAACGATGGGGGTGGAGACCCTCCTTCAGGTACACTGGGCCGAGACCGTTTAGGGCTTTAAAGGTCAACACCAACACTTTGAATTGTGCTTGGAAACATACTTATTATTATTTAACACAAAGTCCCAATTTTCACTGAAGAAATGTTGGAGGGCATGCATTCTGCATGTTTCACAGCCTGTCGTTTGCAGCTTTTCACTACCAGTCCTTAAAAGGCTTAAACAGAGTTGGTACGGATGCAGCGGCAACGCACTTCCTTGAAATCTTGAAGGACTGTAGAGTGTTCTCTACACACAGATTCTTCTGAAGCTAGGAATAGCTGCCAATGTGGAGAGCAGCACTTTCTGTTCCTTCACAGTGTACTTTGGCCTTGTGAGCGGCAGGGCTTGACTTCTCGCCCAACAAGGAAGGCAAGAGTTACGAGCCGCTGGTGGGATCCCAGGGCGATGCAGACAATCGTCTATAGGGCTATTTTTACTTTTCCGCGAGAAAGGGGAAAGTTCATTTCAAACAGGGAGGTTACACACCTCTCTGAACTTTTTGTTCTTCGTGTCACATCATCAGGTGGGTAAATGTTTAACTGCTGCAGGAACATTACCTTTCGGAGGCTGAGGCTGCCAGGTTAATCAGTTTCCAGAAGTCATAAAAAAAGTCACAGGTGCCATAAAGCTTTGAACCTTTGGAGGCGTCCAGAGCCTCTCTTAGCTTTGGAAAGGGGCGATGGCTCCTCAGCTGATTCGTTAGGAGAAGTTACTTGATTACCGTTTACTTGATTATGATTTATCTGTTTCAAGTCATTATTTCCATACTGGAAAGAAGGAGCTAGGCTGGCTGGCTGTTGTACAAAACAGTAGTACTGCGCTTAAATCAGGGGTCAGCAAACCCTTTCAGCAGGGGGCCGGTCCACTGTCCCTCAGACCTTGTGGGGGGCCGGACTATATTTTGAAAAAAAATATCATTGAATTCCTATGCCCCACAAATAACCCAGAGATAAATAAGAGGACACATTCTACTCATGTAAAAACACGCTGATTCCTGGACCATCTACGGGCTGGATTTAGAAGGCGATTGGGCCGGATCCAGCCCTCGGGCCTTAGTTTGCCTACCCCTGGCTTAAATTCTTCAGTAGCCAGTGTTCAGTAGGATCTTTTGAAAGCATCTTTGATTATATCCTGCAGACAAGCCTTTTGCTTGTTATAAAGTTGCGCTCGCATACCCTCCAACATTTCTCCAGTGAAAATATGGGCGTCCTAAGGGGATCATTCCAGGATCAAATCAGAAACTGGGACTGCTTCTGTAAATCTGGGACTGTCCCTGGAAAATAGGGACACTTGGAGGGTCTGCATATTGACGCCTGAGGCAAACCCCAAAATGTAGCTCCCCGCACCAGGGAAGAAACGCTGAGTGAAAATCTACATCAGGAATAAGCAGGGAATAAAGGTTGACATCTGCTACCAATGTAGATCCTGCCACCTGAGGTGGTCTCCTCATCTTGCTTCATGGGTGACCTGCTCAGAGGTGTAACGGAGGATGGGGATTGGCTAGCTGATCAAATAATAAATGAAGAGAGCCTTTCCCTTCAAAAACACGCACAGACAGTGATGTGACAAGTTTGGGTCCCTCCTCACATGCCTTTTGAAATAGTGGGGGAAGCAGAGCTGAAAAATATTTCACATCTGTCAACCAATGCCCCCCCCCCCCTTTGGTTTTAGATAGCACATGGGTAGACGAGTCTCAAAAGCCCAGGACGCAAATATTCATGTCCCTCTGGCGGCTATGGTGCCTCGTTTACCAGAAGTAATGTATTTAGTGTTAACTCTGGAAGGGGATACTCGATTCGGACCAAATGAAACCATCTGATGTGTCCTAGGAGGCTTAGTTTGGTCAGAACCAAGTGTGCAAGGGCCAATCACTACAGGGCCTTTAGAATCATGGAATCAAAGAGTTGGAAGAGACTACCAGGGCCATCGAGTCCAACCCCCTGCCAAGCAGGAAACACCATCAGAGCACTCCTGACATATGGTTGTCAAGCCTCTGCTTAAAGACCTCCAAAGAAGGAGACTCCACCACACTCCTTGGCAGCAAATTCCACTGTCAAACAGCTCTTAATGTCAGGAAGTTCTTCCTAATGTTTAGGTGGAATCTTCTTTCTTGTAGTTTGGATCCATTGCTCCGTGTCCGCTTCTCTGGAGCAGCAGAAAACAACCTTACTCCCTCCTCTATGTGACATCCTTTTATATATTTGAACATGGCTATCATATCACCCCTTAACCTCCTCTTCTCCAGGCTAAACATGCCCAGCTCCCTTAGCCGTTCCTCATAAGGCATTCTTTAGCTTAAGGATGTGAGATAGGTCCTATCCACACCACACATTTAAAGCACATTTAAAATGCCTGGCTCCCGCTGTGAATTGTCCTGGGAACTGTAGTTTGTTAAGAATGCTGGGAACGGCTGCTCTAGGAGGAGTAAGCTACAGTTCCCAGGATTCTTGGGGAAAGCCATCTGCTTTAAATCTGCGTTAAAAGTGCTTTCAGCATGTGGTGTTGATGTGAGGCTAGTATAAAGGCCCAGCACATGTGGTCCACATTCTGTGGTGTGTCTCCATAAAGGAGAGGCAGGAAAACAGACACATCCTGCATGACTGGGCAGGGACATGACAGGGCTGGCAGGAGGAGGGCATTCCACAGAGTGCCCACCTGTGGGAGACAGTCTCTCTTGCACAGGTGAATCAGCTCTTAGTGCAGTGTTCCCTTCTGCTTTTTAAAGGCATCACAACTGCCATGCTTATATTATCACAGTATTTATAGGGTTTTAAGGAAATCAGCCCTGAGTGCTCACTGGAAGGACAGATCCTGAAGCTGAGGCTCCAATACTTTGGCCACCTCATGAGAAGAGAAGACTCCCTGGAAAAGACCCTGATGTTGGGAAAGATGGAGGGCACAAGGAGAAGGGGACGGCAGAGGACGAGATGGTGGGATAGTGTTCTCGAAGCTACTAACATGAGTTTGACCAAACTGCGGGAGGCAGTGGAAGACAGGAGGGCCTGGCGTGCTCTGGTCCAGGGGGTTGCGAAGAGGCGGACATGACTAAACGACTCAACAACAACATTTCTAGAACTAACTTAGTTGGTCTTTAAGGTGCTACTGGAAGGAATTTTTTTATTTTGACTATGGCAGACCAACACGGCTACCTATCTGTAACATTTCTAGGGTTAGGATGTATGGGGTGATTGGGGAGGATTGCACCTCTGATGGAAGACACGTCATGCTCCATCTGGGGTAGGTTGTCCACCTTTGGTCCCCACCCTGCACTCAGCTCCCACCTGTGGTTACTAGAAGCTGCCAGCATGTGACTGCAGTGACACCCTGGGAAACAGCTTTGACTGGCCTGCTGAGCCAGGTGAGGGAGTTAGGGACTTCCCCTGCATGTGAAAACAGACTCCAGTGGATTGAGCCGACAAGACCAAATGTGGGTCCAATGGTCTAGAAAGTGGCTTCTGCTGGGGCTCATCAACCTGGGAAGGGAGCCTATCTAGGAGAAGGAAGACTCTGATCCTAAGCCTCTGCTGCCTTGAGGGACATCTTTGGGGAAAAGGCTAAGGAGTAAATCCGACACAAATCTGGAGGATGGTGTCTTGTACGCCTCCTTCCGCCAACTCCTGCAGCCAAGCTGGTGCCAAATGTATTGCTCTGCTTTCCTTTGGTTCGTATCAGAGGCTGAGGGGGGAGGGTCTTGTCGTTTGGGCAGCCCAGGAACTCCCGACACACTGCCCAGGCTTGCCCCCCAGGGTGGTCACTTCAGTTCTGCTAATGCAGCAGTTTGACTTCATCCCTGGAGGTGCACTTCATTTTCTCTTGAGACAGATGGATGCCAGCAACAATATGGGTAGGATTATGGGCAGGGACGCAGGTGGCGCTGTGGGTTAAACCACTGAGCCAAGGGCTTGCTGATCAGAAGGTTGGTGGTTCAAATCCCCGCGACAGGGTGAGCGCCCGTTGTTCGGTCCCTGCTCCTGCCAACCTAGCAGTTCGAAAGCACGTCAAGTGCAAGTAAATAAATAGGTACCACTGTGGCGGGAAGGTAAACGGTGTTTCCGTGCGCTGCTCTGGTTCGCCAGAAGCGGTTTAGTCATGCTGGCCACGTGACCCGGAAGCTGTACGCCAGCTCCCTCGGCCAATAAAGCGAGATGAGCGCTGCAACCCCAGAGTTGGTCACGACTGGACCTAATGGTCAGGGGTCCCTTTACCTTTACCTTTATGCATATGAATTTCGGGGAGGGGGCTGCCTTGGGACAGAAGAAGGAACTGCTAGGGAAACTTCTGGTGTCTTCTGGCCTTGGTTCAAACCCTATTAGACCTCACCTTGAGCCTTACATCCTCCCTCACCCGTCTAATGCAAGTCTAAGCCACAGATGAGGAACTTCAAGGAGATTGAACCTTGTTGGCAAATACACAATGGCAGCAACAACTAGGGAAGTGGGGGAGAGAGAGAGGCAGCCACTCTTTTTGTGCAGACTGCGGCTGAGAGCAAAGGCCACGTGACTCCCGCCCGGCTCCGGCTCAGCTGCTAATCTGGGAGGACAGAGGCGGCATTGTTGCTCTTCAAAGACTCCGACGCAATCAGGCTGGTTGATGTCTGACTGCAACAAAGGAACTGGAGGGCTCCTCCCCAATTTGGGATGGAAACATCACAAAGGCAAGGAGTCCGGCTGCAGTGACCCTGGATATTGAAGTCCTATGGTTCATAGCATCGTCCAGAGGAGTGGCCATGTATTGCTGAAGAACATCAAAGAGTCCTGGGGCACATTAGAGACTGAACAGATTTATTGTGGCATAACGTCCGTCAAATGCATGCAGTGTTATCCATAGCTGGCAGATATATATGAACTAGAATGGATCATTAAGATAAATTCCAATCATTTAGGCCTCAAGGCAATTAATAATAATAATGTGTGTGCCCTGCTGCCCATCTGACTGGGCAGCTTCCAACATATATAAAAACATAATAAAACATAACACACCAAAAGGCTTCCTATACAGGGTTGCCTTCAGATATCTTCTAAAGATTGCATAGTTACTTATCTCCTTGACATCTGACAGGAAGGTGTTCCACAGGGTGGGCGCCACTACCAAGAAGGCCCTCTGCCTGGTTCCCTGTAGCTTCACTCCTCCCATTGAGGGAACCACCAGAAGGCCCTCGGAGCTGGACCTCAGCGTCCGGGCAGAACGATGGGGGTGCCATTACATGTGCTAGGTAAAAAGGTAAACGTGAGGGACCCCTGGATGGTTAAGACCAGTCAAAGGCGACTATGGGGTGCTGTGCCCATCTCACTTTCAGGCCAAGGGAGCCAGCATTTGTCCACAGACAGTTTTCCAGGTCATGTGGCCAGCATGACAGAACACTCTGACGGAAACCAGAGCGCACAGAAACACCGTTTACCTTCCCACTGCAGCAGTACCTATTTATCTACTTGCACTGGTGTGCTTTTGAACTGCAAGGTTGGCAGGAGCTGGGACCAAGCAACGGGAGCTCACCCTGTCGTGTGGATTTGAACCGCCAACCTTCTGATCGGCAAGCCCAAGAAGCTCAGTGGTTTAGACCAGAGCGCCACCTGCATAAAGAAAGACTGTTTCATCATATTGTGCATGGCATCTATACTTACAAGTATACCTTACAGTATCCCTTAACACAGAGTGTTATAGTCTGGGCATCCAGTGTAGCCAAATGTTGTTTCAGGAAAGAGAAAATAAAGTCCTTCTTCCTGCAGCACATTGTTGAACTATGGAACTCGCTTCCACGAGGGGCAGGGATGCTCACCAACCTAAAGATGGCTTTAAAAGAGGATTAGGCAACTTCATGGAAGAAAGGGCGACCCGTGGCTACAAGGCCATGTTGACTAGGATCGGCCTTCACAGGTAGAGGCTGCCATGTGTCTGGATACTAGTTGCTGGACCCTGGGGGGTGGGGGTGGGGGGTATTGGGTTCAAATCCTGCTTGCTGGTTTCCCAGAGACATCTGGTTGGCGGCTGGGAGAAAAGGGTGCTGGACTAGATGGACCACTGGCCTGATCCTGCAGGTCCTGCTTATGGTATTAAGATGGGATGCAGCAAAGTGGGCCAAGGAAGCCTCATCCACAAAGAAAGCAAGGTTAATAAGGGGCTATTTATAGAGGCCGACCCAGTCACCCCGGCTCAGACCGGCCTCTTAGGGACAATTATTATTATTAAAAGGAAAAAAGGCAGGCAAGTACGAGGACAAACAATTCGCCGCTGGAGGTAATATGTCTGTGGAGCCAGGACTAACCGGAGTCAGCAGTAACCGCATTATAGAAGAGATTGAAAGGTTAATAAGCAACCAGCTGACACTGAAAGAGAACAATTAGAAAGGTTAAGGGGCTTAATATTAGATTAATGGCTGCCTGGAGCAGAAAAGCAGATTCCGGGAAAAATCAGCACCACACAGAATCTCTGCCCTCTGGTCTCACAACCTTCTCTCTCTCACACACAAAGACAACTCTGCCCTGAAGGTTTCCGTGGTTCTGTCAAATGGTTCTGTTCATGACCCGGATTACGGCCACCGTTGTATCTGATCACCCAGTGATCTGCTGAGTTTAGAGCTTTCCTGTGCACATGTTGACTGGGACACCGTAAAGAGAGATCTCCCACTCCTTGGCCACACATATGCACTCTGACCTGGGAATTTGAGGCCTGTGGGGCTTCCCCATGCCTGAAACCTTTCCATGTTAGGTGGGGCGCTGAGCAGGATTTCACGGAGCCCTTGAAGCCAAGTGTCCGGCTAAGGCCAGCCCACAGCTCTGCAAAGGAAGCTGGAATACCCTCCTCCCACCCCACTTGTAGTCTGCAAAGAGAAACCCCCTCAGCAATACTTGGAGGGGGGTGGTTAGGAACAACATGTTTGCCCCTCTTAGGTCGCATCCGCACACTGCATTCCAAGTGCACAGCTTCCCCCCAAGTCATCCTGGGACAGGCGTTTTGTCAAGGGTGCTGGGAATTCTAGCTCTGCGAGAGGCGAGTTACAGTTCCCAGGATTCTTTGGAGGAAGCCATGGCTTGTTAATGTGGTGGGTATAAATGTGCTTCAGATGTATGGTGTGGGCAGAGGTGCACCCTCCTCCAGGAACATTCCTCAGTTACAGCTCCTTGCCATGGGCACAAAGGACCCCAATTATGCCTCTGTGGCTGCTTGCTTCCATTTTTCCTCCTCAATTGCACCACACTAGAGTGACGGCAGGAAGCATTCCCCTTGCTCTCCGCTGGCTCCGCAAGGATGCCACAAGAGTAGAGGGGCCGGATGCAAAAGAGAACAGGGCTCCTCCTGTCCCTTTAAGGCTTGTGTAGCAAAGGAAACTGTTGTCTTTGTCCATGGAGTTTTCTTGGCAGGGATACTGGAGGTCCATATAGTTCAAGCTCTGGTTTTCCCAGTAGTGATGTATGGAAGTGAGAGCTGGACCATCAAGAAGGCTGATGGCCGAAGAATTGATGCTTTTGAATTCTGGTGCTGGAGGAGACTCTTGAGAGTCCCATGGACTGCAAGAAGATCCAACCTCTCCATTCTGAAGGAAATCAGCCCTGAGTGCTCACTGGAAGGACAGATCGTGAAGCTGAGGCTCCAAGACTTTGGCCACCTCATGAGAAGAGAAGACTCCCTGGAAAAGACCCTGATGTTGGGAAAGATGGAGGGCACAAGGAGAAGGGGGCGACAGAGGACGGGATGGTGGGACAGTGTTCTCGAAGCTACAAACATGAGTTTGACCAAACTGGGGGAGGCAGTGGAAGACAGGAGTGCCTGGCGTGCTCTGGTCCAGGGGGTCACGAAGAGGCAGACACCACTAAACGACTCAACAACAATAAAGCAGAGGAAATTGTGCAGCTTGCTTGCCTGCTCCTACGATTTGGAGTAGTCATTTGTGTCTTGTGCTTCTAACCTCTCCTTCTGTGGCTACCTCCTCCTGCCGTCTGGTTTTAAGAAGGCAGGTTCCTTGAAACAGAGGCCTATCGTTGTGTTTGCTTTACTCTGCAAACATTGTGGCATCGTATCAACAGCGAATACTAACATCCTGTGTTGGTATATTTGAGGGCTGGTGCAATGTTAGGCTTGGAGCAGAGGCACCGGCAAGACAATCTTGCCATGTATCTGCACAAGAGATGTAAGAAGGCAGCAATTTCCATCCTATCTCGTATTCGTTGCAAGAAGCACTGCTGAAACCTACATTATTCACCTCATTATTCATCTGCTAATATACTTATTCTCTTCTTTTCTTTTCTCTTCTCTTCGAGACCCACACCCCATACATGATGAAAACCCAGATTCCAGTACATACCCCCCAAATCCCCACTCAGCCATGAACTCCCTTGGGTGATCTTTTCCCCGCAACGCGGGCCTTGAACCCACACAATCCTGAGTCCGAGCTCATGACTTATTTCAGACCTAACTAGCCTTCATCAAACAGCACCAGCAAACCAAAAGAGATTTGCCCTTAGCTTACAAGCTGCTTAGAATTGCTCCCCATGAGCAGGAAGCCTTTTTTGGCGGGATTCTGGCTCATGGCGATTCCAGGTGTGTTAGACTCTCCAACATACAGTTGCCAGGTATTGGGGTGGGGAGGGCCAAATTTCGATGAAGAGCGGCCCTCGGTTCCTCCATCCCCCACCCTCACAAGTAGAAGAAAATGGAAGAGTGTTATAAATAAAATTGAGTGAACCCAAGGATGATGACGGGTATTTAAAATTATACAATTCATAATTTCTCCTCTAAAGGACATAAGATATTATTGTTAAATACCATGGGGATTTTAAAAAAATGAATAAAACTAACACTGAAAAACTTTTGCAATAACTGAACTTGGTAAGCCTTTTGTGGCCTGGGCAGGCCTGGAACTAGTTCCCATGTCTTGTTCCTCTCTAAGGAATCAAGTTCAGCCTTCATGGCATTGAACCATGGCTCAGCATCCTCGGAGGGTAAACGGTGGACCTCTTTGAAGCCTTAAGGCTCCCAAACCTTCTCTGAGTTACGAACAACAGATGTGTTATGTATTGAAGTGCTCACCCTGCCCACCAGGGGTATGGTGTACAATGGTACGTCGGGTTACATACACTTCAGGTTACATACGCTTCAGGTTACAGACTCCACTAACCCAGAAATAGTACCTCGGGTTAAGAACTTTGCTTCAGGATGAGATCAGAAATCGTCCTCCGGCGATGTGGCAGCAGTGGGAGGCCCCATTAGCTAAAGTGGTGCTTCAGGTTAAGAACGGTTCCAGGTTAAGAACGGACCTCCGGAATGAATTAAGTTCTTAACCCGAGGTACCCCTGTATATGGTTTTCACTCAGGTCCACCTCAGTTACTTTAGGCGGGAAACCCTGGGGTGTTGCTGTGACAGTGTTGACAGGCGGCTGCCTATAAAAGCCGGCCGGCTGAGCTGTTCAGTTCAGTTCCAGCTTACTATAAAGAACGACTTGGAGAAATCTCTGTGTCATCTGCTTTGTCAACCCACTACTTGATAAGCTGTAGGTGCTTTTACTGTTTTAGCAAACTCTTCAGCATGCCTTTTGGGTGGTTTACCCTTTGTGGCCCTTTCAGATCTGCGTACTCCCCACGTTTAGCCAAGAGGCTTTGAAGCAGATTCTCAAAGAAGGCACTTGTGAGTGTTGCAATCGAGGGGATGGATGGCTGAGGGCAGTGGAGCCCTGGAATGCCAAGAATGTCAGTTTAGTGATGAAAGATAGAGGGAGACAGAAAGGGAATTAGTGGGCTTGATCCCCCAACAGCTGGGGGGCAAGTATCCTGCAGGTGGGATCAGGGGGATGCATGCCGCGAGATTAAGAATCTCTCCAGCTATGTAGTAATAAAGTGAATATTCAGCCCCAAACCCAAGCCCTTGAGCAGTGGGGCAGTGAGAAAGGGGGAGAAATTGTCTTATGCAAGCACCAAACGCTACAAAACTCACAATTCGGGTTGGCCCAAGTCCTGAAATAACCAGGTAAATGCTGCATTATTTTGTTCTGAGTTCCCAGTTTCTCCTTCTAATAGAACCTCATCAGTTCCAAAGTTCAACAGAACCACCCAAAGCACATTGTGATTTCTACATTCTCAAGGGAATACCTACGTAAATAGAAATATATTCGTAACAAAGTGAAATGTAAGGTTTTTGAAAACTACCTGTGTGGGTTTTTATGATATAGAGAACACTGAGAGCAGCTGAGCAGATAGAATAAATGAAAGTTCGTTTATTAAGGAAAAAATAAAATTATTTAAGGCAAACAGCAAGAAGCCTTCTCTCATGATAAGTGCCAGATCTCCATTGCTTCTAAAAAGGACACTTGTTGATTTAATAACTTGGCATACATGAGCTACCTGATAAGGTCTATAAATATGCCTGCAGCACAATAAAAATTGCCACCCATATGCCCTTCTACTCCCTTTTGTTAATTTGCGTATTTCTTTCCAATTTTGGTGGAAACTATTGATGTACTTCATTCTGGCTTGGCAAAGAAGGCAAGGTACCCTCAGCTTGGTGAAATTTCGTGCAGCGCTTTCAAAGTTCTTCAGGTTTCTCAGCCCCATTGAAGCTGGCCGAGTTCTAGGGTGTGTGTGCTCACAATGACTCAGATCTGAGAATGGTGCCAGGGCTGCAATTCTTTGCAGAGGGAGCCACCTGGTGAATGCTATGTGCCAGGCCTGCTCCCTTGGAGACCTTTCCTTCC
Source organism: Podarcis bocagei (assembly GCF_964188305.1). Lineage (NCBI taxonomy): Eukaryota > Metazoa > Chordata > Lepidosauria > Squamata > Lacertidae > Podarcis > Podarcis bocagei. The sequence goes on along the minus strand of NC_138143.1, from coordinate 43,293,865 downwards.
ATGAGTTCTGGACCTACAGAAGGTTGAGGGCAGTTGAGCATTGTCTAAAAAGTGGGGCGTGGGGCCTTCCACCGGTGGCTGCTCCCAGACGTCAGAACTTATTCCCTAGAGAAGCTGGACTCGCTTCCTCCTTGCTGGGCAGGCAAAGAACTTCTTGTTCCAAAAGGCTTTGGGGAACTGATTACTTTTAATCCTTCTTCTCTGGCGATCTCACTTAACAGTGTAAGATCGTCTTCCATAAACATGGTTTTAAAAGTGACTCTGTGATTGTGGAGGCCAATTATGGATCCACACGTCCTTCCGCAGTGGAGACGGAGGTTTCTGGGCGGGAGTTGATCCTGGTGAGGGTTTGCCAAGTGTGCCTTCCTCTTAGCACGTTTCTCCCTTCTGTCCTGAGTTCGAGTGTCTTCAAAGCCCAGGACACCTTTGGTAATGGCTGTTCTCGCAGGCCAGTGTTTCCCAGCTGTCGGTGTTTATACTACTTTTTTTTAGATTTGCCTTGAGAGGACATAATAAAAGGGCTAGCGCTGTGCTGTTTTCGGTGTGATTGTATAATATTATTATCAATAATAATTTGTTTTTCATATATCGTAGATGCAGTTTTAATTCTCTTAATGCTTTTAAACAATTCTTTTTATCCTGTTGTTATTTATATGTTGCCCATCTGACCGGGTTGCCCCAGCCACTCCGGGCGACTTCCAACAAATTATGAAACCAAACAAATTATTTTTACCTGTAAGCTGCTTTGAGTCCCCGTCAGGGAAAAAGGCAGTGGTATAAATAAATAAATATAGAATAATTACTATAAGAGTGCCAAAGGACACTTGTTTTTGTGTCAGGCTGACAAATATTTGTCCAGTTACATTAGACATATCATAGCCTAGTGTTATTCTACTGTGTGTCCTTAGTACTGTAATGGGGAAAGAGCATCGGTTTCCAAGCAATGAGGAAACAGTGACACCAGTTGACCAAGGTGGGCCTTGTTGGGTTTAAAGTTTCGGGTCTGTTGTGCCACTCCTTGTATCATGCTATATACTAGAGGGACCCCTAGTGAGCTGCTAAATTATAGACATCATTCAAAATCAAGATTTCACATCTGGTATAACCAAGTGAGGATTTTGCTCAACCTCCGCAGGCGTCTTTCTGGCTCCTGCCTGCCATGTAAACGCAAAACGAAACTAGATAACGGTAGTTTTCTTCCCCCACTAAGGACTGTCTGAGTTCCTACACTTTTTAATAAGCAGCAGCCTGCAAGCTCCTGGTCTCCACAGCACTGGGAAAGAGTGTGGAGACATCAGACGACATCTATCCTGCCCTTCTCTTGACATGTCCTAGGATAGGGCTGCCATACATCCAGAATTTCCTAAACATAGCCAGGATTTGGCCACTGGAAACAGAGCCTGGGTGTAAATCGCTTAACTGTTCATTTTTTTTGCTGTTTTATGAAATGCTGTATGTTGATGCACACCCCCCCCCCAACAGCTTCACTCTGAATTGAGAAAAGGAACAAGCAGGCCTATTTTTTCTAGAAAAAGAGGTGCTGGAAACAAGTTCCGGCTGGAAAAAAACAAGTCCTGGGAATAACCGAGCTGAGTTTTAAGCCTGTAATTACGATGCCCAAGTCATGGAACACTGAAGGTTTTGCTTTTAAAGGAGGAGACTGAACCGGGGGAGGAAATGACTTCCTGAGCCCTTAATATAATAGCTTCTTGTCTGGTGGAGCATTGGGGTGGTGGCATCTTGGGCTGTGAGATTAAAAATCCCGCCATGTCATGCATGTTCTTTTCCTTTCTTTTCTTTAAAGAAAAACTTCATTTCCGCCACAGGAGCGTTCGCGTTAGGGGCTGCAGATATGCTGCAACATTTTGTTTTGGGTCCCCCTTGTGCATATTCCGTTCTTAAATGCTTTTTTCTTAAATGAAGAGCACATGCGCCCTCTTGTCAAGCTTTCAGACTCAAGAGCAGTTGAACCCTCTTGTTGGCCCGGCACATTCTTAGTGTGATCTCTTGCCCTGCCAACAGTCCTGGGGTTTCGGAGTCTTGCTCTTTGGTTTCATTTCCCAGAATGAAGCGTTGTTGCCACAAGAACAAGTGTGAGTAAGAGAACTACTTCGAAAATGACTGTAGGAGTTTATTTTAGCGTTTGGTACAAAACCTTTTCCCCACTCAGCTGAGCAGCAGGGAGGTGATCGTAGGCAAAAGACTTTTAAACCTTCCATGATCCTGGTGAAAATTGTCCCCTAAAGTAGATTTTTTTTCACATGAGATAGAAGTGTAGGAAGGCTAAAGCGTACTGGCAAACGGGAATAACGATTGTTGAGGAAATGCTATTTAAAAATCAGAATATATCAAATGCAAATATTGTATATATTAATTACAGCAAATCTTTGAACAGACTTAGCTTCTAAGAGAGCAAGAATTAAGAAAGATAACAGCTGAAAGTTGTAACATTATCTTGGGATGATACACCCATATAAAAAGATTAGGGAGGAAATTAATCAATAGAATCCAACAATCTTATATTTGGTTTTTTAATAATAATTTTTAAAAACTTAGGTATAACAGCGTAAATGCCAGAAGACTGCTTGCTGCTATAAAGGAAACAAATTTATACATTTTCATAAGCAAAAGGTCTTATTTGGAATTGAGATCTCAGAGAGAATTCCGATATTTAAGAAAAACAGACTGATATTTAACATAAGTTTTTCAAAAGATGATGACATACAACCGATGAAATGCAACTGTGATGTGAAAGGTCTGGTGTTAAAGATATTGTAGGAATATCTAATAATACAATGATATTTTTACTAATACTTGTATTATATTTTAGAGTTTGCATGGCACACGGTAATGCCTGTAAGTCATTAAATAAAGCATATAAATTTAAAAATGTAAATAAATAAAAATATTTGCACCTGCACCAAGAAAACAAATCTTTATCTGGAGCTCCAGCCTTTCTTCCAGCGCTCAGTGGCTGTGATCGATGCAGAATTAGGCAGTCAAAAGCAGCCTGAGGGACGGCAGCCTGCACTTCTGAATTAAGAGATTAAAAAAAAACCCAAGCAAGCAGAATGTATGAAGGTCACCTGAGCTATTCCGCAAGACCTGCTGGATATTATGGGTATCGGCTGGGAAATGTGCACATTACCCCTAACATATATATCTCTATCTCTAAATAAGACAAAGTGGTCTACAGTCCACCAAAGGCTATGCCACAATAAATGCCCTTTAAGGTGTTGCAAGACTCTCTTAGTGCTTTTGGGTGCAAACAGTTCTATTCCAATGTGCTTTCACAAATCTTGAAGAAATCTTATCACCTAAGACACTGGAGAGGGATGCAAGCAAGTCATGCAGGAGAGGATAAAATATACGCCATTAAGAAGGCAATTGTGCATATTTTGTACGTATTTATGGAAATTAAGGAAAATCAGGAGCGTGCACCGGCACACGTCTAATTCTCCTTAAACAACAGCCAATTGTAATTGTAAGAATCTCAATAGCCCTAACTTGCTCCATTCCTGCTTACCAATTTCCTGCAACTTCGTTAAAAGTAAATATTGGCAATAAAATAAAATAAAAACCCAGCTCACGGCATCAAATATGAACAGCCACTTGACAAAATGTCAAAATCTCGTCTTTGAAATTTTACTGCAAAAGAATGAACACCTTGGAAGAGGTGAAAGTGGATCCCGCTGGATCAAGAATATATAATAAACAAAATCCATACAATGGATTCCTGAAATAATTATTCCAGATGCGAGTCAAAAGCAGAGGAGCCAAAGAAATCATCTGTGCTGTCAAATTCCTTCTTCTACACACTGGTTCTCCCCCTTTGCTCCAATGAGGGTTGTTTTCATCTTTCCGCTGCAAGAGCTGCTGAAACAGAGAGCAACAAGAATACATTTTTATGAGACTATGCTTAAGGCCAGGCTGGTGTTACAGAACAGATGAATGAAAAGCAATCTCAAGAGACTGCAAATTTGATTGGAGCAGCAGCAGAGGATCCTTTCCCTTTCGGGTCATTTCCCCCACTCAAAATCACCCACCACCACTGCCTGACATATATTTCCTGCTGGGGGGGGGCATTTGTGAGGGGGGTGGTTCCAGAAAGAGAGGTGTACAATTGCACATTTAGGCACGTGCAACTGCCTTTTTTCTGGGCCACTAACACATGAAGAAGTGGCTCAAAGTGCAATTTTTAAAGCAGAACCCCGACCACAGCAGCTGAATCCTCCCTGTGGTTCCACACATCTTCCTGCTTGCCCACGTTCTCAGGAGAGGTCTGTTTGGAGCATTAAAAATACCCCACAGCAAGAACAAAAGGCTCATAAAGAAGTGGGTAAGATGATAGTAAGGATGTTGGAAGAAAGACAGGTTACTAAAACACATATTAAAACCATTTGTAATTAAAGTAGTGTTGAAGACTGAATCCTCTTTTAGGCTTTGCTGTAATAATTATTTTAAAAGGCAGTAGGGCATTTATATAAGCGCATACGCTCAAACCTCAGTTCCCAAACGCCTCCGCTTTGGAATGTTTTGGCTCCCAAACACCAAAAACCCAGAAGCAACTGCTCCGGTTTTCGAACGATTTTTGGAAACCGAACATCCTATGCAGCTTCCGTTTTGAATTTCCCTATTGTAATGAGGTTTCCGCTTTCAGTTTTCGGTTGTCAAACATTTCGGAAGTCAAATGGTCTTCCGGAACGGATTACGTTCGACAACCAAGATTGACTGTATAGTCCTATAGACTATAGATCTATAGTCTGCCTTTCCTCAACAAGCTCATGGCATAAGACCTTTTCAAATAAAAACGCTAATGGGGTTTTGGGCTCTCAGGTGCAGCTGGCAAGGTGGTGGTCCGTGTCATTTTGGCCCCTTGGGCCACATTTTATCTACAGTTATTGTGCTGTATGTCTCAGTTGCAAAAACTGAAACAGCTTTGGACACGTTTTGATTTAAGGCTGTTTTGCCCTGTTCATATGAACTACTACGTCCCTGTTCAAACCAGCTTTTTATGCCCTTTGCAAACAAATGTGTTGAGATGTGTCTGTCTGTACACAAATGTGTGGGGTGTGTCTGTGCCAAACTGGGACTTTGACATGGGTGAAATCAAGCCTAGTTTCAAGCATTCTTTTATTTTTAACCTTCTGTGAACATTTCCGTCTCCTGCTTTAAAACAGAGGTGAAGAAACTGTGGCACTCCAGATAATGTTGGATTTCAACTCCCTTTATTCCCTGGGCGGATCTACATTCATGGTTTATAATGTTAGGAAAGGGTTAAGAAAATGTTTCAAAATGTTAGGGTCATATTAAATTTAGCTTAGAACATTAATCATGCATTATTAAAATGTGACACAAGAGGGCACTGCAGAGCAACTAGTTATGATAAACCGGATAGAAGTTGTGGAAAGGAAAGGAAGTGAAGCCAAATGGGACGGATGTTTAATGATGTCTAAAAGGCGAGTAGAGATCCAGCCCCTGACTACTCTCCATGTTGACTGGGGCTGAGGGGAGTTGACATCAACATCTGCAGGATCATGGATTCACAACCCAAGTTTTACAAAGAAAAACCAGGCTCAAAGCGGCCAAGATCAGAAGCGCTGCAACATTGGGTTGCAGGGCCCCATCGGGTTTATTTTTGTTCTGAAATAGACAGACAGATAGATAGATAGATAGATAGATAGATAGATAGATAGATAGACTATTATATTCTCTTTTAATTGTCACCCATCCTGAGTCTTCATGCTGTGGAAGGCAATGACTAAATGGATACAGTGGTACCTTGGTTCTCAAACGCCTTGGGACTCAAACAACTTGGAACCCAGACACTGCAAACCCGGAAGTACGTGTTCCGGTTTGTGAACGTTTTCGGAGGCCCAACGCACTCCGTTTTTGGTGTTACGCTTCCGTGTTGAGTGCCACACTTCTGTTTTCAGCGTTACACTGAGGCTTGTCTGTTTTGGCTATTTGTGTTTTTGTTTTGGGGGCTTTTTTGTTTTGTTTTTGTGACTGTGGAACCCAGTTCAGCTCCTGATTGTGTGACTGCAGTACATTGTTTATTGCTTTCGTTTTATGGATCAATGGTCTCGTTAGATAGTAAAATTCATGTTAAATTGATGTTTGAGGGGTTGTTTTTAAAAGACTATAACGGATTAATCCATTTTGCATTACTTTCTATGGGAAAGCGCGCCTTGGTTTTGGAATGCTTTGGTTTTGGAACAGACTTCTGGAACAGATTAAGTTTGAGAACCAAGGTAAAGGTAAAGGGACCCCTGACCATTAGGTCCAGTCGTGGCCGACTCTGGGGTTGCAGCGCTCATCTCGCTTTATCGGCCGATTTAGCCAGCGTACAGCTTCCGGGTCATGTGGCCAGCATGACTAAGCCACTTCTGGCGAACCAGAGCAGCGCACGGAAACGCCCTTTACCTTCCCGTCGGAGTGGTACCTATTTATCTACTTGAACTTTGACGTGCTTTCGAACTGCTAGGTTGGCAGGAGCAGGGACTGAGCAATGGGAGCTCCCCCCATCACAGGGATTCGAACCGCCAACCTTCTGATCGGTAAGTCCTAGGCTCTGTGGTTTAGCCCACAGCACCACCCGCGTCCCTTTGGTTTTGGTACGGGCTTCCGGAACAGATTAAATTTGAGAACCAAGGTACCACGGTATATTAACAGGCAACTACAAACTATTTTGCCTCGCCAGGGGAAGCATAATCTGTCACCTTTTAAAATCAAGGCAAAAGAAAATAAAAACGAAGCAGGGGATAAAATGGCTGCTGATAAAAAGGACTATAAAGAGGACATTCAACTCGCAACTTGCGTCTGTTTAACCTTTGCAATTTCAACTTTCTGCTGTTGATGGCCAGCAGGCTGAACTCACACAAATTAAATGCATGGAAGCCGGACCGCTTAAAAGTGCTTTTTTGTGTGCAGGGTCTTCCCAACGGAAAAAGAGCTTTTCAGCTCCTGGTCTTGCTTGAGGTGGTGGGCAAGGCCAGTTCAGTGCGCTGGCTCCAGAAGGTCAGATTGCTCCCGCAGGGGCATTCCAAGGGGTTGCTTTGACTATATGTGATTTGGGCTTTATGCACTATCCCTGGAACGTAACCCCCATGTAAGACGGGGTATCTAGTTGGCCACTGTGAGAAGAGGATGCTGGACTAGACGGGCCCTTGGCCTGATCCTGCAGGGCTCCTCTTACGTTCCTATATACACAAAAGAAGGGAAATCACGTGCAAATCAAAAGCTCTCTGACAGGATGCTTAACACTGGCCATGCTAATAAATATATTGCCCCACATATATTTTGTAGGTGTTTCGTTCCATGGGCTTCAAACAGAACTTTTTAAAAGGAGTGTTATATAGCATGTAGAAGTTAAGTCCATAAAGAAGAGACGTACATTTTCTATACAGGAGGAACCAGCTTACTACTACCATCGTGACGACACATATTATGAACAGCACTCGGGTGATGCGTCTATTTCTTCCGCTAGCAGTAATTCCTTAGAAAGAAAATTTGAAAACAACAGGTTAAAAAAGAGCCATCTCAAATCAATACTTTTGGATTGATTTCATGGATCAGGTCAATGTTTTTGGATGCAGAGGAGAACAAGCCCCAAACACTCAACACCTTCCATGCAAAAATGTTCAGCGGAACTTTCTTGCCGAACATTGGTATAAAGGTAGAAGACCAAGAACACACCTTTAATCCCTACATGCAAAAGGCAACCTAGTTTTAAATTTTTTTTACTGCATTTGTACTTCTTTCTCAATCTGTCTCATGCACACTCTGTTTTGCTCCTTTTCCCTCTCTCTTGGGATATATCTTCTTCCCAATGACCCCTGGGAAGGTTGATGGTTGAGGGATGGGTAGCAGTCTCTAACAGAATTATTAATGCAGATACCAATCTATAATTCCCAGGAATTTGAGGGAGAAACCATGACATTTATGGACTTTCCCCTCATCTTTCTTACTTAAAAAAAATAAAAATGTTGCCCTACTGGGGTAACCCATCTTGGGTTAGGCTGCAGTCTGGGGGTTCTGACCCACCAGCGCAGACTATTGCTGGATATTTTTTAGTGTTTGATTTTATATTGTTATTTAAGGCCATTCCTATACACACACACACACAACCTGAAGCAGTATGTGAAAAAGACATTACAAATATACAATAAACTATTGAAAACTGCAGTAAACATGCAATAAAGTATTGTAAAATACAAAAAGACAGGGTCCATCTTAATGAGCAGGGAAAGCCTAGGGGAAGAGATGTCTGAAGCAGGTAACTGATGGTGCTTCCCTGTGGTGGTGTTGTGTGTGTGTGTGTGTGTGTGTGTGTGTGTGTGTGTACGTGTGTATGTATGTGTGTGTGTGTGTGTGTGTGTGTATATGCTTTCGTATCTTTACATATCTTGCTGAATAGCAACCTGCATTCACTAAGTAATGAAGGGAAGTTTAAAAGTTCCATAAAGAGCCAGTGTTGTGCAGCAGTGTCAGACTAGGACCTGGGAGACCCAGATTCAAATCCCCATCCCGCCCTGACCTTGGACCAGTCACGGCCTCTCAGCCCAATCTACCTCACAGGTTTGTTGTGGGAATTAAATGTGGAGGGCAAGAATCGTGGGCACCGCCAGGCCAGACCCTGGAGGCAGCCAGGGGGGCCAATTGGCATGGGCCTACGATTTTGAGGGTGGCCAACTCCAAGTCCCCATGGCAGTGGCAAAGGGGGGCGCTTTGGTAAAGATGACTGAAATGGGCCCCACATTGTCTATCTAGCCTGGGCCTCTTATACCAGCTTGACACAGCCTGGCGTGCCACCTTATGCACCCTGAAGGAAAATGGTGGGAAACAAGCAAACAATGATAAAGGCCAACGGGATAAACACTTACCTGACAGGTAACACTTTTTCACACTGATGGATGTGCTGGCATTTGAATTGGCGGTGGTTATGGTACATGTGATTTGCTCAGAAGGGTTTAGGCTTCCCTTAATGCTGACTACAGGCTGGTCAGAAAGAAATGTATTTTTTAATTCCCAGTGGTAGGTCACAGGTGGGTGCTGGAAGCCTGGCATGCAGAACACCTGGATGCTGTTATTGTCAACACGGCAGATCAAAAGAGGTGACCGTAGCTCTCCTGCAGAGAGGAAGTAAACGGATGAGACTCCGCTCTCTTTCTCCTTGACATCTGCAGGCGAGGCAGTGGACGTGCTGGACCAGTGCCTTGCCTCCGAAATGGACTGGATGAGAGCCAACAGACTGAAGCTCAATCCAGATGAGAGAAGGCCTGTCTCGTGTTGCCACTCTCTAGACCTCTTGAGGAGGAGGCACACGAAGAAGGGCCTTAGAAGATGCTCTCAGGGTCTGGGTAGGTTCCTACGGAAAGAGGCGGTCCTTGAGGTGTTGCGGACTGCGCTGGGCCCAGAAACTAATTGGTAGCCAGTGCAGTCAGACCAGGAGCGGTGTAAGATGCTCAAACCGATCGGGGAGCAACCTGGCTGCTGAATTCTGCACTAGCTGAAGTTTCCCAGCTGTCTTCAGAGGCAGCCCTTCGTAGAAGGCATTGCAGTAATCTAACCAGGGCATAAGGCAGGGAGGCGGGTGGCCCTGTGGTCTAAACCACTCACCCTCTCCAGCCATAGCTGTCAACCTTCCCTTTTTTTGCAGGAAATCCCCTTATTCCAGTTTCCCGCTGCTTCCCGCTGCTTACCCGGATTGTTAGATATTCCGTAGTCTGTCCCCGGGACAGGTGAGGCTGCTGATCCCTTCTTTTCAAATCTGAAAGTTGACAGCTATGTCTCGAACTTGCCAGTCAGAAGATCAGTGGTTCGAATCCCGATGGGACAGGGTGAGCTCCAGTTGCTCAGTCCCAACTCCCGCCAACCGAGCAGTTTGAAAGCACGCCAAAAAGGGCAAGTACCGTATTTTTTGCTCTATAAGACTCACTTTTTCCCTCCTAAAAAGTAAGGGGAAATGTGTGTGCGTCTTATGGAGCGAATGCAGGCTGCGCAGCTATCCCAGAAGCCAGAACAGCAAGAGGGATTGATGCTTTCACTGCACAGCGATCCCTCTTGCTGTTCTGGCTTCTGAGATTCAGAATAGTTTTTGGTGCGCCTGGTGGTCTGGTGCATCTTATGGAGTGAAAAATACGGTAGATCAATAGGTCCTGCTCTGGTGGGAAGGTAACTGGCAGTGCTGGTTTTGCTTAGTGCTGCTGGCCCCATGGACCGGGAAACCTGTCTGCGGAAGCCGACCAACGCCGCCTCCCTCGCCCACCAAAGCCAGAGGAGCGTCGTGACCCCAGAGTCGGCCATGACCGGACTTTCCCTTTGTGGAACCCGAGCCTCGAGGCCTGTCCGGATCGGGGGCAGTTGGGCCCCCAGCACTCGGGGCCCCGGAGGCCGCCTGAGGCCCCCCGGCGGGGAAGCCGCTCCTTGCGAGGAGGCCCGTCCGGAGCAGGCCGCCTCCCGCCAGGGACCCGCCGCCTCTCGGAGCCCAGGGCCAGCTGGGCTTGGCCGAGGGACGCGCGTCTTGGAGGCCCAGCTCGGCTCCCGTCCCCGCCCGGCTGCCCTGGGTCTCCCCGCGGGCCGAGGAGGAGCCGCTTACCCGACGGGGCGGCGGCGGCGGAGCCGAGGAGGAGGAGGAGGCCTCTCGCCCGGAGGAGCAGCGCGGCCAGAAGCAGCAGCAGCGGGGCCAGCCGACCCGCCATGAGAGGAGCCGCCCGGCGACGGAAGCCCGGCCGGAACCGGCAGAGGAGGCGGCATTCCTCGCGCCGCCGGGCCGGCCTGGGGAACTCAAGGCCCGGGGGGGGGGGAATCCCCGGGACCCCCAAGGAAAGAGGGGCGTCGCCACTCAGGTGGGGGGGGGGGACCCGCGCCTGGCGAGCAGCTCTGGGGAGCCTCCCATCTCCGACCCACTTTGATTTCAGAGAGACCCCCCCCCCCTCGAGACTGGGATCTTGCGGGCGGAATCCTTGGAGATCCCATCCCGGCCCCAATCCACTTCGGGATCTGCCTTCTTCACATCCGCGAAGAACATGGGGTTTGGCGCAGCCCTTCAGCAGCTCTGCCCCGGAAAGCAGATGCCATGCTTCGTGTGAATGCTGCCGCCTCCTCTTTCCCTCGGAGGGACTGGGAGTCGGGGGTGGGGTGTGGGGGGTGGGGGGGGGCCAGGTGGCGGCCCCTGTGAAGCATCGCCCCCCCCCGCCTTCCAAGGGGCCTCCCTGGACGTGGGATCTGAGACGGGATTGACTTCCCTTGGCGCATCCTCCCCATACTGGGAGGCGCCCTGATGGGAGTGCTGGCAAACTCATGGAGGATGATGGTTTCATGGGTTTCTGTCCAGGCCAGGACTCGACAGGATGAGGCCAAGAAAACTGAAGCGCATGAAGCTGACCCAGAAGCTCCAGCGGGTGCAGAATGCTGCAGTGAGGCTCCTCACGGGGTCTCTGCCAGGGGAGCATCTTCACCCAGTGCTTTTCCAGCTGCACTGGCTCCCGGTGGAGGACAGGGTCAGATTTAAGGTGCTGCTTTTGACCTTTCAAGCCCTTCACGGCCTAGGACCCTCGTACCTAGGGGACCGCCTCTCTCAGTATGCCCCATGGAGAGCCTCAAGGTCCATAAATAGCAACACCCTAGTGGTCCCAGGCCCTAAGGAAGTCAGATTAGCCTCAACCAGAGCCAGGGCCTTTTCAGCACTGGCCCCAACTTGGTGGAACGCTCTGTCTCATGAGACCAGGGCCCTGCAGGATCTGATTTCTTTCCGCAGGGCCTGTAAGACAGAGTTGTTCCGCCTGGCCTTTGGATTGGAGCCAATTTGATTCCCTCCCCCTCTTTCTTTTTTTCTTTTCCTTTCTCCTCCTGTAATGAGGCTACATTTTAATATTTTAATGTTCCATTATTTTAATGTTGTATTTTAATGTTGTTTTGAAGTTGTAATCATTCAATTTGTTTTTATTATTGCTTGTAAGCCGCTCTGAGCCCGGCCTTGGCTGGGGAGGGCGGGGTATAAATAAAAATTATTATTATTATTATTACTATTACTATGACATGCTCTAATACACCACCGGGAAATTCTGGCGGGTCCAGGATTCCTCTTTGCAGGGATGAGTCAGTTTGCTCATGGCGTCCCTCCAAACAGCCACCAGACATGCTGTCGGCAGGGGGCGGTTGTTAAGGATGTTCATGCTGGGCATAGACTCCTAGAACCGTAGAGCTGGAAGGATCTGTGCCCCCTGGCAGCAGGGCTGCTCCACTCTTTCTCCAGTTATGGATGCTTCTTGGGTTTCCCCACTTCCCCTGCCAGCCTGCTCTGAGAGCAGCACACCTGAAAATGGCTTGAAATGAACTGAAAGGAAGGATGGCATGGAGAGAATGAGAAAGAGCAGAGCAGTACAGGGAGTCAGCAGCTAGCCAGGTTTGTTTGTTAGAAAGCATTGGTCTTCACAAAAACAATAACAGTGCAAACAGTATAGAAGCGCATCTTGACATAAGGTGGTCCCCGATCCACACAACCCCTTGTTGTGCAATGACATTTTGAGCTGCTACGACAAACAAAAACTCCTTCTACCTAGCAGGGGTGCCAACTTGAATATATTATTGTGGGTGTCTCCACATAATCGATCACATGGCGCAGTACACACACACCATTTGAATGGGAATGCACATCATCTTGGGGGGGGCGGCCCCCTCAAATATTTCATTGAGGGGGCCAAAGCCCCCACAGCCCCTAGGAGTTGGCTCCTATGATACCTCGTTTTATTTATCCCCATCCACCAATAAATAACACAGGAAGACACGAGGGGACAGACAAGAGAGCTCTCCAAGGTTCAAAAAATTAATATTTCCTCAGGGGCAGTCCTTCACACGTTCCAGGCAATCCTAATTGCCCGACACAATCCTAGCAAATTCTGGTGGCGTAACCTTCAGGGCAATCAATCCTTTGCCTCAGTTGGGCATTTGTTACTTTCACACGTAAGACAGAGCAGCAGCTTGAGAAACTAATTCATTGGGCACAAAGTGCCCCTGGAGATAGACTTTCTCTTCCCCCCCCCCCAAAAAAAGATATTTATTAAAAAAATTTAAAAAATAACAATGAAAATGAAAAATAAAAAGAAACAAAATACAACATAAAAACAGTTAAAAAACAAATAATTTTCCATAACATATCTTCCTTACACTTATTTCCCCAGACCTCCTCATACCTCCCTTCTTTGTATTCCACTTCAATTTGTTAGTTCAGCAAATCCTTACCATTAAGCTTTTACCCATTTATAAACCTTTTTTTCGTATCTCCTAAAGCATTACAGCTGGAAACCCCTTAGTTTCTATCCAACATCCTTCTAGCATTCATTAATTTTACAATATTTCTGTAAATAGTCTTTAAATTTCTTCCAGTCTTCTTTCACCGACTCTTCTCCCTGGTCTCGGATTCTGCCAGTCATTTCTGCCTGGAGATAGACTTTCTCCTGTCTTGTTTGCAGCGTCTTCTGCACAGCCTCTTGCCATTGATCTGAGGCCGCCAATCAACCGCTTCATTCCATCCCTATCTTTTGAAACGGAGTTAGTAAACAGTCCTTTGACTCTTTGCCAGATGGTTGTGTGGCTTTGATCCACCAGTGTTTGTCCAGCGCTCTGAACAGAGGGGTCATTGAAATGCATAGAAAACAGCCCTGGGAGCTCCTCCTCCTGAGCGGATGCCTGGAGTCAACTGATGGTTGCAAAGGGGACAGGAGCTGCTAGTGTCCCAGGCCCCAGTGCCTGTTGACCATTAACCAAGACCCCCAACTGATCCACTGGGCTTCAGTTCACACACCCGTTCATCTACTACAACCAGGAAGGACCCAACAGGGAAGATGGTTAGTGACCCAAGGAGATGTCCTGTCTTAACGATCATGGTACGACTGCTTTTCATCTTTGTTGGTGCAGGTAAGGAAGATGCTGGCAGGAGTTTGAATGGCAGAAGTGGAGAGAGCCAGGATGCCTCTGACCGCGGTGCGTTTGATCAGCAAACAGTAATGCAAACTAACGCATGCAGAACATGCAGGTGGGTTGAGATAAAGGTGCACAACTGGTGATCTCTCAAGCTGAGCTCTCAGCCATATGCTCAGTGCTCCTCTTTTTTTGCAGGCCCAAGTAGCGCAGGTTAAAGGAGACGGGCTGCAGGAAAGCAAAGGGAGGCAACCTGGCCCCCGCAGGATTTGTTCTGCTGCAGGGCCAGAAACATTTTGTGCAGTGGGAAAATATGTGCGCTGGGAACTAAGCTTTGTGCAGTTGGGCAAACAGAGTTTGAAAAGGAGATGGATTATTTACTTTAGAAGAAATGGGTGGGGGAAAGGTAAAAATACAGAGAAAACGAAGATTAATATTCTTTCTTTTGTCAGATTCTGTTATCTTATACTAACAGTAGATCATCATCATCTAAAACCAAACCGGGGTGGCCCTTGCACCTCTCAGTTTGAAAGCAAAAAAATAAGATTGATTAAAAATAAGATTTATTCAAAACAGCCCACCAGGGTCTTGCATGCAGTAGCTTTTCGTACCTGTGCGGAGGGAAGCTGAGCCATGGAATGTTGAGGTGGTAATTTTGGGGTGGGGTGGGGGGGCCTGTTTGATCCCCTGACATATTATTGTATCCTTGGGGAGAGAGTAGCATTGGAGGGGCAAGGGGGGCATAAGTCTGAAGGTTTCACAGCATAAATTTTCTATAAGAGTCCTCCCGCCACCCCAGTGTTGGCCAAATAAGATCAGAATCCAGGCTGAAATCTTCACTGTTCCCAGAAGAGTCCAGACAAAAACGATTTCTCCAAAGTTGTCTCTAAGACTTTCAACAACTGTTCTTGTGCATAGTTAAAGAGATGGGATGTGGGAAGCTTCAGAGAAGCTATGCAAACTGGGGAAACGGATCCTTGGTGTTTGAAGCAGCATTTAATAATACCACGCAAGTTTTATTTAGTGCTTTTGTTACATAACAGCCGGCTGTGCATACTTTGCTTACATCTCATTTCAGGGTCTGAAAATATTACAAGAAGCCAAGCATGCACCGATTTCCAGTCTGCAAGCTTATTGCGCGGCAGCAGTCTCAAAGTTCAGTTCCTCCTGTTCTCCTCTTCCAACCCCAGCTGTGGACAGCTGCTCTCCACACGGGAGGACCTGCAGAACTCCAGTTTCAATGCCACCTTGGGAACCAAAGTAATAATCCATGGTTTCAGGTACAAACATACAAAAAAACGGATGGTCAAGCTAAAGTTAAATTAAGTGGCAGCCATTTTCCTTGTTTACAGCTTTTCCATTTGTGTGGGGACTTTCGATGGCCCAAGGTGAAGATGAATGTAAGAAAAATAGATTGTGGTGGGGAAGAATCATTACTAAGGAAAAACACAAGACCAGCCATCGAAAACCTAGCAGTCGGGGTTCTCAGATGAACCCCCTGCATGTTACAAGCATGGAGATACCTTCTGGCCAATGTGCTCACCCATTGTATTCTGCTGGCTGCATGTTCAAGAAGCATGAGCAGCAACTAGGGTTGCAGGAAGAGTTTGGTTCGGCTCACACTTTAATAGCATGTGAAACTCCCTAATTTGTACTTCCTCAAACAATATGCAAAATGAAACACCGTTATCTGCTGGAATTCACGCTTCTCCAAATTTGGGGGGTGCAGTGCTCCAGCCCCCCAAGTGCAAAAGTCAGCACTGCATAAGCTCCTGCCTTCTTCCCTTGCTTCTGTCTTCTCAGGGTCCTGGGTACAAAGCCCTCCTGGATAGACGGGCTGATCAAGGCCTTGCTGCAGGCAGCCCAAGCCAACGTGATTGCTGTCGACTGGGTCCATGGCAGCACAGCAGCCTATTACGCCGCAGTGGAAAATGTGATGAAGTTGGCACTAGAAATAGCCAGTTTTATTCGCAAGTTGCTGGTAGGTGGAAACGGATTTCTGAGTTTGGGTGTTTCACGAAAATGGGCTAACCAGCTACAAAATGGTGGTGGAGAGGAGCATAATCAACTGGCAAATAGAGACATAATTTTCTCTATATATCTAATCCCTCGCTGAAAGGGTGTTCCACTCTTCAGCATTCCCCAAGCTGGGTAAAGACATTGTCCAGACTCCCCATTATAGAAAGAATCTGCAGATCCAGAGGCTCTAAGTTCTGAAAAGATCTTATTTTATATTTTCCCTCCCCCTCCATGCTTCTCAAAAAAAACCCCACAAACATTTTACTCATCTCCTGTCATTTATTCTCCTCTAATACTAAATTTGTGTCCTATTCCCACCTGCAAACTGCCAGTTTCCATCTCTGCTTCATACTCCTTTCATATTCATTTCTTCCTCCTGTAACAGCTTCCCCACTCATCCCCTTCCTCTCTGTTCCTGGTTAATTGTTATGACTTTTAAAAATACTGACCCTTTTATTCTCTCTTTCTAACTTTCTTTAAAGCCCAAAACTGATCCTTTTCCCACAGAGGAGGGAGGAGAGACTTCTGGGTTCAGCTGGAGACTTGATAGGAAGGAAAGGGGAGGACTGTGTGTGTGTGTGTGTGTGTGTGTGTGTGTGAAGCAGAGGGGCTAGAAAGCTCAACAGAAGCCCTAGGGGATTTCTCCTTTCCCTCTCTCTCAGTGTGTCCATTTCCTCTCTTCCTTCCTTCCTCTTCAACTTTTCATTCTATAGCCTCCAGTGGCATAGCATGGTGGGGCAAGGGGGGCCGTGGCCCCGGGGACAGAATTATGGCAGGGCACAACCCAGCACCCCCACGACAGGCTCCCTCGTGTGGCTGCTGCCTTCCAGAGCCGCTGGGAGGCAAGTCTTGAGGGCTGCAACGGTGCCTCCTTCTCCTCATGGCCAGTGAAGGGATGCCTGCCCCGGGCAGAACTGCTGCTGGCCAGAAAAGCATGCACCCCGTGGCGGGAGCATGGAGAGGAGAGCTGCCCACTCAGCTGGGATCGGCTGGCACCTGTCCTCGTGCTGTGCGGCCAAGGAGAGATGGCCAGGGAAGGCTGTGCTTGGTGCCTCGGCCAGCTCTCCACCACCCTCCTCCGAGGCCTCTGGTGCAGTTGGGACGCCACCAAGCCTGCCCAAGAACACCAGCTGATGCTCCCAGCAGGAGCTCGCTGAGCGGGTGAACGCAGCAACTGGCAAGCGGCCTCCATGAGGAGCGGCCACCGCAGAAGTTCCCTTATTGCCTGCTGCACAACGCCTGCCAGGAGGTTAGGGGGAGCAATCCTTGCCTTGCCCGGGGTGCTAGCAACACATGCTATGCCACTGATAGATTTGCTTTCTAACCAGCCCCTGTTCTGATGCTTTCCTATGTGCTGTACATGTGGGGAGCTGTTGCTAGTGACCATCCAACCAAAAGGCTTGCAAGACAAAGGGAAAGGCAGCTGTGATGAGATCTACCAGAACCTCTGGAGGGCTTTAGGAAAGAAAAATGACGAAATTGTGTTAATTAATCCTGTTCATCCTAACTTTTCAGGACTTGGGAGTGCCTGAGAAATCCATCCACCTTATTGGGGTGAGCCTTGGAGCCCACGCCGGGGGTTTGGTAGGCCATTTCTTTGAAGGCCGACTGGGAAGGATTACTGGTAAGGAGAATAAAAAGGGAAAACGTCTATATTAGCCCATGAAAAAGAAAATCTGAAATGAAGGATTCTTGGCTACTTTGCCATTACACCTATCGAGGTGATTTCTAGCAATCCTACTGGTTTGAATAGTTTGACATATCCACAATCAAAAATCAGGGGCTGGATAACCTCTTAAACCTTTTTTGAGATTATTTATGTGTGTTCCCACTGTAGCCCATGTTTGGTTAGCCCAAAACCAGAAAATGAGTGAGGTCCCAACTAAAGAAGAATGACAACTTAAGTTGACAGATTATGCACAACTCACAGACTTAACATATAAAATAAGAGAACAAGAAGAGCGTGTTGAAAGAAGATTGGAAACCGTTTATTGAATATATGGGAAATATATTGAATATATGGGAAATAACTGTATAAAACGCTGAAAACGCTGGCAGAATTAAGATAAATTCAACAGTTTTGATGGATGTAATAATGGAATACTAAATGGTATAGTTTTTGTAAAATATGCAGGGATTTATGATATGTAAAATGAACCATGGAAAGAGAAGAAGGAAAGTCATTGATATCTTAAGGATGTAAAACGAGTATTTTAAATTGTAAAACAGAAAAATTAATAAATATTACACACACACATTCACAAAATCAATAATAACAATAATAACAATAACAATAACAATAACAATAACAATAATAATAATAATAATAATAATAATAATAATAATAATAATAATAATTTATTTATACCCCGCCCATCTGGCTGAGTTTCCCCAGCCACTCTGGGCGGCTCCCAATCAGTGTTAAAAACAGTACAGCGTTACATATTAAAAACTTCCCTGAACAGGGCTGCCTTCAGATGTCTTCTGAATGTCAGGTAATTATTTATCTCTTTGACATCTGATGGGAGGGCGTTCCACAGGGCAGGGGCCACTACCGAGAAGGCCCTCTGCCTGGTTCCCTGTAGCCTCACTTCTCGCAATGAGGGAACCGCCAGAAGGCTCTCGGCGCTGGAAATCAAGGGCTGGAAAGGATATTGATGCCTCTTTAGTTCAATATTTATAGAATTAATTGGAATAGCTAAACTATTTGGCACAATGTATTAAGAAAAAAAGTTGATGGTGAGAAAAATGTAGGATGCCCACAGATGTTTAATAGCCACTACAAAATGTTGAGGATTATAGCACAAGCCAAAAAATCCAGGATCCATAAGAGAGTCTGGATCCTGGGCTGAACTGCTGCAAGGGCACTTTGGCTGAGCTAGAGACCTGCTGAGCTGGGGCTCAGTCGGTAGAACTTAAAGCCGCAATATGTATGCCTGTTTAAGTCCCCCCAAAGGGGTGTTCTGAGGGGCGAGATAAGGCAATGAGAGATTTACACCCACTCCAAACCTTTACATATTTGGAAGGAGCGCCAGTGCACCTCTCCTGAGACATTTTCTGGTCTGCTTTTGTCTTTCTTGCAGTCGATCTTCCTGCAGAGGAAGGAACTGCAATTGCACACTTTGCACAACATCAAAACCTTTTCCTCCTTTGAACGCCAAAGTTGCTGAACCCAGAGTGCTAGCGGAAATCTGACTCTGGGCATACTTCACCCAGGGCTCTCTAGTCGCTATATTTATAATGTCTCTCGCCAGGGCCACGTCTGGAGGGGGACGTAAAAGGGGGCACACTCCTCAGGGGGCATTTTAGGAGGGCAGCAAAATTATGTGGTGGCTCCTGGAAGGTGGCCAAGTGGGAGGCAAGCAAAAAGGGGGTTGGGCTGGGGGGGGTGCCATTGCTCCTGTTCCTCTCACAGCCTATTATTCAGGTTTGGCCAACATGGGGGCATCTTTTGGCTCTTCTGACCCGACCACTGAAACCTCAGAGCTCCGGGGCTGCCCTCTGCTCTCATCTAGTGACCACCCCTGAGCCTAGAGCGAGGCCCCTTGCATGGGGTGGGAAGCTACGGAGGGCGTCCAGGCTCCTCCAGCAACGAGGGGCGGGAGCAAACAGGGCCAGTGTTATGTACCAAGTTGAATAGGATCCAAACTGCAGCAGTCTGATTGGTCCTAGAACAATAGGATCCAAAATGCAGCAGTCTGATTGGTCCTAGAACAATAGGATTCAGAATGCAGCAGTCTGATTGGCCCTAGAACAATGCAGCGCTATGATTGGTTGGCAGGAGCCACCCAATCATGCTCCAGATAGAAGTGAATCCACAACCTGATTGGCCTACAGGAGAATTCCGGAATTAGCCAATCACGTGGGGCCCATTGTGTAAATAATGTATATAAAGCAGAAACTTTGGGGGAACTTTCATTCCTCCTCACCACTATGAGCTGAATAAAGAGCATGAAATCCACTCTCGACTCTTGAGTATATTTCAGCCAGAAAGTTTCCAAAGGGGGGCTTTGTAGCAAAGACCTCTGAGAGTTTGCAGAATCTCTCCCTCCGCCCCCCCCCCGCCCCGCATCACTGAGTCATCACAATCTGTACCCCTCCCCATAAGGTGGAGCTAGACATATTGACTGGCTGAAAGCAGGGTAGGGAGTGGGCAGGCGTATCTGGAAGGGAGGTCAGGAGGTGGGCGGTTGTGCAAATTATTGCCAACTTCAGCAAAATTTTGTCGATCCGGCAGTGGCTATCACAGTCTTCTTTGCCTTCAGTGGTGCTATGAATCCGATTTTTTATTTAAAAAAACAGTCCCTTGATGTTCCTCAGCATTTTGGTGTAAGAAATGCTTTTGCTGCAATTTGGTTTGAGGCTAAGCTGTTCCTGGAGCCAGATTGTCTCATCTACCAGGGCTGCAGCCCAAGCAAAAGAACAATACAGTGGTACCTCGGGTTACAGACGCTTCAGGTTACAGACGCTTCAGGTTACAGACTCCAGTAACCCAGAAATAGTACCTCGGGTTAAGAACTTTGCTTCAGGATGAGAACAGAAATCGTCCTCTGGCAGCGCAGCGGCAGCAGGAGGCCCCATTAGCTAAAGTGGTGCTTCAGGTTAAGAACAGTTTCAGGTTAAGTACGGACCTCCAGAACGAATTAAGTCCTTAACCCGAGGTACCACTGTAGTTGAGAGATCAAGGACCAGATTGGTTGAGACATCAAGGACTAGATTGGTAAAGAAAAAGTGTTTTATATGCGTTGTATGTGCAATATAGGACGCGGGTGGCGCTGTGGGTTAAACCACAGAGCCTAGGACTTGCCGATCAGACGGTCGGCAGTTCGAATCCTCACAACGGGTTGAGCTCCCGTTGCTCGGTCCCTGCTCCTGCCCACCTAGCAGTTCGAAAGCACGTCAAGTGCAAATAGATAAATAGGTACCACTCCGGCAGGAAGGTAAACAGCGTTTCCGTGCGCTGCTCTGGTTCGCCAGAAGCGGCTTAGTCATGCTGGCCACATGACCCGGAAGCTGTACGCCGGCTCCCTCAGCCAGTAAAGCGAGATGAGCGCCGCAACCCCAGAGTCGGTCACGACTGGACCTAATGGTCAGGGGCCCCTTTACCTTTACCTTTATGTGCAATATAACACTGTGACACTAGATGGCGCTGTGGAGTCCCATCTTTCCCTACCGGATTTCCCTGTATGAGTTTACCGCGCGTTGAACTGAATCGCCTCTTTGGTGTGTCTAGAATCCAGCCCTCGCCACAGACTTCCCAGACCATAGTAGCACTCTATTTTCCCTCCATCTTCCAGGTCTGGATCCTGCAGGGCCCAAGTATACCAAGGCCAATCGCGAAGAGCGCCTAGATCCGGGAGATGCTGTCTTTGTGGAAGCCATTCACACGGATGCAGACAGTACGTTGCTTGCATTGGCCAATCCCATGAGGCTTCCCAAGCCCTTTGTTTGCCCCTGCTTCTGCAAGGTGGGGAGCTGGAGCCCAGTTTTATGAAGATACCCACAAAACACCCTGCTTCCTGCAGTGGTGGACTTGCAGGAGGTCCAGGCTCTCTCATCAAGGTGGCCGCTTTGTGAATGTTGTCCCTACCACTCTATATTCCTGGCCAGGAGAAGATAGAAGATAATTTGTCTGCTCACTTCTTTTGACTGCCATCCGTACAGTCGTACCTTGGATCCCGAACGCATTGCGAGTTTAACGTTTTGGCTCCCGAACGCCGCAAACCTGGAAGTGAGTGTTCCGGTTTGCGAACGTTCTTTGGAACTTGAACGTCCGATGCGGCTTCCGATTGGCTGCAGGAAGCTCCAATCAGAAGCTGCACCTTGGTTTCCGAACGTTTGGGAAGTCGAACGGACTTCCGGAACAGATTCCATTTGACTTCCAAGGTACAACTGTATATGTTGTGCCTTACAGAGTTCCACAGGCAAAATGTAGGCAAACCCCTGTTCTCAAGGAGCTTATAATATAAAATAAGCAAAGGGGAGAGATGGAGATGGAGATGGAGATGGAGATGGAGAGGGCAGGTCTTTCCTCCACCCGCTTGCCTGTCTGGAGAACATGTCCTCTTATGGGTAGGAGACCAAGGGCTGGCCTTTTTCTAGTCTCACCTGGAGCTGGGAAGCCACAGAGAGGCTAGATTTGTTCTCTGCGCTGAGTACAAAGAAAGCTAACTGGGAAATAAGATTGGCTGGAGTGTTAATGCTGTGAAACCCCCCAGCTTATATGTGTGGGTAAGTAAAGCCATATATCATAAAGAAACCAGTGACCTGCATCCCAGAGAAATCAAACCCATGATGTGCTCTCACACCCCTGAAGTCTCTCACCACTCAGAGATTGGGGTACATATAACAGTGCCTTTTTTCCCTATACGAGTAGTCTTTCTCCCATTCTGGCTGGCACACAACAGTGAATTGCACTACTGTATTTAAGTTTTATTATTATTATTATTATTATTATTATTATTATTATTATTATTTCACAAGATCAACACACAACGTGGGTGCAATAAAACCTCAGAGCACTTTGCAAAAAGGTTAAAACAATAAAATGATCAGTTAATAGTTATAAACAACTGCTGGGTCACTGTTATTGTGTGCTTTGTTAGTGTATGTTATTAATTTCTGGGTGCTAATACTTTCCCTTTGTTATATTTAGCATTTATATTAACATTACTAAAGTCTACAAATTGTAATAAAAAGTCTGTTTTATAGATCCACACCACATTGTTTTGTTGTTGTTTAATCGTTTAGTCGTGTCCAACTCTTCGTGACCCCCTGGACCAGAGCACGCCAGGTTTTCTTATGATAAGATCTCTCCCTCTCCCATATGTAAAACCACACAAAGGTTTTGTGAATTAGGTTAATGGATTTTCCATTTGTGGTCAACCCTTCTAACTGGGACTTTGCCCTGAATACCCAGATGGAATATTTTGAATGTGAGATAGAAGTGCGATCCTAACTCGGGTCTTCTTTCAGATTTTGGTATCCGGATACCTGTTGGCCACATTGATTACTATGTGAACGGCGGCAGAGATCAGCCTGGATGTCCCCGTTTTATATCATCTGGTAAGCTTACTAATAGAAGCTGCTTTTCACTGCCATCCATCACTCCTAACCATTTATCATTGCAAGTTTTCAATGACATGGAGGTAGGCTGTGTCTGGGGGTCCCTCTATTCAAGTCCAGTGAGTTCTGTCAAAGTAGTAGCAGGTTTGCCAGCTGGGCCGGCCCACCCACAAGGCGAGGTGAGGTGGCTGCCTCAGGCAGCAGGATCCACAAGGGCAGGAATCTTTGCACTGATGTCCATATTCACTTAGCAGTGAATAAACCCATGGTAGCAAGTTCCTCAATTTATTATTTTGTTTTTATTAAATTTGTCGGTCACTTTATCTTGTTGCCCAGGGCATACAAATAGATAATAAACCCCACATGGATACATTGAAACTAAGCAGAAAGAGAAATACCCGTACATCTTAAATCTCTAAAAAGCCAAAGGTAGTTAAAGTGAATTGTTGTAGAGACTCTCCACGACACGTGGGATTGAGTTTCATAGCTTAACTGGTGTGTTATATGTGCACTAGTTTCATTGAATTTTCTCTGATATTCATTTAGAGAAACATAACTAAGTGGTGAAATAATATGGGCTGATATAGCCTTAAAATATATTTTACCCCATATGGTGCTCCATGTATTTATGGTGATATTTACATTGAGATCAGATCCCTATAAATATTTTTGACACTTTCTGTTGTAACAACAACAACAATTCTACTCTGGGTGGATTCCAAGCCCCCCCAAAATCTGAAAAACCCCAGACATTTCCTTTAAAATGTTAAAATCCACCCTGTGGGCGTGTTGGCCCCCGAAAAGAGGACATGTCGGGGTTTTCCCAGACGTATGGCAACCCAGTGCTTCTGGATGCACAGTCTTTGCCAAAGGTGAGAAATGCTATTCCACCCGCTGAGTTGATAATCTGGAGTGCTTGCCTCATTCTATATGCTGTTTTCCTCTTCTTCAGGCTATAACTACCTGATCTGCGACCATATGAGATCGGTGCATTTCTACATCAGCGCCTTGACTGACCCCTGCCCCATGATGGCGTTCCCTTGCTCGAGTTACAAGGATTTCCTAACTGGCCACTGCTTGGACTGTTTCCACCCTTTCCCCCTCTCCTGTCCAACAATAGGTATGTTGCTCAGCTTGCCTCTTGGATGAATTAGAAGCAGCATCAGGCATGCAGAGGGATCTAGAAATCCAGAATTTGGCTGGAAATTTTGAGTGTAGGAGAGGTGTCAGGGATCCAGTCTTGTCTGTCAGGAGTGGAGCTGAAGTCTTGCTGTCCTTGTAATTTCTACACAGGTAGGAAATAGACGGAATTGCAGACATAAACTCTGAATGGCAGGATGCAAGATTAAATAGCCCGAATCGATGGTTTTGTGAGTTGCTTTGCCTTCAAACTGTGGCTTGACACTGTATGAATCGGCCTCAGCAAAGCAGCACCAGACTCACGCGCTCCTGCCTCCTGTGTGGCCAGGAGAAAGAGGTCTGCTGAGAATCCTTTCAGAGTTAAATATTCTCCGCAGTGCGTGCAAGTCAGAAATTCTGGTTTAAATGGTTAGTTGCTAAACAAGCCAGTCTCAAAGCAAGGGTTATGAAGCAGGCTTCTTTGACGCCATGCAGAGTGAGAAAAGTCAGCCCTTGGCCCCCCCTTGGTGGCCATCCTCTCAGGCAGCAGCAGGAGGAGGAACATGAGACAGGTAACCCAGTCAGGTGATCTCCCCCTCCTGAGCTGCGACACAGGTTAACCCAAAGGAGTGTGTTTGGTACCCATGAACTGCCTGCCTGCACACATGGCATAATTTGAGGTGACCGATAATCAGATCTAGAACTGCAGTCCAGTTTGGGATCCACATTTAGCGGTCTGGAGATCCAATTTGTGTGCCTTTATCTGTACCGTAGGCATTCATGTATAAAAGAGACTGATAATGAAGTACAGTTGTACCTCGGCTCCCAAACGCCTTGGGAGTTCCTGCTCCCGAATGATCGGAAACCGGAAGTGAGTGTTCCGGTTTTCGAACGTTCTTTTGGAAGCCAAACGTCTGACGGGGCTTCTGTGGCTTCCAATTGGCTGCAGGAGCTTCCTGCAGCCAATCAGAAGCCGCACTTTGGGTTTTGGAAGTCGAATGGACTTCTGGAACGGATTCCGTTCGACTTCCGAGCTACAACTGTCTTTGTCTTCCTGATACACCCTCAAGTAAAAAGCCACTTGTCTTGCACTATGCTCTATACTGAGCTCAAGCCAGAGTTTCTCTGGTTTTTACTACCACTTGGCTTTCCCACACTCTGGTCGCCACAGAGATATCACAGGGATGGGTTATTTCCTACCATTTCCTACTACATCCCTTCCGACTAAGGCTGGGCAGGTGTTGGAATGGAAAAGACCTGGTCCCTTCTCTTGTTAAAGGCTTGGAGAGAACCAGACCTCCCAGCCCCCACCCCAGCCGCTCTTAGGTCTGTAAAGAGGGGGGCGGGGAACGCAGGTACAGGTGCTGTTCTAATAATAATAATAATAATAATAATAATAATAATAATAATAATAATTTATTTATTTATTTATTTATTTATACCCCGCCCATCTGGCTGGGCTTCCCCAGCCACTCTGGTCGGCTTCCAACAGAATATTAAAATACAATAACCTATTAAACATTAAAAGCTTCCCTAAACAGGGCTGCCTTTGGATGTCTTCTAAAAGTCTGGTAGTTGTTGTTCTCTTTGACATCTGGTGGGAGGGCGTTCCACAGGGCAGGCGCCACCACCAAGAAGGCCCTCTGCCTGGTTCCCTGTAACCTCACTTCTCACAGGGAGGGAACCGCCAGAAGGCCCTCGGAGCTGGACCTCAGTGTCTGGGCAGAACGATGGGGGTGGAGACGCTCCTTCAGATATACTGTTCTTGGGTGTTTTTGTTTTTCTTCGCAGAGCTACCAGCAGGTCTCTCTGTTTGAGAGAGATTGGTTGCTTCACATTGCGGAACAGTAGTTTGGAGGAAAGAGTTTACCACTTCCTCATCTTCAAAGAAGCGGCCAGGCCTTTGGCTCTGTGCTGGTTTTTGCTTTACTAATCACAGAGCTTTCCTGGTTTGGAGCAGGAGGCAGCCCTTGGCAAGGTGCCGGGTGTCAGCTCAAGCAAACAGTCTCTTACTTGTGGTGACAGCTAACACCAAAGAAGAGGAGTAGCAAAACACCTCCCCTGATCCCAATTGGTATTTTTACCTTCAAAATTATGAAGCTTCTACATAGACTTCCTCCGTGAGCCAGTCTGGTGCTATGCGGAGGAGACCTGGCCACAATTCCCAGCGTATCCACGAAGCTCAGAAGTCACCGTTTGGTCCGTCTCCTTACTTCAGAGGGTTGTTGTGAGGACAAAATGAGAGGAAATTCATGTGTGCTGCCCTGAGCTGCAAATGTGACCATAACAGTCTCTTAGTAACAAAACTGCTTTGTTCTCATTCCCTCTCTTTGCTCAGACAATGGAAAATAAAATCACCCAAGAAGGGATGTCTGAGAAACGAGCCTAGAGATGGTCTTGTTTTGTGATCTAGATTCTGATCTTGCTTATGCTTAACACAAAGTGACAGAAATATCTTCAGTGGTGGTGATGATGATGATTTATTTATTTATTTATACCCCGCCCATCGTGATGCATACAGAGATACAGCGTACATGTCTTCAAAGGCTCTGTTTCTTTCTCTCAAACCAAATACCCTAAACCCAAGTTCTTCTAAGAGATGCATTTGACAGTTTGTATACCCATGCACAATAAGCAAAACAAGAGAGATGTATTTTCTCATTTCACATATATTCTACATCTGCTAGCTATGCTATGCTGAGGACTGAAAATCTCCCCCTTGACTGCTGGGTATCTTATTCAGCCTTCCTCTCACATATTGAATTTCACCAGGTCACATACTTCATTGGCATAAGGACTAGAAACTTCATTTATTCTTGTTTTAGGACTGCTAGACAATGGAGGAGTCCACGTGGGGAAACTATCGACAGAGGTAAAGGTTTACCTGACCACAGCTGCATCAGCACCATACTGTGGTGAGTGCATCCAGAGGGCTGAGATTTTCTTGATATTTCAAGGCAACAACAGAGAATATCAAAATCCCACAGAGAGCCCCTTACAGATGTAGTGTAGGGAATGGGCTCTCGTGCACTCTTCTCACACATCTGACTTGTGCACATTTGTTTGAAGGCCTGCATGGAGCCTGCCCATGCGCCTCTCTCTCCATATGACTGGGAACTGTGTTTTTTCACAGTCACATGGGAGACTTCTAGACACACAGAGCACCTGTCTAGGTTTTGTGCAGACTATCAAATAAACTTGTAGGGCATGGGTGGAGCACAATGCCATGATCTACTACCAATCTTTGGGGGGCCAGAGCGAGCACGTTTGGAATTTTGAGGAAAGCGCACTGGGTGTTAGTTGGACAAAATGGCTGCCACAGTGCCATGGCCTAACACAAAATGGCAGGAGAGAGGGTGTGGCATAAAAGAAAATGGCTTCCACATCTTAAAAGAAAAGAAAAATAGATGGGGCCACAAAACGTGGGGGCATCCCCTTCCCATTGGTCCCCAAAGGGAAAAAACCTATGCCAGCCATTGCCATACTTATACAGATAGATGCTATTTGCACCTCTTTTCTGTTCAGAATGGAAATTAAAACAGGTGTCCTGTCCTAGAATCCAATGAACTGTGGGCAGGTTGAAGGGGGCATGTTCACTGTAGGAGAGGCTGAGCCAATGCAAACAGGAATTTAGCAGGAGGAGCAAACAGTCTAATGCATTATGGATTTGGAGGGTATATTTACTGAGACCATTCGCAGGCCCCGTAAGAGGTACATTCAGTCATGCTGATTCCATGCTGGCAACCCCTGATCCATGCAGATCTTCAGATAAATGTGTAGGGCAGAAGTGGGAACAGCTGCTATGATCCTGCTCCCCCCTGCACATGTAGCACGTACAATTTAAAGATCCGAAAGGGGCTCGTGGGGGCTACTGCTTCACTAATGCTGGCTGCGTGAATTGATTTCTCTACACTCGATGGCTGGAATTGAATGTGTGAATTGGCTCCAGTAAAAAGCATTCATGGTCAGAGATCGAACAGTTCAGTCTGTAGTGTTAAGGTCTCTGATGCTGAGGAACCAGCTCTGAAAAATCTGTGAAATGCATCCAGAGCTGTGGATTATGTCAGTTCCTAACCCTAACTCTAACCTTTAACAAAGGAGCAGTTAAATGGTTTGAAGAGGGGTAAATTATGGATGGCTTTGCAAAAGATATAGCAGCCATCTTCTGTTAAAGCCGGAGTCTAAAGATATTCAGTGCTTTTTGCCCAAAATGTGATCTCTGTTGCCTAGTGTATCATAGCCTGGTAGAATTTCGCCTGCAGACAAGGAGGACGTCGGACACCAACATTGAGATCGCCTTTCTCAGCAGCAACTCCTCATTCAGCACCAGCATCATCATGTGAGTAACAACGGACAATTTTGAGGTGCTTCTCACGGTTCTCTCTGTCCCCTTTTCCTTTCAAGATTTGCTTAGCTGACCGTGCAATCCTATGCATGGTTGTTCAAAAGTAAGGCCCATTAAGTCCAATGTGACTTACTCCAAGGTGAGTGTGTACATGATTGCAGCCTAAGTATCTTCACAAGACTCTCTGCATCAGTCACATTTGTGGAATATAACAGCAGCACAAACTTCCACCCAAGAGTAGACACTTTCCCCTTCCCCGAAATAACAGAGGATTATTACTTTGAACTTCATCAATTTCCTGGGGAAGATCCACTCACTGAGATCATTCACCTAGAAGCACATTATTGTATTATGAACCACTTCCCTTATCAGCCCACTCCTCCCATATTTCCACCAAACTCAACCAAGGAACACACAGTTGTTGACCAAAGACACGTCTTGATTATTCATTAGTTTGGCAGGTGAAAGCAAGCAGCAGCTCATGCAATTCCTTCCCAGGGTCTGCAACCATCGTACTTGAAAGTGTTACTGGCAAGCTAGTAGCATCCTGCCAGGAGAATGCCTGATTGACAAGGATGGGGGGGGGCACATGGGGACACTGAGCACCACAGAGCCAGAGAAGAGGGTGTCAGCCTCCAGCTTTTCAGCAAAAGGGATGGCCCAGTCTGAAGATGGTGGTTCTTTCTCAAAACACTGGCATGCACATCCCTGAAACAGCCCATGGCATCCACATCTGCTTGCAGAACCATGTTGTTGCAGAACGATGGCCCCCTGCAGAGCCAAAATTTCAAGGTGGGATGAATCCAAGGTGACCTAGTTCATGGAAGCCTTTGAAGGCTTCCACGCAGGTGTAGTCTCTGGCTGTGGGTGTGCAGCCCATCAGGGGATGGTACATAAACTGATAGAAGGGACTGGTCCCCTGTTGCTGCAACTACTTCGAAGGGTGTGGACCGGGAAATAGCTGTCTAGACACTAGACTGGTGTGTGTGGGTCTTCGGAGCTGTAGAAACGACTGTGTCAGCTTTGACAATGAAGATTTAACTATCTGCCATGACAGTCAGGGCCAGGCACTTCTCTCATCAGTTCTCTGTGTGAGCCAGGAGATTGCATTTTCTTTGAAATAAAGAAAAACTCTCCCCTTGGCATGCAGCAGGAGAGAAACTGCCCCGTCCCCAGGACACCTTATGAGCAGCACTGGATAGGGGTGGTTGCAATATTGCTTAAGTACAAATTGAACAGTAGGGGGCACCAACAGGTTAAAAAAGGTGAAAGTAAAGGAGCCCTGGATGGTTAAGTCCAGTCAAAGGTGACAATGGGGTTGCGTTTGTCCACAGACAGCTTTCCGAGTCATGTGGCCAGCATGACTAAACCGCTTCTGGCACAACAGAACACTGTGACAGAAACCAGAGTGCATAGAAACACCATTTACCTTCCCGCCACAGTGGTACCGATTTTTCAAATCACTAGGTTGGCAGGAGCTGGAACAGAGTAAACAGGAGCTCACTCCGTTGTGGGGATTCGAACCGGCGGCCTTCCGATCGGCAAGCCCAAGAGGCTCAGTGCTTTAGACCACAGCACCACCCGCGTCCCAACAAACCACCTAGTTCTCCACCCCTAGAGGTGGGCATACTGTAGAATAGCTTTGCAGTGCCCTATCAGAACATTTCACTGTTTGCTCATTGCTGAGAATAGGGAGATTAGTTTACATTTTGCTGGTTCAGTCTTGTTGTCGTTCTTGATTATTGGGGCCACCATTCTTTCATTCCACCCCTTGGATAATTGGCCTCTCTTGCTTAGAGCTGTAAACATGGGACTGTAAATTGTTGCTGTAGTTGTTGTTAATGTGTGTAATATATATATATATATAAAGATTGTTGAGGGAAGGCAAGCAACATCCCTCTTTCCTGCAGGAGTCTTGTCATCTGACTCCTTTGTTCTTTCTGCCATGAGAGAGAAGAGCTCTTCAGCTGCCAGCCTTGCAGGCTTGTTTACTATGCTAAACCTGACAGAGCAAAAAGACTGTGGAGCAACTTCTCTGATTTTACCGAAAGGGAAGGTGATGGGACTTCCCAAACATAATCTTGGGCAATTTCACCCTCTTTTTGCACCCGGGAGGAAACCTTGCTACTCCCCCACCTCCCTTTTTATTTTATTTTTAATCTTCCCTTTTGTAAAGTTTAGGAAACTCTAAACAGTCAAAGAAAGAGGAAGGGTCACGCAAATACAGACATACAAACAAATGGGTTCTGAGGGAAATGTAATGGTGAAGGTGCACCCAGGAAGGATGTGAAGAGGCGCAGGGATGAACCTCCCAGAATCTCCTTCCACGTGCAAAAGACTACACACCCATCAAAGACTGGAAAGTAGAAATATAGGGCATATAGGGCATACACACTGGTAGAGTTTATGCTACTATTTCCTAGTGGGCTCGGGGTGGGGGTAAATCAGGCATGTCCACAGCCCGTTTTAGGGGCCTAATCCAGCCCACCAGCGGGTTCAATCCAGCCCCTGTGGTTGGCCCTCACACATGTTCACTTCATGAAATCTGGCCCTCCTTGAAAAAAGTTTGGGCACCCCCGGGGTAAATGGAATAGGGGGAAACATGGAACAACAGCTGGGGAAACATGAGCTGTTTGCAGAAGGCTGGTAATATTGTGTGGACACTGAGGTCCCGCTCCGAGGGCCTTCTGGCGGTTCCCTCAGTCAGTGCAAGAAGTGAAGCTACAGGGAACCAGGCAGAGGGCCTTCTCGGTAGTGGCACCCACCCTGTGGAACGCCCTCCCATCAGATTTTAAAGAAATAAACAACCACCTGATGTTTAGAAGACATCTGAAGACAACCCTGTTTAGGGAAGTTTTTAAAGTTTGATCTTTTGTTGTGTTTTCAATATTCTGTTGGGAGCAGCCCAGAGTGGCTGGGGAAACCCAGCCAGATGGGCGGGGTATAAATAATAAATTATTATTATTATCATTCCCAAAATATGTGAATGGGGCATGTAAAGGATTGTCTGTAAACACCTTAAAGTTTATTCTGCATGCACAAAAAGTCCCTGTTGCTCCCTCGCATCCCCTTGTTGTGTTTGGCAGACCCAAGCAGCAGACCGTAGGCAAAGGCCTCCTGCCCCACTCTGCCCCGCTGTGCCAGGTGAAAAGCGTGAGGCTGCAGTACCGTCACAAGACCTGGAGGAGGAATAAAGAGGAGACTCCTGTTTTGGGCCAGTTCTGTGCCGCTCCCCTGCCTGTCGACACCAGGTAAGCAAGATGCATGATTTCTAAGGACTCAGCCGGCAAGGGAACTTTACCGAGTGAGGAATGGAAAGCCTTTTTGTCTTTATTTTATGGTGTTTGGGATCCACGCAGATAATCAAGAGGTTAACGTGAGGGATTTCTTCCCTTTTCATTAGGGGTTGCTCTCAAAGGCCAAACAATGCCCACTTGTGTGGGAGAAACTAGTAATATAAAAACCTAGACCTGTCCCTCCAGCTGCCTTGCATGCCCCACCCTTTTACCTGGTTTTGGATGTTTTGTGGTATTTTATGCATTGTGACCTTCCATTATTTTTATTGATTATAGTTTAGTAATTCTTTATTGTAAACTGTTCATTATTGGCTGACATATAATTCTACTGTTTGCTGTTATATTCCAATTGAATATTGCTTTATTTGATACAAGTTGTATATTTTAAAGTTATGTTTGTATTATGACTTTTGGGCATTGGATCAGATTATTATAAGGTGCGTGATCCGTCTGTTTTGTTGTTTCTTCAGCTTGTAAATCGCCTTTTCTATAGTAATATAGAAAAGAGGTATACAAATTAAAAGTGAAATGAAATGAAAATGAAGGCTGGCAGGCTGACAAAACAGCCTGAACAACCCTGAGGTGTCCGCTTCCCCTTGTCTCATGGGTGGGCCGGCCCGAGGCTGAGGCCCTGTGGCTCTGGACATGCGCAGGACAGATGTGCAGTGGGTAACCAGCTTGATGTGCTGCAGATGTTGGACTGCAATTCTCAAAAGGGCCAATAAAAGTTGTACAATGAGAGCTGTTGTCTAATCTTCTAGTCACCATGCTGGCTGATTTAATATACCTTTACCAAAAAACCTCCCCACCTCCCAACCCTATCACTGGATTTGTTAGCATCCTTTAACTTCAGTCTTTTTCTTTTACAGTAAGGAGATATTCTGTCTCCCTCAGCTGCTGACTCTGACACGAAACAACCCACTTCTACACGACCTCACCGTTGCCTGTGATTAGCACCACTGAGCTAAGAGATAGCAAGAAGAGTCCTAAGGGGGAAGGCATATATTCTGAAATAAAAAATGTGATCGAAGCCCGGTTGTCGGGGAACTAAGTGGATGCAGATACAGAAATTCTCTCAGTTCCCGTGTTCTCTCAGTGTTTAGGAATGGAATTCTTTGACGCAAATGTGAGCTGCATTTGTTCACAGCACGTTCTTGTCCGTAGATTAGACATAATTAATGTTGTGTTCTTTACATGTTGCTTTGCTTGATGTTTCGTAATGCTGTTATCCAGAGGAAGATTTTATTATTCCCTCCCTCTTCTACATCAGCTCAATGTACTAGCTGACAGCACGCTGGGAGTCAGCAGACTATGAGAGACTGGGAACACTTCCATTCCCAAGTCAGCCCAGGAAGAGTTTGCCCATTTCTAGTGACGAGTGTTACCTGTAGGGGTTGTCTTGTTTCCGATAACAGCTGCTAAAACTCAACCATTTGTAAAACAAGTGCAGTCATCACTGAGGAGTGTCTGATATCATGATTTTGGCTTAGGTATTCACTGATGCTAATAGTCTCCTGTGATATTCTGTTTGTAGGTTCTGCTGCAGCTGCTATGCTTTCCTAACATGTCAAAACAAGTAGCACGTAAACTATATATTATGACATCAGATTGCTCAAAGTGGTAAGAAGGAAAAAGGATTGCATGCTTTAAAAAAAAAAAAGTCACAACTACCAGTAAAGAAATATAGGATTCAGCCAGTGCTTTTCTTCTAGAAAAAATATGCCAGTACTGTGTATCCTTGAGTACCCCCAGAAAAAAAAGCACTGGATACAACTATGTGATTTACTGAGTCAATAATAAAACATAACAAAAGGAAGAGGACTGTGTGGTTTATATATTATAGGTTCTGTACTGTGGCAAACCATCGGGGGAGAAGCACAGCATTTAGGGTGCCTGAATTGGCAAGGAAAGAGGTATTGGGTTGTGAAAGTCAACAAAAATGTTGTGTCACTGAGTGGTAGCTGTGAAACAAGGGGAATTCTGTGACGCAGTCATTGAAATAAAACTGCCAATATCATAATGCCATTATAAAAATCTATGATGCAATCACACCTGGAATGCTGTGTCTAGTTCTGGTTGTCTTGCCTGAAAAAGGGTATAGAGCTGGAAAAGGTTCAAACAAGGGCAACCAAAATGATTGAGGGGCTGGAGCAACTCCCCCACGAGGAAAGATTGCAATTTGGGGGCCTTTTTAATTTAGAGAAAATGTAAAGCGGGACATGATGCAAGGTAAGGTAAAAGGTAAAGGACCTCTGGAAAGTTAAGTCCAGTCAAAGGCGACTATGAGAGTGTGGTGCTCATCTCACTTTCAGGCCGAGGGAGCCGGCGTTTGTCCACAGACAGCTTTCCGGGTCATGTGGCCAGCATGACTAAACCACTTTTGGTGCAACGGGACACCGCGACGGAAACCAGAGTGCACAGAAATGCCATTTACCTTCCCACCGCAATGGTACCTATTTATCTACTTGCACTGGGCTGCTTTCGAACTGCTAGGTGGGCAGGAGCAGGGACAGAGCAATGGGAGCTCACCCTGTCATGGGGATTCAAACCGCTGACCTTCTGATCAGCAAGCCCAGGAAGCTCGGTGGTTTAGAGCACAGTGCCACCTGCGCATGGTTTGGGGAAAGTGGATAGACAGAGGTTCTCTCTTTCTCATAACATCAGGACTTGGCCCCGTCCAATGAAGCTGGATGTTGGACAAAAGAAAATCCTTATTTACACAGTGCATAGTAAATTTGCTCCCACAAGATGCAATAATGGCTACCACAGTGGATGGCTTCAAAAGAGGAGTAGGCAAATCCATGCAGGATGGAGCTATCCATGGCTGCCAGGCATGATGACTATGTTCTGCTTCCAGTCTTGGAGCCAGCAGGCTCCTGAATATCATTGACTGGGAATCCCAAGTGGGGATTCCCAGGTCTTGCTTGTGAGCTTCCTGTCTCATCGAAGCATCTGATTGGCCACCATGAGAACAGGATGTTGGACTAAATGTGCGTTTGGCCTGATCCAGTTGAGCAGTTCTTCTGCTTACAACTGCCAACATCCCTGGCCTTTGGCCATGTCAGATCTTGTTTCCGGATGCAGCATCTAGAGAGAACTTAACTCTCCAATTCAAACGTTATCCTATCAGTTTTCCTCAATGTTCTTGAGTTGCCCTGGAGTCACCCTTTGTTCCCCTGCACCCGATTTACAGAGCCATCAGTTCGCAAACTACCAGTTTGTACCCACTGGCGGAGGAAGGGGTGGGTGGTGTGTGCGGCCCACCCTGGGTGTCATCCCTGATGGGGGGGTGACATCGCCACCCTGCCCCCCTGAGACACTCGCTGCTGGCCGCAGGCAGCACTCCCTGCGAGTAGCTAACCCTGCCCCCCCCTGAGTGCACAGCATGGGGGCCGGAACAGCTAGCTCCGCCTCTGTTTGTACCCCCAGTTGAGGTAAAAGTCACTCTACTGCAAGAAAGGTCAGTCATATATGTAGGTTATGACTTCCTCCTTCCACCCATCCCCTCTTAAATTTCAGTTCCAGCTAGGCAGCGTTTATCCTTAGTCAACCAGATCGGAAGACATGAAGAAAAGAACAGTGGTACCTCGGGTTACAGACGCTTCAGGTTACAGACGCTTCAGTTTACAGACTCTGCTAACCCAGAAATATTACTTCGGGTTAAGAACTTTGCTTCAGGATGAGAACAGAAATTGTGCTCTGGCGGCAGCAGGAGGCCCCATTAGCTAAAGTGGTGCTTCAGGTTAAGAACAATTTCAGGTTTTTAATGTAAGATGTTAACTTAAAGACATGCCCATATTGTACTCCTACTGCCAGCGGACTACAGACTGCGTGTGGTCGAGATCGCAAGTCACTGTGTGCATTATCCCATAATCTTTGCTTTAACGCCTTTAGGGCGCCTTCATAACCCAGGTAATACAGTTGGGGGGGGGTGACAGACCAATAGAGGTGGCTTTTTCTGCAGTGTTGGATGGCAGGTTGAGAGGAGTTCCCTACCAGGACAGACTTTGCTCGTGTGCTCAAGACATCGATTCCATAAAACATATTCTGTTGCACTGTGCAAAATATGAGCAAGCCAGGGCTGAACTGATATTACCCTTGCTGGTACCTTTCCCGGGAAAATCACTATGTCAGGTTCCTATTGGAAGACCGGACAAAGACTAGAACATTAGCAGTGGCAAAGTTTTTATCGGTGGTTGCAAGAACCAATGATCCCTATATTCTGAACAAAATGCTTGTTTAACCTGGAGGTAAAAGGTAAAGGTAAAGGTACCCCTGCCCGTACGGGCCAGTTGTGTCCAACTCTAGGGTTGTGCGCCCATCTCACTTAAGAGGCTGGGGGCCAGCGCTGTCCGCAGACACTTCCAGGTCATGTGGCCAGCGTGACGAAGCTGCTCTGGCGAACCAGCACCAGCGCCGCACACGGAAACGCCATTTACCTTCCCGCCAGAGCGGTACCTATTTATCTACTTGCACTTAGGGGTGCTTTCGAACTGCTAGGTGGGCAGGAGCTGGGACCGAACGACGGGAGCTCACCCCGCCACGGGGATTCGAACCGCCGACCATGCGATTGGCAAGCCCTAGGCGCTGAGGTTTTACCCACAGCGCCACCCGACTGGAGGTAGGCTGTATGAATTGTGTATTGCTTTGTAATGATTTGTTGGGTCTCTGGACCGTAATAAAGATTGATTGAGTTTCAGGTTAAAAATGGACCTTGAGAACGAATTAAATTCTTAACCTGAGGTGCCACTGTAATTCCCTCCTACCATGTTTTGAAACAGAAGACTACCCAACAGCCCCTCAACAGAGAGCAAATTCCATTCATTAGCTATAGATACCATTTCCAAGACGTTTAATGCACCTCACAGCAGAACCGTACGGCAAGTGCTCAAGAATACAATCAGAAATAGCCTGGTGCCACTGCAGGTCAACAATCTGTGGGAAGTGCTCCAACATCACACTTCAGTCTCATGCATGCACTTCCAAGTGCGCCATGCTGGTGCCGGTGCAATCCACGTGTCGACACACAAGTAATGAGCCCCATTATGATCAGCCGTAAGTGACCATCTGGTGACGTGCGGGTCTTTGAGAGTCCAAACTCTTTCTCTAGAGTTCTGGGGTCTGCGTAGGAGCCAGAGGGGCTCGTCTTTCTGCAGAGGCCTGGCGATTACTCCTCAGGAGGCTTCCAGAAGCTGCAGGACAAAAAGCATATTGTCATTCTCGTTAGAACTGTTTATCCACACTGTCATGCGTTTGTGGGGTCCAGAGTTTATGGGTACAATACACCCATAATTTGTGGATCTAGTAAATGTTGGCGTTTAATCAGCGCTTGGAGTATTGAAAGGGGCTGCCGGATGCTGGACTGAGCTAAAATACAGGCCAAACCTCCGCTCAGGAAATTGCCCGAGAGAACCATCAAGGAGATACAGTGGTACCTCGGTTTTCGAACGTCTCCGTTGACCAACATTTTGGTTTATGAACACTGTAAACATGGAAGTAAATTCTTCGGTTTTTGAACAAGGCTCAGAAGTCAAACATTCCACGTGGCTTTCACTAAGTGCAAGATCCGGAGGCCTAGCTGTCAGCTGTTGAGTCTTCGGTTTTTGAACGTTTCAAAACTAGGACCCACGTACCTACGGGACCGCCTCTCCTGGTATGCCCCACGGAGGACCTTAAGGTCCATAAATAACAACACTTTGTCAGGTCCTAATTTGCAACTCCTTGAACTGGCTTTGAAAGCTTATGCTGAACCTACATATCTAGCAAGTACAGTGGTGCCCCGCAAGACGAATGCCTCGCAAGACGAAAAACCCGCTAGACGAAAGGGTTTTCCATTTTTCGATGCGCTTCGCAAGACGAATTTCCCTATGGGCTTGCTTCGCAAGACGAAAACGTCTTGCAAGTCTTGCGATTTTTTTCGCTTCCCCCCCTTTTTCTAAGCCGCTAAGCCGCTAATAGCCTTCTAGCCGCTAAGCCGCTAAGCCTTTAATAGCCGCTAAACCGCTAATAGCGCTAATCCGCTAAGCCGCTAATAGGGTTGCTTCGCAAGACGAAAAAACCGCTAGACGAAGAGACTCGCGGAACGGATTATTTTTGTCTTGCGAGGCACCACTGTATAACATCCAGGCAGGCCTGAGGCTCAAACCTCACATTTGAAGCTGCTTGGATCGGGGCCACTTGTCAGGGACCGTGCTGAGGAGGACTGCACTGAGAAGGAATGGTGGGAGCCTCCCCCTCCCCCTGCTCCTGAATCTTCCCAAGAGCAGGAGGACAGTATAGATTTGGAATAGTGGTTTGCAGAGGGCCATAGTTCAGAAGGCAGAAGCTGGGAAATACTGGATGGGGAACAGCTAGCAGAAGAAACATTAGAAGAGAGAGAGTTAACAGATTCACAGTCTCTGGACAGCATCCACCCCCCTTCTCCAAGGACATGGAGAGCTCAGAACGTGTTAGAACTGAAAACGCAGAAGTTACAAGCTCAGGTTACAAGACGTAGGAGTGGCATAGATTAATAGGGACAAAGGGGGAAGAGTGACCCTTAATTGGGAGCACCCCGATTTCTAGGAGACATGCTCTTTGTTCTCTCAGTGTGATCATTAAAGATTCTAACTAGTAAGACGCTCCTTTCGTTTGATCTTTTGTTACTGCCATGGGGGAGGAAGCCAATTCCCCAAAGCCTGACACGACTTCATGCTGTAAGGAGGACTGAGACTAGCCTTTTGGAGCAAATGAACTATGAGTCTAGATGTGCGTCCTTCACATCCTGCCAGGAAAACCAGCACAATGGTGTGCACAGCATGCTGGACACATCAAACACCACCTCCCAGCACACACAGTTGTGATTCTTCCTAACGTCACAAAGAGTACTTACTTACACAGGGTGATGTGTGCCCATGTTAGAAGTGCCCTCACTTCATATATTCCCCTTCGCTCAAATAGTCCATAAAGGACCCTGTCAACTCAGCAAAATCTTCCAATACAAGACTGGTAGAATCCTCACCAGACAGGTCACTGTCAGGCCGAGGTCTCCTGAGATGGGCAGGAGGGGCAGGAGGAGACACAGTGCAAGGGGCCGCAGGAGCTGTCTGGACAAAGGTGGGCGACTGGCCCGAGGGCGCTGCTGGACCCTCGCTTTCCTCTGGTTCTTTCTCCAGCTCCATGTCAGAAGAGGCAGGTCCCAGGACATGGTAGAGGCTGGGAAGGCGGATGTCAAACCGCAAGCCGAATTTAGCAAAAAGCTTTTCATTCAGGGCATACAGTTTCTCTGAGATGTCAAAGCCAAGGAGGACTGAGAAGAGGCGGGCAATATAGCGCTCTTTGGCCAGGAGCAAGTAGAGATCCTTCCTTTGCCAAGTGATGAAGCTACAGTCAGTCTCTGCTGTCAGCGTTACCTGCAGAGGGAAGGAGAGAGGAGAGGTGGCTACCTCAGACCTTTGTATCGAGTGTAAAAAAAAAGTCACTACGCTGTCCAAACTTCTGCTGCAATACTGTCCCTGTTAAGTTGTGGGCGAACATATCAGACGACACAGCAATTCTTCAAACAGCCCTTGTTTATTCACAGGCCAGAACAGAACTGAATTGAAGGGTTCAGCCAGCCTGCTTATATAGAGCTCCACTACAACGTAACTGTAACAATTTTCTAAAACTATCCAATCACTGAACGTCACTTTTGATCCCTTATTTGCATAACTATCTACAGTACCCCCTGCTGGCCCAGGGTGAGAACTTCAGTACATAACTTTTGAATTCAAATGTTTTTGGAAAGGAGATTTTACAATAAATATGCCTGGAAAAGTTTGTACTGTACTGTAGGAATGTTTTTTTTACTATAAAACGCCTTAGTACCTGAAAGATAACCTCTTCTCAGATGTATCTACCTGTGCCCCATGATGATCAGCCGAGGCTCTCCTTCAAATATCCTCACAATCAGATATATGGGAGATGTTGACACAGAAGACGACCTTTTTAAGAGTGACACACAAATGCACACTACTGTGGAATGTTCTTCTCGAAGAGGCTTACCTGTCATCAACCATAATGTATTTTTGGTGCCAGGTGAAGATCTTTTTATTTTCAGAGTCTTTAAAAATTACTTAAAATTATGAAATGGTGGACATTAACATTTTAATCTCTGAATCTCACCGTGATTTTAGGAGGTGTTTTGACACCACAAAGATGCTCTCTGCCGCTCTGCAAATAGCTACACAACAAATCCTAAAACCCATAACAAATTATGTTCTAGCAGAGTTCATACATACAAGTTTCAACCACGGCTTAATAATATGTGGCTGAACTGTATGTACAAACTCTGCTCAGACATAATTTCTTACAGTTTTTAGGATTTTTGTTAGACGTTTTCTTAGATTCGCAATTATAGGTTGTTTAATTTGTTTATTGCCAAGAGAAGCTGGTGATGAGGGGCTCCGATAAATGTAAAGAATAACATTTGCCTCCACTGTGTGCGTTATGCTTGCACAGGTGTAAATAAAGCAAATATCGCAACCACCATTGGTGCCAATTCTCTCTGACACCCAACAACACCATCCCTGTATTTTATCTGAAATCATTTAAATGAGAGCTGCTTCTTTTGTTTTTACGGAGGAAATGTAAAACTCTGGCAAGAGAGAAAAGATGTGTGTTTCCCCAGACTTTTGAAACGTACACAGGATTTCATTCACTGGAGTGGGTAAATGAGACGTTGGCATGTGCAGGGTGGCAAGAGCTCAGCCACATTCTCCTAGAGGGCTCCCTGGGTCCAGGAATCTCCTTGGCCAAGACCCAAGGAAGCAGAACATGGACAGGCGACACGACATGTCCTTGAGTCTGGTATTTAATGCTGCTGCCAAGCAAGCAGTTGCTCCGGCCTCCTCACCGAGGGGAGCCAGAATAGGATCGCTTTCCGAAGGGAGGTCTGAAAGACTTCAGGGGATGAGAAACCCATTTTCCAAGCAGCATTTTCCAGCCCATTAGAAAACTTGGTCAGCTTATAGTGAAGTCACATAATGTTATTCCAATGAAATAAAAATCAGTTTTCGCTGTTTTCTACAAGAAACACAGTCAAACCTAATAGGGGAACAGGATTGGCTTCTAAGGGAAGCAAGAGGAACGCTACTGTGCTTGTTTCCTTGATACAGCCTCAGGCTTTAAAAATAATCTGATGCTTCAAGGAAATTTCAGCCAGTTTACGAGCTTCAGGGCAAAATTAGAGATGTGACAGTTTTGGTTTAAAAAAGAAAAAGAAAATTGAGGAAATATAATGTATGTCACATTTTTGTTTAGGCAGCAACAAAACAGTACAGAACGTACAAAAGAAGTACGGTATGATGTCTGCGATGTTGAGCCCATGAATTTGGAAAATGGCAAGCATCAGAGAATATTGCAGCCTATGCATTCACAGACAGCTAAGACTTGAAGCATCCTGGAAAGGGCCCAAATTGGCCACCTCCTTTCTTCCTAAAACTGTGTCCCATATCTTATCTATACCCCCCCTTAATTTTGGTAGCACAGCCATTCCATGAAGACGTTTGCCTCAGAGGCAGCTGCTGGGCACTCCATACAGGAATGGATATTTGAGATTTTTCCACAGCTTGTCACTGTGCGTTCTATTTTAAAGTTCCCTGCAGGCCATCACCGTCCCATTGAGTATAGTGAACAATCCATTTATCAGCCCAGACGACAAAACTCTTGCCGTGTCACGGATCCTGACTCTGAATTCTTAAAAGGACCTCAGACACAGTGCGGCACCACTCATTCCAAACATTTATGCAGGAATTGTACTTGGGCGATTTGGGGAGGGCTTACTGAGTGTTTTAAAATAATTTTTTGATAGAGCAATCTTATGGCGTGTGGAGTTGTCCAGCGTTAAAAATACTGTGACGTGGATGTCCCATAATAATGAAGACGTTAAGCCCAAAGTCCGCTTTCCTCTGGAATGTCATGGCCATTTCAAACGTATACAGCTGGTCTCAAGAGAATTTAAAGGCAAGCTGAACCCAGGAGACCTCAGCTTTGAATCCCAACCTTTGGGCTTTGGGAATCCAGTTGCTTTGGAGATCCAAACAGCTATTTTAAGCATCCCCAGTTTGGATTTCCATCTTTCTTTTGTTTAATGGCAGATCTCCATAGATCACCACAGACACTGCTTTTGAAAGTCTCCTCGCTTTCAAAGTACAGTTGTACCTCGGCTCCTGAACGCATTGGGAGGCGAACGTTCCTGCTCCCGAAAGATTGAAAACCAGAAGTGAATATTCCAGTTTTCGAATGTTATTTTGGACGCCGAGCGTCTGATGGGGCTTCCGATTGGCTGCAGGAGCTTCCTGCAGCTAATCAGAAGCCGCGCTTTGGTTTCCAAACATTCTGGAAGTCGAACGGATTTCCGGAACAGATTCTGTTTGACTTCCGAGGTATGATTTGTATGCAGCTTGCTATGTGGCATTAGTGGGGTAGAGGTAGGATTACTAAGAAACATAAGCCCAAAGTGCATGGAATGACTAGAGCAGTTCTTTGTACCCCAGCCTCTACTACACCCTCCCAT
The DNA here is from genome assembly GCF_964188305.1 of Podarcis bocagei. Lineage (NCBI taxonomy): Eukaryota > Metazoa > Chordata > Lepidosauria > Squamata > Lacertidae > Podarcis > Podarcis bocagei. The sequence continues at coordinate 43,251,564 of NC_138143.1, read as the reverse complement.
CAGATGTCAAGGAAATAAACAACTACAGTGGTACCTCTAGATGTGAACAGGAGCCTCGTTACGGAGCCCCGTTCACATCTAGAAGCAAACGTAACCCGTGTCCACGCATCTGCGCGTGCGCAGGTCATGTTTTGGTGCTTCTGCGCATGCGCGTGACATCATTTTGAGCATCTGCGCATGCACAAGAGGCGAAACCCGGAAGTAACGCGCTCCGTTACTTCCGGGTTGCCGCAACTCAAACACACTCAACCCGAAGCACATTCAACCCGAGGTATGACTGTACAGTCAAACCTTGGCTCCCGAACGGCTCCGTTTTCGAACGATTCAGCTCCCAAATGCCAAAAACCCGGAAGTAAATGCTCCGGTTTTCAAACATTTCTTGGAAGCTGAACACCCAATGTGGCTTCTGCTGAGTGCAGGAAGATCTTGCAACCAATCAAAAGCCGTAATTCAGTTGTCGGAATGTTTTGGAAGCCTGGAATGGGCTTTCAGGACGGATTACGTTTGACAACCGAGGTTTGACTGTATCTGACTTTTAGAAGACATCTGAAGGCAGCCTGGTATAGGGAAGTTTTTAATGTTTGATGTCTCACTGTGTTGTAATTTGTTGGAAGTTGCCCAGAGTGGCTGGGGGAGCCCAGTCAGATGGGTGGCATATAAATAAGTTGTTGTTCTTGTTGTGATATGATTCTGACCCAGAAAGTAAACAAACAGACAAAAAACACCACACACACAACACACAATCTCAAAAGCCCCCCAAGATGCAGTTGTGTTCTGTGAGGTTACCTGAAATGTTCCCTCTTCGGAAGGAGGCAGCGACTCCCACTCGGGGGAATCCAGGAATTGATATGGGAAGACATAATGTAGAAATTGTCCGTCCTGGCTTACTCTAACCCTGATTGGGGCAGGGGGAAGGAAAAAGACACATTTTAAAGCAGATTCGTTTTTTAAAAATTCTTCCCAAACTTTATACAGTGCATGATAATACCTGCCCCCACCCCAAGGTGGATCTCAACAGAAATTACTCTTACGCCACTGGCCTCGCATCTGACGGCAGGGGCACGTGGAAAATGGTCTGGCAGGTATATGAGGGAGCAGGTAAGTGGTCCTCATGCAGTTGTGCAAACATTTTTTTAAAAAATATGTATTATTCCATTCACATCCCACCTTTGCATTAAGGCAGTCAAGGCAGTTTATAATACAAAATATTAACCCATCCTAACAAATGCATACCCTCCAACATTTTTCCGATGGAAATTTGGACATCCTGGTACAAAATATTATCAGGCCAACTTCAGGAGCTGACAGGCATTTGGTTCTGAGTTTCTCTTAGCCCTTCCCAGAGAGCATACAGGTCTTAAATAGCCCCAGAGTGGTTGGGTGGGGTGAGGGGCCCCCGACACGTCTCTCAGGGTTGCAAAAACAGAAAGAGATGGGAAAGAGCTTCAAAAGGACCACTCCAAACGACGGAGCGCATGCTTTTCGACATGAGTTGCGCAGCAAAATATCACTTGATAAAGATAGGAATCGACATTTCTGCATAAAACCCCAAAAGAAAAGGCCAAAACAGCCCCTAGAAGGCAGGACGCATGCTTATTATAAGCAGCACATGTGTTCAGCCCAGGATAGACAGCGATCCAGTTGTGGATAATTTGCATCAGCCAACAGGCAGAGTAGATCAAGTTCCGCTTAGGCAGTTGCATCATCATCATCATCATCATCATCTTCATCATTATTTAATACAGTATCATCTATGCATATGGCATTTTACAAGATTAAAGGCTGCATTGAGAATTGTGTGATAATGGCAATTATTATTCTATATTACCGTGGTCCCTCGGGTTAAGAACTTAATTCGTTCCAGAGGTCCGTTCTTAACCTGAAGCACCACTTTAGCTAATGAGGCCTCCCACTGCCGCGCGATTTCTGTTCTCATCCTGAAGCAAAGTTCTTAACCTGAGGTACTATTCTGGGTTAGTGGTGTATTTAACCTGAAGTGTCTGTAACCCGAGGTACCACTGTATTCAATATTTATACACCGCCTTTCCCCCCTGATGGGACAGTATGGTTTTTGGTGCAAAAACTGGTCACCGACTCTTCATTTCTGATTATCTGATTATCTAAGCAAGTTTCAGGCTCTGTACCAGGAAACATGTCTCTGCTTTGTTTTTCTGTTGTTGGGGGCTTTTGATGGAACACGCAAGCAGGAAGAGAAGGGAACTATAGCTCAGTGGCCAATACAGATTGCAAATCCCCTTCCCACCCCTTGTACAGCCATCTCCTTTCCCTTACCTTTTATGTGCCCCAACCCTAATTCCTCCAGGTTGTGACAACTGCAAAACAGTCTCCAAATTCTGCATCACAGCATAAACTAAAATAAGCCAACGAATCAAGCAAACTAGGTAAAACCTGGCCCACGGTAGAAATATTTTTCTTTTTTAATGTAAAATTCCAGATCCCTTGAGTGTGGAACACTTCAGACTTAACCAACATATGCCAGGAAATAATGGAATAGATACAACCCAATTACGGTAACTGTTCCCCACCATACAAAAAAACCCTGAACCAACCTTCCGCTGCCACATTTAAAGCTTGTTTAAAGCATCATTGTTGTTTGCCAGCTGCTTTATCTGCCATGACCTTAATTTTACAGTACACCTCTCTCCCTAAATGCTGAGGGCCAGATTACATGACTGCAGGGCCATGCGCAACTTTAGCTCAACAGTCCTGCAAAGCATCCTCAGGAGGAGACCATTTGCCACAGAAAAGCATTGTGGGTGGGGTCCTTAAGCCCTCACCCTCCTTCCCCTTTTCCCATGGATACCCATGTTTAGAAGGTAAAAAAAAAAGCCTAAATCTGTAAGAAGGTAAAGCTGGGCTGCACAACTTCAGCATACAAGCCGGGACTTCAGAACCTCCAAGTGTTCCTATTTTCCAGCGACAGTCCTGGATTTACAGAAGACATCCCGGTTTCTGATTTGATCCTGGAATGTCCCGGTTTTCTTTAGAATGTGCCTATTTCCATCGGAGAAATGTTGGAAAGTGTAGAGTTATGTGACCCCCGAGCCAAGGAGATAAGTAACTCTACAACCTGTAGAAGACATCTGAAGACAGGCCTGCATAGGGAAGTTTTTTTATGTTTACTTTTTTATTATGTTTTTATATATGTTGGAAGCTGCCCAGAGTGGCTGGGGCCACCCAGTCAGATGGGCAGGGTATCAATAATAATATTATTATTATTTTGGAATAGAACGTCCTTATTTTCATTGGATAAATGTTGGAGGGTATGGGATGGAATGCTTCTTCATACATGCACACAAAAAGAGCCCTCCATTAAGAAAACTAGATGCCAGAGAGGAAGTTCTAACCTAGTCTTCTCAATGGCATACAAGGTCTTTTGGGGGGAAATGACAAGAGGGGGGTATTCCATCACATGAGTTGAGTCCTCAAATGCAGAGTAAAGTGATACAGCCAAGACACAGGTTTTACCACCTATGTGGGAACTCGGAGAATGCATGGGTTGGTTGGTTTTTCATGCCACTCCATCTATTTTTCAAAAGCACCAGTTGGGTCAGTTTTCTAATGCCAAGAAAAAATATTGTCAGGGGAAGGTGAGGCCTACCTGCCAGACAACAAGAATGACAGACGATCAATTGACGTCTTGCCCTCCACAGCATAGTTCTGGTCTTTGGCCAGTGGCAAAACCTGTTCCTCACAACACTTGACAATTTCTTTGTAGACCTGAGGTGGCACTTGCAGAGGCTGGCACAGTTGCTTGTAGAGCATGTCGAATTCTTCAGGGAAGGCGTGTTGACGGAGTTGGTAAACTAGGTGAGCCAACTGAAGCAGACAGATCAGAACTAAGAGCATGTTCCAGATGAAGATGTCCAGTCCACAAGCATCTAGCCAGCCCCAGAGCGCAGCACAGAAGAAACCAGCAGTCAAGAAGCCAAAGATGAAGATGGAGCCAACCGTTCCACTTCCTCCCATGAATCCCAGGAGGAGGAGGAAGCCAGCAAGGTGATAGATTGGTCCTTCCATATACTGCTTCCATCCCTCACATAAAATTGGGTAGAAAACAATCCGATCCAAGAGGGTGCTGTTTGTACTCATTTTCCTTGTCTCCTAACCTCTGCACCAATATGTATTGAAAAATTATACTGGAGAACTTGTAAAACCAGTTCCTAGAACTGGAGCTGAACAGTAGCTATGTCTTAGAGCGGCCTTTCTCAGCCTGTGGGTCCCCAGAACATTTTCAAAATTATTAATGTGTTTGCACCAAAAAACCCCAGCACCCCCTTCCTCCAAAGTGGAAGACCAAATGTGGTTTGCAGGAGTCCAGTCTCATACCAATCAGCTGCACCAACTTGCAGAAGCACCAGAAATTCAATCTGGAAGGAAGCGACGCCTTTCAGTTTGAGAACTCCCTGGGAGAAGAGCTGGGAAGAGTTGCCTGCGGCTTGCTCCCTCGCAGGCCGTGTGAGAAAATGAAAATAGACTCGGTGAAAGAGCAGCAGCCAGGGCAGAAGGGGTGGGGAAGGGAGCAGCGGAGGGTACTTGTGTTTAATTTGGAATGTATAGCACCCGGCCGTGGAAAGAAGAGCGACCCCAAATAGATAACCATGTTTGGAATTGAAATCCAAGAAGCAGAGGCTGAGAGGCGAAGAGAGGCCAGCCGAGCGATGGCCACTTAACATAACCAGAGAACGAGATTACACATAGTATTGTCTGCGTAGATGCTTTCCGTCTGTTCCCAGGGCTTGCTTGGCAGAACAAATCCCCTCTCATATCACAAGGCGGGGGGAGGAATTTCCTCTATCATGAACTGCAAGCCGCAGAAAACAAGATAAGGTAGGATTTTAGGAGGGGGGGGGTGTTGGCTGTAGACCACAGTATCCATAGGAAGTGGCGACAGCTGGGATTTTAAAAATTAGACAGAAGCTGTGGATCAGAGTCTGGTCAAACAAGCTGCAATATTTTGAGGCTGCAAATTTTATAAATGATTCAGACAGAAGACTGGAGTGGTCAACGAAGGAAAGTTGCTTGACCTTTAAGAGTGATATGTCAAAAGAACAGCTCCTTTGCGGTCTCATTTCTTGCTTGGTGTTCCCCAGAACTGCTTCCTTCCAGTGCTGGAACACTTTGATTCCTATTTTTCAGCCACTAGAAGGACACAACAGACGCAGTGGAGTGGACTTTCCACTTTTAAAATTATGCTACCGATCTTAAAGCCACCGCTGTGCTGGGTCTGGCTGCAGAGAAAGAGAGCACAGCAGAGCTTTCCAAATTTGTGTCATGACATTTTAATGTCTCGGCTTTAGTGTGTAGCTGTGTCACGTAAATGCTCCCGGCGCTCGTCCTGGGGCTGGAAATGGGTTATTTTAACCTCCCTTTTGCTAGGAAAACTGAATTACTGTGTCACGAACTGAAGCACGTCTAAAAAGTGTATCAGCGCCGTGAAAAGTTTCAAAAGCTCTGGAGTACCGGGGGTCTGAGGGGGGCAAGTATCCCTGTCTTTCTCAGTGAGATAGGAAGACAGCTGAGCTGCTGTCACAAAGCAATGTCAGACAAGCCTTACCTTTCATTATCAATATACTGGTAGTTTTTCTGAGCAGGAATGTGAGCAGGTTTATGTGTAAATACTGCATTGGGTAAGGAGGGGGGAAATGGAAAGAGATGAAAATTATTCCATTAAAAATGGATTAAAATATAGTCTTTTCCCTTTCTTTCAAAACAGAGTGATCCCCAAGAAAACAGAAGCTGGCCGTCCTACAATAAGGCATTTTCATTTATGATTTTATGTGAAGTGGAAAGAACTATCAGGCAACAAGGAACCCAGCATTAAGATGGTATTCAGACTTCAAATCACCCTGTAAAACCCGCAGAGTTAAACTGATCTAACACTTCTGAGCAGATAACAGTGTGGTATACTTCACATTTTTCTTGGCTTCCTTGAAAACAAGTGGCAGTATGCAAGGATTGGAGTTTTAAGAGTTTGAAATGCAAAACAATGTCCTAAAGAAATTATGGTTGGTGCACACCTTAAAGATAATCGTTTTGTGTCACTGAATACAAAATATCAGGTTGACCCTTTCATCAAGAGGGACAAAAGACACCTCACACACTGCAAGATAACATGTCCTTGCAGATTTAAGTTATCCAAAGTAAGTTTTGGGTGCAAAGATCTCAGTATTCTCAGAACATCTGAAGTGTGTTTAATCTTGCCTGGCCTCCTTGGGAACAGGTACGCAGGGCCCAATTCAAAGTGCTGGTGCTGACCAATGAAGCCTTCCATGACTCAAGACCTGAAGGACAAACCTCTTCCCACATGAACCGACCCAGACCCTGCACCTGTCACCCGAGTCCCTTCTCTGTGTCCCCCTCCCTGAGAGATTTGGAGGGTGACAGGAGAACAGGCTTTGTCTATGGTGGCTCTCTCTCCAGGCTCGCCTGGCGCCATCATTAAATGTCTTTAGGCTCCAGGCAAACATTTGTCCTTATCCAAGCCTTTAGCCATTAAATATTCTTGTTTAGTCATTTAGTCGAGTCCGCCTCTTCATGACCCCCTGGACCAGAGTACGCCAGGCACTCCTGTCCTCCACTGCCTCCCGCAGTTTGGTCAAACTCATGCTGGTAGCTTCGAGAACACTGTCCCACCACCTCGTCCTCTGTCGTCCCCTTCTCCTTGTGCCCTCCATCTTTCCCAACATCAGGGTCTTTCCCAGGGAGTCTTCTCTTCTCATGAGGTGGCGAAAGTCTTGGAGCCTCAGCTTCAAGATCTGTCCTTCCAGTGAGCACTCAGGGCTGATTTCCTTCAGAATGGAGAGATTTGAACTTCTTGCAGTCCATGGGACTCTCAAGAGTCTCCTGGAGCACCAAAATAAATATAAGATTATGCTAATAATTTATTCTAATTTCAGAATTTAGGATTTCCATACATAAGGCCTTTGTGGAAGAGTTAGAAATTCTAATCTATTATCAGACTTCAAGGAAAAATACTAGTGGAAAATACAGAAAATGTATCCAGTGCTTTTTTTCTGGGGGGACACAGGGGTATGAATACCCCTAAACATTTTGTGAATCTTTGTACTTTTGTCCATTTACTGTATTTATTGTTCCCAATCTGAACTATAAAATGGTGATTTTCTTGAGAGAAAATGAGAGTACCCCTAAACATTTTTTTAGTAAAAAACAACACTGGTTGTATCCATGGTGGCTTTGTCTGAGCAAAAATTAAGTTTTCCTCTTGCAAGTTGGGTACCAGATTTTTAGTGAACCCCCCCTACTGATTTTTAACGCCCAGGCACCACCCCAAAAGCTGTTCCTGAGGGACCCTCTAGATATAATAGGACATGACAAGGACACTGCAAAGGGGAGGGGAGGGGGGGAGAGACCAATAAAAATATGGCGCCTCAACTTGTAGGAGCGCATTTTGCTCAAGCAACACTGCCAGTGGATGCAATTCCACAGAAAACTGAACTCCATCAGGCAGCTGCTCTCAGGTAAGGAGAAAAACAAGGGTTACATTGAGCTAATTCTGATTCCGTAATATTGAGTAGACTAGTATTCCCTGAAATTTACAAGAACTGGAATGTCTTCAAGTGTCTTTTTTCTGTTTTACATGCATCAGAGTCTGAAGGTGTCAGAGGCAGCTTTCATTTTATTTATTTATTAACAAAATAATTCCATCCACAAACTTGACACAGGCCAGGACCTGTCCTGCACTTCAATATAAGGTCACTTGGAAAGCTTTGCATCTTACCCTGAAAGCCCTGACAGAAAGATTAAATACAAATCTAACAAATAAAAGAAAACCAACCAACCCAGCTTCACCACCCAACTACGCAGTTGACATTTGCGCAGCTTCGCTATGGATTTACTACGGCAGCCCCTTCTCAAGAGAGGTAAGTCACACAATGCTGGAACCCATGAATTATATTTTTCACACACAAAATATTACTCTGTCCATCTACCCAGCTGGGTAGCCATGCAGCCTATACACAGCAAATCTACAAGTTGATTTTGACCTCTGCTGAAAAAGGAGCTTGGCAGATTGCAATGGAAACTTGAGTACGTGCACACATACTTGCCCAATCCAACAGCATCTCTGAATTCAGCCAACTTTGTTTTTATTGATTGAGCATATTTAATTCCAGTGCATACATGGGAGGGTGGTGACATAGTTTCCCAGATACAACTGCATCATACAGGAGCCAGTTTTGTTGTGCTCAAACGTTTATTCAGGAGAATCTCTCCTATTATCACTTAGGCAGGATCCAGCCATGGAAGAAGACTGTAACTCAACACACTCCTCTGATTTTAGAATCCATCGTATTTTTCCCCAATAAATTCATCTTCTGATAAATAAACACCCGTGTTCAAGCAGCCATGAAGAGTAAAGTCCCCAAACTAATATTTCAACAGCAAATCACCTAGAGGGAGAAGGGAGAAAAGGTCCAATAAGAAGCAGCTTTAGCTATATATCTCATCTATTAGCAATGATGTTCCTCTAAAACTTATGTTGGGAAGTTAATGAAAGCAATGCCTGCAAGTAAAACATACCAAGGATTAATTTATGACTTATTTGTAGTTATTTTACGTCTACCATCATCACCACTATCTGCCACCACAGAACTGGCGGTTTTACTTAACCACAGTGACTTTGAAGACTTACTGGACTTGGAAGGTTAACACAATGGACCATATACTTCAAACTTTCGACGGAATGTTTGTACCCAAAGAATCCCTAGCAGAAGCCTGTCCAAGGAAGGAGAGTCTGCAACTTCTTCCAGTGCTAAATTTCTCTTACATTTAACAAAATCTACCTCCTGGCTTGTTACAAATCTAAAAGCATCAGTCAGACATACAAAGTAGACACATTGACATTTTTGCCCAACGATTTTTAAGGTGTTTGGTAAAGTATATTCAGAGTACTTATGAAAGGCTCTCACATCATGTTTTGATGTTCAAACAATACACTATAAAAGGAAGTTTATTTACTCCAAACTTCCTGTTTTAAATTCTTTACAAGCCTGAATCTGCAGGGGCGTATTTACTATGTTAAAAGGTATTATCATGGTAATGACCCCTTGTTTGTTTTATTATTACATTCATATACCACATTCAAGTGGGACGCAGGTGGCGCTGTGGGTTAAAATACAGAGCCTCTTGGGCTTGCCGATCAGAAGGTCAACGGTTCGAATCCTCACGACAGGGTGAACTCCCGTTGCTCAGTCCCTGCTCCTGCCAACCTAGCAGTTCGAAAGCACGTCAAAGTGCAAGTAGATAAATAGGTACCGCTCCGGCGGGAAGGTAAATGGCGTTTCTGTGCGCTGCTCTGGTTCACCAGAAGCGGCTTAGTCATGCTGGCCACATGACCCGGAAGCTGTACACCGGCGAACCAGAGCAGCGCACGGAAACACCGTTTACCTTCCCACCAGAGTGGTACCTCTTTATCTACTTGCACTTTGACACATGCTTTCGAACTGCTAGGTGGGCAGGAGCAGGGACCGAGCAACGGGAGCTCACTCCGTCGCAGGGATTCGAACCGCCGGCAAGCCCTAGGCTCTGTGGTTTAACCCCCAGCGCCACCCACGTTCCTCACCTTGACAGCTAACAGCATGCATTTCCCCTGGAAAATGGCACCGTTGCAAGAGGACATCCATTTACCTTCCAAACATTCAGGTGTGTGCTTCATCTTATTCATATCTTAAAACCCAAGGCCCTCATGCACTCCTTGTGGGCCTCAATAAGAGCACCACAGTGTTCTTCTCCTTTTTCGATGATGCTGCAAGACAAAATTTCCCAATTAAGCAATTTCACAAATTAGGGAGTTGACTTGATCAGCGCTGAGGAAGACTAGCCTGGAATTGACGGCACTCTTTGGTACAAATGTCCAACTGTCCTCCACCCGCGTTTGCAGATTATGCTTCCTTCCTCCAAAGGAATGAATGGTTGCAATTTGCGTCCCATTCAGATCACCTTTCTGGTAAGGCTACAGGAAAGCTGCATGTTGTTGGTTAAAAAGAATCAGGTAAACTGTCTTTTCTGTTTTACAAAATGCAGTGGCTGATGTTTTGATGCGAAGAGAGGAGAACAAGGGTCAAAGAGGCTTCCTAACCCTTTTCCCAGGGTGTTTCCCCATTGAAGCACTATCACTAGCTACTCAGAAAGCATGGAAATATAAGGGGTGGGAAATCCCTGTATGGGGCAGCTACATATTCCTGCATTGCAGGGGGTTGGAGTGGATCAGAGCTTTCCAAACTGTGTGTCAACTGCAGCATGTAGGTTTTGTCAGTTTGCATTTCTTAGCGCAGAAAGTATTGATGTGATGTGCAGAGATCTTTCCTATTCTACTTATTTCAAGAAACAAGCAGAAGGTTCATGACTGGATTATTCCTTCCAAGAAGCTGAGTACAGACGGCTTAAAGTGGTTCTGTTCTCTCTTCTGTCAAGGCCAGGCTGACTATAAAAGTAGGGCCAGAAGGAGCCCGGGTTTCATTTTCTCTATCTGTTTTCCTTCTGGTGTGGTGTTCTGTACATAGTACAGTGGCACCTCGGGTTAAGTACTTAATTCGTTCCGGAGGTCTGTTCTTAACCTGAAACTGTTCTGAACCTGAAGCACCACTTTAGCTAATGGGGCCTCGATTTCTGTTCTCATCCTGAAGCAAAATTCTTAACCTGAGGTGCTATTTCTGGGTTAGTGGAGTCTGTAACCTGAAGCGTCTGTAACCTGAGGTACCACTGCATGTGTTAAGGTTTAGACTCGTTACAAGTTATCTGTAAGTGAAGTCTGTTGCAGCTGGGTTTCCTAGGAGCAGTGCCCATCGTCAATGGATTTGTGGCCATTCTGCTCGTGAAATAGTAATTACCTCGTCGATTTTTCAGGGATCCTTCAACGTGTCTTAAGTTTTTACGGCGCTAACTATACCTTGGAATCTGTTCTGGGGAATTTCAAGGCCAAGTTTGACCTCCGCTTTGCTAGCAGAACCGAGTGACCGTGTCGGGAAAAGACGCGTGTCTCGGAAAGTGGAAAGTTTGGAAAGCTCTGCCCCCTCCGGCTCCCTCCCCGCTCTTCTCCGCTTCTCGCCCCGCGGCCCTAAGGCACCTGGCGAGGAGGAGGGGACGGGGGCCGCCAGGTCCAGCAGGGGCTCCGCTGCCTCCTTCTGCTCAGAGGAGAGCCCCCGATCCGGCCTGCGCTGCCCGCTCCCCGTCGCCCCCCCGGCGAGTCTTCCAGCCCCCCCCCCGTCCCGTCCCGGCCCCGTTCTTCCCCACCAGGCGTCGCGCGCCCGCTTGGTCTCCGGGCAGGCGCAGCAGGGCTTGAGGGCGGGCGGAGGCTTCTGCTCGGCCGCCGCCGCAGGAGACGGGAGACCCGGGGAGTCGCGGGGGGCCGCGGTCGACATGGCTGCCCGCTCGCAGAAAGAGGCCCGCCTCCCCGCCCCACTCACTTCCGCCGCCTCTTCCGCCACACTCGGCTCGCCATTGGACGCCCAGCCAGGGGGAGGGTGTCGGCGGGAGTGCGCCTGCGCGGACAAAGACCGTCCCGAAATGGCAGAGGCGGGAGGGCGCGGCTTCCGGAAGTGCGCGAGGGGTTATTGCAGGAAAAGAAAATAATAAATAAAAAGACAGGGCAGCACCGTCGCCTTGCTTGGCAGTTTGGCCAGAGGGGGGATGGAGAGGAGACAGAACCAGGCTGAGTCAGCCAGCAGCCTTCACCCTTTTCAGGATCAGATCCCGCATTTCATCTTGCAACTGCAAAAAGGGGTTGTTTTTTAATCCACCCCCCCCGTTTGTGCCCACTTTTCTTTTCTAAAAAGAGTGGCCATGTCACGCAGGAATGAAAAGGATAAAAGAAGGCAGACGAAGGGGCAACAACTTCAGCGAGAAGCGGAGTTTGTTTGTTGGCTTGTTTTCAATGGAATAATAAAGCACAATATTTAGCAAACCCCCAAAAAGAAAAGTATTACGCTCCAAGATGCCTTCTGACACTGTTACTGCATTTGGGACTGCAAGCTCTTCAGAGCAAGCGGCCGCCCTCTTGTCCTCACAGATTCCTAGAGTTGTGGAGGGGAAGGGATGACGAGGGCCATCTAGTCCGACCCCTGCAAGGCAGGGTTCTTCTGGGAAGTCCTATGCGTGCTGACGATGCTGTGCGAACAAATGCAAACTTACAAGCTAAGGGAATTCTGGACTCCTTTCCCTCCCTCTCCTCTCCTAAAAGAAAAAGAAAAAACCCAAAGAGAAATTAGCAGCGGTGTCTCTGATATGATCAAGAGCTGACCCACTACTGGAAGACAAATGCACTAAGCAACACATGGATACAAGCATTACAGTGGTACCTTGGGTTAGAGACGCTTCAGGTTGAAGATGAAGACGCTTCAGGTTACAGGCTCCACTAACCCAAAATTAGTACCTTGGGTTAAGAACTTTGCTTCAGGATGAGAACAGAAATTGTCCTCTGGCGGCAGCAGCAGGAGGCCCCATTAGCTAAAGTGGTGCTTCAGGTTAAGAACAGTTTCAGGTTAAGAACGGACCTCCAGAACGAATTAAGTTCTTAACCCGAGGTACCACTGCATATCCGATGTCCTAAACATCGCTTTACTTGCCTTGTAAAAAAGAGGGGGGAAACTGTCAGGCAACCCAGGTCTCCCTAGGGATAAAGTTCCACAAGCTTAGACCTTTGTTGGCAAGGTGATGTCTCTGCTTTTTAAGATGCTGTCTAGGTTTGTCACTGCAGATGGTGACAGCAGCCACCATATTAAAAGACGCCTACTTCTTGAGAGAAAAGCAATGACAAACCTAGACAGCATCTTAAAAAGCAGAGACATCACCTTGCCAACAAAGGTCCGTACAGTTAAAGCTCTGGTTTACCCAGTAGTGATGTATGGAAGTGAGAGCTGGACCATAAAGAAGGCTGATCGCCGAAGAATGGATGCTTTTGACTTCTGGTGCTGGAGGAGACTCTTGAGAGTCCCATGGACTGCAAGAAGATCCAACCTCTCCATTCTGAAGGAAATCAGCCCTGAGTGCTCACTGGAAGGACAGAGCTTGAAGCTGAGGCTCCAGTACTTTGGCCACCTCATGAGAAGAGAAGACTCCCTGGGAAAGACCCTGATGTGGGGAAAGATGGAGGGCACAAGGAGAAGGGGAAAACAGAGGGTGAGATGGTGGGACAGTGTTCTCGAAGCCACCAGCATGAGTTTGACCAAACTGCGGGAGGCAGTGGAAGACAGGAGGGCCTGGCCTGCTCTGGTCCAGGGGGTCACGAAGAGTCGGACACGACTAAATGACTCAACAACCACAAGGTTTGTCCTCGCTTTCCTCCCACGAAGGAGGCGTCTTTGAATTTCGCGGCTGCTGCCGTAAGAGCTTCCCTCCTCCCCTCCCGCTCCAGCGCGCAGCCTCCTCTGCCCTTTCCTATCTCTGCGGCTTCAGCTGCGCGCGCAGGCCGCGCCCCCTCCCCGCCGAGTCCCGGCGTTGCTATGGCGACGCTTGGGCCTAGCGCAGCCGCGCCGGGCGGCCAAGTGGCGAGATGAGCCGCTCGGTGACGGTGGGTCGGGCGGCGGCGGCGGCCGGGGCGCCCCCCGGGGCTCGCTACCGGAGGGCCGTGGCGCCCAGCCGGGCCTTCGACTTCCTCTACGGTGATTTGCGGGGAAGGGGCGCCGGGAAGCGAGGCTGGCCTCCGCCTTCTCCCTCACGGGGACGCCCGCGGGGGGGGGGGGCGCGATCGCGGTGAACACCCAGATAATTACTATAAAGACAGCGCAGGAAGTGGCATGGTTAATAATAATAATAATAATAATAATAATAATAATAATAATAACAAATTTTTACTCTGCTTTCCCCCCAGACAGAGAGACTCACAAGCAGTTTACAGATAAAACTAAGAAGAGCTGAAAACAGAGCATGGGGAGGAGGGAGGGAGGCAATGTTGTTTTTTTAAAAGAAAACCACAATTAAACATGGAAATATATTAAAAACACAGATAATTGCTATAAAGGCAGCACAGGAAGTGGCATTGTTGTTGTTTTTATTTATATATATATATATATATTTATACCCTGCTTTCCCCCCAGACACAGAGACTTACAAGCAGCTTACAGATAAAACTAAGAAGAGCTAAAAGCAGAGCATGGGGAGGAGGGAGGGAGGCAATCGCTTAAAAACCCCACCCACAATTCAACATGGAAATACATTAAAAAGACAGGTATTTGCATTAAAGGCAGCGCAGGAAGTGGCCTTGTTGTTATTATTTTTATACCCTGCTTTTCCCCCTGAAAGGGACTCCCAAGAACTCCCAAGCAGTTTTCTGTACAGATAAAAATAAGAACAGCTAAAAACGTGGGGGAGGGGAATAAGCATTTGAAAATACAATTAAACGTGAATAGAATTAAGACTAAAGCGCACCCATAAAGATCTTCCAAGTTGTGCTTCATGGGAGCAGCGCCCACAACAGGCGCACAGAACCACAACATGCCGTAATAAAGGTGGATTATACCCTCCCTTCCATTGAGTGCAGAAGACAGGAGATCATATTCATTTCCAGCTTTAAAAAAAAAAATTCGTCACCAGTGATATTTCAATCAATCGTTGTAACTCATGTTTGATCACATTGGTCTTTACCACTGCCACCCGCTGCCCTAGGTGAGTGCTGCAAAGTGGAATTTGCGGTTTTTTTCTTGCTACCTTTACACCTCTGCTCTAATGTGTTGGCTGCAAACATCAATTTACACAGGTAACTATGTACCTGTTTTACTATGTTTAGGCATTTCACTCCCCATCCCCAATGTGGTTCCTGGAAATGCAAATTGGCATGAGATTTTATTTCCCCTATAGTTATCCTGTTATTGCCCCCCCCCCCCCATACAGTCATTTGGGAAGCTATTCTTTCCACCAGTTTTTCTGACTCTTTGACACATTTTGACATTTAGCTCTTACCGTTCCCTCACTGATGTGGTTGATGCAAGCAGTAATCAATATTATTTACCTGTTTTCTGTTTTTTTGTATCACAGCCTTTTAACAGCGCTCCTCATCCAAATAAGCAAGAAAATTATATTTCCTTTCAACCTTTTTTTTATTCTGGTAGCACATCTGATTTGATTGATTGACTGATTTAATTTCTATACTGTTTAATATATTAAAATTTTCTCTAATTGGTGTACAAAAAACTGAAGCAACAGAAAACGTAAGCAAACTATTACATGTTTAAATGTTACATTAATACCAATATATATATATTATAAATATATATTCCTTCTGAAACATCTCTCAACCTCTGGGTTCTCACCCAGGGTCCAAATAAACTCTCAGCTCACCCTTAAAAGTCTCTCAACCAGAAGCATTTGTGGAAATGGCAGACATCACCCTAGTCTCTCACCCTAGACTTCCTTTATGTGGGCAAGCCCAAGGTGGATGGTACTTCCACAGGCTGCCCACAGCTGTGCCCCATTCAGCTGCACACTGGACAACCAGCTCCAGGTATAGCAGGTTTCTTTATTTTTCTAAGGGGCCCAAAGAATGGGAAAAGGTACTCCCCACACTCAACAGCTGTTTCTTCAACTGGACACACACGCACCCCAACATGAGTGCTGTAAACAGCATCACCACCTTCTTATTGTGGCATCCCAGTCTGATCCTCTCCCCCGGCCCGTGTGGTTGCTGGAAAAAGGAACGTAAACCCACTATATTCCCCAATCTTACTTCATTTTGTTTAGCTGTATAGCTCCCCCCCTTCCCGGCCCTTAAACACCATAGTGCTTACACAGCAAGTGACACACTAAGTGCACCTCTCTAAAAACAGGAAAACAATGGGAAGTGAAACACAAATTTGACCAGGAGTGTCACATAAAACAGACGCAGTGCTTAACCCGGTTCAACTATTATAAACAACGTTCTCCCCACCAGCCAGATGTGCCACAAGGAAACTAGGAGGGGCTAAAAGGTACACGCCTCTTCATGTTCCATGGCAGACGTGACATGGAAGGGGTGAAGAAAAGAGGCTGCCATGGAGGGCAGGGCAAATCAGGGCTCAGGCTAGTTTGAGTCAGTCTTGGTGTCTGCGGTGAGGCACTGTAAGCACTCCTTGGTAGCAATGCTTCATCTGCGTCACCAGTTTCAAAGTGAAGGAATAGCTGGGAGGAAGGGGAAAGGTCCTATATGTTATCACTCAGCCTAATATTCATAAGTTTAATGAAAATGTTTCTATTTACTGTATATGTGTTTTAGATCCATTATATACACTTTCAAGTGAGAGAGACCATGCACAAGCAACAGTCCAGTCCCATCTGCTTCACGATGAAATGGTAGGTGCTTACAGTCTTTAAAGGGAGCCTTCCCAGACCCGCTGAAAGAGGCGGTCATTAAACCACTTCTTAAAAAAAACATCTTTGGAGCTGGCCAATATGGCCAAGTATCGCCCAGTCTCAAATCTTCCATTCCTGGGCAAGGTAATTGAGCAGGTGGTTGCTGAACAACTCCAGGCACGCCTGGAGGATGCGGACCATTTGGATCCCTTCCAGTCGGGATTCAGGCCTCATCATGGGACTGAAACTGCCTTGGTTGCACTGGTTGATGATCTCCGGTGGGCTAGGGACAAAGGTGAGAGCTGTTTCCTAGTTCTGCTGGATCTCTCAGCGGCGTTTGATACCATCGACCATAACATCCTTCTGGACCGTCTTGAGGAGCTGGGAGCTGGGGGCACTGTCATACAGTGGTTCCACTCCTTCCTCCTGGGCTGTGTTCAGAAAGTGGGGGGGGGATGAGTGTTCAGACCCCTGGGCTCTCACTTGTGGGGTGCCTCAGGGTTCTGTCCTCTCCCCCATGCTTTTCAATATCTACATGCAGCCGCTGGGAGAGATCATCAGGGGGTTTGGGCTGGGTGTTCATCAGTATGCGGATGATACCCAGCTCTACCTCTCTTTTAAATTTACTGGTGACTGGGAGCGGCCGCCGAGACCATATAACACCGGTCTTGAAAGACCTACATTGGGTCCCAGTACGTTTCCGAGCACAATTCAAAGTGTTGGTGCTGACCTTTAAAGCCTTAAACGGCCTCGGTCCAGTATATCTGAAGGAGCGTCTCCTCCCCCATCGTTCTGCCCGGACATTGAGGTCCAGCTCCGAGGGCCTTCTGGCGGTTCCCTCACTGCGAGAGGCCAAGTTACAGGGAACAAGGCAGAGGGCCTTCTCGGTAGTGGCGCCCTCCCTGTGGAACGCCCTCCCACCAGATGTCAAAGCGATAAACATCTACCTGACATTCAGAAGACATCTCAGGGAAGTTTTTAATATGTGACATTTTAGTGTATCTTTCATCTTTGTTGGAAGCCGCCCAGAGTGGCTGGGGAAACCCAGCCAGATGGGCGGGGTACAAATAATAAATTATTATTATTATATAAACAGTTCTTGCAGTTTTTGTTCAAGGCAAAGGAGGAACTGGAAGCACAGTTAGAGGGCTTTCAAATCTGCCCATTAAAGCTGGCATCCAGTGGTTGACAAGTAGACAGCCCTGCCCATCTGTCAAGTGGTTAGCGGTAGTGGGTGAGCTCAGGATCCTGGTTCTTTCCCAATAGTTATGTTTCCACACAAATACTAGCTCTTGTGCTGTTATTCTCCATATATTTACCTGCAATATTTGCCTTTTCTATCTTTTTTCCATATAAAAAAGAGGAAAGTTCCAGCATTTAAAACCATGTTCAGTAACCTGATTCACTATCCACCATACTCTATGCAATTAGAAGAAATAAACCCTGTTCCCCCATTCATTGACCGAAGATGGAGAGGAAGGGCAGAACGGCGCATTGAGGCTCTTCAGAAGCTGGCTAGGTAAGGGCCCTCCGGAGTGGTAAATGTTTTTTAGGTACATTTCCCCACAAAGTAGGTCAGCCCTTGGCATTAATGTAGCTTAGCCCTAATTCCAGCTTAAATATGGCTGCAGAAACAAAGAACCATTTTTTACTTTCATTTAATTTATCGGTGTGGCTCATTCGCTTCAGTGCTGATGATGGTTAGACTACCCATCTCTTTGCCATGATCACAAACTTCACGTACAGCAAAACTTTTCAGACGGTGGCTCTAGGAAAAGGCCAAATATAGGTATAACCAAATAGCGTCATTTCAAAGCTGAGATCATAGAGCATGAGGACATAATATATTACACTATACTTTTCATGCACAGTATCTTTTACTGCCATGGATGTACTGCAGCACAGAAGCTTTTCTCACCAGTTTCACAGACCTGACAGCCCTTGTGAAGAATTCTGCTTCATTTTTTATCCTGCCTCATTTGGACAGAAAACCCAAGAAAGCTAGATGTACAATATTTAAAGCAAAGGAAACATAGGAATCTGCCTAATACTGAGACAGACCAATCATTGGTTTGTCTAGTCCAAAACCGATGACATTGACTTGTAGTGTAACAACTTCAGACCAAAGGGAATATGTCAGTGGTTGAGGTTTCTGACTGATTTCAAGGGCAGCCCCACAGAGAATGCATTATAGTAATCAAACCCAGAGGTAACAAGAGTGAGAATGACTCTGGTGAGGTCTGGTGAGGTCTGGCCTATTTCGGAAAGGGTATAGCTGGCAAACCTGATGAAAACGATAAAAGGTACTGCTTGTTCCTGCTTCTATAATTGGTGCCAATTCAAGGGCCCACCCCTTTTAGGGCAGGTGTGGGGAAACTATGGAACCGGCAGGTGCTGTTCCACCGGCAGATGGGGCTCCAAGTCCCATCAGCTCCAGCCAATGGTCAGGGATGATAGGAGTTGTAGTCCAACACTGGGTAAACCACAGGTTCTCCCTCCCTATTAACAGGGAGTCCAACCCCATAACATGCTGCACACCTGATTTCAAGACTGAAGGACACCAAAGGCCAGCACTTCAGTCTTGCTGGGATTGATTTCCATTTCAGCCCCAAGTGACAAAGTTTAGTGTTTCTGCTGCCTCTCTGAATATGATGTAAGTGTGAGAGGGCACTAGGTGTCACTAGCATAATGCTGGTTCCATAGCTTCAATCTCTGTGCATCTTTACCCAAGAATTTCAGCCAGAATAGATGGTGAAAAGCATGAGGGAAAAGATAGAATTCTGTGGGTCCCGATAGGGGCTGTGCATTAATCTCCCAGCACTGCTTTCTGAGGTCTACCCTCTGGAAAGAAGGTTGTTTTTTTTTTTAAAAAGGTAAAGGACTCCTGAGTCCAGTCCAGTCGCGAACGACTCTGGGGTTGCGGTGCTCATCTCGCTTTACTGGCCGAGGGAGTCGATGTTTGTCTGCAGACAGTTTTTCCCGGTCATGTGGCCAGCATGACTAAGCCGCTTCTGGCAGAACCAGAGCAGCGCATGGAAATGCTGTTTACCTTCCTACCAGAGTGGTACCTATTTATTTACTTGCACTTTGACAGGCTTTCGAACTGCTAGGTTGGCAGGAGCAGGGACTGAACAATGGGAGCTCACCCCGTGGCGGGGATTCGAACCACCGACCTTCTGATCGGCAAGCCCTAGGCTCTGTGGTTTAACCCACAGCGCCACCCGCGTCCCTCTAGAAAGAAGTAGTGCCTTTTAAAAAGTGTTTCTCACACCCAGAGAAGTCCAGGACGATCAAGAGGGTCATACATCTTGTGACACATCTCTGACCATCTCTGGGTGACCAGGGCAGGTTCCACCCCAACTTTGGGCCAAAGGTCCCATTGAAAATGATCTACATAATAACCAAGGGAGTCTGGAACAACTCTCCCTCCAGGAGATTCTTAGACAGGGGCCCAATTTGTACATTGTATTCTAGCAGGAGATACCAGTTTCTTACCACACTTTCTTTTTTAAAAATTAGATCTCAACCCTCACTTCAGATTCCAAGAATTGAATACGAAGATCCTGATGTTGGTGGAAGGAATCGCTGGAAGTATTTTGAACGGTGGGAACTGAACAGAGCAAATCATACTCGATTGCAATACGTGTTTTTATCATGACCAAATATATGAGTATTCCACCAAAATATGTGGAAAGGACATTTCTGTCTTTCAGTTTCCCAAGGCATGGGAGTGTCTTGATCATATCGTTTGATTTCATGTGTGTGTGAAGGCTGTCAATCACAAGAAGCACCTCTTGTAATCTATATCATGTTAGACACCCCCACATGCCTCCATCCCGGCAAGGAAGAGGCGTCACCAGAGGACACAGAGCAGGACTTGTTAAGGGGGTAGACTGAGCGGGGCATGGCTGGGAGAGTCTCATGGGCGAGATAGAAAGGGCTGGAGGACCACAAATTGGCCCTCAAAGGCATCTTAAGCAATATCCTACCTCTAAATATGAGAATAGTGACTGAAAAGTGTCCATTACAACTGCAAGGTAGCTAAATAATAAGCTTGTTAACGGACCAAGCAGCCTAGGAGAGCTGTGCTAACTGAGGAAATGTTCTGCTTGTTTGCTTCACTGAGTTCGCCTAAACTCACTTTTCTCTCTTTTCAGACCTTTCATCCCATTTCATAAGCCGATGCCACTAAATGTTGTCTATGCAATGTCAAAGTAAGTAATGATATGCTCACATTGTGATCCCGTTGTTTTTCAAGAAGCTGATGTTTCTAGTATTGAAAAGTCAAAAAAAGAAAGGAGGGAAGAAACCCGTAGGAGAGGGTTGGCTGTTCTTAGTTATGTGATCATTGATTGGTTGGCTGACTAAATGATTGACAAAGATAAGGAGGGAAACACAAGACTTCCCAGTCCCTATAATGACCCTGTGGAATGCATGCAGGTGCCACCCCAGTTCACAGCTCCAGTTAGACCTCGACAAATTAGGAAGCAAATTTCTGTGGGGTGGGGACTTTTTTTGTGGGGGTGGGAGGGAGTTGTGCCTACTTCATTAACTACTGAAGGGGTGTTTTTGCTGTTATAGTTTCAGGTAGCACTTCCTGGAAAAGCCGCAGTGGCACATCCAGAGAGTTTCGTACTACATTATGACTGTAAAAGTTGTATAGCAAACAAAAAGAACCTTAGGTCTCAACGGATTGTCAGTGCGGTGCAATGCTGAGAGTGTGGGACTGTGACCATAGAGACCTGGGTTCAAATCTCTGCTTAGCTGTCAAGCAACTTGGGTACTCTCATGCCAGCTTTCCCTAACCTGATGTTCACCAGATGTTTGGGACTACAATGCCCATCTTCTCCAGCCACTGGCCATGCTGGCTGGGGCTGAAGGAGAGTTGTAACCCCCCCCCCAAAAGCATCTGGAGGGTAAGAGGTTGTGGAAAACTGTCTCACTCAGGGAAACTACCTCAGAAGATTGTTTGGAGGACATTGTACAGTTGTACCTCGGTTTTCAAAAGTAATCCGTTCCAGAAGACGGTTCGAGTTCCGAAACGTACAAAAAACAAAACTTCAGTACAGAAAACTCAATATGGAAGCTGTGTGGCATGTTTGACTTCTGAGGCATTTTCGAAAACCAAAGAATTTACTTCCAGGTTTACGACGTTCAAAAAACGAAATGTTTGTCAGCGGAGACGTTTGAAAACTGAGATACCGCTGTACATTGGTAATATAAACATGTGATAAACAAGGCAATCCAAAAATAGTTTGTTTCATAAAATTTATATACCGCTTGGTTGTAAAAACAGCAAAAAATTCAATAACTATGGTCTATTTTTTAAAAAAAAAATAATTAAAGTTTTTAAAAAACAACAACGACCTTAATTTCATTTTAAGTGGGTGAAAACATTTTGAAATGTATTGTTTTGCTCTCATTTGCTTTTTAGGCCAGAGACATACATTGACAAGGTGAAATCCAGGGACAAGCCATCTTATCTCATTTCACGAACTGTGGGAACACAGACGGATTACCGGGATGGCGAAGCTCAGACAGATCCCTACAGCCCTGAATATGTGGTGCCTCCAGGTTCCATCCCTGAGCTCCTGACCCTTGTCACACTGACCTGGGGTGAGTTGAGCAAAGGAGTGATAACTAGACAGTGGTACCTCGGCTTACATACGCTTCAGGTTACAGACTCCGCTAACCCAGAAATAGTGCTTCAAGTTAAGAACTTTGTTTCAGGATGAGAACAGAAATCGCACGGCGGCGCGGCAGCGGCAGCAGGAGGCCCCATTAGCTAAAGTGGTGCTTCAGGTTAAGAACGGATCTCCGAAACAAATTAAGTACTTAACCTGAGGTACCACTGTATGAGGGTTCTTTCCGACTTGCATGAAGCAAAGACACAATTTCCTGAATGTTAGAAGATGGGTCTGCTCCCAAATTCCACAGGCGAAATGGACCCAGTTCCCTGATCTATTACCAGAGCATTTGAGTTGGTGATAAATTCCTCAGTTAGGCTCAGCAGGTTTTTAGCAGTTCTAGTAATGCAGAAAAAGCTAAATCTTTTGCACTGTACATTGATTTTAACTTGTTAATAATGTCAGGTTTCTTATTCCTGCCTGTGCTAGTGGCTAAAGGAAGATTAGTACTTTGTCCCACCGATTGGCTGGCGTGGTGAATGATGACTCCCGGGATACCCAAGTCCCGCGGGGCTGACCCAGCCCCGCGAGGACGTAGGTGGGGCATGAGCCCGCAACCCACCCACCCCCCGCTTATGTTGGGAGTGGCTCTATGGAACAACATCGTGCTTTATATCAGAGTTAGCATTAAACAATTTACAAGCCAGAGTTAATGCCTAATTAGAAAGCCTGACTGTTTTCATCTGGCGCCAGATTCAAAGTCTATCAAAGCAGCAGCAGTACAGAAGGGCAGCAGAAAGTGCAAATTGCATTTGTCTTAATTAACATTACAGCAGCAGAAAATATGCTCACATCTTCTGTTATCCCAGCTACGTACAAGCGATGACCAAGCAGCCTCTCTAGTTTATTGGCCAAGTTCTGCAAGAGAAACCTGAGTCTTATCATGATTACTGTAATGAGAGCATCTGCAGTTTAGTCACTTTGAAAAAACACCGGCTTTTGGCCATCTCGGAAGTGTATGTGTTTTTCATACTTCTGTTTAGGCAGCTTTTTGCATTGTGGTTTATAAATCATATCACATTTGTAAGAAATAAGCTATACACTCTTCTTGTTTCCTGCCCTTTGAAGGACGGGGCCTTCCAGCAACCCAAGCAGAAGTGGAAGTGATTGAACGAGCCCGAGAGAAACGTGCCTGGGAGGCAACGCTCCCCCCGCTCAGCGATGCTACACAGATTGCAAAGCGGCGGAGGATGATGGAGGAAATGGAGAGGAAAGAGTGGGCCTTCCGGGAAGTAGAAATAGAGGAGTAAGTCTTTCATTTTTACCTTCTTGTTTTCGTAGCCCATGGTCCCAAGGAATCTCTGCTCAAGTTCAAAACAAGCAACCAAAACAGGTTCTGAACAGAAACAGTAACTTCAGGAGACCATCGCTTTAACCACAATTCAAAGTGTTGGTGCTGACCTTGAAAGCCCTAAATGGCCTCGGCCCAGTATACCTGAAGGAGCGTCTGCACCCCATCGTTCTGCCCGGACACTGAGGTCCAGCGCCGAGGGCCTTCTGGCGGTTCCCTCCCTGCGAGAAGCAAAGTTACAGGGAACCAGGCAGAGGGCCTTCTCGGTAGTGGCGCCTGCCCTGTGGAATGCCCTCCCATCAGATGTCGAGGAAATAAACAACTATCTGACATTTAGAAGACATCTGAGGGAAACCCAGTTTAGGGAAGTTTTTAATGTTTGATGTTTTATCGTGTTTTTAATATTCTGTTGGGAGCTGCCCAGAGTGGCTGGGAAAACCCAGCCAGATGGGCGGGGTATAAATAATAAATTATTATTAGTATCATCATCATCATCATTATCATCATCATCGTATCCATGATGGATAAGTTAATGGTCCTCCATGTGCAGGTGTCCCTAGAGTTTAGTTTCCAAACTGGGCCATAGTTAGTGGTATATAGTTGATTTAGATTCTTTGTCACCATGAACCCTAGAGACCTAAGTTTGGTATGGCGTACCAGGATTTGAAAACCCTCATTATACTAGACTGTTCCCCCAGTGGGATCTTTAAAAACATCGTATCTGATTTGCCAAAATTTAATTTCAGGCCTGCCACCTCTTGCAAGGACCTCATAGGCTCTTGACAACCAGCTGCTTCTTTTTAATTAGCGGGAAATGTTTGTGGGCGTGGCCACCAAACATAGCTGGCAGGCTGCATTTATTTTATTGGGTCATTGGTTCTGCAAGCCATTATAAAAGGTGCATGATAAAAATATGCACTGGATATTTGGAACAAAAAAAGAGAAACATTTGTTATAGGTAAATCATCTAAATCAGGCTTCCTCAACCTCGGCCCTCCAGATGTTTTTGGCCTACAACTCCCATGATCCCTAGCTAGCAGGACCAGTGGTCAGGGATGATGGGAATTGTAGTCTCAAAACATCTGGAGG
This sequence comes from Podarcis bocagei, assembly GCF_964188305.1. Lineage (NCBI taxonomy): Eukaryota > Metazoa > Chordata > Lepidosauria > Squamata > Lacertidae > Podarcis > Podarcis bocagei. Next base: position 43,227,195 of record NC_138143.1, on the reverse strand, counting down.
GCCGAGGATGAGGAAGTCTGATCTAAACAAGGATGGCAGTAGTGTTTGAGATCTGTTGAAGCCTCTTCTTTTCCTATTCTTTTTTTGAAGATTGCAAGAAGTTAGACTGGAACTCTTAAAGGCTCTGCTGAGGAAAAGGGAAGAGAACCGCAATGAACTGATGGTCACTCGCTTGGATGCTCACTGGTTTAACCTCATGCAAGAAAAAGAAGAAAAAATTAAAAAAATTCAGCATGAACATATAAAAGGTAAAGGAAATGGTAATGGAGCAGAAAGTCTATACCACTGTCTGCTTTCCCAAGCTATGGAAAGCTGATACAGATTTTCATTTAGATGTGCCTCTTGTCTGAAATTCCTTCTCAGCAATCCGAAGACTGATAGCCAAGGGGAAAAATGTGGAAAGAAAACTGGATAAAAGAAATGTCATCAGGGACTACACTGAATTTGATTCACAGCCTTATGCTCCTCTATCAAGAATTGGCTACTTTCCAGACAACAGAGCCGACCGTTTCATAGTGAAGAACCCCTTTCTCAACACCTATCAAGGTCAGTCATGCTAAGGAAATCTTCTAGTCCATTTTCCCTTTTCCTGGACACATGTAAGCTACAAAGGACATGCAGACTTCATCTCCTTTCTGTTCAGGGGAAGGTCAGTTTCATGTGCTCTGTTGTAATCTCTGTGCCTGATAAGGCCACATTGGATCAAAGTGAGTCATTCTCTTTCATCACAATTCCAATTTCTCTGCTCTTCCTCCACTTCCGCTTCCGCCCCACCCCAATGCTTGCATTCTCTCTTTCCTAGGATTACTTGAGCTGGAGGCATCTCTTCCTGACTCGGTCACTCAGCCCCGAACTGAAGCTCCCAAAAGGAACACCACCACTAAGGATGGGTTTATTAAACGGTCGGCTAGACTAGAATTGGAACTGGCACAGGTTTACCAGGTACAGTGAGGCCATTGCACTCTTCCTACCTGGAATCTGTCTCTTGCTTTGCTTCCTGAATACCAGCTTTAGGCCATTCTAGGCAAGAAACTGTGTGCTGAGGCACAGGCGCCATCTTGGCTGTCAAGGCTGTGGGAATGTTGTGGAAAGTAGGAGAGGATATATTGATTAAATATTATCCCTCCTCACTCAAGCTAGTGAGCAAGGAGCAGAGCACATTTCCTTGCACATTGCTGGAAGCAAGTTGATGGATTCGTGAGAATCATTTAAGTTAAGCAATCCAGTCTGGCTTGTCCAGACTGGATTGTTCCTGGTAAATTTCCCCTTTATTTCCCTCTTAAAAATAATAACAACACGGCAGTCTTCTTTAAAAGTTTACTTACATTCAGTTCATAGTAGTATCCTGAAGGCAGGCTTTATCTTGTAGTTACAGTTACATTTGTAGAGAAAAGAAGTCTGAGCTAGGCCTGTAAGGATAAGCCATGTGCGTCCGAAAGGAGAAAATGGAAAAAGGCGAAAAGAGGAAGATGGCTGTGCCACTAGCCCTTTGGTAGGGTCTGCTAGGGTGGCGCCCATCTACCTGGTCACACACAGGGGGAGGAGGCTCCAGAGCGAGTAGGACAAGAATGCCTTCCTGTCTGGAGCAACATTCCAGGGTGTGTCTACTCTAGGCAACAGGAATTGTATTTGACTGCTTCAGTCATGATACATCCCACAAAGGCACCCACAAAATTTTTACTGTGAGTGCCTGGCCGGGCGACCAAACGTGTTGTGTGCTGTGACAGGGCGCTCCATCTGGCCTCCCACTGCGGCAGCGACATGTGACGTCATGCAGGTGCGTCACACACACACACGGCCCCCACAATGCTGGGTGGAACCTGGCGTGCCTGTGCGGAGGAGAAACCGTATCATCTATTTTTAGAGGTTGCAGGCTGCTATTCAACTTCTGTTGATCCTTTTACCTTCATACCATCCTTCTTCATTCCCTTCTCCTTCCCAGCCTCCCCTCATTATCCCATTACTTTCTAGCAGATTGGGAAAATGCGTGAAATGAATAGTGCCAATGTAAAACATGGACCAGGTGTTGTAAATGTTTTGTACTCCTGCAACAGTCTTTTGGGTGAATTAAGAAAAGAAAAATAGTGAAGAGATGCTCTTCAGGTCATTTAGGCCTAGTTCCTCCGATGCTCCTAACTTCTTTTCCAGATACTGCAAGACAGAAAGAAAAAGGTTAAGGAGCCGCATAAACCACTTCGTTTCCTTGAGAAGATATCAAAGATCCCCGCTCGTCCTCCCACTCCAACACTGGAAGTGCCTTCACTGGTAGGTGGACTATTTCTGACACTCTGAAGGGCCTTGGCCTATCTCCAAGGTGAGCTGCAGTTTTGGTGTGGGTGGAGAAAGGTCAGAAAAGGCAACAGGTAGAAATAATGACAGGCAGACAAGGGTCAGAGACAAGAGCGGAATCAGACCAGGCAGAAGATCAAGTTCCAAGGCACAATAGAGGGTTGGAGAGCTCAGAATCAAGTGGGAGGTCAAAGGCAGGCAGAGAAAGTGGCTTGCACCCGAGTGCAGGCTGCGGCAAGTGCTTGCTCACCGTCCTCCCTGAGCTGGGCAGCAGCACTGGAGTGGGGAAATGGGACATTCTGGGATCAAATCAGAAGCTGGGGTGGCTTCTGTAAGTCCAGGATGTCCCAGGAAAGTTGAGACACTTGAAGGATATGCTAGAGTCTTCCTGATCTCCTGATCCTCTAAGGATCCTAAGCATCCTTAGAGTAGATTTGTGCTTTAAAAATCTGAATGCCCCAATCTTTCCATTGCTGTGCTTCCCTTCTGCCCCCCCCCCCCATATCTGTAAACCAACTAGGCTGGTATACGGGGATTAAAGTCAATAAATGTGAGCCACATTCGCAGGAATCTAGGTAATATTCTACAGCTCATTCAGCGATGTCCTTTCCTGAGTGTCGTCCTGCAACAAAGCAGTTGGCAATGGCAAACTCTTCTTGTCTTTGGCAGATTGAAGAAGAGAGAGAGCTAGCTGTGATTACACTGCAGAGCTTAATCCGAGGCAGAGCTATCCAGAATATGGTATTTTCTTGGTTTTTCTTTTCTTTTCTTAAGCCTCTAGTGGCAGATTAAAAACAAAATAATGAGAGAAAGGTGCTGATAGGCCAGCACAAGAATCTTGGAGGAAAGGAGAAATTGGGGCGTGTGGGGTGGGTGGCTGCACTGGGAGAAGAGTTGGGGTGGATCTTTAATAAATATGTAAGAAGGGACGCGGGTGGCGCTTTGGGTTAAACCTCAGAGTCTAGGACTTGCCGATCAGAAGGTTGGCGGTTTGAATCCCCGCTACGGGGTGAGCTCCAGTTGCTCGGTCCCAGCTTCTGCCAACCTAGCAGTTCAAAAGCACGCCAAAGTGCAAGTAAATAAATAGGTACCGCTCTGGCGGGAAGGTAAGCGGCGTTTCCTTGCGCTGCTCTGGTTCGCCAGAAGCGGCTTAGTCATGCTGTACGCCGGCTCCCTTGGCCAATAAAGCGAGATGAGCGCCGCAACCCCAGAGTCGGCCACGACTGGACCTAATGGTCAGGGGTCCCTTTACCCTTTACCTTTAAGTAAGCCTGCAGTCCAGGGAGGAGGAGAAATAAGAAGACAGCTCAACCATCCTCCTTTATTTTGTTTTGGAATGATGATATTTCTTCCCCCAAGCAAGATGTACCTTCTTTGGGCTAGATTCAAGTGGGTTTTTAAGTTATTCAGCTGCCTTGCTGGGCTTTAGAGAAAAGGAATCCCTTGACCTCACATATCTCTTTAGGACACACTGGAGTCAGTTACTAGGGAGAAATTCATTATAAAGAGAAGAGGAGCCTGGCTGGATCAGGCTGATGACCCACCTAGTCCAGCGTCCTGTCCTTACAGTGGTCAGCCAATGCCTCTGGGAAGCCTGTAGGCGGGAGCTGAGGGCAGCGGCACTCTTCCTGCTTGCCTTCTGGGGATCTTTCACATAGCTGTATTGATAAAGACCACCAATGTGCCTTTGCCTAGTGTCAGACCTGGAGACCCCTTGCCTGAACACCAGGATCTCCTTTCCTGGTTTATTTCTCACAGTCAAGATCAGGATCCCCACCCTGCTTCTCTGGAGTGGATAATCAAAGTGTGGAAATTAATGGTTCTGCAAAAATTAACTTGTCAAATACAGGAAAAGCAAGTGTGATTCCTTTCCCGATATATTGTTTCCTTTCTTTAAAGACATTGTGACTCTGAAGGGGAAACAGAACACTCCCCATAAATTCAGATTTGTTTCCCTGTCTTGACAAGCATAGCTTGGTTCTTTAACATAGGTTGTTTCTCTACCTGGAGAAATGATTCTCTTATCAGGGAGTAGGTGGCTATATTTATGTTTTATTTGTATTTTACTTGTTTTGTTTGTTTATAAAACCGTGTAAAAACTGGGGTAATTTATATTTTAAAAAATGAGATGACAACAATAAAGTTTGGTGGGAGAGAACATTCAGCGAAGCTGCATCTTCATTCCTTCCTTCCCTCTGACTTCCTGACAGATGTTTGAAGGGAAGGAAAAACGACTGGAACTGATCCGCGAGTTGCGCACCACTCATGCGCTTCAGGAGGACGGGCAACTGTTGAAGAAGGCAGAGAAGCAAGTGACATTGGCCCTGCAGAGGCAACGGGATCTGCATGAACACAAGGTTTGGCCATAAACATAGAGGCAGTGGACCAGTATCTTGTTTAAAGTCTTTCCCTTCTGTCTCCTACAACAATGTGTGCAACAGAAGCTTATGATGGAAGACGGCATTTGGTCATTTGAGGGAGGAATATCATCTCGTAGTGAGTGCTTTGTTCAAGATAGGGCTTACTCAGAGTTTTGTATGCTAGTGTTACACAGAGGAACAAGATGGCTGGGTTAGCCAGTCATTGGAGTCATCACATTAGGCAACTCACGCCGACTGAGGAGGTAGCTGTTAGGTGGCTTTGCAGCTAGTTGCCTGACCAAACCCAAAGAGCGCTCATTAAAGGTTCCTCATCATCCTCGAAAAAAGTGACAAGTGGTTCGCCGCAGGTTCTCTCCTGGGCCCATTGTTGTTCAACATCTTTCTAAACAACTTGGATGAAGGAATTGAGGGGTTGCTCATCAAATTTGCAGTTGACGCCAAACTGGGAGGGGTAGCTGATGCTGTAGAAGGCAGAACCGGGTTTCAAAATGACCTTAGCAGATTGGAGAACTGGGCTCAAGCTAACAAAATGAATTTCACCAGGGACAAATGTCTAGGTTCTGCACTTGGGCAGAAATAACTAGCTGCACAAATGTAAGATGGGGGACACCTGGCTTGCCAGGAGTACATGTGAAATGGATCCCTTCTTCCTTTGGGGGTTCTCCAGCTGTTTGCTCCCACCATTCCTGTGTCCAACCAGTCCATGACCCCGGCCCTGCAGGTGTAGTTGGACTCCCAACTCCCATCAGCTCCAAACCACCAACTAGTGTGGGAATTGCAGCCCTGCAACACCTGGAGGGCACCACGTTGCCTATCTCAGTGCAGCAGCAGCACACTATTCCAGATTACTTTCACATCTCTGGAAATAGCGTGCATAATCTTTTCAAGGCTGGGTTCTGATGCTCAGGCCTGGAGCTCATTTCCTGTGGAAAAAGTAACTCGTTTTATACAAGGGAGACTAATTCTTCCGCGTTGCATTTAGATGTCTCTCATGGAAAAGCACTTGGCTCGGGTGGAAGGCAGAGCCCTCTCCAACATGCTAGACTTCCTCTCCAAAGAGCTGATTCGGCTCCAGGACGAACGGAGGATCCACGCTTTTGCTATGCTTGCTGAGAGGCAACGCCGAATTCGGGAAGCTGAGGAGAGCGGCCGCCGGCAAGTGGAGGAGCGGCGCAGGCGTGAGGAAGATGAGATCTTTAGACAGGTATGGGGGGGGGGACTTCAGTCCCAGTCATGGGGCTTGAAGTTTGTCCTGATACCTGCACAGTAAGTAAACTGAGTCAAGTGTGCTATCCCTGTGGGAATTATTTGTAGAGGACTGCTTCTGCAGGGTAAGAGGGAGCTAGACTGCTGTGGGGATGTGCAGGGCTCTCACAGTCAAGGGAGCATAAATAGCATACTTTTTATCATCGTGTTTCATCCCAGTATTCGACATGGACCCATGAACCCACCCGGACCCTGAGGTCACCTTCTGAGGCCCTTCTTCTTGTGCCTCCTCCTCGAGAGGTCCAGAGGGTGGCAACACGAGAACGGGGCCTTCTCTGCAGTGGCTCCCTGTCTGTGGAATGCTCTCCCCAGGGAAGCTCACCTGGCGCCTTCATTATACTCCTTTAAGCTCCAGGCAAAAATGTTCCTTTTTAACCAGGCCTTTGGCTGACCTGACTGACATCCTTCTAAAATGTGGCTCTTTTTTGAGGGGGAGGGTGTTATTGTTTTTATTTTATATACAGTGGTACCTCTGGTTGCGAACGGGATCTGTTCCAGAGGCCCGTTCGCAACCTGAAAAGAACGCAACTTGCGTCTGCGCATTTGCGCACGCATGGGTCATGATTCGCCGCTTCTGTGCATGCGTGAGCGGCAAAACCCGGAAGTAACCCGTTCCGGTACTTCCGGGTCAGAGCGGGACGCAACCTGAAAATGCTCAACCTGAAGCAAATGTAACATGAGGTATGACTTTATTGTGATCTTTTCTAAGACCTCCAGGTATAGGGCGGTATATAAATTCAATAAATGATCATAATGATAATGTCTAGATTCTGTCACAGAGTACCCATTCCATACTTTGGAGTGAACGCTGACCATTCTGCGTACCTGACAGCTGATCCTTTGGCTGAATGTATATGTGCTAAACTAAATCTGCAGATAGAAAACTTAGTCACGCAAACGCAAAAGCGAGCTTTGTGTTATTTATTCTTATATCTCACCCTTCCTCCCAGCTTGGGTTGGCTGGCAATGATCATTAGGCCAAGTGAGGCCAAGTCTTCAGGTGGCAGATGCTCTGGGAGGGGAGCCGCAGGGGAAGAAGCTCCCGGCTGACTCCTTCTGAGCCTCTCCCCGCAACATCTTCCTCTCTGGGAGGACAGAACTGGGTAAGCCATACAGCCTCTCCGAAGGCCCCTAACCTAGTCTGCCACCTCACGTGCAGAGGAGGAGCCTATCCCATTGCGTATATTGAAGTGAGCTTGTGTGTGTTGGAAACGAAGAACCACCACCATCTTGGCCTCAGGTAGCAAATGTATTGGACTGGCTATAGGAAAACAATAGCGGGAATCGCATCAGTCCCTTCCACAATAGAGCCCTTTAGGGCTGGAGAGGTGATGCTTTTCCACAATAAATTGGAATTGTGATTAAAACTGTGATTCTACACAGCATTTAATCTAGTGGTATTTTAACTAGAAATGCCTCCCCCCTCCCCCCGCCGGCCAAGAGCTTCTGAAATGTATACTCAGAAGTAAGTTCCATTCAGCAGAGGTTATTGGCAACTTAAAAGTATATTGCTTGCCAGTCAGCTGTTCTTGTTGCTTCCAGTTGATCCTGGGGCTGGCAGATTTTTGAGAAATTTATCATTGAACAGCCTGTTAATTGACACATGTCAATTTCTTTGGGGTGCGGCACCAACTAAAAAGGGGAAGAGATCGGTAGCTAAAGAATCAATCCCCTACCCCTCCAAGAAATAAGATGAAATGAGGCAGTTCAGAAAAAGGCTATTTAATGGGAAATTACAGAATCAATAAAACAGGTGCAGCCAGCGAAGCGAATGTGTTTCATTTAAAGGCACAAGATGTGAAAAGCCTTCATAGCCCCCCCCCCCCTTTGGACAGGGACCTCATACAATTACACTGTATGATTTAAAAGTCACTACAAATCTTTTTTTAGGGGGGTTGCAAGATAGGGGGCATAAAATGCAGAAAATACTGGAAGTCTACAATTTGGAAACATCATTTGAATGCACTGTAAAATGGTATACAAAGGTGCTAGTGTGGAAGCACCCAACCTATAAATGATTAGTGCTCCCTCATCATATGAGATGGTGCTAAGAAGGAAATTCTGCTTGGGGCTATTTCCAGGTTGTTAAGGTGCACCAGAGTACAGTTGACTCCTACCTGGAAGATGTCATCCTGGACAGCATGGAGACTACGGCTGACGAACAAGCTAGAGAAGAGATTCAAAGAGTGGCTGTGGAAATCAATGACATCGCTTATGAAATGGAAACACGGTATAGATTCTCAAGGGAACAGCAGTATATATCGCAATATAGAGTATTGTGGCACCTTAAAGTCTTAACCAATTTTGTGCAGGTTCGTATCCTGCCGACTACATGCAAAGTGTAATATTTTGGTTCCCTGCGGATTGCTCAGTGGGTAGATTTTATTGTGGCATAAAGGTTTGTGGACTAGAGCCCCTTTGGCCAATAAAGTGCACTTCATAAAAGTGTATGTCACAGTAAATCTGTTGTTCTTTGAGGTGCCACAAGACACTCTCCTGATGTTGTTGCAACAGACTAATTCTGCTATCTGTGTGAGATGCTGTGACACTTAAAGCCAAGCAGATGCTAAAAAAAAGATTTGAAAGGGCCATCTAACCTAGGAAGAAACTAGATTCAAAAAGTATTTCACTGTGAGTGTGATGTGAACAGCAGTTCTCTGTGCCCACCTGTGGTTTTTGTACCATATTGCAAACTTTTAAAGTTTGTGTATATTCCTTTGTACAGAGTTGTTCCAACTCGGGCATGTAGCTCGTATATATTTTATTATATATTTTTCACACCAGCGAGATGCCTCTCCTTCCTCTATTTGCCCCGGATCCTGCATTGCTCCTGTTTCCTGAAAGATAGAGAGCAAATGCAGGTCCTCCCCTTCCCCTGGAGTAGCGCCCATCCTGATCATGGTGTGGAAGTGAGGCCTTACCCTGCTCCTGTCGGATCTGCTCTTACGCCCTTCCCATCATGTAGGAAGTGTCCTCACTGACAGAACGTGCGCAAATATTACTGTTCCTCATTTTTAAAAAAAAAAAAAAAAAAACAACCCTCCTGGTGTGAAACAAAAAAGAGCGGAGGAATTGGGATGAGAGAGGAAATGAAGATAATGACAAAAATATAACCTTTTGTACAAATGATCTCCTCTTTAGTCGAACACACCTTCAGTCTGAAGAAATTGTGGCCGAGCTGGTTTATAGTTTCCTGATCCCCGAAGTGAGGAAAATGGCCATCAAGGAGAAAGGTAGGAAGTGTGAACAGCTTGTTTATCTCCCGAGATTACTTATGTCTTAAAAGGGGATGTGGGTGGCGCTGTGGTCTAAACCACCGAGTCTCTTGGGCTGATCGATCAGAAGGTTGGCGGTTCAAATCCCCGCAACAGAGTGAGTTCCCGTTGCTCTGTCCCAGCTTCTGCCAACCTAGCAGTTTGAAAGCATGCCAGTGCAAGTAGATAAATAGGTACCACTGTGGCGGGAAGGTAAACAGTGTTTCCGTGCACTCTGGTTTCCGTCACGGTGTCCCATTGTGCCAGAAGCGGTTTAGTCCTGCTGGCCACATGACCCGGAAAGCTGTCTATGTACCAACGCCGGCTCCCTTGGCCTGAAAGCGAGATGAGCACCACAACCCCATAGTTGCCTTTGACTGGACTTAACTGTCCAGGGGGCCTTTACCTTTGTGTCTTACCATTAATTTTGGATATGTTTTTTTCCTTTTAAAAGAAGAGGCTCGTGCTGCAGTGTGAGCCTTTCCATGCCTGCCCACTTCCTCCACTACCGTCCTAGAAGGCAGTGGGGGATTCCTGTATAGGAGTGTCCTCTGCCTTTGCCATTTTTAATTATTTTGCTCTAATTCCTTTGAGATCTCCTTTACATAGCTCTCTGCCACCTTTAGAAGGCCCTCCCCTGGGGGCCCTCTGTTTCTTCAAATGTAATCCAGGGTGCATTTTCCCATCCTTGTTCTGAAATGAGTGTGGGAGCCAGCTCTGGCAGAATTTTATTTCTGTGTCACAGGAGTCTCTCAAAGGGTGGACTTGGCAAGCCACCTGAGTCTCTGCTGGTGATGTTAGCAGCTCTTGCTTTCCAGGGTTTCCCTTTGTTTTGGAAGACCATGGCTGACTTAGCTGAGCGGAGGCTGGCCCCTTGGTCGGGAAGTTTCTCTTGCACATCTGTCTCCTGCCGAGTTAAGAGAATGATGTGGGAGATAAGGGAGCCCGATTCACCATTCTCACTGTTGGCCTGCCTTGGATCTACCACTTTCTCCTGCACAGTGAGACAGTCCCAGAGAAAGCACATTCACGCAGCTCATCAGATCATTCATGGGACTACAGAGACGACCGTGGAACAGCTCTTTGAGCTCCAAATGGCCACTGGTGTCGAACTTTCTCAGCTAGCAATCCCGAGTGCAGATCTGCCTCCTGCAGCAGCTGAAGAACAAGGCGCTTCTGAGCCCCATGAGCTGCATGAACCCCACGAGCCGCATGAGCCACAGATTCCAGACAGTCAAACAGAGCCTGAAATGCCACCTGAAGGTGATGGTGCAGACCCCTCAGGCAGTGAAGAAACGGAAAAGAAATAAGGTATGCTTAGAATTGTGTTCCTTCCCAGTCCTGCTCATGAGGCAGCATGGTCCCACCAATCCTGGGGCTTTTTGGGGGGGCAGGGGAAGGTTGGTTTCAGGGAAGCTTTGGCCTTTGTAGCCATCACTTGAATTGCTTGCTTTACTCTGTTCCATCAGTTACCAAGCAGAGTGGATGTACCTGCAGCAAAGTTGGGGGGTGGGGTGGGTTTTTGTTGGTGGTTGCCAATACTTGCCTGGGAATTTTTTTCTTGCCCGTTTTCAGAGTGATGCTTCCATATGTCTCTCTGCCTCCCCCCCCCCCCAATTTGGTCCAAGAACTTTTTCGTTTCTTACCCAGGGGCAAGAAAGCTTGCCCTGGGCTCCAGTGAAGTCTCAGAAATTCTGAAATAGTGTGGAAAACAGTTGTCCTTTGAATGGATACGTAGCCTGTTTCTATGCATGTTGGCTCAGTCCTACTGTGGTCAGTGGCGCTTACTTGCAGGAAAGAATGGAAAGGATTACTTGTCATTACATAGCTAATATGAAGCTTACCCTTGGGTTGGATTTTTAACAGATTTTGTGAGAACTATTTGATCAGGGTTACAGATATGTTTCCAAGTGAATACAGCTGTTGTAAGTTGAGTAATTTTTATTAAGTTCGAGTTTGTATGTCTCTTGTGTGAACCGATAGCGTCTAATTGGGCCATAAATCTGATGTTTATAGTATTACAGTGGACCCTCTGGATACGAACTTAATTTGTTCCAGGGGTCCGTTCGCATCCCAAAAATTTCATAGAGGCGCACTTCTGCACATGCATGCGGCATGATTGAGCGCTTCTGCGCAAGCGACGAAACCTGGAAGTATACACTTCTGGGCTTGCCATGGCCGGCTTAACCCGAAGATTCTGTATCCAGAGGGATACGTAAGTAGAGGTACAACTGTATAGGGATTCTTTAGGAGAAATCGGATGAAGTTTCATTAATGAGGTGTTTTCATGTTTAAGACCCATTATGCAAACTCTTGCACATTGTTTCATAATGATGTGTATTTTTTACAATGAGTTTTACAATTCTCATTATTCATTGCTGATGGTTTGTATATCTTGCTTTTCTAGTTGCCCCTGAGGAACCACCAGAAGGCTTGAAGCACCTTGGACTAATATTCACCTCTGAGGTCTTCCCCCCATTTTTTGCATTGTGCCCTCCTTTCTTTCTAAAACATCTTTGTCTTTACCATATCAAACAAACCGAGAGCAACAGCAGAATAATTTTTTAAATATTTTCATAGACTGCAGCGTTAAAATCTTGAAATCCAATTGGCAGCAAGAAAAATGAGAGTTTTGCAAGAAAAGCAGAACAATTAGAGAGAGACTTCAAAAAACATACATTTGCCACCCCGAAGCTTAGGGTTAGGGCGGTTGTTTTTTTGCAGCTGTGGGGAAAAGACAGCACACAGGAGAGTTTGGAAGTCTTGTCTCTTCTCATCATAGAATAAATCACACCCAACTACCAAAACTCTGGGACTAGAGGGAAGGTCTTGCAGAGAAGCCCCACAACCTCTCTTTGTCTCCTCTTCAAGCTCCAGCAGCCTTGGAAAGACTTGGGCAAAGGAAACCAGAGAGAGAGAAGCAAGTAAGGAATCTGCAGAAGGAGGGATGTTCCTGTGAAAGACAGAACAGGAATAGGGCACACAAGAAGAGACGGAGTAGAAGAAGTCAGGGCTGGAACATATTGCTGGCCTGTCATCTTCCAGCTTTGGTCCAAGGAATGACTGGGTTGGCACTGGGACAGGGGCTCATAGGACAGGGGCCATTTCCTGAAGAGAGGGCATAGGAAGGTAAGACTAGTCCAAGGTCCTAGGCATGGCCAGCTCAGGGTAGCAGGGCACAAGGCGCAGCAAAAAGGAGCTTGTGGAAAGCTCACAATGGGCATCGCTTGCCATGACACACTCAGGGACAACTGCTGAAACTTTCTGAAGGTAGGCTGGCTGGCACTTGAACCTCCCCCACCTTGGGCTGTCTGTTCTTCTCAAGGACCATCACCTTGTTCTAGAACCACGGACTGCTGTGCATTGGGGGATGAAATTGAGTGTCCTTTGGGTTGGAGGAGTCCACACCTTTTGGCCTAGATGGTCTACAAACAAGGAGTAACACCTCCTCCTAATGCATCTGTTCTCCAAATCTGCCTGTGAGCCAGATGGAGGATGTGGGCAGAGAACGCAACAGTTGCAGGAGATCCAGGGCAAACAGAAGCGGGGGCGGGGTGGGAAGGTTAAGCAATAGGAGAAAATCAGAAGCAATGGAGGGGTGGCTGCCACCTCCCTCCCAACAGGGACTCTTGTTATTGGCTGTCTAAGAACTGAAAATGGGAAGTGCCAGCCCCCCAGGATGACGTCAATTGTCTTCCCACAACTTCTGCTCTGCTCTGCCCCAACCTGCTGTCGCTTGTACGATTAATAAAAATGAAGAGGAGTCTTTTTTGCAATATATTTTTTTAATTTATTGAAGCAGTAGTCACATGACCTTGCATCTAGCCTTTTAGTATAGTAACAGAATAGATCTGACCAGTCATTCGGCTTGAAAAAGAAATTTTCTTTTGCGCAAACAGACATCACATTGAATACATACATTATCCAGGACTGAAACCCAGCTCAGAGATAGCAACGTGCCGATTTGTTGGAGGAACAGCCCCACAAGACATGGTTATTATAAACTCTTCACACCATCACCAGATTTACTCAGGGGCTCAAAGAAAGGAAGTGCATGAGATAGTATGTCTCAGCACATCTTGCAGATAACGTCGGGTCATCTAGGATGATAACTGTCCAAGGGTTCCTCTTCCTTTCCATCAAATCAAATGGTTTGGTGGAAGACAGAAGCTGTTATCTCTTGCAAAAGTATCACAGATTAATACAGACCATTTAAGAAAACATGCTAGCTCCCTGTGTTTATTATATAAAGAGTCAAACCCCCCTTGTTGGGCGGGGTGAGGAACAGTTCTGGGAAAAGGTGAATAGGAGCAGAAGAAGAGACTTTTAATGGAGGTGGGATACAGAAAAGGTCAAGAGTTTTGAAATAAAGACCACACACTTTGTATTTTTAAATTTCATGTCCAGGCTAACCTACTTTTTATTTAATGCAAATTACAGTACCAGTTAACTATTTCCGAACCAAGTCACACAGAACAAAATGTATTTACAAAGGAGCAGAAGGGAGGAGGCAAAATAATAAAACATTAAGCATACTCTCCACAAAAAAGTTTATATTTAAAATGAAAAAATTAATCAGTCACAGAGGCATTCAAGTAGTAATAATGTTATACATGTTTTGCTTCTTCTTTGAATCAAGACAGCTTTGTACGTGTATGCAATAGTTTGTATACAACCCACAGTCCATTATATATAGATTTTAGATTTTCTGCTTTTAAGATGGAAGTGATCACGGTAATTGTGTGCACAAGCCCAAGTGATCTATCAGCAACATAGTAACAAACGCAAATTTTACAGGCAAGCATATTATTTATATATATAAACGTTCATTTATATATATAAATTGTTTTTCCCCCCCAAAAAAAACCAAGAACAAACAACACAAGGAAGGAAAATATGTATCTCAAGCTAACCCTTTAGGTACAAGTCTTTATTACGCCTTTTCATTTTGCTTTTATTGCCTTGTCACAAATGAAGCAAGGAATTAGCCTCTATAGAAATATTGGGAATTCAAAGGCTTTCTGATGTATACACCTGGCAAATGTAGGCCCTGGGTTACATACTAAACTGTGCTTTTCATGACTGGCTTTGACCTCTAGTGGCTGGGAGTTATAATGGATAATAGTTTATTGGTAGCATTTCTTAAGAAGCATTACTAATCTGGGAACATTTCAAATTAACACTAATTACGGACATTCACCATCACTTGGCTTATTTATAAAAAGAAGTATATGCTCAAGTATCAGTTTAGATGACTTCAGAGTAATCTTTGTTGATTCCACACACCCCTTTGTTTAAAGGAAGGGACTTCAAAATTAAGAGAGTGTCTTGATTGACTTTCAGCTGGGGACACAGAATATTGTTAATGCCATCTCAGGGACATGCACAGTTGCAATGCAGACAAAGGATAGATCAAGAGACCATTAAGGTACTTCATTTAAAAACAAGCCACAAAAACAGACTTCTGAGTGGAGTGTCAGAAACAAAATGCTATCACTGACCTTTGTGTCACCAGAAAAAGTGCAGCCTCTGCCTTACTGGAATGAACACAAGATGATTACAAAAAGACAAAAAGCCAAAAACAAAACAGCAACCTTTGGTTTGATAAAAAGTTCAGCATTTTGCCACCGAAGAAGAGAATCTCACGTGGAATACTAACAAGGTCAAACACACAAGTGAGCAGAGTTTTCAAAGCAAGGCCTTTGTGCTGGGCACAGAAATTAAGGTCAACTTCAAAATGACTTTCATAAGAAAATAAAACTTCAGGGTGAGAGGGAGGGCAAGTGATAATCTACAACTACAGACTCTCAATACCACAGATTAATCTCTGGCCAAAAAAAGCAGAAAGGATGTGTGAGTGAGTGAGACCCCAATTCTTCCACCCCACTGCTGCCCCCACCCCCATTCCATGACAGCTTCTTTGCAAAGCCCTATTTTGCCTCTACAGAAACAAAGACTAAACTAAAGCTCCTAGCTAGAAGCTGTTGTCTACAAGTAACTCTGGACA
Organism: Podarcis bocagei; assembly: GCF_964188305.1. Classification (NCBI taxonomy): domain Eukaryota; kingdom Metazoa; phylum Chordata; class Lepidosauria; order Squamata; family Lacertidae; genus Podarcis; species Podarcis bocagei. Next base: position 43,211,998 of record NC_138143.1, on the reverse strand, counting down.
AACGTACTGGGAAAAGACGAGCAAAATGTAAACTTGCCACTTAGATGCCAAGATAGCAAACGTAAAATGAAACCGGTCACTGCTATTGTGGGCAAGGGAGAGAAACTTTTAAACGCCTACGAACAAAGCCATGGTTTGAAGTAAAAATAAAAAATAAAAATTGAATGAATTTTCTTTTTAATTATACTACTGACATGAAATAACTCAAAGAAGGGAAACAAAGATTTCCATGTGTGAGACATCTGGTACAAAAAAGGAATAAAATAAAATAAAAAAAATTATGGAAGCAAAGGCACTCCAAACTATATAGATATACTATACATCGCTAGAGTTATTGTTACAATAATACAGGCCGGTTATCTACTGTACAGAGTTAAAACTATATGGCTTTAAAAAGCTCGTCTACATTTTGTCTGATTATTAAAACAGATTTAACTGCCCTGAATGGTAACGTTTTGCTCATTAACAGCAGTTCCTGGGTCCACATATTTACATACAAAGCAATACAACTCAAAATTTTAAGAACAACTAATGTACAAACTTGAATTTGGTGAGGAGCTTTTGTCTTGTTTATTTACAAAAATGGTATTGAAACACCTGGATCTAGATTTGTATAAAATTTTGTCTGCAGTCCCGCCATGATCCTCGAGAAAATAAAACCATCAGGATCTTAGTTTACACATACACACACACATACATACACAAAACAATTTTTTAAAAAAATAATTAACGCTTTTCATTCTTCTTCCCTGCTAGCGCCAAACTAACAGAAAGTAATGCAAATCCTAAAACACCATCTCTCTCCTGAGCCCAGACTGTCCTGCTCTCCTGACTGCAAACTGAGTTTTCTCTATGTCATCCTCCTGCTTGTTCAAGTGTCTCCAGAGCTCTGATCGCGAGGGCTATAAATCAACATGGAAGACACCTAGAGGCTCCTTTCCTGCGGCAAGAACCCCTTCCAGGCCTTATTCACCAGAGGCTCATTTATAGAAAACTGGAGTGTTTAAACAAATATGGGTTCCACACCCATTCCCCTTGAAGCTATTTTAATAACCATGTATCTGAACTTTCTGTTCATCCTTTTTTGAGACAGCCCCACAGCTCCCTCCTTGACAAGCACCTTTAATCAGATTAGACTCTCAGACCCAGCTTCACAAACGTGAGAAGAGAGAGAAGGCCCTGTTGCCTTCCGGTGGCTGCATCTGCATAATGCTGTCTTTCCCCCCGGGCCAAATCAGCAAATCATGTTTCAAAAGATTCAACAATGAAATAAACTCTCACAAGCACCAAGATGACTGAGATTCATTTGAATGAGTGTAAGGCTAGGTGAGCACATCTCTCAATCCAAGTGGAAAGCGAGACGTAAAGAGCCGGTCTCGGCTGCTCCGGCAGCAATGGCATTCCTTCTCGCAACTTCCCTAACGCCTTTCAAGAAGTATTGCTTTCGCTTCAAAAACAGAGAGACTTGACTTTTTGCCACTACAAAATAACCCAGAAGACAGACACTAGAAACAGGCATTTCTGCTTCAGTCAGACCAATTATAGATTAAAAAATAAAAAGCAGCACTGTATCTATGTATATATTTATAATATATATATATATATGTATATGTATATGTGCATATATACACACACACTTAGCTTTCTATAAGTCAGCAAGAGCAAGTAAACTGATTTGTCTACTCATTAATATACTACCATTGTGAAAGCGTCACAACAGCAACCGTGGAAGATCAATAAATAAAGATTAGAAAGAAGGAAGCTTTTAAAAAAAGGTGAAATTAAATACAAATTCTAGATTTGGATTTTTGAATCACCTAAAAATAATGTGTCGATTTGAAAGCTCTAATTGCAATGGAGGTTTACATCCATTCCCGTTATAAACCCTGCAATTGTTTTCCTGTTTGCTTCTTTGAGAAAGAAGCCAGTTTAGAGTTTAAAAAAGAAGGGGGGCGAGGTGCCGAAGTCCCTCTCCACTGGCTTCCCTGGAGGGAGGGTCCACTTGCTCCCACCTGTTGAAGAATGCAAGTGACGGACTATGAGCTCTTTTGTGCTTTACAGAACCTTTAATGTTCAGGGATCTTTAAGGTAGGTGAATGAGCATTTTTCATTCAAGCCGATAGTCTGTGTGTGTATATGTAACATACATATCTGCAGAATTCTCCAATGCTAGAACGGAATTTAAGATCAAGATTTGCCCTTAAGCTTTATTCATACAGCAATCGCCCCACCCCACCCCTCCCCTGGCTTTGGCAATTCAGTGTATTTTAGACCTCACATTTTCCTTCCTCCTCATCCCAACTCAAAGATAGTTAAGGTCTCCTGTGTATGTTATGCGCGGTGAGCAACTCCTGCTAAGCTCCCGACCAAATTCAAGTTGTGCACTACACCAAAAGTTGAAACTTCACTTAAAAATACAAGGCTTAAAAAAGGAGCTTCAGCAGAATGAGGGTTCTCCTTTCTGTTGTGGGAGGGCATGAGAGAAGATTCCTGATTCTAAAGTACACAATAGCAATTGTTTGAAATTAGAAGATTGTCATGGGAAGAGACATTGGTGTCTTCTATTGCTCCACTTCCCCTCTTCCCACCCACCTCTTCCCCTGCCCCAAAGGGCCCGCAGAGTGAGCACACAATGAAACTGGTTTGAATTTCTATTTTACAAGGTTAAATAAGAACAACAATAATAAAAAAAAATCGAACACTATAATGAACAGGGTTTTCCCCCTCTTTTTAAATTTTCTTTCCAAATGTGACCAGCGTTGCTGAGCAAGACTCAAAATTACTGGCGATTGTTCCTGTACAGGTTGCTGCTTGTGACCAGTTCAGGTGGAGTTGGAGGCTGATGCTGAAGCTACATTATTGGTCTGAACTCGATCTCCTGCATTGGCATCTGCAAACACCACAAAAGAAAGCAAAGACACGGGTTAGATATTGGAAACTTGCTGCTTGCGGGCAGGCCTCTTAAGGCAGCTGTGGCAAAGGGAGAGACACCTGAATGTCAGCGAGAAATTGGGCACTTTTTAAAAGGGCCTGTTTGGTACCTGGAAAACAAGAGAGTCCTCTTCTGGAAGGAGAGTTACAAGCCTGTAGAAGAGCAGACATAAGCCTCACCTCAACCCCCAATGTTTGCTGGCTCCTTTTTGATATGAAGTCCCTGAACAAGGCTTCTGCTTCCACATAATCAGGAATCCTGGTAAGGGAGGGATCCTGATCCTGTGGAGACTTCTGATTTATTTGGTAGAACATGCACAACATGCGCGCGCCCCGACCTTCAGCTCTGCATGCAAAGGCCTGAGAAGAGCTGGTGTGCTGGGGGACATTGGGAGGGTGGTTTGCACTTTCAATCCTTGTGAGTTCCAGCAAACACGCAAAGGTGGCCAAGGCCTAGATCAGACTATTTGGTTCCACTACAGCTGGACATGCCCCCAAAGTCATGGCTCTGGGAAAGCAATAGCAGGGCCTGATGCCAAAAACAGGTTTCACGTGCCGCCCACTGAAGGGTTGGGAAAGCAGGAAAAAAACATATCTGCCCCTTTTCTCGTGAACACAGGTCTGATAAATCAAGAGGAACCAAGCAATACCGGAAGGCAAAGGTGGCAGCGTGTTACAGTGATGCCTGGCTATATCTGGGGCAGTTCCTCACATAAAACCCATGTGACTAATAAACTTTGGCCAATCATGGTTTTTTACCAAATAGCTGAGGTTTAGGCCTCACATACCCAACATCTTTTGAAAATAATTTACTGATGAACAGGTATTAAAACACTTGATTGATAAACAGACACAAATAAACAGGATGCTAAGAGGTGACACTCTTTGATTCTACAGAGTTAGAAAAGTATTGGGAGCCCACTCTGCTCCTTTTCCCCAACTCCTCTCCTGAATTCAGTAGACAATAAAAACAGGGTTCGGAAAAAAGAAATAAAAGATTGGTTATTTTTAAAGGCTGTCACAATTCCTATTAAAAGGTATAGGATACAGCTGTGTGTTTTCCTGAGTCCACAATCAAACACAGCAAGAGGGAAAGGTTTCATGGTGCAAATCAAAGCAATTACAAAATTTTATATCAAAAAAAGAAAAATGTTGGACTGCAATAAATCGAGACACTCGCATAGACCTGTAGTATCTGATGTTTGTGAGTTGCTCTATTTGGTAGCTATTGCTATCTGAAAAAAGTGGGAGAAGTAGCAATGCTGCGAAGTTTACTGTGATGGGGCTGTCAGGTCCTTGGTGAGCCATCTCTACAGAAGACAATAGTTATGCAAGTACCCGAATTTTCATTCTCATTCTCTGGTTGGTGCTGCTAAAAAGAAAGAAAGAAGGTTGACCTGATCTCTCCCTATTCCAGAGGAGTGGGGAATCCACTTTCTGCTGGATGGTGTAGTTCTCCTAAAGTCTACTACAATGGGAAAGCTTTATTTTGCTTGAAACATACACATTATGTGCTGGTGGAGCTCTGCTTTTGTTCTGCTAAACTGCAGTTGCAGAGAAGGGCTGCTCCCCCACTATTTAACAAAGAAAAACCAAGCACTTCTGTACTTCGCAAGTTCTGCTTGGCATTCACAAAACCTGCTGTCATTGCCAGAGTCTTTGGGAGAACTACATGACCAGCAGACATCACCTTCTTTTCCTCTTCTAGCAACAAGGACCGCTCTTGCTGCCACCACACTGGCTTGGGAGGGGCAGTTGGTCAAAGGGTCGAAGCACATGAATTCATATTTTGCTCAATAATGAATTAGTTTTGCTCACTGATTCCTGGATAAAGTATTTCAGAGACAATCTGATGTAAGCGAGAGCCATCTCTACCAAAAGGCTATCCATTAGATCAAACTAGAAAAATAACGGGGGGGGGGGGACACTTTGTGTAATATAATTAAGTAGCTCTTTCACATTTTTAACAGTCATATAAATACCCAAGTAGGAAAAAAGGACGAGTCAATAAATGCAGAACATACTCATTAAACCAGACTCCACAGCCAGCTATAGATTACCAATACATTTTTCATTCTCTGATGAATCTATAATTGTCCCAACATACAATGGTATGCTCCTGAATGTTTGGGCAAAGGTTGGGTGTGCCATGAAGGGCTTGACTGTGCTATAGGGTTCCCCATAGGCAGTGACAGACCCCCGGGTACAGGGTGGTATAAAATCAATAATAATAATATGCAAATGAATGGTTGGGAATGCTCTTTAAGGTTCCCAATTATTCGCTGGCAGCTCCTGTGTGTCTGATGTCAGGTGCAGGGCAGGTGGGTGTGGTTTTGGGGAAACAGCCTTAAGTAGCTAAGTACTGAAGTTTACAGAAGACACCAAAGCACAGAGGATGATAAAATTCCAAGCATCCAGAATGCGCCAAAATGGCTCCGCTAAGCTGAACAAATAGTGAACAGAATGGCAAGAGGTGTAAAATGGTGAACCACTGAAGCAAACAAATGCTTATTTCATATACATTTGGAACTAGTGCCTATTATCCAGGAAAGAGATGTTGGGACCACAGCAGCTAGTGCTATTAAAACTTGACTTGCTATGCATCAGCAGTGAAAAGGACAAACTGTATGTTAGGGTTTATTGAGAGAGAGATTGAAAATATAGCATTGCAATGCCCTTTTATGCATCAAATCATAGCAAGATTGGGAATCCTGTATGTAGTTCTGGTTACCCACTCATTTTTATTTCTAACTTGGGTTTTGAGTTGGCTGGTATCAATTTTATTTTTCCTCTCTTATTCATCTGATCCAGGTATAAGCATAAACACCCCAAACAAGCACCTGGAGCCGATAAGTCGTCTGCATGAGTGCTAACAAACAGAGGTTCAGGTACTGTTGTAGAAAACTGAATTAGATTGGTCAACGCAATCTAGGGATGTGGTATTCATCACATTTCCCCTGAAGAACCTGTTCTGCAGTTTGTTGGTGCTGCTCAATCTAGCTCTGCTGCTGGACACTGAAGTAGCACCCAGGAGCTTGCAGTATTTTTACCAATTGTGTTCCTTCTTCCAGAGAGATGACCCAGTACATCTCAGTCCAAGCAGGGTCATATAAGAGATGAGGTCCTTCAGATACCCTGGACTCAAGTTGTATAGGGATTTATAGATCATAACCAGCAATGGACTGGTACCCTGTGGAGCTTTTGTGGTGTTTCTCTTCTCCCTGTAATTAGCTCCAGTGAGCAAACTGGCTGCAGCATCTTGGACCAGATGAAGTTTCCAAACACTTTTCAAAGGCCGCCACACATACAGGTCCTTGCAGGAATCCAAACAGGATGTAACTAAAATAAAAAAATTCCTTCCAGTAGCACCTTAAAGGCCAACTAAGTTAGTTCTTGGTATGAGCTTTCGTGTGCATGCACACTTCTTCAGATACACTGCGTGTATCTGGAGTACACTGCGTGTATCCAGTGTATCTGGAGAAGTGTGCATGCACACGAAAGCTCATACCAAGAACTAACTTAGTTGGTCTTTAAAGTGCTACTGGAAGGAATTTTTTTATTTTGACTATGGCAGACCAACACGGCTACCTATCTGTAGTAGGATGTAACTAAGGCATCATGGCCAGAGCAGACATCTCCAGGAACAGGAACCGTGCACTAGTTTTAAATGTGCTCCTGGCCACTGCCTAAATCTGACCATTAAGGGTTCAATCTAGGAGTACTCCCAAGCTGCGAACCTGAGTTTTTCAGGGAGTGTAACCCCCTCCAGCACATCATGAATCCCTAGTCCCTGATCTGCCTTTCAACTGACCATAACCTTCAGTTATTTCACCCTCCTCCAGTCCGTTACTAACACCACACCAGCTTTGTCCTATTCAGATGGAAAGGAGAGATGGAATGGTGGCGGTGGCAGCCCCCAAAACTCTGGACCACCTCTCCTAGAGCCATCCTGGGGCAGGACAGACCCCGAGGGACACCTCAGGTTAAGAGCATCCAACAGAAGACCCACAGCAGCCCCTTCCCTACGACTCAACGGCTCAGGAGCACCATCCCTCAAGGACTGCCTCTCTCCTTATGAGCCTACCAGGCCCTTCTTTGGGCCCTCCTCAAGCGGTCCAGAGGGTGGCAATAGGAGAGCAGGCCTTTTCTGCAAGGGCTCCCCCTTTGTGGAATTCTCTCCCCAGGGAGGTTTGGCTGGCACCTTCTTTATACACCTTGAGGCGCCAGGCGACAATGTTCCTCTTTAACCAGAGCTTTGGCTGATTGACATCTGATACTCTTTAAAATGTGTTGTGGAAGGGGGGATTATCAGGTTGTCTTTGCTCTTATTTTTGTTATGTATTTTGTGTTTCTTACATTGTGATTTTATGTTGTGAACTGCCCAGAGATCTACAGATATAGTGAGGTATACATAGACAATAAATAAATAATCACAATAAGATTATACAAGCACCACAAAACAATGCCTCCAAATCCTATCCCAGTGAGGTGTCCCGCAGAGAAACCATGGCCAATGGAAAGTCCAGGAGAACCAGCTCCTGCTGCCTGACTCCTGGTGTAGGTCATCCACTAACACAACCAATGCTTTTTCTGTCCCATAATCATGGCTGGAGCCAGTAATAAATGGATATGGATGATCTGTCTCATTCAGAAAAGCTTGGAGCTGAGAAGCAGCCACACACTCCAGCCCCGTGCCTAAGAATGGAATATTGGGGACTGGCCAGTCATGATCCAAAACTGTGGGGTTCAGGGAGGGCTTTTTCAGCAGAGGTCTTATCACTGCCTCTTTATGGCAGGTTGCAACCCTGCTTTGCTGAACGTGTTCAGTCGCCACCCTTCCCCACTTGGTTAGTCTTCCTCAGCTGCTTCCATGAGCCAGGAAGGGCAGGGATCCTGCACACATGTGGTGGCCCTCACCTCTCGTAAGAAACCTGTCCCCATCCTCAGGCTGCACGATCCCGGTATCTGGTTCTGCACAGCTTGTGGTTTGTTTTAAGTACGAGTGTTGCAGAATGCTGATGAAATTGGAAATCTGGAGTGGAAATTGCTGGTGTTCCCTTATTCACCCCATGTCTCAAATGGAAATCAATCTAGCAAACACAATTGGTATTGGCTGCTGGGGGTTTTTTGGGGGGGTTCAGTTTGTAAACAAGATATGATCAGTAACTGAGGACACACTGTGTCAGGGAAGACAGTTTGGGGGTGGGAATAGTTTATCAAGCAAAAACGGGGCAGGCATGAAGGAAGTCTCACCTGAGGCTGCTGGAACATTTGTCGGGGTTGAAGCAGCTGCTTGACTCCGAGCATGAGCAGGTATGAGGGTCGAAGCCAGAGACGGATTACTTGACAGTTCTAGAAGGAAGTTGAAGAAGAGAGTATTCACAGCCAGCCCACAGGGAGCCTCTGCCAGTCGCTTCACACAGTGTTTCCTATCCCACATCAGCCACATGGCCATGTGTTGCTAAGAATCGATGATTCTAACACGCTTCCCCAGAGTTGGAAACTGCTCAGACAGCTTCACTGGGGAAAGACTGTCATCCTTTGCATCTTCTTTTCTGTGGAAAAGGTTTTTCTCTGCCATGATGTCTGCCAAATTGCCTATATTGCATTTCTTTTAATTTAAATTTCCCCCTTGTTGTTTTTGTACAGACTGTGTATTTGTGCATTTCTACACCCACACACCTTGCTCTTGGAACTGTGAGCTATTTAAAACAAAACAAGCAAAATGATTAGTACGATTACACCACTAAATCACACCAATAATGTTGAAGGGAGGCGAGTATGAACTATGAGATTGAAGCAGCTGGTCTTATATTGCAATCATTCTACCTTCCAAATCCCTAAAAGAAACTGTCGTTATTAGTACTATTTCAGCTAGAGTACAAAATGAACTGCTACAGACATGCCCTTGGAATGTGAGTTTCAAAAGAGTATTATAATTGCTTAATGACTTCTTGTGACTGCATTCTTAACATCCTCCACTGTGGCTAGGACTGCCTGCTGCCAGCTATGTCTGGCACCCCAACTATAGCAATATCTAGACCAGGCTCACTTGGCCACCGTAGTCCAGGCATCTTTAACCTCAAGGCTGGATTACTGCCATGTGCTGCCTTTGGGGCGGCCCTTGGGCCTGGTCCAGAAGCAGTATCTGGACTGCTGGGGGGGGGGGCAGACATACAACAGTGTGTGACACCTATACTGAACTAAAACATCTGCACTGGCTGCTCACATGGTACTGGGCCAGAGTCAAGGTTCTTGCATTGATCCTGTGCCCAGGATACCTTAAGGGCAATTATATCACAGTTTGACCAATGGAGAGAAGATGAGGTATACCTTAATTTGGTTCTGGACTATGTTCCTGAAACAGTATACAGAGTTGCCAGGCATTATAGTTGGGCCAAGCAGACATTCCCGATGATATTTGTGAAGGTAGGTAAAATGAAATGATAACCTAGATGGTTGGTTGCTTGGTTGTTACATCAGACAGAGGGCAGCAACCAGGTTTAGATGTTTGCTGGTAGAAAATGCTCTGGAGAAGGGCCCTTTGGTTTCCTTCTAATGGCAGCCTCTTGCACACTGTTGCTCTAGAGAGCTCCTTGACAATGGAGACACTTGGTTGGGGAGCGTGCTGCTACTGCAAAGGGGAAGCTGAGATGCACCATGTATGAGGAGGACACCCAGTGTGTGCTGGTCGGAATCCTGGTCCTAAAACTGCCCTGTTCTTGAAAGGAGGTGAAGGCTTGTCTAAGTGAGGGTTGATTTAGACATGCTGCTGTATCTACATGGGTTTTCACAGATGGTTGCATATGGTGAGGGAAGTGTACAGATGACATTTGTTTGTTTTTCTTTCTGGTTCGATGGCCCTCGGTGGTCCCTTCCAACTCTGCAATTCTATGAGATCACCCAGAAGAGTGCTGCTCATTGTTCCCTGTGTTGCAGAGGCCTGGGTGGCTTCATCTAGAAGTCAGTGCTTCACATCACCAGTCCCAATCTGTGGAACATTGTTCCAACAGAAATTTGGCAGCTGCCCTCACTTTTGACTTTCAGGTGTCTCTTGAATACCTTTTTATATGGACAGGCCTTTACAAAAAGTAAAATTAGAGCAGAAATGTAATTTAAAACTTAGTAATTTGCATCTTCATATCAATATATTTTTCCAAGAATTTATAAAATATTAAAAATGACCTCATACATAAAATTATCGTGATCAAATGCTGCAGCTTATTACCATGCTTCATGATTTAGCTCTATATCACCTATATTTGTTCTCATTTTGTTTTACAATACATACATTTTCTCTTAATAAAGCATTTTTCAAAAATTATTCAAAGCATCCCTCAAAAAAGGGCAATAAATCAGGACTGCAAATCAGAGTTTTATGTCTATTTATACTGGTCAAAATGTAACAGACTGAATTGTAGAATACTTGTGTGTTGCTGTTTATTTGATACTGTGCTGCCCTAGATGGAGGTGAAGGGTGAATTACCTGGCTGTAAATTATGTTTAATGCTGCCAGTGATTTTTTTTGTAGACCCAACATTCATTTGGTGAAAAATGGTTGGCTGGGGCTTAGCTGTGTTATGGATATGGTTGGTGGGAATGCTTGATAGTGAGGTTTATAGGTGGACCTTTGTCAAGGTTGGATTTGGTAGATGTTACAGGGTGTGGCGGCGGCTCCTATTTCAGTTATGTTGTTTAGTTTCTAATGATGCTTTATACCAGGAATTTTATTGTATTTGATTTTTATTTGTAAAGAATCCATGGGCCGCACACCGAGTTAAATTTCCATTTTTTTAAAATTAAAGTGTATTTAATATGAGTTAATATACACAATTAATATATTTAATTAAATATATGTCATTAAATACACACTAGATTTAATTATTAAACAAATCCATTACACAGACAGAAGTATGTGCTTTCATTAACAATTTCTTAAAAAGGCTTTATGGTGTTTTCCCCTTGAATGTTGCCAAGGGCCACCCAAAAAGGCCCCAAGGGCTGCAGGTTTGGACCACCCTGGCCTGAAGAATGCCCTGGTGGAGACCAAAGATAAGAAGGAGGAGAGGAAAAGCCAGGAGGTCCCCTCCATCCATCCTTTTGTCCATACAGGGACTCCTTGGGCAATAAGGACACAAGGGCTACAGATCCCGGGGGGGGGGGTGTTTCTGGATTACTTATTTTGAAGGCAATCACAATCTGTCTGCTGGCGGCCAGCCAGTTCAAAACAGTTCTGACTGTCTAAATGGCTAACTGCACTCTCCTCTGTCTCTAACAACTCAGAGAGACTAGATGCCCCAATATTCATGGGCAAATGACCTATGCCCAAACTATCCCTATTTTTCCTGATACATCACTCCTTCTACCCCCCCCTCCCTGGGGGCTTCCAATTTGTCTTTCAGGGATGACTTTTTAAAATAGGCATTTTTTTTAATGCCTACATGTGCCCTAAGCTGGCCTTAAATTCCCCCCACCTGCCCCAAATTGCATTTCCCAGCAGTGATTGCTGCAGAATGTGTTTTGAATTGCAGCTATTCTATTAGTACAGATCTCATGTGAGATTAAACTTTCTGTCAAACATTTTTGAGGGATGGAAAGTAGAGTGAAAATTTACATATAAAATAGGTAACAAAACAAAAAGGAAAGGCAGATACTGTACCGTCAGTTTACTAGCACATTTGCTTCAGGAAACCAACGTAAGACAACCTACTGCACAGTAAAATGCTACATACTCGGGGCCAGCGGTAGGGCATTCTGTTTTTCACAAGTGTGTAATACTGGCGAGAATGCTCTTATAGTAATGATAATAATTTATTACTTAGACCCCGCCCATCTGGCTGGGCCCCCCCAGCCACTCTGTCCAGAGATGGCCTCTGTAACCATCGACTTAAGCAGCAGTCAGAGTGGCAATGGCAATTTTTTTGAGAGCTGAATATGTTCTTGTTAAAGCACCTCCAGATAAAACTGAGCCACCACAAAAGGTCCTCCTGCCTGCTTGCCTGGGCCGTAGCCAACTAATGCACCCCATTTGTGCAAGGGTGTCCGTTTGCACAACAGGTCTCTTCAGCCCCTCTCCCCAAATCCCTGTAAAGTTGGGGAACCCCAATAATAGATTTAAGGGGCACATGGGTGGGGGGAAGAGGCAAGGGAGTCCCTTTTCATAAGTGGAAATACTTCCACTAATGGCAGGCTTACACTACGTTGAATACAACCATTAATTTCCCCTCCAGCCTGCCATTTACAGAACAGCAGAAATAATCCAAGACATACCAGTGATTTTATCAATATTAGTTTGAACTGCTTCAAGTAATTCAGTGCTGAGATAAGGCAAATTAAACATCCAGTGTAGTTAACAAGCTATTCAGAGCAGTGTTGTGGTTATTTTCATATATGCAGAAATGGCAGTTGGCATGGTGGGTCCTGGGTCAAGAGGAACTGGCAGCATTGACTGTTACCAATGCAACCAGGAAAGGAAGTACCATAACCCAGAGTGGAGCAAATGCTTTAAAGGCAGAAAAGGTGTGTCTCAAGAGCAACAGCATTTGTGCGCTTGGAAAATACTATCCCAGCACCCTTTCGAAACCTGACAAGTGGCCACGGTCCTTTCACTGACTTTAACATAGAAAAGAGTATCTTCAAATAGGGCTGCAATATTATTAACTGGCTAGATTTTAAAAAAATAAAAAAGCTTTAAATTTATTAATTAACATTGATAAAAAATAAATTTAAAAGGTGCTGCTGATTAAGCAGGTAACATTTTATTTTTTAAAATTATTTTGTATATAAAGGCAGCAGGTGGCAAATATTATCTTCTCTCACATGCAAGCATAAATGCCTCTTCCAATGCCTGCTTTGACACATAGCATCCCATAAAAGAAAATATGCTTCCTGCTTCAGATCTTTTTTAACCATGTGCAAATTAAATTGATATGTTAACCATAGTTGCCATAAATTGTTGAGCTGCTGCTTCTTTTTGGCAAAGCTGTTTGGCAAATTTGCAAGAAGAAAAATGCTGTTTTTGAGCAATTTTTATGGGAAAACAGCCCTGCCGACATGGGCAAACGCAGACGTATGGCAACCCTATGTTAACCGAAATGCACATGAGTAATTGCAATTGGGTTGCAGCCATCTTCCCAAAGAATCTGAACAATACAGGCCACAAAGTATGCTTCTGTTTTACAACCCCTAACAATTGTACAGTTCTTGAAAACATGTGCAAGGCAACTGCGAAAACATACTTCCCTAGCCTGCAATACAGCTGATCCGCTAAATCTGGACTCCTGGATGTTCCGAGTTACATACTCAATTAGCTTATTAAATAGGATTCCTGGTAAAAATGTGAACATGAGCAGTAGTCTCTATTCTTCCAAGAATATTTCAATCTTCTATCTAACAAGCAATTTCATCTATGACTAACTAGGAATTGAATGTCCCAGTAATAATGGCACTCATGACACAGAAGTATCAGCCTGCTGAGATTCTGGATGTGTATCTGTGTCAAACAGCCTTTCTTCGAGGGGTAAAGAAGTCTCTCTCTTGGACTTTTTTTAAAGCCCTTTCTCTACACCTTCTCAACACAGTTCAAGCTTTGAAATATTCCCCCTCTTTCCAGCTGCCCAACATTTCTACCCATCCCTTCTGACCACTATTTGAGATGACGCCATCTTTGTGCCATAAGACAGTGCAGACACACAATCTTCCTTCATGCTCCCAGACTACCTTGAGTGGTGAAGTTAAAGAGTGCAGGTTTCTCTCGCCCACTCGGTAATTTGATGTTTGGGTCCCGTAATTCATCAAAGAAAGAGTGTGCGCACGCTTCCAGCGGAGTCAGGCGTGCCGTGGGGGTATATTCCAGCAGACGGCTACATAGCGCTATTGCTTCTGGTGGAGTGCGGGGCCGGAAGACCTGCGGCAGAACAAGAGGGACAGTCCGTCAATACTCTTCTTTGCGCTTGTCGTTGAAGGACTGAGAATCTGAGGAACTAAACCGCTCAGAGTAGGAATTAGACATTAGCTTATAAAGTACTGAAGCTTAATCAAGCTTCTAGGGTTGAATGGTTAAGTGCAAGGAAGGCTGTTGTACTAAGGTGAAGTTACAAGGTCACAGGGTGGGGGGGGGACACAAGACACAGCTGAGAAGAACTTTTAGGAAGAGAGAAAGAATCCATTCCAAACATAACAGGAATGCAGTCGGCCATGCATATGGGTTGGAGGAGAGAGAAAAGCAAATGAGCAGGATTTTCTGAAGACCACGTTCTGAAGCATTTACTGAAAGCAAAACTTTTAAGCAACCAACTGATTTTGTACTGGGTGTGGATTTATGCTGACTGGTAGGGACACTGATCAGGTCTCATAGTTTTGGTTTATCCTTTAATAATACACAGCAAGTAATTAATTAGGATAACTTCCAAATTTTAGGCGTTTGGGAGTATTGCTGAAGGGTACTCAGCCAGCTAGTTTTTCTCTCAGACATTTGCCATCGGAGGTTAGGTCAAACAGCATATATTTTTACTATTCACAATCAGTCCTTTGTCACCAATGTTGCACTCCATCTACCTTCTCCTCTCTCACACACATAAAAAATAAAAAACCACACATTCACAGGTTCCTTAAGCATTTTCTTTCACCTACGCTACAGGTGCAATACAGGTCATGAGCAAACAGTACATGTAAAATCTTGAGACAAGGATGGGACAAAAACTGGCAAATCCAACTCACAAAACACAAAGGATGAGATTCAGTTGTGGCAGCTCACTTGCACAGTGGAAACCTGCGTTTGCAATGAGACTTTTGGTTCTACTTATTCCCCATCCCTGCACACACCCAAAATCCGCCCAGGAAGGTTACTCAATCCTCTGGAGCAGATTTCTGGGTGCATGGAAGGCTGCTAGCGGGAAGAGAGGAAGGAGAAACCCCACCAAGGGAACGGATTCCCAGGCATGTAAAGTTGGACCAAACCCCAAAGCAATAGCATATACCACATGCAAAATCAACTGCAAATCTGCTCAAACAGATTTTGAAGAGAAGATATTTAAATTCAGCAGAACATAAACTGCGTCAAGAATCTCCTCATCACTAATAATGGTATAAGCTACTGGTGGGATTTATCAAGAGTTCTGAGTTCGTACAGAAAGCTAGTTTACATATGTGAGGGAAAGTAAAAAAGCTGAAGAATTAAACGACAAGAATTAAGTTAAGGCGGGCAAACGATCACATAAGCAAAACTCTTCTGCAGTGCCCAGATGTTGCAAGAACTATTAAACTGAACCAGGCTGCGGCTTACTTTCATGCCTGGGGCAACTGTGGGAATAAGTAGTAATACCATAGTCTGAAAGGAATCCTATGGACCTCTAAAACAGACCATGATATTAGCCCCTCTCCTGCTCTAGCCTGCTCAGGCCAAGAGAGAAGCCAAAGCAAGTCCTCTCCCCACGGGTATGGAATGCTCTTTTCAACCCAGGAAGAAATGACCATGTTGCACAGCCATAGTTTTCCTTTACTCTTAAAAATCAAAACTACATACACGTCAATGTAGCATCAAGGTAGAGGAGGGAAAACTGGTCTGGGAGAATCAACAGGTGAAGGAATGTTGAACTATTCCCTCTTGCAAATGTCATGAACACAAGCTCACTTGTCTCCCCCACCCTAAACTGAATTTGTGCTTCGTTCTAGTTTCAGAACCCAGCTGCAGAGGGAGAAAAGGAAAGGGCTAAGCAACTTCACAAAACACCTCTGAAAACTCAGCACTTCTCCTCCTCTTGCCGGGTTAGGAGAGGTAATGAGAAGCTCCTGCAGCTGGCTTTCCTGGTACTACTCTGGCAGCAACTCCTGAATAGGAGACAGTGGCATCTGTGCCCTGACATACTTCTTGGAGCTACTTTTAAGTGCAACCGGTGACATGGGTTTATCTTTTGCATTTTTACCAGGTGTCCCCTTCACTTCCAACAGGGATGGGGAATTTGTGACCCAGGTGATGTGGGACTACAGCTCACACTATCCCTGCTCACTGGCTCTTCTGGTTGGAACTGATGGGGGATGGAGTCCAGCAACAAAATATCTGGAGGGCCTCAGGTTACCCGTCCTAGAAACAATTTCACTGCCATATGCAAGAGAAAATGCCTGTGTTGTCCATCTAGGATTGTGGCGAGACTAAGTTGTGGGGTCATGACCGAGTTGTTGAAGCACAACATGTTTCATCTCATAAATTTTGGGGAAATTATCTCCATTAAAGAAGTTCAAATTCTTTTTTCCAGATACATAATCCATCAAGTTACTGAAAATCCCACATTCAAATTTGGATATACATTAAACCAAACTTTCCCCAAATTCTATGAACCCCAAATATTGTCCTAGAGCTTGTCAAATAAAACTGTACCCCACCCCCATATGGAATCAGGTGGAAATTCAATCTAAGGTTGAAATGCTTTAGGTATATTGGCCTCCTTTAAAATAAAATGATGCTTTGTATTTTTCTTCATTACTATCTTTAGATGAACTGCTAACTGTGGAACTTTTCTTTCTCTCTTTCTTTCTTTACTTGTCTAGCAGAACTCAGGCTGACTCTATCTTTCACTCCTTCCATGAGTAAGCAAAAGCTATTCACACTTAAGATGTCCTATAATGTACTGTATTCTAGCTCCCACTATAACGGCAGGCCCTCAGATTGCCCTTTCTCTGCTGGGACTTGGAAAAAGTAATTTGATACAGAATGGACTACCTTAACAATGCCAGAAAATTGAAAGCCCAACCCCCGCAAGGAACTAGCAGCTAAAAACGAAAAACGTTGAGAGAGAGAGAGAGAGCATTTGGCTCAGTGACCTCCATGGCTGCTTGGTGTCAGCTCTTCCATCCTCATTTTTGCCTCTCCTCCTCCAACAATAAACCTGATGATATGGAAAAATATTTATGTACATACCCGTACTCCTGAGGTGAAATGTCCTGTTCCTGACGAGTCCTAAAGATGATAATGCAGTGAAATAATCCAAACAGGGGGAGTCAATCCAAAAGAATAGTCCAGCAAGGAAAAATATATCCAATATTATCAGAAATCCATGGTGATGGGGAAATATTAAATGTTTCATACAATTAGAACCTTTAAACATCAGTCTCCATAGCAGCAAGTCCAACTTTTAAAAAAATGATTTTGCACGGGTGAGGCATAGTATAGAAACATTTTATTTTAAATGCATGTTCCAATGCCAGTGACTTTAGTAAAAAGTAACAAAAAGATGAAATCAAATGTCTATGTAGAAGTAAAATTATATACTGAATTTTCAATATTAAACTGCAGTCTTCTTCCCAGTCTTGGAGACAGATTTCCACAGACATGGGGGAAAACATGAGACATGCTCTCAGGTACAGACTACTCTTTTTTTTCTTCCTCCTCTTTGTCCCAAAAGCACAAGATGAGACGTGTTTTTGAAACCACGCATGTAATAGATAAAGACCTTTAAGATTCAGTACTAAAAATAACTATTTTAAAGTTCTATAAGCTATGTGTGTATCAGGCCGCCGCGGATTATTCTTCATTTTGGATTGACTTCCCCGCCAATGGACTGTTAGTGTTTAGCTTTTTTGGCAGATATCTCTTTAGGATGCTTCAGGAACTGGACATGACATTTCAGAAGTGCTGGTAAGATCTTAACTCTCCCCTGCCCCTTGATTGTGGCTTCCTTCCTTACGCCCTCACGGCCATTTAAAAGAGGGGAGGATTTGTTTGGTTTTTTCTTTTACAAGCGAACACTGATAATGCAATGAAAGAAACACACTGCCGTTGTTTAACTCTTCTTTCTTACTGCAACCTGTTCTACTGCCTTATTCACCCACCAAGAACTACATGGAAGCATACAAACAACAAACATTAAAAGCAAGGGACTGTCACAGTTACAGGTCAAGTGGTCGATAATACAGGTTGCCAACACTTAAGCACAATGGGCCGCATAGCAAGATGTGGGGCGGATTCAGCGTCCTATTGTGCCTAGGTGCAAGAGGGCAGGTGGAAGAGCACGCTGTTAGCTGTGAACCGTCCTCACTATTATGTTTTAAGCACCATGGTTACTGTGTTTAATGTAGTTTTCAGTGAGGGAATTTCTGGGGCAAATAATCCGCGGATTATGTTTTAGTCTGCGGACTAAAATTTAGCACTCGGTCTGAAAACCGGCCCGTCACAGTGAAATCCATTGCAATCTAAAATAAGTCTTGGTGAAGGAAAGGAAAAGCTAAGAGCACAAAAGAGAATGCAATTGGGCAGACTAACCTTTAGTATGCAGACTAAATACGGCCAGATAAAATGCACAGGAAAGCCACATGCAGAAAACAAAAACTAAAATAAAACATGTGAACACTGATAGGAACTTTTCAAGTAACTTTTAAATATTATCTCACTTGTTCATTAACATATGTTATCATGGTCACAGATTTACTATTTTAGGTAGACTTGCTTGATTAGTTAAATAATTTTCACAGAGGAAACCACACTGAAAAATGCATATCTACATGTGGGCCCTGCAACAAAATGTTCCTTTGTGGAGCAGCCCTGTTCAGCGCTCAAGCCAACCATAGTCTCAATTCCATGATATTCCACTTCCATTTTCCTTCCCCTCCATTACTGGAATGAAAAGTTAAGAATGAAGAGATGCTATTATCACCACATAAGTTGCTTTGGACTATTTTATAAATTAACAAATATAATTCAAGTAATCTTAAATGAATTGGTTGGGCAGAAAGTAGAGATGACAAGTTTCTAAATTCTGTTTTGAAACAGAAGTACTTTCTAAATTATTGTGATCTACTGATTCAAAGCAGAACTTATGCTTGAAAAGCGGGGGAACAACTCAAAACATTATTGAAAAAAGGTGATTTTTTCCCTTTCCCTATTATTTGTACAAGAGCTCTCCTTCTCAATATATCATCAGGGCTGAATCAGTGCCATGATGGGTCCTGAGATGTAGCAGACTCTTCCAACTCCAAACTCATGTACCTGACAGTTGTGCACACGTATGAGCATGCACGCGCACACACACACACACACAGAGGAGAAGAGAGCTACATCATGCACAACAAAATGCAGGAGAGAAGAAACTGCTACACCTTTCCCATGCTTCCTGAAAGCAAAAAAATTCCACCCCCTCCCCACCGACATGGATACATTTTGCAAAGGGGTCTCCCTGAGTAAAGGGAAATGTGGCTGCTGGTCCTGTTTCTGACTGCATGCAACTTCTGTGGCCCAACCGATTCTGAGGATGGTCATAAGGGGCACTCTTGTAGCTCTCCACTACCCACAGAAGCTCAGACACCCAGAGGAGGGCATTTTCATATAAGCAGTCACAAAGCTTATACAGTCATACCTCGGGTTGCGAAAGTGATCCGTGCGGGAGGCTCGTTCACAACCTGCAGCGCCATGTCTACACACACTTGTGACGCGATTTGGTGCTTCTGCACATGTGTAAAGCGCAATTTAGCGCTTCTGAGCATGCGCTGAAACCCGGAAGTAACCTGTTCCAGTACTTCCGGGTTTGGCGCGGTCTGCAACCCACAGTGTTCGCAACCCAAGGTATGACTGTAAACCAAAGTCTGTTTTTATTTAAAAGGAATGGACTATTCAAAACAGTATGGAATGCTACTCAGCCCATCTTGGTGCAGTAGGCTGTAAGTAGAAAGCGTGCGGTGACTCCTCACCCAGAAAGGATCAGAGGAGAGGAGCCATTCCCACCATAAGGGCTCCCTCTCTCTCATACACACCCACCAGTAAATCTGGAGAAGTGGGAGCATGTAATAAGACGTGGCTGAAACAAAATACTGTGCTGTGGAATCAATGTATGCAGGGCTGGCCCAAGACATTCTGCTAAGGTGGACCACCAACCAAGTTATTTTGGCACCTGAGACAGAAAATCCCTCTCATTCCCAGAAGCAAAAACAATAATAGAACTAACAATTTGCTGCCCTTTCATTACACCCCCAAAATCAGCTGCCAGAGGCGGCCTTCTCCTAGCGGCCGGACTGGCCCTTTACGGGAGGAAAACGAAGTTCTAAGGACACATCTGTGTGACACCCAAAATGACACTTTTGCATCTCTCCTGTTCTGCAGGTGGCAGAAAACACAGGGAAAAAGAACATGCTTTCTGCTCTACATGGTTCCAGCCATCAAATACAGCCTTTGGGACTGCATGAATGGGGCAAATGAATTTTGACCCGATGCAATGAAGGTTTGTCACTTGCTCTGAGGAAGGCAAGGTCTCCACAAATGCATATGATGGGAAGGAGCAACTGTCTGTTTTCAGAGGAATTCCAAGCAGCAAAGAATGAAGCAGCAGGTGAATGCAGATTGTGGAAACATTGCAGGGAGAGATCTCATGATGTCAAGAAGTGGGTCCTGAGGAGGAATGGAAGGGTGCGAAGGCACCTCATTTGCTTTCTCTCTCAGGTAGTGGGGCAACCCAAAGGAAGTGCCTGCTATATGACTAGACAATAACAGCAGCTAGTAAGAAGAGGGAGGGAGGCACCCTGCAGCTAAAAATCCATAGTGGCAGTAGTCTTGCACACTTGGTTTTCTAAAGAACACAAAGGTTATCCACCCTACAAAATGAGAGGCTGGTGTGTAACCTATTTATTTAAAACATTTCTACCTCACCTTTTGAATAAGATGCCCAAGGTTGTAAACAATAACTAAAGTCAACAAAACAGTCAATGCAACAATAAGATCAAGGAACACAACAGCAAATAAAATAAGTAGCTGAAAGGCCAAACATTCTGGTGAAAGGAAAACATGCCAGGAAAAATGTAAACAATTACCTTCCATGCACCACACTAAATACTCCAAGAGGAGCTAAAACACTTTCTAGGGGGGGGGGCAGTAATTACTTACCTGGAACCTAAACCCTGTGGACTGGGATTTTGTTTGTTTTTACTAGGAGTCTTAATAGTTAATCTGTTTTCGACAATACAAGCCCTAGGAACACACAGTTATCCGAGGGCCACAGGACCTCAACTTCCCTAACCTAGAACTAGGGGTGGGGAGGAGGAAGCAGGAGTAACTCTGCAACTGGTCAGAGACCTTTCTAAAGAGAAGAACTCTGGACTCATGGTCATCTGATGGAATACGTTGGTCCTGACCCGACCAGTTCACCCAGCGTTCAGACTTTCTTGGATGAACTCCAATTTCCGCCAAGCAAGGCATCCTTCTTATCGGTCTAGCAGGTGGGATTGTTCCAATGGTGCCTCCCTTTGCTACTGTCTCCCCCAACCTTATGCCCTGCTGGTGTAAGCCCTCCTGGATTGTGGATTTATCAGTTCATTTACTTCACTGGCTCCCTCTGCGACCCAGTAAGATTCCTATGTGTAGAATGTCTTTTCAGTTACACTTCCATATGCTCATTCTGCATTAACTTTATGGGGTAATTTGGATGTGAAAATAAAGAGGAAGTCCTTTGTGAAAGAATTGGGTTGACAGCCAGATACCAGTTAACAGCATCAGATTGAGAACATTTGCCATTTTCAATTTTGCGGTCTAGCTGCCACTTACCACTAGAGCTGAATCACGGTATCTTCAACTACAGCTCCTTTTAGTGTCTATTTAGGAAATGTCAGCTTTGAGTGCCTTAATGTCTCCTATTTTTGCTGGAAGAAATAACTGGATCTTCACGGAAAACTAATAGAGTGTTCTATTCATTCTATTAATGAAACACTGCTTTATCATCTATTTGGCTGTTTCTTTAATTTTTAGCCAAAACTGAGTCAACAGAACATGATGTTTCTGGTATGCTGGACTCCACCGTGCCTTTATAGGAAGAAATGATGTAACACTGAAAATGTTTTGAGGCATACAATGTAGTCATGGTCCTATGGTGTCTTCTTTCTGGCCAGAAACTATTGTTCATATTAATCTTGTCTCGGATATTTGCAGATGATCACACACTCTTAAATTATATCCTTGAGGTGTGGTGACTAACAGATGGACAACAAAAGTGAATTCTGTGAGCCTTTTGGCGGCCAAAAGACGTATATTGCAAGGTTAGAAGGCTAAACATCCACTATGTACCACTCAGTGGTCTGAAGATCTATGCCCTTTATCTGAGCACATGACCGAATATAACTATTTGGACATAGGAACTGCTTATATTAAACTATACATTTAAATGAGGATTGATGTAATATTTGTATTATCAATGTCAACTGCCTTTGTTTGTTTTTTCTCCTTTCTCTCTAGTATATTTTCAAGTTTGTTTTTAAAATTGCCCCGTGCAACAAAAATTACCAGAAATCTACAAAGAAGGCTTCTAAATTGTTATTGCAGCAATTATAGCAATGAACTCTCAGTGCTCTAGCCACAGTAACAGAGGAAACATGGAGTAAGACTCCACCTACGGACCTGAAGATAAAATTAACTGGGCCATTAAGGGCTTTAAAAGTAAAATTGTAGTGCCTTGAACTGAACCTGCTACATGTTTCCTATACCCATGTTGAGCCTCACAAACTATCTACCAAGGATGGCTTCACACACAATGTGTTGGATAATTGTCATGAAATCATTTTTAGTGAGGACAGGGTGCAACCAGCTCACACTTAAGGAACTCTTTCACGGAGAAAATAATCCCACTGAAAGCACAGAACCTGTTTGTCCCCAAATGAGCTGACCTCTTAAGCATCAACATTTCTATCTTGCCTGAATTCTTAAGTCAATTTAATTGCCCCCATCCAGCCACATCCCAAAACATGCTTGTCTCTTCCAGCAGCCACAAATTTCAACAGAATTAAATACTTTTGGGTAGAACAACAGTCACTCAATATTACCCTCAATTTTGCTGAGACAGGAGTGGAACTATCAGAGTGTGAGGCCTGAAGACTGACAGCTTCTAGCAACCATATAGCGTACAATTCCTAGAACCTTTGTTGCAGATGGTAAACCACCACAACAAAAGTAGTTTCTATTCTGTATTCTGCCCTAATTCTGGATTGATATGGATCGTGGAGATAAATATAATCCAAGGGTCACTGGAATTGCAACCCTACTGCCTACCCATCATCTCTCCCTCCAACTTTGTTCTGAGAATTGATTTCAGCAAGACCTTCTCAGTTAAGAGGACATGTCTAAGCTTAAGTTGTCCGAGGACGAAATATATGTAGGGAAACACACTCTGTCCCATTCGCAGCTGCGATCCTTCCCTCCAGAAGAACAATGTGGCAAGGGGGAGGAAAGCTTGCCCTGGCGTCTGCAGAGCTGGCTTCTCCCCACCTGCTGCTCTAGGTGAGCTGAAGGGAAGCTCCCATTGGTTTCTGGCACTTTACAGAGAACCAAGGACTAAGAGGTGTGTGGATGCATGTTTGCTGCTTCTTTATAACTGTACTGTGATACTTCCCTGTGAGGCAGGAAATGGTTCTGTTTTAATTCTATCGCTCACCTCAAGAAAGAGAATCATATAGGTTCACAATACATCATGCCCTGCTTGGCTCCTTATTGGTGTGGACAACAGCTATAAACATGAACGATAAGGATCTCTACTCATTTTTCTTTCTGATTAATAGCCAGAACATTCATAACAAATGTGATACCACCAAATTTTGTATAGTGAAGTGCTACTGTTGAGGAATCCAGTCAATACTTCTTTCCTTTCTCTCCCTACACACCTCAGTTTTCTTTCACCCCCTCCAAAAACACTCAGCTTTCCAGAGCCACAATGAGCATTCCTAACCCTCAATGGGGGTTTTTTTTTGGGGGGGGGGCCTTAAAAAAATAATTCCTAAAGATGTTTCGTACGTCTACAAGCCCTGGGGTTCACCTGAGCATACTGCAGCCTCCCTCTTGTTCCTCAGTTGCTTTGTTTCAGCTAAAATCCTATTAATATTCACCAGCTGAATCTCCTGTTAAACAGGTGAAGCTAATCAAGTAATAAGACACCCTGAAACTTCCATATTTACACAAGACTTCACACACACACACACACACACACACACACACACGAGAGTTTGCTATGAAGAATAAAGGGTTGGATTCCCAGTACATAAGTAGGAGGGGTGGGATGTAAAGGAAGGTGCAGTTGAAAAGAGAAATATGTGTTTCACCCCACCTGACTGGAAGTGTCTTCCAGTTACAGTAACAAAAATACCATTGTGAACATGGTTGAAATACAGTCATTAACATTTATAGGACCACAGAGTAATAGTGCCTTGGTTTGCTCATTAACTTGTAAAGATTAATGTATGGACCTCAGCGTATCCTCTCCAGGCACCCACTACTATTTCAAACAGGCTCTCACCTTAGTCCATGGATGTGCCTTAATCTGGGGAAATTTAAATTCAGTGTAGTTTGGATTCATTTCTCTAATCTGTTCTCTTGTAGGAGTTCCAAGGACCTAGAAAACAGAAAACGTGGTCTATTAGCACCTTGAAACAATATAGCTATTGCAGTCAACATCTGTGGCACGCAGCACTTCTAGTAAAAGGAATGGATGCAAACAGGAAGCTCTCCAACGGCGGCCAAGTTTACATTTTAATCACTGGCTGTATCTCTTACTATTCCCTGGAGTACCGATCGCATAATTAATTCAAATGTATGTAGGACTATGCACCATAATTAACATTATGCAGACCATCTCTGAAGCACTTAAATAATTTTGTACAAAATGCACTTTAGATAAGCCAAGTGCTACCTTAAACATACTTTATTTTACTACCAACAAAAAGAAGAACCTTCATATGAGTACATTCTGTATAAGAAATGCCCTTTTTTTTCCTTCTCATGGTGTGAGTGACGGATGATTTGTGTCCAGCTCCGTTAAAAAACATTGCCTTTGAGGGGATACAGCCCTAGCTGCAGCATCTGATCACAGCAACTCAATCACAGAATGTATATTCTATGAGACCTGTTCAGACCTGCATTTGCAAGCACAAAAGTTGTATAAGGAGCCAAAGCACACAGCATGTTCTACAATGTGGACATGTTATGACTTAAAATTTTGCTGTCAAGAGAAGATGAACACTGAAGGACAACAGCTGTAGCAGAATCTCATACAGAATGAATTTCATTGGATATACACCAAGAGATCAAAATGAAGAACTAAACTGAATATGATGAACTGAACAAAATCTATTCTTTTTGTCTGCATGAGAACGATATATCTGTGTGCATTTATATAAGTTTGACCATTGAATTTTGTGGAGAATGATTTTGTTCTGTCAATTACAGATTGAAAACCACCACTTGACGCTGATATAAGCCGACCTAGTTTCACAACTTATCCTCTACGTTCCTCAATTCCAGGCATGCAATTCCTTTTGACAACTTCTCTGGCCCTGATATCTATCACATGTAAGTTACAGGGCTCTGTTTTTTGTTTTTTGAAGTTGGATTGCAGGGATACACAACCAACTTAGAATTGGGTCAAAATACATTGAAGGAAACTTCTGAGTCGCAGCCAATACACCTGCTTCACAAATAAGCAGAAGATGTCACTCCTTTCCATAGCTAGGGAAGACTACTTGCTACTGGATCATGTCACAATTAAGGAGCAATGAACATTGTGAGGGGTGTGGGGAGCAGGAATCATTATGTCTGGCCATTTGGTAGTGATTCCAATACGTATTTTTGCACTTTTAGATACGTTTTCTGTTTTATATTTATTACTTATTTAGGTTATTCATATCCTGCTTTTCATGGTAGAAAGATTCACAAAATGGGTTTCTTGCATTTCTAATGTAGTGAAGCGACTCTGAGTGCAAAAGGGGTAAAAATTACTTATTTACTTACCTGGAAAATAGAAGCCAGTATCACATTTACTTTTAAATATAAGGAGGGTTTTATATAAACCAAAGTTACATTAAAATTACTATTATTTCATTTCCATTTTAAAATGATGCCCAAATAATAATAAAACCCCTCATACCTTGATTATTTCCACCAACTGATCTACACCACTGTCGCCGGGGAAAATGGGTTGTCCCAGCAAGAGCTCTGCCAACACACAGCCTGCAGACCAAACATCTGGGGAGGGGGAAGAAACACAGGAAGATATTGGGGGTTGCATAGATCCTTTTTTCTCTCTCTCTCTATATATGCACGCACGCGTGCGCACACACATATATATACACACGCACAGTATAAATAGAAATAGATACAGAACAGTAAGGCTTAATTTACCAGGTAAGCATTTAGGCCGCTGCAGAGAAGCACTGACAATGTTCATACAAATGGTACCTTATATGAATCTGTACCAGGTCAAAACTTGCAAAGCAAAATTATACACAAAAGTAACTCAGTAAGATGGTGCCGGTGTTCTTTTCAGATTTTGCCAGTTTCCACACACCCCTCCTCTAATATGAAATTCATTCTATTCCATAGATATTTCCATTTGCATCTCCATACTGCCACTCACATTCCCACTCACTCTCATTTCAGACCTTGTCGCCTTGGCTCACCACCTTCCTCTCTAACAACATCCCAATGCTCTTCCCTGATAATTTCAACAAGTGTGGTTCTTTTAAAAATGTGTTTTTAGTAACAAAATATTACTCAATATTACAGAGCCATGATTGGTTAGAGTGTTGGACTGGGACCTGGAAAACCACAGTTCAAATGCCCCCACCATCAGGAAGCTCACTGGGCTACCTTGGGACAGGTACACACTCTCAGCCTAGCCCACCTCACAGGGGGGTTTTTGTGAGAATAAAGTCAGGGAGGAGAATTATGTGTGTCACTTTGAGCTCCTTGGAGGAAAAGTGGAATATAAATGTAATCTAAATAAATAAATGAAATGTTTATATACACAATGTAAAATTTAAATCTCAAAAGAGGAGGAAGGCACTGTGCATTCTGGATTCTAGTTCCTTGTAAAGGACAAATCAGCATAGCTCAAAGAAGACAACTGAACACTGTTGTCTACAATATGGTATTGTGGCAAAGAAAGCTGCAAGGAAAGAAGCCTAGTTTCCAATATTTTAGAAAGAACAGTGCTGCTCTACCAATACTGACAAGATCGCACGCAGAGCGGTCTGCTTCAGTCCCAGGTATACGTTAGAAAAGCCGCCCCCAATCTAGTGCCTTCCAGATGTTTTGGACTACAACTCCCATCAGCCTCAGCTAGCAGTATGCATTAGAAGAATGAACCTGCTGTGCTGGAAAGGGTTCAGGGAATGCTTGATGTGGCATGCTGAAAATGATTCAGGAAACAGCAATGATAAGGCAATGGACTCATTAACTGGAACTATGCGATTTCAGGTGACCACATAAGCTAACCATATCAGCTAGAAAACTGAAGATTTCACTTATGTAACAAATAATGGGTGGATCGTGGCTGACATTCTGCTTCTTATATTTCTGCTTGTTCTAGAGCTGTGGTAGAAATGTCTCATTTTAAATGCAACATGGTAGCAAACTGGACTTATACTGAGAGACCCAGATTCAAATCCTCAAGCATCCATGAAGGTCACTGGATAAGTATGGACCAGCATCGCTATTTCTCAGCCTAATTACCTAACCGTGTTGTTGCAAGGATAAGAACTGAGGGAGAAAGGCAATGTATATTGCCCTCAGCTCACTGGAGGACTGGCAGGATTTGTAAAATATGCAATTAATCAATCCAATAATCTCTATGCCAGTCCAGGGTCTGATGCCATAAACTTCCCTGCAGCAGACTTTGGGTAACCTTTATGCCTTTTATAGTTGGGCTGTCTCACTACAAAGCAGAGCTTGCATCCTGCAGAAATAAACAAAGGTGGCATTGTTGATATGGCAAAAGAAAAGGATCAGAAAATGCCACGATGTCACACAAAAATAGAGGTGGGAGGTCCTGAATACTAGAATTTGCCTTGGCTCCATTTAACAGGATGCTGAAAATACAGCAGATGAGAATCTTTTATCTTGATTTTCAGGTTGGTTTTATAATGGAACAGCATGGGTCACCTACCATTCATTGCAAATACTGGATATCCATGTTAACTGTAGCTTTGGGGGGGATGGAAGTGCAGTGTTCCATAATAGCTCCTCAACAGGAAGATTTTAAGCGGTTTTGTTGTTGTATTTCAGGATAGTTGCGATTGTGTAGTCTACCATTCTGATCACATAAAACATAAATGTTTTAAAAATAAATACACACATACCTATACTGGAGGTATAATCTGTAGCTCCAAAGATCAACTCTGGTGCCCTATAGTACCGAGAGCAGATATAAGAGACATTAGGCTCTCCACGAACCAGCTGTTTTGCACTAGACATGAGGAAAGAAAAAGGAAGACGTTATTTTTTTAAAACAAAAACATGCAGTGCAATTAAACACACAAATGTTATTTTGCTTTAAGATGAACCTTCATTTGCAGCTCTTCACTACGTAGACCTCCTGTTGCATAATACCTTTTCACTTTCCCAAAGTCTGGGAGAAGGCACAGATGTTTAGGATCAGGGGCAACAGAACCACAGGATCCGAACTACAGAAAAGGCCCAACATCTTTAACAACAGCATGACAGCTGGGTTATCAAAATATTCTGCCTCATTATGAATCTAATTCAGAAAAGGATACCACTGCTATCATATTCAACAGAGAGAGGGAGTTAAGACACCATGAAACACATTAACTGTGTTTTGGCTTCCTGGTCTTTGTAATACAATGTACCACAAGGTACAATCTTGTCCCCAATGCTGTTTAAAGCTATATAAGGTCTATGGATGAAGTTCTTAGGAACTGGGGGCAATTGGGTGTCATCACTTCTCTACTTCGCCATAACATCTGAGTCACAAGGGGTTTTGCATTCTCTGGGTGCACTGCTGGACTGGATGAGGGCCAATAAACTGAGCTTAAACCTTGGAAACAAAGAGACACTCTTGGTTGGTAGTTCCCGTGCCCACAAGACACACCACAGCTAGGCTATTGATGGGGACAGACCATCGCCAGAGCATAACTGCAGCACTCAAAAGTCTGGAGCGCTCAAATGTACTGGCTGCCCGTACATTACCAGGTCAGGTTCAAGGTTTTTGTATTAATTTAAAAAACCCTTAAAATGCTTAGAGACTATTGTAGTTAAGTGGTATAGAAACTGTTCAAATAAAATAAAATAATGAATTCCCCAGACACTTAAATCATTAATTCTTCTATAGAAATGTCCTTATACTGTGAAGTCTTACAAATTTCAACTACTCCACTAGGCACTAAAGTCCTTCTAATGACCTGCTGGGGTCAAGAGGAGGGGTGGTCAAACGTTGCACTCCCAGCCATGCCAATGAAGTGGCCCTGCAGAACTGCTCTTCCATCCTCTCCTGCAACCTGAGGAATGGCTGCTGCCGAGTGACAGCCGCTGGCATCTGAGCAAAGCAGATATTGGCCCTGCGTCCCTTCACTTCTATGCTGTAACAATAATGCCGTTGTGTAGTTTGCCTGTCTTTAAAATATTTACTTTCAGACAGATCTTCTTTTACCATATTTGCCACAAGACTAATGTATTCATTGCAATGAGACTTACTGTGTGGTACAAAATGGCCTAGCTGTTGCTTCACCATAAACTTCAATAGACATCCCTATCCAACATGACTCAGCCATGGAAAATTTAACACAGAGGCAATCAAGCGCACTTTGCTCATTTCCAAAATTAAGTGCAATACTGTTATAAATGGGAGTGGCCTTGTCATGCAAGCCAGAATAACCACAACTACTGAAATGGAGCTTAGGATAAACACCACTGTCCCTCCACTAATCTTTGGACTAATCTTTGCCAGAGACACTTACCTTCCAAAATCACAAAGTTTTAGGACAGCTGTGTCGGGATCCAGCAAAAGATTTTGTGGTTTTATATCCCGATGGCATATTCCAAAGGAATGGATATAGGCTAAACTTCGGAATAGTTGATACATGTATAACTGGAATATAAATAAGAGATTTTAAAATAAATATTATCTCCCATAGTAAAACATGGCAGGAGGTTTAACGTACTAACTTTTCTATAATGCTTGACAACAAAAAATATGGTTAAAACCAACACTTTGATGTAATGTCCAAACACTGTCCTTTTTTCATAATAAATGTATTCTGTGTTTTATTTTTTTCTTTCACACTTGTCTTCCACTTCAGAATTCAAATCGGCTTAATAATAGAAACGATCGAAACAGTAGCAGAATAAAAAAATAGAAGTATAAAATTATTAGAAAGATTAGGCAATAGCAAATTCTAGTTCATCAGTTATTTTATCAATTAAACTAATTAACACTACTCCGTATCAAATCTAAAGAGGTTTAACACTTCCTCCTCATTTATAAAAATAGAGAAAAGCTGAATAATATTTCAAATTTTATGGAAACAAGTACTGTGGAAAGCTGAGAAAATATTTACATGCAAGAAAAAAGAATGAAAACCGAAGGGAACAGGAAATATGAAAATATTTTTTAAGAAAGGCCCAGCTGACAATGGGGACAATTATAGAACAATTAGCTTAGTATCTATTATGAGCAAGTTATACTTCAGATTCTATGGCAGTGTTTGATTTGCTCCCCCAGAGACAAGCTATGACTGAAACTGAGTAATGTCATTGTTGATAAAAGACTGCTCCATCTTAGTCTCTGAAAAGAAGTCTACACAAAAGAGTCAGTTATTGGATGGTCAAACTCCAGAACAGGTAAAGAGTATTAAATACCTTGGGTTACTGTTCTATACAGTATTTCTTGGACCACATATAGACTCTATGATGTCCAGAAAGTGAATACAAGTGAGAAAGGCATTACGAAGGGTGAGCTCTCTCACACAATTAAGTTACCGAGCTCAGCTCTTTTACGGAGTTCTACTGTGGGGATAGTCATCTGAGAACTGGGTCAAAATACATTCAAAAAAACTTACTGGAGTCCCTACAAATACCCTGCCTCGTTAATAGGAGGGGTCTTTCACTCTCTTCCAGAGCTATGGGACAATATTTCTTACCAATTAGACTTATTAGTTGTTTGTTACCTGTGGAGACACAGGGAAGAAAAGCCATTTGGCTCAAGCCACACCAAGAGCATCCAAAGATCTCCAAGGAGAGTTGCATACTCTCTTTTTGCAGTCAGCAAATGGGAAGCAGACTAGTGACCTAAAATGATCTAAATCCATCCCCTTTTCAAATTCCTAACTAATTATCTGATTTTTATTTTATCTGTCCTAAATGTGAAACAGGGGTGCAAGATCTACTACCATTAATATATAAGAGAGAAATGAAAGAGGTAGATATACAATAAGCTTGTTTAAGTTTTACTCAAATCCATAATTGCAGCTTCTGAACTCTATGGAACAATTCCATCCTGATATTTAAATTTATATTTTATTTGTATTTATATTATATTTATATTGTATTTAAATCCTGATATTTGAATTTAAATTTCACCTACTAATGGGTGGCTTCAATTATCCTCACATAGGGGATAATTCCAGGCATGATGAAGAGGTAAAATGTTTAAATATCATTAAAAACTGTGCCATAGATTAGCTGGTCATGGAACCAACCAGAGGGACGTCAGCCCTGAACTTAAGTGGCACGCAGACACACAGAAGCTAGTGCAAGCTGTGACCACAGTACAAACAAATTCAACATATATGTAAGTGGACAACTGCCAAGAAAATCAAACACAGTCACGTTTAACTCCAGAAATGGAAACTTCCTCTTTTAGCAAAAAGAAATTTAAGCAGACAACAAAGGATACATAAATAAAATAAAAGACTGAGCAGTACGTTGCTAAAAATGGAATAAACAACGACAAAAATCTTTAAATACATGAGTAGCAGGAGACTGGCCAGGGAGCCGGTTGGATCATTGGATGAAAAGAGTTAAAGTTGTGCAAAAGGAGGAGAAGCAGACTGAGAAGAAACTGAATGACTTATCTGCATCTGTCTTTACAATGGAAGATAAAGGGTGAATCCATACACCTGAACTTTTAAAGAAACTGAGGAACTGAGGCAAATTGTAGAGACAAGAGACAAAGTTCTTGCACTTCTGGCCAATGAGCCAAACCATTTCCTCCAAACCAGGCTGTAATGGTTCTAGGGGTTGCTCGTGCGTAAGCCTGTGCCAACACCGGGCTGGGATGCCTGAGTGAACCTTTCCTGTCCGGACAGCCATTCACCCGTGGCTGACTCAATCGCTGGCAGAATCCGTCAGTGGGCGTTGCTTAAACTTCTTCCAGCAAAGAAGCTCTTTGTTGCCCAGTCTCCTCCTACTCTCCCTGCGCAGAAGCCTTCTGCGCAAGGAGGGAGTAGGCAGCGGAGGACCCATGCTCTCCTCGCTGGTCCCCGGCAAGGAGTCATGTGACCGCCTCGCTAATTCCCCCATCCTCCCCCCTTCTCCACTGGAGCTACGCTGATTCCCTTCCCCAGAAGATGGGCTGCCTCTCCCACTCCCGGGACGCTCTCTGGGATCCCTCTGGAGCTTGCTCTCTCCCTCCGTCACTGATGGCAGTTCCCTGACACAGGCATACCAGTTGAACAGCTAATGCCACTGGGTGACGGGCAGGATTCAATTCTGCTGAGTGCTGCTTTGCCGGCATGTTCCCTGTGGGCAAAATGTTGGCAAAGAAGAGCCTTTCCCCCAAACCCGTGAGTCAACCTGACTAACAGGTGGGTGGTACCAAACATCTGTCAAAGTTAGCCGGGGGAAGAGAACTATCTGGCCTGCTGAGCCAAAAGGGCTCCCCATGCCTCTTCTGGGCCTCACTGACAAAGCAAAAACCATCATCACCTATTGCCTTGTCAAGTCTTGTGCTGACGTCTTGCCTGCGGGTTTCCCACAAGCCTCTGTTTGGCCATGATGAGAAGAGGACACTGGACTGGATGAGCCCTTGGCCTGATCCAGCAGATGCTCTTCTTGTATCACCAAGTCCAGGTGGCATCTACCTGAGAGCATTTAAACTCAAATGTGGAATCGCTTATCTGACATTATCTGACATTCAGAAGACACCTGAAGGGAAGTTTTTAGCGTGTGACATTTTAATGTATTTTTTCTCTTTGTTGGAAGCCGCCCAGAGTGGCTGGGGAAACCCAGACAGATGGCGTATCATCATCATCATCATCATCATCTTGCTTTACCTTTTTTTATTAACATAAAACAAACAAGAGGTGGGTCCTTCTGCATTATCATTACATTACACCACATTTCTAATATAACAGCTTTGTTTTATTACTGGAATGGCTCATAAGAAGGGGACAATAGAACAGAGTATGTTACAATAAAAAGATCTATGGATTTTGCTGGTTTTTAATCTAACTCTTTCTGTTCTACTATCTATACATAATCCACACCCTTTAAACACACTGAGGATCGGGGGGGTGGGGGGGGTGGCAGCAGTGTCTTTCTCCAGTTTGTTCACCTCTATTAGACTACTTACTAAATTTGAAGAAATTTTATTACATCTGGGTCATTGGGGCAGAGGACTGGAATCTGCTCTTTATAAGGAACTGCCCAGGGAAAAGGTGAAGGCTATGAAGCCTCAGTCATAGCAGACAGGAAGGCCACAGTGAGGAGTATGCATTATTATTATTATTACTATTATTATTATTATTATTATTAATCCAGCTTCTGAACTAAGAACAGTGTACTGTAAGAGTTACAGGCAACAGTAACTCTAATGGTGTGCTATTAAAAACGCAAGTGCTAAAGATATTTCAATTAATTTATTGTCCAAACACAGGCCAGGACATGTCAAGCAGAAGCTATTCATTAGAACAGAATCAACAAAGCTATTCCTGCTCAATATCTAAAACAGTCCTTGTCGTTCTTGGTTTTTTTTATCAGTACTTCCAAGATATTGCAAGAATCAGCCTTTCTAGTTTTTTGGCACTTTGCTATATAAGCTGGAAACCCATTGGAGATGGCAAATGGAAGCCATTTTGGCATATGGGTTGCATACCTATGTAAGTAATAAAATTGTAAGAATGTCATCATGCTGCAGTTCATGGGGCCACCACTGGGTAGTGCTGCAAACTACAGCATGTTGACCAACTAGGCCAGTGGTGTCGAAGCTTTTTTCAAAGAGGGCCAGATTTGATGAAGTGAAGGGCCGTGAAGGCCGACCGAAGGGCCGACCAAAGTTGTTAACGTTCTTTATTATTTTACCCCAGGAAAAACTGCCACAGGGGCCGGATTAAACCGACTGACTGGACGAATTAGGCCCCCGAAACTGACTTTGGACATGCCTGAGCTAGACTCTCAAAGCTACTGGGCCATCACAGCAGCTCAGGGGTAGAGGAGGAGGAAGATAGAGGCAGGACATTCCTGGCCCAGGCCAATGAGTGTATCGGCATGCCAGGCAAGTAGACTGGCTAAGCCAGCCTTCAGCTTCACAACTGCAGCAGACTGAGATGGAAAAGGGAGAGCAGCCCTGCACCGCTCCTTTCAGATTGGAGTTTGAAAGAATCAGTGTTGGGCTTAATTTTCCAGCCTTCCCATACACCCTTTGCTGCTGCCACTGCTTGCAAAATTAAGGGGAACAAAGGAGATAAAGTCTCCTCTTCCCTCCCCAACATGGCTGCCGCCACCACAGCTGTTGCTGTGATAAAGAGAAGTTTGTATTTTAAAATGCAGCAAGGGGGGGGCTACATAAAAGTTTGGTAAGGCGTATAGGAAGGGGGAAAGGAGTTGGCAGGTGGGAGATGGGCTGGAAAGCAGGGGTAGTAACCCCTAGCAACCTAACAGAATCACAGAATTGTAGAGTTGGAAAGGACCAGAAGGGTCATCTAGCCCAACCGTCTGCATAAATAAAAACATATAAGTATCATCTGTACCCTCACCATGTGCAATACCCTTGAAAAAGGTATTCCATGAAATCTCATGTAGATATGACAGCATGTCTAAATCAACCCTCACTTAGACAAGCCTACACTTCAAGAACAGGGCAGTCGTATGGCACATCTGAGCTTCCCCTTTGCAGTAGCAGCACGCTCCCCAACAAAGTGTCTCCACTGCAAAGGAGCTCTCCAAAGCAACACTGCACAATGTGCAAGAGGCCGCCATTAGAAAGAAACAAAGGGCATTAGCAGACCCATTTCTACCAGCAAACATCTAAACCTGGTTGGGGCCCTCTGTCTGATGTAACAACCAAGCAACCAACCATCTAGGTTATCATTTCATTTTACCTACCTTCACAAATATCATCGGGAGTGTCTGCTTGGCCCGACTATAATGCCTGGCAACTCTGTATACTGTTTCAGGAACATAGTCCAGAACCAAATTAAGGTATACCTCATCTTTCTAGAAATGGGAAAAAGACAGGGATGAAAGAAGGAAGGTTATATGAAACCAGAAGTATGGTATTTTTTATGGCGCTTTTTACAGGAGGGATACAATATTTTTTTTAACACAATCTTGTTTACATCCATAGACCATATACCAGTAAATGCATTAACTTTTGTAGCACAACCATGTCTGTAGATGCCATATCATGCGGATTACGGTACATTTTTTCAGTGCGAATGAGGCCAGGCAAGTAACAGGATTACTTTGACCCATATTTCAACCCCTTGAAAAAGGTATTCATCTGTTTAAAAGGATTTAAGTATTTAAAACATATGCAAGTATATGGTGACATGGTTATCTTCAAGTACTAGTAACAGATTGAAGGGCAGGCTTTCTGGACGATGTGTTTATGAGAACTAGGTACCATGAAGCATGGCATGGGAAGACTGGAAAGAAGAAACCAATAAATTTAGAAACTGCAAAATGTATCCTAAATGAGGCATGTGGTTATAACAGTTCCTTCCCAATGAGTGCCATTTGCAATTATATTTTGCACATTTGAGATTTTACAGGGTACAGTTAAAATACTGCCTCTGTAGGCATATGCGTTCCAAATGATCAGCATGTAGTAGCAGGTGGCAGGGTGGGGCACTGGTGTTCTAGCCTCCGATGTCACTGTTGCATACTGGGAGGGCAAGAGGGAGGGGACAGGCAGCGGCAAAGATGGCGTGGAGCAAAAGCACTGGCAGAAGTGGTGGGTTGCCTTTGCTGGACGTGTCTTGCTCCCACCCACCCACCGCGTCCCAGTAGGCAGCAATGATGTGAGCAACCTGCTACATGCTACAGCTCTTGACCAGTCTCTCTAACCAATTATTCATCTGATTTAGCTTCTCTCTCTCTATCTTTTTCTTAGTAAAGGTAATGGGACCCCTGACCATTAGGTCCAGTCATGGCCGAATCTGGGGTTGCGGCGCTCATCTCGCTTTATTGGCCGAGGGAGCCGACGTACAGCTTCTGGGTCATGTGGCCAGCAGGACTAAGCCGCTTCTGGCGAACCAGAGCAGCGCCGGAAATGGTTTACCTTCCCGCCGGAACGGGACCTATTTATCTACTTGCACGTTGACGTGCTTTCGAACTCCTAGGTTGGCAGGAGCAGGGACCGAGCAACGAGAGCTCACCCCGTCGCAGAGATTCAAACCGCCGACCTTCTGATCGGCAAGTCCTAGGCTCTGTGGTTTAATCCACAGCACCACCCGCGTCCCCATCTTTCTCTTACTTTCTTTATAAAACATTCTATTAATGTGGTCTCCCTGTCCAGAAGAGGGTGCTGATGATGCCAGCTCAACTGAGCTCCACAGCCAAAAGCTAGCAAGTTCTCATGCATCCCATTTCTCCCCCTGTAAAGTTCTCATTAAATTACTCCTCCTTGCCACTGTTTGTTCACTCATCCACCTTCTGACTTTGAGGGCTACTTTTGTAGGATGGTGACAAGAATGAGGAGGAGGAGCAGGATGCACAACTGCCTGAAGTTTGCCAGCAACTGCTGATTCCACTACTCAGCTGCTACCATCTCACAAACCCAAATGATTTGCTTCCTGCACACCTCTCAAAACGTACCTTCTCTCCACTGGAGTAAAAGAAATAGCGCAATCTGACAATGTTACAATGATCGAGCTTTCTCATGATTTGAAGCTCTCGATTCTGAAAGAGAGAATAATATTTGGCAGGTATTACAAAGGCACACAACCTATTATTAATCTTTGCATTAATTTATTTATGTACTGCTCAATTGTCAAAATGGCTTCTAAATGGTTTGCAAGTATACAGCCCAATATAAAAATATATTATTAATATTAACAGTAATATAATTTTATCAAAACATTCAGAATGATACATTTTAAGACAATTAAAATAGTGTAACAGTTAAAACAGAAATTACAACAAATAGATCAAGCTAGGAATTGAGGGTAATGCCTCTCTAAACAGGTGGGTCTTCACGAGCCAGCAGTATGCCAGTGAAGCTCCTCATATTTCAGCAGGGAGATTAATTTCATACATAAGAGTTTAAACTCATTTGTTTTGTTATAAATTACCTCTCATTACAAAATCAATCGTTTATTAACAATATTTATATACTTCCCAATAACCAAGTTTTTATGGACAGTTTACTGTAAAAACTGAAAACTTCAAAAAGTAAAATATAAACATGAAAAATGAGACAGAACCAAACAGAATATTACATTAGTGCAAAGAATTTTAAACACACTAAAATAATTAAGACTAAATGGTCTGGGGAACTAAAATGGTATTTCTCTGGCACTGAACAGACCCCCCAAGTAAGTGTCAAGTGATCGTATCTGATGAAGGCATTCCACAACTGGGGTGTGACTACTAAAAAGGAATTCTTTCTAGTAACTGCCCACTGCACTCCATTTGTCAAACTACGTTAGTATGTGGAAGGCATGAGGACAGGATTCAAGAACATTTCAGCATAGCTAACCTATATTTTGCTTTTCAGAAAGCTTATGGATCTTAGACAGTGTGACACACCATTGTGCATAATTCATGTAATTTTGCACTTTAATTCACTACACAAGTAAGGCTACACCTGAAACTAGCATTGACTCTGGGACAGTAAAACTCAGTCTACAGTCTCTGTCATTGTCTAGTTCAGGGCTCTACCACTGTGGGGGGCCTGAGAGCACATTTGAAAATCTAAGGAAAGTTCACAACAGTCAAGCACCAATTTTACAGAAAAGACTGGTGTACTCAGGGACCCCCTACCACCATCACAGAAAAAAATACAACAGGCCAAATCCACAGAACAAGCAAACAACCCCAACCAAAACACACAAATACAATTTAAAAACTGAAGGGGCACAAGGCTTTGGTGGGCACCATGATACCTTTGAGTATCTATCTAGGGACCCCAGTTTTAGTTTGGGGGCAGATAGGCAAGTTAAAGCTATTCCTAAAACCTTAAAGCCCAGCATTAGAGGACTCTCTCCTGCTCCAAAGCAATATCCTTACTTCCAAATTCAAAAGCAAAAAGGTGTCTCTTGACATAAACAGATTACTCGTTACCGTATTTTTCGCCCCATAGGGCGCACCAGCCCATAGGGCACACCTAGTTTTTTGGGGGGGAAATAAAGAGAAAAAAATTATTTCCCCCGACCCCAGCCCCCAGAACAGGCTGCTCTCCGCAAGCCGTGGGAGCCCGGTGGGAAGTCGTGCAGCTCTCCCACGGCTTGCGGAGAGTTGCGCGACTTTGCGCCGGGCTCCCATGGCTTGTGGATAGATTCCTGAAGCCTGGAGAACGAGAGGGGTCGGTGCGCACCGATGCCTCTTGCTCTCCAGGCTTCAGCGAAAGCCTTCATTTGCCCCATAGGATACACACACATTTCCCCTTCATTTTTGGAGGGGGGAAAGTGCGTCCTATGGGGCGAAAAATACGGTACTTATTTTTCAGGCTGTTTCTCTGCACCAGCTCATCCTTCAATTTCAGAGACCTATTACTCTCTCTCAGCCCATTTAAACTAGTTATAGCTAATTAACATTTCAGATGGTTAAAAAATAAGTAACTTCACAAAGCCCACTTCCAGGAACAACCTGGACCTGAGCAAAAGTATCAATCAGAAGAGCATTCCACACTACCTCCATTTCTATAAAATATTCATATGTGTTTGGTAGACAATCAAATGGACACAACTAGGTCAATTCCAACTAAAGCAAGCTGGTTCCTCAATATCTTCTTGGTACTCCATGCAACAACACATTTACTTGAGTCTGCATGTACGCTGGTCATCAGATGAAACTTTTGGAACCCATATTAGAGAGCCAGAATAGTAAAATAGCTATTAGAATGTTCATTTGGGCCTCAGGAGAACCTAGGTTCAAATCCCTGCTTGAAGGTAGCTCAGTAGCCTTGAACAAGTCATTATCATGCAGATTAGCCTACTTCATATGGCTGTACAAGGATAAAATGAGAATAATTCCATGTATCCCACTTCCCTGATCTCTTTCAACAAATAATTTTCAAATCCACTTCAGGGCCAAATTACACGTAACATTAATTGCATCTTTCTATCTAGCCTACAGGATTGGTTTTTTAAATGCAAACTTCAAAGCCAAGGAAGGCTGATAATTAACAGGATCAGAGCAGAAACCAATAAGGGATTTCCTCCTCTGTTGCAGTTCCAAAGAAAACATCTCTCCTGAACCCTGTACCGTATTTTTCACTCCATAAGACACACCTGACCATAAGACGTACCTAGTTTTTAGAGGAGGAAAACAAGAAAAAAAATATTCTGAGTGAAAAGTGGATGTATGATTTTTGTGGTTCATGCTGTGGCCGCTGACATGATATGTGATCTGATGGTGAATTTGGGGTAACCCAATGCAAAAATCCTGAAGATCCATGTGGATCCGTGCTTTGTAACCACATTTTTGCACCACTGCGGCCCCATGAAACAGTGGATGCATGTTTTTTTTTTTTGGTGCAGGCTGTAGCCATGGACATGCTATGTGATCTGATAGTGAATTTGGGGTGACCCAATGCAAAAATCCTGAGGATCCACGAGCTTTTACCTCCCCCCTCCCAGGCAGCCTCCTTTATTGCTAGCGTCCCTTATCTCCCCTCTGATGGCTTGCCGATCAGCTGCTCAGTGGCTTCGTTTCAACAACCCCTTCCCTCTTGTTTGCCTTAGCATCTCTTCCTTAGCTGGAGCAGTTTTTTGCTCCTCCTTTTCTTCTAATTTATCTCCTCATTGCTTGTTTTAGTATTCCTGTCTCCTCTCCTTGCAAGTTCGAGGTCTTTACCTCCCCCCCCCCGCAGCCTCCTTTACCCGCAGCCTTATCTCCCTCCCGATTGCTTGTCGATCAGCTGCTCAGCAGCTTCCTTTCAACACCACCTTCCCTCTTTCAAAAAAAAAAAGCACGATCTGCTTTTCGCCCCTGGGCAATGCGGCTCCAGGGAACACGCATTCGCTCCATAAGACGCACAGACATTTCCCCTTACTTTTTAGGAGGAAAAAAGTGTGTCTTATGGAGCGAAAAATATGGTATTTGCTTTGGAGGTTGTTGGGTCAAGCAAGGAGAGGAGGCGGACCTCAAAACCCTCCACAATAAAACCCTACACCACCCCACAATAAAATACAAAACAGTCTTTTCTAGCTTGGAGTTAATTTTAATTTTGATTGCTCATATTACATCGCAGAGCCTGATTCCCTCCCACTGAATCTTTGTGTCCCTCCTTTACTTCAGGAAGTGACCAAGACTCTTCCAGATCCCGCACACCAATGAAGATTATTTTCTAATAAGTGAAGGGTTAAGGACATAGTGAATCCCAAACTTTGGTCTCCTGTTTGTAGGTGTATGAGTTGTCCA
The DNA here is from genome assembly GCF_964188305.1 of Podarcis bocagei. Lineage (NCBI taxonomy): Eukaryota > Metazoa > Chordata > Lepidosauria > Squamata > Lacertidae > Podarcis > Podarcis bocagei. The sequence continues at coordinate 43,171,515 of NC_138143.1, read as the reverse complement.
GGTCCTTACTTCTGTCACTCAGGGTGCCTGGGGAAAGCACTGAGTTGTAAGCTAAAGCCCAGGTTCCCTTTGTCCCTTCGCGCTCTTTTGGCCAGTTAATAGCTGGTTCTGATCCATTTCTAAGGACCAGGTGAGCTATAAGGGGTCAGGAACTTTGACTGAAACCACCATATTTTTCTTGCCCCTTCCCTGTGCAGCAGTATCACCAGAAATTTAAATGCCTCCATGTTGCTTCACTCTGCCTCATAGGGTTCATCCCTGTTATTGACTTGGATGGAGGCTGATCTGCTCAGCAGAGGTGTACTGCACCAGCAGTTGAGTGACTCAGCTGCTTCTATGTAAAGCCAGATCCTCATCTATCCCTGGGAAGCAGTGACAGGGGTAAATCTCCCACTGGCTCAATGTATTATTACTTGGTAGTTGGTCTGAAGGCTGGTATAAGGAACTGGCATAGTTAGGGAGCTGTTGAGTCCTTTGGCCACTGCTGATCAGAGATGCTTGAGCAATCTCCAGTTTCTCGATGGGAGAAGTGTCTGGTGGCAACAGATAAAAAGACTGGGCACAAAAGAATCACATTCTGCTGGTTCATCCAGACACCCTCCCAGCAAGAAATAGACTGCCCCAGGGGAAATCTCCAACTACCCATGGGTGAACATGCCTAAAGGAAGCAGTGCAACCTTAATATATCTGAATAATTTGAAGTTTTAAAAATGAAATGACTAAGAAAGTAGTTTTCTTTCCACCTGATTATTGAGATGTCATCACATCACTACAAGGTCAAAAGAAATGCATTACAGTTCAAAGGCAGAATTTCCAGCTTCCTTCCTATATATCCTGCACAAAAATACCATCATAAGACTACAGTGTCAATGCTCACAATATACTCCCTAGGGAAACATCATTCATCAAGGACTGACTCATAAGAACAGAATAAATAGTATCATGAATGTTCTTGACTTTTCTTACTTCTTACCTTAAACCTCTTGTCTTGCAGAACTTTCTTAATGGCAACCAGTTCTCCTGAATCACAGAGTTTGGCTTGATATACAACACCAAAAGATCCATTTCCAATCACTTTGGTGTCTGTGTAACTAACTTCTTGAGGCCTGTCTGGACCCTGTCCAGGAGTTGCTACCACTGTGGTCACTTTGCTGCCATCTTTGTCTCCTGGAATATACAAAAAGTGAGACAGTTAATATGGAAAAATCTATTACAAAAGAAAATATCACACAAGGTATATGTCCATATAGAAAACTGTGTTATGAGAGATAGCTTTTAAATAGGCATTTCCTTATAAAAAAGAGTATTCCCAACTACTTATTTGTTCCACTATATATATATTTTATTTCTGCAGTTTCCTATTTTCATAAGATGGAGAAATATAAGCTGACATATTTATTATTGCTTATACTGTTCCAATGAATATGGATCTACTGATTCTACTGAAACTACTGCAATAAATCTTGAGTATCTGGCTAAAACCTGTAAAGTGCTATTCAGGTGCTATTCAGGTGAGACGGCCAGTGAACTTCCTGATAAAAAAGGACATTGCTGTGCAAAGTCAGAGATCTGGGACACATGATGCCCACTGTAACACATTTCTACTTTTCTGCAGATAAAAGCATTCCTATCCAGTTCTCCTTTTAGCTTCTTCTCTCTGAAGACTTTGAAGATTTGGCATTCAGGTTATCAGTAGCATCAGGGTTAAGAACACAAAAAGATAAAAGTTCTTACATTATACTTGGCAGAATATCAGTAAGATTTGAGCTCCCTTATTGTTTTTCAGTGTTAGTTACAATAGAGTATATTGGTCAACTATGAAAATAACCTGAACTCAACTGGGTTGCTTCTTTGAGAAACGTATTCTTCTAAATATGCAAAGCACTGAAAAATACTATAATAAAATCAATACTGAAAGGTTAACATTGCAGAAGCACTCAAACAGAAACTGGTCCTTTTTTTGTTTTCAGTTTTACAATTACACCATTTTCCATTCTTATACAGTAGTTCTTTTCGACTTCCCACTCAGCATTCCATGACAGTTCTTTTTAATTCTTGCTCAGCTGCATATGCATCAATTCTTTCATCTTATTTTCCACACTTTAGTATATTTTATATTGTCTCCTGTTGGTCACAAAGTATCCCCTACCTGGAATTTATATTTGAGGACATTTTTTGTAAATATTCCCCTAGATATTCTCACTCACTCCTCATCTTTTTGTCATCTTGATTTCTTATTTTGGATGTCATACTGGGAAGCTCTGCATATTCAGTTAATTTATTTAGCCATTGTTCTTTCCCTGGGGTCTCTCTTTGTTTCCAATATCTTGCATATACTATCGTCACAGCTGTTGCTGCATATAGAAATAGGCTGTGAGCTTTCTTTGGTAACTCATTCCCAAGTGTGCCTAGAAGGAGTGCTTCCGGTTTCTTGGGAAATGGGAATTTAAATATATTTTCAACTCGTTGTACACCATCTCCCAAAATTCCTTTGCTCATTTACATTTCCACCATAAATGAATAAATGTACCCTCTACTTCTAGACATTTCCAGCATAGTTTTGAGCTTCTTTTATACATTTTAGTCAGTTTGATTGGTGTCAGTACCATCTATATTGCATTTTTTAAGCATATTTTCTTTTATATGATCATGCAGAGTTCATTATTGAATTCCATATTTTTCCCCACTCAGCAATTTCAATAAAATGCCTAATATCAATAGCCCATTTTGTTCTTGCCTCCTTTATAAGTTCATCTTTAGTCTCCCATTCTAGCAATAGTTTATATATTTTCGAGATTTTTTTTTGTTAGACCCTAAAATCGCTTTTTCAAATTCTGATTCTTCTTGTACAAATCCTGTTTATCTTTTTTAAACATCTGCTTTGTTTGGAAGTACTGAAACCAGTCAAGTATCCAATTTTGACACCTCCTCCCTATCTCTTAGTTTTATGTTGCCATTTTATATTCCATGAGGTCTTTGTCCTTTTCCCAGATCCTATCCATATTTATCCTTTTTACTGCAACCACTTTCACCAACCAGGAGTGTTACTTTCTAAAATATATTTATGCCTCATCCAGACCTTAGAGAGACACCTGATTTTAAAATCCCTTGTGTACCCTAGTTTTCTTATACCAGAGATATACACATGCCACCCATAGATCAGATCAGCAGCTTCTAAATCCAGTATATTTACACCGTTCAATTTGATCCACTCTTTCATCCATCTTAAACAGGTTGCTTCATAATCTAATTTCAAATCTGGGAAAGCAAACCCACCTCATGTTTTTCATCTGTTAGTATTTTATATTTAATCTTTGTTTTTTTCTTTTGCCATAGGAAGTTTAGTATGTCTTTTTTCCATTGTGTAAAGCAATTGGAGTTAGATATTACCGGTAATGATTGAAATAAAAATATCATTTTGGGGAGAACATTCATTTTCATTACAGATATTCTATCCAAAAATGACAGATTCATTTGCTCCCATTTTTTAAAGTCTTTTTTAATTTCGGTCCACACACTTTTATAGTTATCTTGAAATAAGTTCAGATTTTTAGATGCAATCCAAACTCCTAAGTATTTAATTTTCTTTTCCTCTTTATTTCCTAAGTCATTTCCCAATTCTCTCTTTATCTGGTTATTTATTATCTTTATTAATACAGTATAAAGCTAAGGTTCACTAGAAATGAAGTTCATCCACCTGGTAAATAAGGGATATCCATGTTAATTGTGTTTTTATTTTTATAGACTTGTTATAATTTCTATTATATCAAAAGTCTGGAATGTATTACTGATGTCTCTGGCCACTTTTTTATGTCTCTTGACCTGTTTTCTAAGATAACCTTGTTCTATGCTTGATTTTGTATTAAAAAATCTACATTTTAAAAAGCAGACAAAGATGGTGGACACGTTGCGACCTAATAAAGCATAAAATCAACAATATGCATACAGTATACGTACAAAATATCCATTCCTCATACATTCAAATAAAAATGTTTATAATTCACTAATCACTCATCTCCGGCCCTGCTCCGTCCAGACCCGCTGGTCCTGGAAACAAGGAGAAACTGTATTATGAAAGAGTCCTGAGTATCTGTTTCTTAAAAGACACTTAATGCAACATTCAGATCAAGTTTTGACTGAGGAAGGAGCATATTATTGTTTGGTGCGGTGTGAAAATAGCAAAAAACTAATCTAGAGTTTCCTTGCCCCCAACTACTCATAACTGATGTGATAGTTTGTCCACAATGGTTACATCCCATACATTGTGATACAACAGTGGCAAGTCCAGGCATTCCATATTTCCATATTCTTCTGTTTTTGAACTATCGCTAGGATGCTATTAGAAATATTGTTGTTGTTGATGTTTAGTCATTTAGTCATGTCCGACTCTTCGTGACCCCCTGGACCAGAGCACGCCAGGCCCTCCTGTCTTCCACTGCCTCCCCCAGTTTGGTCAGACTCATGTTTGTAGCTTCGAGAACACTGTCCCACCATCTCGTCCTCTGTCGTCCCCTTCTCCTTGTGCCCTCCATCTTTCCCAGCATCAGGGTCTTTTCCAGGGAGTCTTCTCTTCTCATGAGGTGGCCAAAGTCTTGGAGCCTCAGCTTCAGGATCTGTCCTTCCAGTGAGCACTCAGGGCTGATTTCCTTCAGAATGGAGAGGTTGGATCTTCTTGCAGTCCATGGGACTCTCAAGAGTCTCCTCCAGCACCAGAATTCAAAAGCATCAATTCTTCGGCGATCAGCCTTCTTGATGGTCCAGCTCTCACTTCCATACATCACTACTGGGAAAACCATGGCTTTAACTATACGGACCTTTGTTGGCAAGGTGATGTCTCTGCTTTTTAAGACACTGTCTAGGTTTGCCATCGCCTTTCTCCCAAGGAGCAGGCGTCTTTTAATTTCGCTGCTGCTGTCACCATCTGCAGTGATCATGGAGCCCAAGAAAGTAAAATCTCTCACTGCCTCCATTTCTTCCCCTTCTATTTGCCAGGAGGTGATGGGCCCAGTGGCCATGATCTTTGTTTTTTTGATGTTGAGCTTCAGACCATATTTTGCGATCTCCTCTTTCACCCTCAATAAAAGGTTCTTTAATTCCTCCTCACTTTCTGCCATTAGAAATATTAGTAACTCTTTTAATGTCTGAATTACTATGCTCATATATACTTAATAGACATAATTGAGGGGTAAGCTCCATGGTTTATTTCAATATCTGAACTATTTTCTGAGAAACCTCAAACAGAAAGCATGCCACTAACAAGCATTCCTAATCCTACCACAGTATGCACCTTTATGACTACAATTTCTCCAACATATTTGAGTTACGCCTACTAAAACCACTGGGGCAAGTAAAGTTGCAGCTGTGTCAAAAGGGATTTGCAGAGAACTTTGAAGCCTCAACTATCAGCTGATTGTCAGTGCTTCAAAGACTCTCTGCAGGCACCAATGATCAGCTGATAGTAGGAGCCTGAAAAGAACCTTGCACAGCTGAAATCCCAACCATCATCTGAGATCAGCTGCACAGAAAGCAGTTTGTATTCAAAGTGCTTTGAATACAAACAGCTTCCCCTGGAAAGAAAGAAAAAATGAGGTTTTTCTTTTCTTTCCAGAGGAAGCTATATGAAGTTTTTTCCACAAAGGCAAAAATGCTCCATTTTAGGAACATTCTCCCCCCCTGCAGATACTTTAAGGCACCTCCTGTCCTGGCTCCACTCATCAAATTCAGAACATGAGCTTTCACCACAACCAGGTTTTATTCAGGAATTCAGCACAGGGCCCAAACACAGGTCTACAGGTGACAAAATAAGGCACAACAGAGCTTTAAGTTATATGACTAGGTATTGCTAAGCTGCTGATTCAACGAGCAACATACACTCCACACTGTGCCGGCCAGGCACTCCTCTGAGTTGGCCAAACATGCAGTGTCAGCTTGCACCACCACTGGCGTCACTGTGTCCTTTGAGATTGAGATGCCAAAAGTAGCTGACTACCTAGGTACCTCTCCTAGGGGGAAGGCTTCTTCCTGAAAGGAAAGGGCTCTCTAGCCAGTTCTCTCGCAGGTACAGAAGCACCCAGAAGACCCACAGATAATTCATTCAAGCCCTCCTGGAGATCCAAATCTCCCCCCATCCAATGCCACTAGGACCTTCCCCTACATCATCCATGTCTTGGTGGCCATAACCATAAACCCCTACCCACTAGAGCTCTCACCAGATCAGACTCCCCCAAATAATAATAATAATAATAAATTTTATTTATATCCCGCCCTCCCCAGCCGAAGCCGGGCTCAGGGCGGCTAACAACAATAAAACAGTACAAAAGTACAACATAAACAACATTCTAAAATCATTCATTATAAAAATTAATTAATTCAAGCCACTGGCAACCATTGGGCCAGAGCTCTGCGAAGATTGTCGAGGGAGGGAGTCAGGCTGTGCCCTGGCCAAAGGCCTGGTGGAACAGCTCTGTCTTGCAGGCCCTGCGGAAAGATGTCAAGTCCCGCAAGGCCCTGGTCTCTTGTGACAGAGCGTTCCACCAGATCGGAGCCACAGCCGAAAAAGCCCTGGCTCTAGTTGAGGCCAGCCTAACCTCTCTGAGGCCTGGGACCTTCAAGATGTTTTTATTTGAAGACCGTAGGTTTCTCTGTGGGGCATACCAGGAGAGGCGGTCCCGTAGGTACGAGGGTCCTAGGCCATATAGGGCTTTAAAGGTTAAAACCAGCACCTTAAACCTGATCCTGTACTCCACCGGGAGCCAGTGCAGCTGGTATAGCACCGGGTGAATGTGATCTCGCAGCGAAGACCTCGTAAGGAGTCTCGCTGCAGCATTCTGCACCCGCTGGAGTTTCTGGGTCAGTCTCAAGGGCAGCCCCACGTAGAGCGAGTTACAATAATCCAGTCTGGAGGTGACCGTCGCGTGGATCACAGTGGCTAGGTCAGGGCGAGAGAGGTAAGGAGCCAACTGCTTAGCTTGGCGGAGATGGAAAAATGCCGCCTTTGTTATAGCTGCAATCTGCGCCTCCATGGAAAGGGAGGTGTCGAAGATTACACCCAAACTCTTAACGGACGGTGCTGGCACTAATTGCGCCCCCGCAAGAGATGGGAGTTGCCCCCCCAATCCCATATCGCCCCGTCCCAGCCACAGGACCTCTGTCTTCGAAGGATTTAGCTTCAACCGGCTCCCACGTAACCATCCAGCCACAGCTTCCAAACATCTGGTCAGTGTGTCTGGGGCCGAGTCAGGATGGCCATCCATCAACAGATAGAGTTGGGTGTCATCGGCATACTGATGACAACCCAGCCCAAAACTCCGAACAAGCTGGGCGAGGGGGCGCATAAAGATGTTGAAAAACATCGGGGAGAGTATCGCACCCTGAGGTACTCCACACACCAAGGAGTGGCGCGATGACAATTCCCCCCCAAGCGCCACCCTCTGTCCCCGACCACCCCATTCCTCCTCTGCATCAGACCACCATCTCCAGGAAGTGTCCTAGGGACTCATTACATCTCTCTTTAACCAAGGATGAGCTAACTGACGTTTACAGGGACCCTCTTTGAAAGTGCGCTCCCGGCTGGGCAGTATCTGGTTTTCAACATTGTGATATACCATCTGTTAGGGTTCCAAGGGGTTACTCGAGAGCAAGCAGGCAAATACCTTCCTGCTCGGCTGTGAAGCCTTGCTTTTGATGCCAAAATAAACTTTATCTGTCCAGAGCGCCACTCTCCCGTGGCTGGCTCATTCACTGGCAGAATCTGTGAGTGGGCAGTCCTTAAACCTTCCCCAGCAAAGTACTTTTTTGACGCCCAGTCTGCGCCTCCCCTCTCGGCGCGAAAGCTTAGTGCGTAAGGAGGGTGTGGGTAACGGAGGACCTCTCTCCTCCCCGCTTTGCCCAGGCAAGGTGTCCTGGCACTGCCTCGCCTCCTCCGAGCCCTGAAGCTCCTCTCCACTGGAGGCGTGGTTACTCTCCTCTGCTGAGGAGGAGCTGCTTCCCACGATCTTTGGGGGCTCTCTGTAATCCATCCGGCTTTTCCTCTCTCCATCCTGAACCGATGGCAGTTCCCTGACACCATCAGTTAAACATTGTGATATATCAATATATCATGATGTCCAAAATAAGGATGTAGAGGCAGTGGTTGACTTCAGGGTTTCTCCTGCATTGTGATTCACTGCCCGCTGCATGAGGCAGGGGAAGGCTGAGTCGGCAGAGTTAACAGGGGCTGCAGGAATCAAGAGATTCAGGGGCTTCATCATTTTTCCCACTGTAATTTTTGCATGGCACACAGACAGACACACACCATGATTCGCGATATATTGCCAGGTCAAAAATTATGAAACAGATATCACGAAATGGACTTCAAACCGGTTTTGGACAATATATCGATATTTCGCCCAGGCCTATAGATGACTGGTGCTGAAAGCACAGCTTCAAAGGGGGTTGCTATAACCACCAAACAACAGATGGACAATTGTACAAAACTCCTTTGAACTTTTAACAGATTATGCAATGATGTCAAGTGATTTACAGGTGGCCTGTGTGTGAAAGGAGAGGTAAGCATCTCACTCACTGGCCAGATCATGTTTCCTAACCTTGCTCTAAAACAAAATTGTCTTTTTCCTCTTTCACGCACATTGACTACACAGTATCATTGAGATTCTTGGGCTTCCCAAGTATCGCACAGCACACACACCAGAAAAAAGCATCCTGACAATATATTAAAAAGTATCTGTACTGTACATAGGTTATCAGCAACCAAGGGTTTTCCAGACTTTTTAGGTATTCTTGGCAGATCCCAAAGCAATTATTTTCAGTTCACAAAAAAGTATTATCAAGATACTTAGCATGTGGACATGCAGGTTTATGTTTATGCAGCACTGTCCAGTAATATGGACAGGCATTCTGCCTAATTAGTAACACAACCACTTTTCAGTAGCTAGGATTATCTACACACATGCCTTCTCATTCCATTTAAGAAAGACAGTTCTAATAGAACTTGGGATATTATCAAGCTAAAGTTATCAAGCTAAAGTTAAGCATGTTTAAGACCTGTTGATTTCAGTGCCAGAGATATATGAGCAGGTGCTTAACCCAACATGGTTAATTGGGCACATACTCAGCTCCATGCAGAATTAAGCATCTACATTTTTTAAAATTAGGAAAAGCAGAGGGCCTTGGTGCCAAGGGAGATGTTTATGGATAGTGCAGTTTCTGCTGCCATTGTGGTGGGGACTCCAGGTCTAGTGCATGCTGGTTGCTGGGACACTTACAAAACAACACATAAGCACCACATTCCTTCCTTCTTGCAGTTGTTATTGTCATATGCTGACAGTGAACTGCTTTTCCTTTCCTTCAAAAGTTGGGAGGCAGAATACTACAGGGCTCAACAAACCTCCCCCACATTTCCATTTCGGAGTTGGAAGGAAGAAGAGGCTCATGATGAACAGAATGTGTTTCTAGCCCTATGATAGCTTCAAAAAAATTACTTTTCCTTACTGAATATGCCTACCAATGGCTACTGATAGCAATAATAGCCCCAAATGGAACCTCAATAGCAGACACCAGACATAAACAGTAGGGGATTGCTATTAACATTAAATCCTGTTTGTGAACTTCTCAAAAGCACCTCACTGGCCACTGTGGGAGAAAAGATGGACTAGATTGGCTTTGGTCTGAATGAATATTCAGGAGCAATTTATGTTTTAACTGTGAAGAAATCTTTTTTGCTTTGTAAATTTAAATACATGCCAATCAATGGATCATGGGAATTCCCGAAAGAGGGAAAAAGCAGACCCTAAAATTGTAGGGTCAGCCTATTCCTGCCATTCAGGCCACACTCAAGCAATTTCACCATTCAAAATTAACCACTTTAGTGAAGGCAGTTGGTTTTACACTTCCTCAGATTCAAAGCTATATAAATCAGTTATTCTCAGATTATATTTTATGAGACATTCTGACATCTTTTACAGGCTAAATACAGAACAAAATCCCTAAACAAAACTCAATTCTATATGTGAAGTGAACAGTATAGATTATAAAATGACTATGGGCTTCATTCAGACAACCATATCTTAATAATCCACAAGATGAACAAGGCTTTTGCTCTTCAGGCAAACTATGATTAAACCAGGGATATTCTAATTATTAATAATTCTATGCTTATCTAACTATGGGAAAATGTGGCTACAGCAGTGTTAGAAATTAGCCAGGCGCCAGGCGGATGTGCACCCTTTGAGGTATACTGGAATGCTATGCAGTAGTGCCTAGTCATAGTTTCCCATTTTTTTGAACTGGAAAACTATGATTGCCCGCTTCAAGACAAGCAAAGATCCTGGGGTCCCCCCCAAATCAAGTGGACTATAAGCAAACTGTGGTTTGAAATTTGTTTTAAGGTTTTGACTTGTTCCTCAATTGTAGCCCAGACTTGAGAAACTCAAATACATATTAGGTGCCAAATGATTCCTTAAACAAGGGTAACAGTTGCAAAAATGCTCCGGCATCGGGGGGGGCAGAGAGTAGGTGGGGCGGGGCTGGCGCACGTCCTGGGGGCGTGACGCGCCGCCCGCAGGGGCTTGGCACCCAGTGCGCGGGTGGCACCCCACTGGGATCGTGCTGCCGGGGCTGCACTCCTCTTCCTCTGCCAGTGGGTGCACATCCGCCTGGCGCCTGGCTAATTTCTAACACTGCTATAGCCACATTTCATCTGTGATCTTCAGATGAAACAGGGTATTCAAATTTTAATAATAATAATGATGATGATGATGTCAGATTTATAAGGTCCTGTTGACTGTGGAATGTGGAGTTAACTTTCGGTATAAAGGTATAAAATTATACTACAAGATCTCTATAGATTATACACAATTCTTTTAAGATGGACAAGGTCCCAAGTTCAGACATGAATCTTGCTGAGGTCACAGAAACCAGGAACAGCACTTTGAACAATAGGATTCAGAGTGGCACCTCCTTCAGGGGCTTGAACAGTACGTGTTGTAAGACTATCATGACAGTATGTAGATCCCATGTTGGGAACCTATGTTGTATCACGGACTGCTTGGGATGTGAGCTGTGCATAGCGAATGAACATCTAGATAGGAGCGAGGACAATGCCGAAACCTTCTTTTCAACGTGTTTGGTTTGAGCCCCAATTTGAACCCATCTTGTAGGAACAGTACAATTTCTGGTAGTGGCACTCTGGAAGAGCTTTTGTGTTTCTTCTTGTACCAGCACAAGAAGGTCTCCCAGGTAGAACCACAGGGCTGACTGGTTTGTGGGAGGCACAGACTGCTAGGATTATAGTCCAGCAATCCACCCCTTTCTGAGTCTTTTCCCGGTGGTCTTCCAGATGGTTAAGTTCAGCCATACTGAGTGGATGTTTGAGCAGCTCCTGATGTGCTGGCAGAGTCTATGGTAGCGCTATGGCCAGACACAATATATCTGGGAACCACAGCTGACTTGGCTAAAATGGCACTGAGGCATTGCAGGTACCATTAGAATGAATTCTGTCTTCTCCAGCCATATTTTCTTTAGCAAACTTGCAAGTAAGGGGTTCAGATGAAAGGCATCAATCCCTTCCACCATGTGGGATGGGAATCTGGTAAAGTATCTTCTGAGTCGGTGGTTTGAGTCAGATGCGAATAGTTTCACTTCATTTTGTGCCACACTTTCTTGTATATCTGTCTACAGAGGTGCTACAGCCCAGGCATTAGCAGTGGTCTGCTCAGCCATCCACCTGAATGTTCTCTGTCCCCTTGACGTGGCTCATGGTCAGGGAGGAGAGATAGCAAGCCTCCTTTTATTGACAGTGCCCTGAGTAGGATGAGCGACCATGATTGTCATGAATATTCTTGATGCTGATGTCAGGCCAAACAGTAAAACACATGTGATCACTGCCACACGAGTACTTTATAGCTTCTTGATCTTTCATTATAATCAACACAACTGGACTGAACTGAACTGCTTTATCAACCCACTCATATATTTGTAGCGTGCCAGCACACTGGGGGGGAAACTGAAAAGGATGAGCCAATATGATACAAAAAAGGGTCCAGATTTGCGGACCCCTGGATGGAATCTTTGGTAGTTTCAAATGCTTCTTCTTGATGCTACCACTGACATAACTGGCAGACATATACCGTAAGTAGTCCCTTCCCTGCAGTTTGAAATTAGAAGTGTTCTCCACATTTTCTCTGCCTAAGCCCTCTTAGTGATGAGTTCCCTTGATCCAACACATACTGTAGCGTTTAAAAAAAAGAAACTTTTGCAACAATATCCCCAAAAGGAAGGGCAATCCTGTTCCTTTCCAGTACTGAACACAAGGTTCCTACCTCAGGTGGTCAAGATAGTGGCAGTCACCAGATATTCATCTCCACACCTTATCAGATTTTTTTTAGTCAAAACTGTCACTTTCTCCTTTTCCCATCAGCAAACATCTCACTGCTCCAAAGGTCGATACCAAATGCTCTCCATCGTTGGAAACAGACAGTGTCATTATGCTTGGAATACCATATACTGCCTCGGCTCAAAAAAGGCTATTGCGAAGTTGGGAAAGTTCAGCAAAAGGCACTTGAAATTATCAAGGAGCTGGGGGAAAATTCCTGTGTGGTAACATTACATTTGGAGGAGTTCTAGCTGGGGGGGTGTAAGTAAATGGGGAGGGGGCATAATAAAAGATGCATAAAACTCTGCAAGGTGTGGAGAAAGGGAAGAGTAAAGAATGTTCTCAATAATACTAGAACTAAGGGTCATTCAATGAAGCTAAATGTGGGAGGACTGAGGGCAGAAAAAAAGAAATACTTCTTCACACAGAGCATATTATAGAACTCACTAGCGCAACATGCAATGATAGCCACCAAATCAGACAGCTTTAAAACAGGTTTAGACAAATCCATGGAGAATAAAGCTATCATCAGCGACTACCGTTATGGGAGACTATATGGCTCTGTATACCAATGGCTGGAGTGGAGATTAGGAGTGGAAGAATGCTTGTGCGCTCATGTCTTGCCTCCAGGCTTTCCACACACATCTGGTTGGCCACTGCTGGAACAAAACGTTGGACTAAAGGGACCTTTGTTCATATGTTCCTTTTTAGACCCCGTGGCTCCAGGCATGAGTGAGTTAACATTCAACTTCCTCCTCCAGGCACACCTCCCATAGGAAATGGGAAAGTGCCCTAGTGACCCTTGCAATCTCCCATTTCATGATTTTTTTTGGGGGGGGGGGGTTGGTTGCCTGGCTACAGTAGCTCACCTCAAAAAAGCATCATCAACGGAGGACTGGGAGCATCATTTTTTAAAACAACTGGGTCAAGAACTTTCATTCATCATTTTGATTCATCAATTAAAGCTGCAGCCCTAATTTTAAAATAAAGGGTGGCATTCAGCATAACACTCAATGCATGCACATAATGAGGTCCACACGTGCAACAAGACTCCGCCCCAATAAGGCTGCATGTCCCCTAAACCTTTTCTGAGGGTTCACCCCGCCTTCCAGAGCAAATGGGGGGGCACAGGGGGCAGATAGAGGGACGAGAGGAAAGAAGTCCCAGGTGTGCAAGAAAACATCATTCCATGCATGTGACAACTTAGTTGAATGTCACCTTTCATTTCCATCAATGAATAACCTTGAAGTCATCAGGAACTGTAAAGGTTTTTGATATAAGCATGTTTATATTGGAAGTATTAATAATTATGTAGCAACCCTGCATAGAGTAATATAAGCAAACAGTGACCTCTTCCAAGCTCAGGAAAATACAATCCAAAATCTTAACAATGAAGGCGAAAATTGTAACAAATAATGAATATAAACAAAAACTGTCCTAAGCCTGTGTAAACAGTTGGGAGCTGGATGATGTGACAGTCTGTAGTGATGAAATGGCACTCCATGCAAACTAAATACAAATAAATTATTTGAAAACACAAATTTCATCATAATTTGGGAATACATTGTTTCCCTGGAGACAAATCCCATTTGATAGCTTCTGTTGTAACCATGTTAACTTAATAATCCAAACAGCTATCACATTCTTTCTCACTTTCTCTCTCTCCTACCCCGTATAGGAAGCTGCCTTTCTTCAAGTCAGACCAGCAACCCATCTGCCCAATACTGCCTACTCCAGCTATGTCCACAGCATCTGGAGCTATCGTGTTGGCTTACAACCATTATCCACGCTCACTGGCCATGGTGGGTGGAGCCAATGGGTTGTAATCCCAAACACCTGGAGGGCCATGTTGGCTTTCCCTGATCTACTTTGTCTGGCAGTGGTTTTCAATGGCCACAGGCAGAATCTTTCCCATCACCTGCTGTCTAATCTTTTTAACCAAAGACACCAAGGACCGAAACGGAGAAGCACGCAGAGTATGCACACTAACACTGAGTTTCCCCATTCTTCCTACCCTTACTGTATTGATTTAAAAAATTGTTCTTAACATGATCTCATGCATGTTTGCTCCAAAGTAATTCTTACAGACTTCAGTGGTATTTATGCCCAAGTAAGTGGAGAGAATGGAATATCAAAATTGACTCAACTGCAACTTCCAAGTGCTGTCCGCCCACATGCGCAATGAAGAAGCAAGAGTGAGGCCAGTACTACGCGTTGCACAGCATGTTTTCAAACAACAAAAAGAGGGTACTTTGCTGGAAAGAGTCTACTTTTTCATACCCCAAATACAAAATTAGAGTAAGCAGAGAGATGTCACCATAAAATCAGAACTTTTGCAGTCAACTGTTCCAAGGGAAAACCAAGTATGTATTCAACAGCTAAGTCAGCACCCTCAGGGACATTTCCCCTGCTTTTGTGTTCTCTTTCTGTCAATCTGGCCTTGAGGTAAGGGAGAAACTGAGACTGCCTAGCCAAGGGTTCTCAGGGAAGACAGCAAGAGTTAAAGCGAGCCGGGACTTCCAGAAACAATAATCCCAGAATCTGTTTCTCTCCTGTAACTCAACTGATTTAGAATTAAATAATTCACATCCCTGCCACCACCATTTAAGACAAAAGGAAACTTTCAGGTAGTTGCAGGTGACAGAAATGAAGAAGCAACTGTCACAAGGAGGTAACAGGAAATATGAGCAGAATTATGGTTGCATGGGCAAATAAAAAGATTTTAGAAGTACAGACAAGTGTGCTGGGTAGCAGGACAAGATGGTAGCCAGTGTATACATTTTAGAAAGTTTCTGTGAGAGACATGACTGATTTTGGAAGTAGAAGGTGAGAAGACCTAGCTGTATCAATGAACGGTCCAAGAGAATCTAGGCCGCCTTCTTATGCAGCCTTAGGTGGGAGTTAAGCCCCAAAAACATGGTAGGACTTTCTTCTAAGTAAACATTCATAAGTTGGCGCTGAAAACAAGAGAGCAACAGTTTGCTTTCTTTGCCTGCAGAAATACAGATCACTCACAGATGGGAGAAACCACTTTTAAGACCTCAAGATGATAAGCACACTTTCAGGGACTGCCTCATTGGTCATCAAGACCATGAACAGACCCTACATGGCTATTTATCTTAATGACTTGAAGGATTTAAGAGTCATGAGGCAATCAAGAGGAAGCAACCAGGCTAGTGAAGACCAGCAGAGATGTGTGCCACTCCTTGAAATGTCTCCTAATGTGAGAATAATCTAAAGTGACCTGTTTTAAAGTGGCAGCAGTAACGTCTATCCCAAGTAAGACACAGGAGGAAAGCCTATTTTCATTCAGTCACATTCAGTGTGAAAAAGCGTGCAAAGAAATTTTGAATTATTATTATTATTATATATTGAATTTATATACTGCCCTATAACCGGAGGTCTCAGGGCAGTTCACAGAAAATATCAACCTAAAAATGAATGATAGTATTATAATATATAAAACAGGTATGAGTAAGACAATAATTTAATGTGGAGTGTATGAAGACTCAGAGATTCAATTGGATCATTCAAATTACATTACTGAAGAGACATTATGACTTTATGTACTGAAAACTGCTCATCCCTACCAATTACATGAGCGTGTTGAATAGTGACATTTCATGTGGTTTTCATTCCTCTTTTTGTAACAATGAGTATAGTGGCAGCATTTACACTTAGGAAGGCCACAATGCTTATTACATATATTCCTAGCTGTACATATTCCACTGAACACAATGGCCAGAACTGGATTATTTCTATCATATATGGCTGAAATACGAATGAGACTTCTGGACACACATGCAACCACTTGTTGTGCAAGACAACAAACAAATTAGGAAGTTTTCAGTTAACTATGGTTTCCTATTTTGCCAAAGTAGGGGTTGCCTTTGAAGACTGTTCAGAAACTGCAATGGGCGCAGAATCTGGCAACCAAATTGCTGACCAGTCAGTCTGAATATGTAACACCAGTTCTAGCACAACTGCACAGGCTTCTAATTAGTTTCCAGGATCAATTCAAGATGCTAGTTTTGAGCAGTTAACCCTTATGCAGCACAGGACCCCAATACCTCAGGGGCCACCTCCCCTCACATGAACTAACACATACTCTATGCTCATAATCTAAGGCCCTTCTCTATGTGTCTTGTCCGAGGGAAGTGAAGAGGGTAGCAACATGGGAACTGGGCTTCTTAACAGTTGCTTCCCATTTACAGCTCTCCCCAGGGAAGCACACCTGGTGCCATCGTTACCCATTTTTAGGCATCAGGCAAAAAACTCTTTTCCATTGGGCTTTTGACTTTTAATTATCTGTGCCCCCTCTTCAGTGGATTGGATGTCTTACTCCTTAGCTTTTACTCCATTTCAGTTGTACATTGCTTTTAATGTATGCTTTAAGTGACTTTTTGTTTTTTAAAAAGTGACCCATAAGTTCAAATCAGAATAACAGGCTTTCTAACAAGGTGGGCGCATGCACAACCATAAGGCTCCTTCATGTGCATTCATAAGCAGAGATGTGAGACTATCCAAACATAGCCAGTGGATCTTGCTTTCAAGAAAACATGCGCAGGATTGCTCTACATTGACTTTGTGGTAAGCGACACGCCTACGTTTATGAAAAGCTTTTCTGTTACAAAAAAGAACATTATCCACAATATAAAGTAGTATACTATCAGTGTATACAGTATTTTTAAGACAATCCATTTTATACCAAATCAATAGTAGAAATTGCAGAAACAGCTAATTAAATGCATATTGCACATAGGAGAAATGGATCTATTCCCTTGGTTTATTAACAGACAAAAGGGCACTTTTAATTTATTTACAGAATATATGCTGATTTGTTTCTGCAAACCTAATTTTAAAACATTTAAGCCTTTCTGTTGCCAAATATATATCTTTAAAAAATTAGTGGCACAAAATCAGATTTAGACTGACTTGAGTTCTTTTGAGATTGCTTCCTTTGTTTGACTCCTTGTTTGTAAGATTTTAAAACTGCAAGCAATTTATATTTGTTCAGATTTTTTTCTTATAGATTGGCTTATACTTTATAATGTGGGGACTTGGATAGACTGCTCAGGATTCACTTAAAACTTTATGCCAGACAAAGAATCTTAGCCACAGAATTTGGATATTTGATTCTGGATATGTGAATTATGTGAACTTTCAGATCTGTCATTTAGTAGGAATTATCAGTAGTTTTGTATGTATTTTGTGACTTGGTATTACTATTATTCTTAATGATCCTGGGTATTAGGGCCATGCGAATTATAAATATCAGAACAATATTAAATACATAATTGCATTGTTTGGTCTGACATTTATTTGAGGTTCAAATCAACACACACAACTGCCACTCACCTTAGAAAACATGCCTCCAACTAAAACCTAAGTGATCCGGTTGAAGACTCAAAAAGGAAACCTATTTTGATTCAGTCATACAGTGACTACAAAGAAATCCTGAATGGTAATCCACATTTTATGTATTGTATTGCTGCCGTAGTCGAAACAAAATTTTAAAAATCCTTCTGGTAGCACCTTAGAGACCAACTAAGTTCGTTATTGGTATGAGCTTTCGTGTGCATGCATGCTTCTTCAGATACCATATCTTGCTGACTGTTTGTATAAAGCCTAAGAGGTAATAAGAATTTTACAGAGAAGATCCATGGTACATGGAAAGCTAGTACCTTCTATATAAATCTCATCAAGGAAAACTGATAACAACTAACTGATGAAGTGGTAAAGAAAAATATGTAGGAGCCAGATATATCAAAAGTAAGGACCAAGGCAGATCTGCCACATGGTGGCTAGGGAAGAATTGCCTATGCATTGACACCAGTAAAATCCTGCAACGAAAATGCTGCAGTGTTGAGTGCTTCTGTTCAGCCTTTCCATTCTGCCACTCCCATCATGTCCCACAGTCAGTTCACTTTCTGCACCAAGTATGCTTAGACCTCAGTTGTTTGAGGGCTTTTCCCCGCTTCGTGGGAGGGGTTGGAGGGGACCAGACACACAGATGTCAGATCCCAACTAAAATAAAAGCTTGGATTTCTACATTGATTTCTATGGGCAGTTCTCCCATAGACATTTAAAAATAGCTTCTTATTGTGAGCCAGGAAATGACCTACCCAAACAATGAGACTGTTTTCTATAACCTTTATTTATTTAGAACCATCGAGCTAGAAGAGACCTCAAAGGTCATCTGGTCCAAATCCCTGCTGGTGCAGGAAAACCCATTGCTACAGCATACATCTTTGTGTTTCTTCCTTGACCCTCCTTTTCCAGCCATTCCATTTCCCTTCCCACCCATTTTTTCCTTCTCTCTGCTCAATCAGCATTCCATGGGCACTGAGCAAGCACAAGACTCACTGGCCTGCTTTTGGGAGGGGGGTACACAAGTACTCATTCTCAGCTAATGTATTGGATTTCTTCATTTCATCTCTCTGCGCAGCTCTCAAATCCAGTTTTCAAATTTCCCTCACTCCTCATGTCAGTCAGCATTCCATAGACATTGAGCATCTTCAGTCTTCATTAGATTGTTTTGGGAGGTGGAGACGGGATAAGGGTTTTTTCTAAAGATTTGTTTATACTTCTGCAAACCTTCGTTTCCTCAAATCTGTTCATACCTCCCACTTGTGTGTTGTCATTTTGGCTATGTAAGCAACAGCAGTCAAAGAACAGAATTGTAACTAAAATATAGGATTATGGCACAAATGAAAGTTATTTTCCTCATTCTTAAACAAGAACTGAAATAGAAAGGCACAGGTCAAACCATGCTATGCTTTAATCAGCCTAGTAGGTGACTGAGCAAGTGGGATGTTCCTCTCTTTAGAACTAAAGGCAAATACTGTATCAAAAGGTGGAGCAGTCCAATCTCACCTGAAGACAGAGCTACATATAGCCCAAGGCCCTCATATTATCTGGTGTCAAAAGTGATATAAAGTGTTACTCTTTTCTCGCTCAAAAACCACTGATTTCTGCATGGGGTGAAATCAATTAGTAACAGCCAGATCCACAAAATCTTTAGCCCATAGGTTCTAGCAGATTTAGACCCTCCAATGTCGCCTCAATGTGATTGTGCTTCCAAGTCTCTAGGTGCTTCCAAGTTCTTCTAGATAAAAGGCACTAAAAGAATAAAGAAATAACCTTAAACTCAGAGAGAGTCAAGCCCAGACTCACTAGGATGCTCAACAATATACAAATCCCATTCTGCTTTAAATTAAAATACCACTAAGATTTGTGATGCCCACTAATAACTGAATAACTTGATTAAACATTACAGTCCAGGTTATCACTTAGGTTAATCTTTTTAAAAAAAAAATTTGAAGAATGTCACAGATTAATTACATAGCAAAATTTTTAAAAAATTGTATTAAAGCAAGTGTTTATAAAATGGCATGTGGCAATTTAAGAGGCATCCATCACAACCTGGGCTGCTCCAACAGTTAAAAAATCTGTCTTATTAATAGAACTATTAGTTTGTTGATATGCTTACTAAGTATCATCAATGGGGGGGGGCATCAATGGATGGCCTCTCTCTGCCACAAAGATGGGGAACCACTCCAGACTGGTGAACCAGGTTGTTATTCTCCCCGCCCCGCCCCCTCTGCACAGGCCAAGTTTGACAGGTAGCTCACCTGTCAATTGCCTGACATCGTAATAAGACGAGGTGACCTTTTTTGCCTGCTATTTTGCACAGCAGGGCTTCTGAAAATATGACAATTGGCTGATTGTTGGATCTTCCAAAACCCAGTTCAAAGCACCACAGAAAATAGCACTTTAGAATTATTCAGAAGCCACACTGAGTCGGCTAGCTTGCCCTGCACTGTGAAAGAGCCTTGGCAAGCACTGTCAATGAGCTAATCAGTAATGCCTGCAAGCACCCCTTCTGCCAAGCCCCGCCCTTACCTGCCCCAGACCTGACATCATACATGACATCAGGTTAGGGCAGGTGGACGTGACTTTGTTGAAATAGCCTGATGGGCCAAATGTGAAGGCCTGGGAGGTATAATTGGACCCACAGGCCAAAGGTTTCCCACTACTGCTCTATCACAGTCTCTTCTCCCAACTTACCAGAATTGCAGAACACACAACCAGGACAAGAATTATGGCAAGGAAGGTTATACACCCCTGATTTTTCCCTAGGAATGACTTATGTACAAACCCCAGCCTGCATTACTGTGATGAGATATACAGGGAACCTCACGTTTGCCTTATGTATAGTTTTACCCAGATAATTTTAATACAGCACTATGAAATTTAAAACAATCTTGAAAATCAATATGTAACTTACGATGCAATCTAGGAGTTGGAAACCTGTGACCTTCCAGATGATGTTGGATTTTGTAAATCACTTAGAGGTTTTATTTATAACCAAGCAGTATATAAATTCTGTTAAGTACATTCCGATTCAAATCAGCCCCAGCCAGCATGGCTGTTGTCAGGGATGATGGGAGGTGTGGTTCAGTAACATGATGCAGGGTCACAAGTTCTCCATCTCTCTTAGATGTGTCAAATAGGGTTTACTTCTGAATAGACACATACAGTACAGGATTGACTGTTACTGTCATGTTGTTCTAGGATTCCAAATAAATAATATAGCAACTCTAAAAAACCAACATCACAGCTCTGCAAACTGATTAATAATAGTTAAAAAAATGTGTAATTCTAAAATTTGTGGTCAACTAACATTTCTTCCAAGGATACTTCAAAACTGATCAAAGAATCGCCCAGAGAATTAAAAATGAACACTTCCAAGTCTTAATATGCTGTGTTGTCACACAGTTAAAAGTTATGGGGTCAACAAAGCTTTCATGAATGGGCTGCAACCTCTCAATGCTTTTTACATCAGAATAAGTAAAACACAGGCAATGTGTCTAGTATTTCAGAAATAAAGAAGTTTTGTAACACCAAAAGTATATTATCTAAAGCACCCAACATGTGCCAATTATATTCTACATTTTTACAAGTACTACTGACACTCAAGGCATTAAATTAAGACTGTTTACAACTTGAACCCGTGGCCCAGGTCTTCATAACTCATAACCAATCAAACAAAAAAAACAAGAGCCTGATAAACATGTTGTGCTTGTTGCATGGTCCTTCAAGAACCGCAGGGCTGTCAGGCACCTGGCAGTCTGGTGAGCTTTTTTTGGCTTGGTTCTGAAGGCCGCCTCCTCCTCCTGTCCAACATTCTTACACATTTAATTGCTGTGACAAACATTTCAGAAATTAATGGATAAATATTCCATAAAATTTCTGCCAAACAATAATCCTTAATAGAAGGCCATATTATTGCATGGTCAGATAAAACCCCAAGCCAGTGTTTTTAGGACTGCAGCCTTGGGGGTGGGGAGGGACTTTTTCAGGTCCATAAAAAGGTAGCCAGATTAGAGCCTTATTCTAAAATCCATGTCCTACAATGGAGCTAACCACAAAGTCCTTTTAAATACAAGCTATATCCATAAATACGAGTTCTTTGAAAGCAGGTGGATTAAAACAAATTTGAAGTTCTATTTGTAGTACGTTTTACAATACCGCACACATTTTGATTTAAACGATTCGAGAACTGATAGTTCACCAGGAAGTTCCATTAGCTATAGGCATAAAGAAATCAATCATTGTTCAGGTGTATGAAACAGTGGTGTGTAAGATCAAATGGAACCACGGCCCTCACCATTAGAAGGCACCCCTCATAAAAAGGGCAAAAAATATAAGAAAACCTGAAATAATATGAAGAGAGTCGATCAAGATCCAATCACTTCTTAAAGGTTGTGTGAACAAAGTAAATCCACCCTTGACAAAAGCCACTCTGCAGATCCGAAGTGTAAGTACACAGAGGGATCTAGCAGAAGCATCAAGCAATCCTTGAGGTTAGGAGGAGATGCAGAGACTCCAAGGCTGGCTTTTTATTCTCAATGGGAGGCGGAGGGTGGGCGGAGTGGGGGTGGGGAGAAAAGAAAGGAAGAGCCGCCACCAGGCCGCCTCCGGCTCTGACAGGCAGCGCTCTAGGGGACCAAGAGGGACCCGAGGCATCCCCCGAGAGATGCGGCGTTCAAGGGAGGGAGAGAACCCCGTAGATTGGTGCAAATCAATACTTACGGCTAACTTTCATGCTGCCAAAGGCCGAGGGCTGCTGCACCGGCTTGCAGCTTTCCGCAAAGGAGGTGGTTCTCGGCCGCCCGGACATGGTGCCTCGCCTGGCCACCCCCCGCGCTCGCCGGACCAACTCCCCTGCGCTTCTTCCTCCTCAGGTGCAAGGCGGAGGGCGGGCAGGTCCAGGCTCCCCCACCCAAAAAGACCCCCCCCCTCAAAAGACCGTCTCTTCTCCCCCCCCCCTTAGCGCGAGGGGGCCGCCATCCTCGGCCTTGGCGGCCCAACCCTGCCCGATCCAGTCGCCGCCCCCCGACGGCGAGAAGAGGAGCCGGCCTCGCGAGGCGGAAAGTCAGGCGCGCGAGGCGGCGGCGGCGGCTGAGGGGAAAAGGAGGCGCCCCCTTTTCTTCTTCCCCCCCCCCGGGAGACGCGGGGAAAGGGCGGACTCTTCCTCGCCCTCCGCCTGGCGGAGGAATACGAGAGGCGGGAGGAGGAGGAGGAGATGCGGGGCGGCGGCGGCGGCGGCGGGCGAGGGGCTCCTGGCTCCTTTCTCCTCAGCGCGGACACAGGCCGGGCCTGGCGCTGCTGCTTCTCCTCATAGCGCCCACCCGGCGGGCGAGCGGCGGCCGGAGGGGCGGCGGAGGCGGAGGAGGGCGCTGCAGTGCGGCGGCGGGCGGGCGGCGAGGGCGGCGGGGCGGGCCATGGCGGCGGCGGCGGCGCTGCTGCTGCTGCTCCTCCCGGCCCGGCCGGCTGAGGCGCCGCCTTTTCGCTCCTTTGTCCGCTGCGCGCTGTGGGGCCGTGGCGGTTCCTCCTTCGCTTCCGCGCTCTCTGGGCGGCGAGGGCTGGCCGCGCTTACGCAGCCTTCCTAAGTGCCCTTCGAGAATGCCGAAACGAGCGTCCCGTTCCGAAAGGCGCCGCGGCGCTTTCTTCCATGCTACACCAAAAAGGGGGAGGAGGGAGGGGAAGCAGGAGCCTGCTAAGGCTTACGCAACCCGACTAAGTGTGCTCCGTGAATGCCAAGCCGAACGGCCGAAGCTGGCCAGAGCCGAAAGGATTCGGGCCGCCAATCCGCGAGAGCTGCCGCGGAATGCCCTCCCTCCTGGCACTACCTCGCCACCAATGAGCGGCGGCGAAAGGAAGCTTCCTCTGCTCCGCGAGGGCGGCCAATCACATACGAGCTACGAAAAGAACCCAAGGGTGTACCCGTCCCTTCCCTTTCGGAAGCCAATAGGAAGCCGCTGTCCCTAAATTGTCGCTGCGGCAGAGCCAATGAGACGACAGGATGTTTCCCACGACAGTGGGACGGGCCCGGAGACCGTCTGATGCAAAATGGGTGGGGCCTGAGGCCAGCGCGGCTCCGCCCTGCGCAGAAGAAGGGAAAGGAAAAAGCCGCGCCCGGCTTGGGCGGAGACTTGGCTTTGGCTGGATTCAGATTGGCTCTTCGCGCCTGAAGTGCTCTTTTGTGATTGGGCGGCCGCGCTGAGGCGGCCTGGGAACGCCAACCAGCTTCCTTTTCGGGCCGCTGTGCGCCCCGCTCTCGCCTCTGACGCGCGCTCCTATTGGAGGAGCTGCCTGTCCCCTGATGGGCGCGGCCTGGCCTTTCTCCCTTCTGAGGCGCCGCAGCTTCTTTCTTCGGCGAGGCGGGTTGGCGCCGCCCTGGAAGTGGGCCGCGAATGGCAGCTGCCTCCCGGGGCGGCTGGGAGCTCCCTTCGCCTCGGCTCCTCCTCCGAGCGGCCGGGCAGATGCTGCCCCAAAAGAGAATTGCCATGAATAAGGAAATTGGTGTGGCGCCTCAGGGCGGCTGACAGCAAAAACAAAACACAAAATACATAAGAAGAACAAAAAAGAAACCCAGAAGCACCTTTCCCACACCAGCACATTGAAAAGGACAGACAGTGGTACCTCGGGTTACAGACGCTTCAGGTTACCTAGAAATAGTGCTTCAGGTTAAGAACTTTGCTTCAGGATGAGAACAGAAATTGCACAGTAGCGGTGTGGCGGCAGCAGGAGGCCCCATTAGCTAAAGTGGTGCTTCAGGTTAAGAACGGACCTCCGGAATGAATTGAGTACTTAACCCGAGGTACCACTGTATTATGTTAACCCGGGCCGGCCCTACCATGAGGCGGAGTGAGGCACTTGCCTCTGACAGATGTTGAGGTAGTGGGAGTGGCCAGAGCGGCCAGCGGCAGGAGACCTGCCCTGTACCCCCTGGGCCAGCCTGCTGCCCTCGCGTGTGGAAAAGGCTGTCCTTTCTCATCTCGCTTTCAGGTCGAGGGAGTCGGCGTTGGTCCATAGACAGCTTTCCAGGTCATGTGGCCGGCATAACTAAGCTGCTTCTGGCACAATGGGACACCATGATGGAAACCAGGGTACATGGAAACGCCGTTTACCTTCCCACCACTGCAGTACTTGCACTGGGATACTTCGGAACTGCTAGGTTGGCAGGAGCTGGGACAGCAACAGGAGCTCACTCCATCACACGGATTCAAACCGCTGACCTTCAGATTGGCAAGTCCAAGAGGCTCAGTGGTTTAGAGAACACGGGGCCACCCACGCATACAGTATATACCATATACAGTGGTGCCTCGCAAGACAAAATTAATTCGTTCCGCAAGTTTTTTCTTCTTGCGAGTTTTTCGTCTTGCGAAGCACGGTTTCCCATAGGAATGCACTGAAAATCAATCAATGCGTTCCTATGGAGACCGTCCGGGGACAGGGGGGAAGCGCCACGGGCCTTCCCCTCTGTCCCCGGACCTGTTTTAAAGCAAGGGAAGGGGCAGCGGTGAGAATCGCTTCTCCCCGTTGCCGCCCCTTGGTTCAAAAGAGGTCCGGGGTGCGGGGGCAAGCTTCGTTTTGCGAAGCAAGCCCATAGGGAAATTCGTCTTGCGAAGCAACTCGAAAACGAAAAAAACTTTCGTCTTGCGAGTTTTTCGTCTCGCGAGGCGTTCGTCTTGCGGGGCACCACTGTACAGTAATGTGGAATCTGATCTAATGCAAGCTTACTCTAAAGCAAGTCCCACTGAACTTGCTCCCAAGTAATGTGGCTAGGATTGCAGTCTTATTCCTCCATGATGTAGTGCTTACATTCTTTGCTTATGCCATTCACCTGGGTTACAAGTTTGGAACCACCCTTGCACTCTTTACTGTGAAAAAGCTGAAGGGATCACTCATTGTTTTTATAATATCCCTGATGGAGCTCTTGTAAACTAGCCATTCACTCTATGGATAACTGGGGGCTGTACAGTCTCTAAACTTCAGAGGTTTAAACAGAGGCGAAACTAGGCTTTATTTCACCTGGGTCTCATTTGCATAATCCCAAGCTGGGAGCCTCAATGGCACCCCTCTGGAGGTTTCACCCAGGGTAATAAACCTGGCTAGACACCCCCTCCCCGTAGCTACGGCTCTGGGTTTAAACAATCTCACTGAAAAAAGTAGAATTACTAGCATGCAGCTAAAAGAAATATTAGGCTTCCTTGGGGAGCATGAAATACTGCTAAAATATTCTCACATTCATACAGTTCAATATTGGGGCCAGATTCAGCTAATGAGTCCTTCTAGCAGAATTTCTAGCACAAGAATTTATGCTAAGGCAGCAGGGTTCCCCCCCCCCCCGTCCCCCATGCTAGGGTTGTATTTCAAAAAGTGAAAATCCAGACACAAAAGTTGTTGAGCTATTTTTTAGGAAACTCACCCAAAAATCAACACTATGGGCATATGGGCTACCGTATGCCTGGATGTTCCTGGACATTTTAACCAAATTCTGACACACACCCCCGGACACTATTTTTGGTGAACAAATCCCGGCTATGTCTGGAAAATTCTGGATGTATGGCAGCCCTACCCCATGTGCCCCAGAACATGTGGGACGAGGAGTGGGGAGATCATAGTGCTACACTGAATTCCTCCTTTGATGTTTTGCTCACCCATTTGCAGCACCCAGTTCTTTTACGGCTAGGGTGGGGCTATACCATGCTGTGAAGGTTTCCTCTCCCATATTTATACCTCTTGACACAGACACTCAGGGCAGGCATGAAAATTGGCTATGGTTGAGCTTGTGCCAAGACCCAACCCTTGCGAGGGTTTCACTGCAATTGGCAAATAATTAAAATTAACCAAACAGCTGCCAATAAAGCATATATATTATTAAGCCCTCCTAAAACTAAAAGCTTACTAAATTCCCAGTCTTATAGCAGTTTAACTTAAAGACTAAAGAATGAGGGAAGGGATTATAGCTACCAATCCAAGCAGGGATCCAAGGAACTGGTTTCTGTGGACTGATGGGGAAAGCTGAAGAAGATGTATCTAGAACCCAATATATAGGACCCAGAATGGTCCAAATGGGAAATAAGTTTGGGGAAAATAGAGAGAAACATTTTAAATGGGAGCCTCACAAGTTTTAGAAGGTAAAATCAAACTATAAAGGATATTCAATATAGTGGTACCTTGGTTCTCAAACGAAATCTGTTCCAGAAGACCGTTCAGCTTCCAAAACGTTTGAAAACCAAGGCACGGCTTCCCATTGGTTGCAAGAGCTTCTCACACTCAGCGGAAGCCGTGTCACACATTCGGGTTCCCAAAAAACGGAAGCGTTTACTTCCAGGTTTTCGGCATTCGGGAGCCAAAACATTCGAGAACGGAGCTGTTCGAGTTCCAAGGTACCACTGTAAAACAAAACTCTAAAAGAACTAAATCCATTCAGAACTGTTCATGAGCCCAACATCCAGATGCAAAAAGGTTGGAAGACGCCCAGAGAGGCTGGGGCAACTCACCTTCATTCATGCATGCAGATTCACCCCCAAAATGCCCGGAGGCACAGGCAAAAAAGACGCGATGAGATACTATAAGTAGCCATACACCCAAAGCCAAAAGAGCAGCCATCCCACTCTCCATGCTTTGCTTGCTATGCTCTACCCCGGTTGTTTTTTTAATAGAATGGGATGCATTTAAATAATCAGAGGCAAATGTATCTGTATAACACTGAGCGTGAAAAAACAAGAAAGAAAACAACAGATCGCAAAGGATCAGTAAATCTGAAAATTTGGAAGAGAAGTACAGCCATACGAACAGAAGTATTATAGAAAATAATAGTAACTCCAAAGTCCTTTTTCTAAAGCAAGATTACCATGTAAAAGGAACAAGGGCAGATAGGCTCTTTGCTTAAGGGCTCTCCAAAAGACTAATACAATAATTGTCTCTACGGTTAAATCCTCTAGTACGTTTCCTCTAGAAATAGCTAGTACGCTTGCTGTTTACTATGTGTCACTGTACTTCTGGAAAAGCCAAGGGAAGAAGATATTGCAGCATTTCCGCAATCTACTTTACCCAAACCATTAACAGCTCACAGAGAGTTCTTAGAAAGGGCAATGCTGCCAATGAGAGTCCATTATAAAAGTATTGAAGAGTGATAAAATCTTGGGTCGAGATGGCTTTCCTGCATTTTTTTAAAAAATCATAAATATTTTGGGCCCATTCACAGGATCCTGGTTGGTCCTTATCATCCTCCTGAATCAAGATGTTTGCAAACCTTTTAGCTCATTGGCTCAATATTATTACTAGCTTTTATATAAACCATTTAGAAATGATTTTATCTTAAACAGACAAAATAGCATGCACTGTCAGTAGAACTATAGATGAAATACTCTGGTGTCCATCTGCCAGTGGACAGATTCTATTTGCAGAACAGGAGCGGGGTTGCCATATTTCAAAATGTGAAAATCCGGAAAAATTCCACCCAAACACCTTTTCCATGGGCAAATTCCGGCTATGTCTGGGAAATTCTGAACGTATGGCAGCCTTAAACAGGAGAGACCCTCTGGAGCAAAATTGGAATATGGAGAAAAAGAGTGGCAGATGGAGGGAGCCATTGGAGATCCACTCACATGATGTTGGATCTCACTCTTAGAATACAACCAATTATTGTGAATAAAAGACCATGTCATGCTATTCCAGGCTTCCTCAACCTCAGCCCTCCAGATGTTTTTGGCCTACAACTCCCATGATCCCTAGCTAGCAGGACCAGTGGTCAGGGATGATGGGAATTGTAGTATCAAAACATCTGGAGGGCCGAGGATGAGGAAGCCTGTGCTACTCTGTCACTTGATGCAGAGAGGGCATATGAGTACAGGGAAGACGCCTGCCTTTTAAAACTAGACAAACTATAAAATTTACCTGTGGCTTCTTCCAGTGTTCTTCACCGACTGCTCAAGTTAAAATCAGCAGTTGGACACGATGAATTCCTGATCTGGAAAGGAATCTGCCAGGGATTTTATTTTTCTCCCCTTTTATCCACACTGTTTATTGATTCTGTTTGCAGAAACAAGGCCACAAAGGTTAAAGGCTGGGCTGGCCTGAGACATTTTGGCCCCTGAGATGGACCACAAAATGGCTTCCCCCCTCCCTGCCAGGGAAGAAGGGGTGAGTGACAATCTACATTGGGAACAGGCAAGTAATAAAGACCTAGATCGGGATCTGCCGCTCTGGGGATCCTGCCACCCGAGGCAGTTGCCTCACCTTGTCTCATGGGTGGGTCGGCCTTGGTTAAAGGCCTTTTGATTAATCACTTCTTTTATAAAAGGGACTTACAGTTTTTCTGATTTTCAATCTTCAATACTCTTCCTACAAGAGCTAATAGGTAGCTCTGGCAAAAGGTCAGATTTCTATGTAAACCATTAAAAGATCTGAAATCTTGTCAATTAACATTTCTGATCATGCTAAGACATTCATCCAATCTTTCCAGTACAAAGGAGCACTTGGGAGCAAATATGACAACCAACTTTAAGTTTTATTTCATAAATAATTATGATAAACTCCATGTTTGAGGCTTTCAGGAATGGTTTAAGCTGAAGCTGTTGTTACTAATGAAATTTAATGCTGTAAAACCCACCCACCCTGAATTCCCCACAAATAGAAGAACTTTTTAGGTGCAATTTTAACTCCACTTATCTGAGAGTAAGCACCATTGAATTCAATAGGATTTACTTCTAAGTAGTTATGGTTAGGATTGTGCTGTTGGATCTGTTTATACTGAATGATTAGAAACCGTGAATAGCATCAAGAGATTTCCTCCCTCCCGATCGGGAAACATGATATAAACTTTTCTCTGAATACACATTAGAGCACATGGAGTCAACTTGTGAAGACAATTGACAAAATATCCACTCTTATTGACCATTCTTAAGCACATGGGACAGCTGACACCTGATAGTTCAGGTGAACCATTTTCCTCCTGGACAAGGGGCTGGAACTTTTCAAATCTGAAAAGAGGACAGTGTCAATAGATGGAATGATATAACAAGTAATTGCCAGACAAAGCTTCCAGACTGATTGTGATAATGGATAAATTCAATGGAACCAGTCCCTGCAATTACAACACCTTATCCAATTACATGCAAGCAGCATGCCCAATTTCTGAAACAGTACATGAATTGGAACACGGCCATCCTTCAACATTTGTACTTCTCTGAATTTTGCAATGCCAAGGAATGTGTACAAACATGCCCATGGTAAGGTAAAGTGTGCATATAAAGGCACATTAGTGGAAATAAGATGCAAAAATGCATTATATTGTGTAAGTTTTCTTGGCAAAAATGTATATACTTTGGAAAAGGTGCACACAAAAAATGCAATTGGGATAAAATCATACTAAAATGCTGATGAATTTCATGAAGACTTTTTTTGTGGGGGTGGAAATCACAAAGTGATGTGGAAAACCAAACTTTTGAAGTATTATAGAACTTTATAATGTTAACTGTACAATAGAGCAGTCAAAATGTAGGCATATAGATACAGGA
Organism: Podarcis bocagei; assembly: GCF_964188305.1. Lineage (NCBI taxonomy): Eukaryota > Metazoa > Chordata > Lepidosauria > Squamata > Lacertidae > Podarcis > Podarcis bocagei. The sequence continues at coordinate 43,141,266 of NC_138143.1, read as the reverse complement.
GCTTATATTACAGTTCTCAATGGAGAAACCAACAGTATAAAACAGGCCTGGATCCATTGGCCAAGGCCACAGTGACACACAAAGCTTACACTGGGGGAAATAACCCAATAATAGGACCTGTAAGTGTCTCTTTTACATCTAAAGGACAATTGAAAACTGTAAAGGTATTAGTAGTACAAGGGAAAAAGACCCACCTCGTTTGGCTGAACATTGCTGAAAGCACACAGACCACATTAGAATGAAATACATATAAATTAGATGTACAGACATTTTCAGCCCTACAAGAAATCATCAGTCTTAGATATGCTGAGGGGAGCAAAGACTGGGATTCATATCCAGGGAGCAGCCAGTCAAAGTAGTTTAAATCCAGGGTCGTTCCATATGCCTTCTGAGGGATAATCGAAACTGATCAGAAGAGACTGGAATAAGAAGGCATAATCTTTCCTGGAGTTTTCCGAATGGGCAACACCTAAACAACCCCCAGCTCAGCTTGATGGAACTGTGAGGACTATAAAGTCGCAATTGCTCAGCTGCCCCATTCCACGAATGGAAGGTAACTGGCGTTTCCGTGCGCTCTGGTTTCCGTCATGGTGTTCTGTTGCACCAGAAGTGGTTCAGTCATGCTGGCCACATGACCTGGAAAGCTGTTTGTGGACTAATGCCAGCTCTCTTGGCCTGAGAGCGAGATGAGCGCCACAACCCCATAGTCTCCTTTGACTGGACTTAACTGTCCAGGGGTCCTTTACCTTTAGCTCCATGAATGGAGGACTCGCTAGTAATGTTGAGAGGATGCCAACAATTTAGCAAACTGGACGTTTCCCAGGTATTGCATAGTTGCTGTTTTTCACAAAACCTGTCAGAACCTTGGGTACATCTAGGGATATTGAATCAGCAGCATTGGTTCCTTCCAAAGTTTTCAGCACTCTTGGAACCTTTGTAACACCTGCTAAGAAAATGAGTTTTGTGGCACCTGGGAGACAGGCAAGAAGAAGCCTTTCAGTGGTTCATCCTATGGAAGACTGTGTCACGTAACATGAATTCCAAGGAGGATTTGTAATGCACTAAATAAACCAGAAATAGGGACACGGGTGGCGCTGTGGGTTAAACCACAGAGCCTAGGACTTGCTGATCAGAAGGTCGGCGATTCGAATCCCCGTGACGGGGTGAGCTCCCGTTGCTCAGTCCCTCCTCCTGCCCACCTAGCAGTTTGAAAGCACGTCCAAGTGCAAGTAGATAAATAGGTACCGCTCCGGCGGGAAGGTAAACGGCATTTCCGTGCGCTGCTCTGGTTCGCCAGAAGCGGCTTAGTCCTGCTGGCCGCATGACCCGGAAGCTGTACGCCGGCTCCCTTGGCCAATAAAGCCAGATGAGCGCCGCAACCCCAGAGTCGGTCACGACTGGACCTAATGGTCAGGGGTCCCTTGACCTTTAAATAAACCAGAACAGGGCTATTAGATGGGAAAAGAGAGTCTAGATACTGAAATGTCACCAGTATCTATGGAAAACATTTCACCATTGTAACAGAACCTTTAGCTGGACTATAATTTTAAGGGAAAGAATGCACTGAAAACCATGATAGCAACTCAGCTACAGCATTCGGCTTTACCAACTGACAAGATCATTTACCAACCGGGCTGTCAGCATGGGAATGCTGAATGATCTACCAGTCTCAGCCTTCGCCCCTACATTGGAACATCTGGAACATACCCCAGTAAATGCTTCCAAAATAAGATGTGCAGAGCAGGGATTTCTCCTGTCTAGGGTAATGCATTCCTTCTTAGGAGATCTTGGGCCTTTTTAGACCAGACATATTGAATTAAGGATAGAGGATAGCTGTATTTTGTGAGGCATGTAAGTGGTTGTCTCTCCTCAGAAACTTCTGATGGAATTACATGACACACAACCTAGGATTTCCCAGAAGAAAACTTTATTCAATTCAATAGTTAAGTAAGGTGGCCGTATCTGGAAGATCTGGAAAAGGTGGTCAAGAACTGCCCCTAACAGATATCAGCAGTTTCCAGCAGAGCACTCACACTCTTGAATCAGGACAGCTTCAGTCTTTTCCAGCCCCTATTTGGGAAAAAAGGTTTGTTCCTGATAGATGCTCATTCAAAAGTATACAGACCTACAAAAAGTGAGTTGATACTGTTAAGTGAGGAACTTAACAGCTGGTGTGTAGAAAACCCAAAGATCTATGGCAGCGGTGTGCAATTGCCTACGCACTGATGGCCTGTCAGGACTCTGAGGCTGGCCGACTGACCTATTTTGGGCAAGCCACACCCACAGTTTCTACACCCAGTGTCCTATATATTGGAGCAGGTGCAAAAAAAGTTCAAGCCACGGCTGCAAAGGAAGAATCAGGAGCACTGATTTGCTTTTTTTGGTCTCCAAAACTAGAATTTAATCTAGGTTTCTGGTTTGCAGTAGCCCCTCAAAGACCTCCCTGCTAGGGTAGAGCTAAAAAAAATGGTTCTGCAGGCTTATCACCCCTAGAATTTAGCTCATGTGTTAGAAGTTTGCAGGATTTAGTTCCTAACCCACAGTGCCCTTACTTTAGTTTAATGTTATGCATTTAATGAATGAATGAATTGTGTTTACCTTCTAGTCACTCAGATGCCTGCTACCTTGGCTCGCTGCTTTATCACTAGGACTGAGATGCTTCAATAGCTGGGGCTCCACTTATGGAAGGAGCCTCTTCACTAGATTGTTCCAAAGTTATAGACCTGGCTAGCTTCCCCCAAGTTGCTGCAGACAATTAGATCAGGAGGTTCTCATTTGGAAAAAATATCGTCATGTACTAATGAAAGGAATGAGGAGCCAAGCTACTTTTGTTGGTAAACATGGAGAACTCAACTCAACCTGTTACCTCATGACTCATATTTTTAATTGCAAGATCAAAGCCAAGGCACACGAAACAGGTCAGTCACTAGAGACAGAATCTGTTCTTTACTCTCAGTGATGTGTAAGTCAAGCAAGATCTATACCAGCAATGACCATTTGGAAACCTATCTGAAGGCTGCCACTTAGTCGACCCTTACGGGGCTCCTGGGGCTTCCAGAGTGCTTTGTAGACAAACATAACTGCTGCCGCCACATAGCAGCCAACTTCTAGGGGCTGAGGCCCTTTGGCACCCCCAATAAAATATTTAAGGGGGCTGCCCCCCCAGTTGATGGACATTGGCATTCAAATGGTGTGTGTGTGCTTTGCACCATGTGATGTGTGTGTGTGGTGTACCTGGCCTCCCCAAATATTTTATTCCAGGTTGGCACCCCTGTGCTGCCCACCACTGGCATGTGGCTGATTGGGAAAGTTGTGTTACTTCAGGGGATCTACAAAAATGAAAAGTTGGCAGCCCCATCCCTCCGTGTTGCTGTCAGAGCTTGCTTCACAAATGATACTCTCCAATAAACACTGCAGTTAGGATCACAGCTACGTTATGTCAGTGTTAGTTCCTCCACATTAGCCAGTGACATAGCAGGGCCGTAGGATGCATCTGTCCAGCAAGGTTCTTATGTAACATGGTTAATAAATGCCACACAGAAAACGGTATTTGGATAGGCATGGATTCAAGTTCAGTAAGCCCCCAATTATGCCCACAATTGCCTTCCATTTTCATACAAAGCTGTTTCTCTTGATTTATTGCCACTAGATGGCAACACAGACAACCATTTTTAAAGTCCTTTTTTTAAAAAAAAGGACAACTCCACTTCTCTCTGGGGCGCAAGTCTGGTCAGTGTGTCTGGAGGTTCTGGGCTGCCCAGATGGCAAGAGCGCACACGCACACCTTGGTCTCGCTGATGTGGTCCAAACAGAGCAAGACATTTGGCACCAGCTTGGCTGCAGAAGTCTCTGCCCTCGATGAGAGAGCTTGTTGGGAGGCAGCTTCTGAAATCCCCTCGGAAAAACAAGGTAGCAGAGGGAGGCCTGCACACCAGGATACCACCAGGGGTCACCCCCTAGGTCTCAGGTTTCCACCCTGAAATATCAGGGTCTGGGGGGGGCGCTCTTGACTTGACAACCCCTACACATAGGTGGGCTCCAAATCCTCAATGAAGTTCACAACTGGTTGACGCTTGCCATAAAGCTTTGCACAGTAGTCCAGGGCCACACCAAACTCGGGATCTGTATCAGTGATGCAGCTATCACTAGAGGAAGACAGGCGGTCGTGGCAAACTTCACAGTGCTGTCTGTGGTTGCAATGGGTCACCCTCCCAGAGGAACTGCTGCCAGAATCAGAGTCAGGATAAAAGTGCTGGGAAGGGACAGGACCAAGCACTGTGTGAGTCAGAAAATTCTGATGATGACGGAGATTCCTGGATCTGCTAAGATAAAGAGTGGACACGCCATTCTTCCCTTGGCACTTGTCTAACAGCCAGCCACACCCATCGTTGCTGGAATGCTTGGACCAGTTTTCAGCCTGGTAGTTCAGCGTTTTCTTAACCACCGGTGATGACAAAGAGGGTGGCTGATGCAGGGAACATCTGTCCTCCGTGTCTCCTGCTGCAGCCTGATGAAATTCTGTTAATCCACTGAAACATCGTTGCCTTCTGCTGGTTGCCTTGTCCACAATATGCCAAGTATCAGGAGCCATGGAGCTGGGGGTTTTCCTCCCCTGTCTTGACTTACAAGGACTAAGCTTCATAGACTCTTCTGCCTGGCTCTCCTCTGGCTCCCACAATGTGCACATGTTGCAATCGACACTTTGCTCAGGTCCCCTGGGAGATATCTGGGCAACAGCAATGTGGTTCATACTTAGCTCTTGCAATATTTCCTGGAGCTTTTCACTGCTCACATAGCTGGTCCCTGGAAGCTGCCTCTGAGGCATACATGGCTGCTTTGCTTCCTCCCTCGGTGTGGAACAACTCTGCCCGAGTGGGTCCTGCGGGGTGCCCCTACTAAGTGTGGTGGCATATTGGGTGAACCATTGATCTTGGTCACTTGAATGACCAGCGACATTCTTGCATCCATTCAGAGGTCTGTACCCAACAGCAATTTCTGGCAGTATTTTCTGCTGGTGTTGATTTGTGCGTTCCAGATCATCAGTGGAATCTTTTTTACTAAGCAATCCTGATTTGCACTGTGAATGGAAGAGCCTTGAGTTTAGCCCCTGACCAGGTGAAAAAGGAGAACTCGTTGGGTTTTCAACTGCTGCATAAGAACAATTGGCTGCAGAGTAAGAAGAAGGAGGAAACGGAGAGTCAATCGCATTGTATTTTTCCTCCGCAGTCACAAGTCTCATCAGCTTCTTCTTAGCATTATTCACTTGCTCTTGAAGAGTTGCAATTGCTGTATCTTTCTATATTGAATAAACCAAGGTAAAATTTGTCAGAAAAGCGAGGGTGTGCAGGTAACAAACAGAAGTTAGGCCTAATTACCCATACAGAAGAATTGAGGTAGAATAATTCAGAAAGAATGAACAGATATGCAGTTATTTAACATATACTTCCAAAGTAAATTATCTATGCCGATTACAAGTACAGTCGTACCTTGGTTGTCAAACAGAATCTGTTCCGGAAGTCCGTTCGACTTCCAAAAACGTTCGACAACCAAGGCATGGACTCCGATTGCCTGCAGGATTTCCTGCACTCAATTGGAAGCTGCAGAAGCTGCGTTGGACGCTTGGCTCCCAAAGAATGTTTGCAAACCAGAACACTCACTTCCGGGTTTGCTGCATTCAGGAGCCAAAACAGACGAGTACCAAGGCGTTTGGGATCCAAGGTACGACTGTACAAGTTACAAGCACATAGACATAAAAAATAAGCAACATAAAACCAGAATATCCAAATCAATACTGAAATCTCATTAGATCTTAAAAGCCTGGAAATTGTTGTCTGGCAATAAAAAAAATATGTATTTATGAAATCCAGTTCATGGCATAAGAATACAAGATAAAAACACAATATATACTTTTTTTAAAAAAAAGAAGGAAAACAAAACAATGACTCTCCCACTCACAACCGAACAACAAATAAAGAACAATGGTTCTGTAGATGGGCTGCAACCATGGAGGAGAACTTGCGGCCAAAGAACCTGAAGGACCCTCTGATTCCTTATGCTCCACCTGGATAACGGAGGTCCTCTGATGGGACACTCTGGGTGGTTCCCCCCAGTCTGAGCTTCACAAGGGACCAAGCCTGTACTGTGGCAGATCCTGCCCTGTGAAACTCCCTGCCAGCAGAGCTTCTAGAGGAATCACCCCCCCCTTTCTTCATTTTAACCAATCAGTACTTACTGATGGTTTTATGTTGTTGCTTTTTGCTGATTTTATTCTGATGAGTTGTATACCACCTTTATATATATATTTTATAGAAGTGTGGATTATAAATATGTACCGTAATTAAATAAATAAGCTCTGCATTTTGCCACCCGCCTTACTTCATTGGGTGAACAAACTTCTTGGGGCATAAAGTTAAGGGTAAGCACATATTCATAATGGTTGCACATTCGAAACCTCTTGGTCGTGTGTAGGAATGCACAAAAGTGTTGGACACGCATGTGGGTTCAGACACACACAGCATCGGCGATATTCGTTTATGGTTTCTTCTCAAAGATAGGATAGTTTTCTGACAGAATGTTGTGAGCGTCTCTTCATTTAAACCAAATGATATTCTCTCATAGAAAGTGCTCCACTGAATCAAACTACCTGACTGTCAAATCCAACATCCGGTGAACTGAACACCCCTGGAAAGCTCACAAACAGGGCAAGTTCTTTGTTCTTGTGACATTACGTCACCATCGGTCCTAAGAACCATTTTCATTCCTCACAATATCTAGACAGTTTTATCCTAAAGTACCGTATTTTTCGCTCTATAAGACGCACCAGACCACAAGACGCACCTAGTTTTTGGAGGAGGAAAACAAGAAAAAAAATATTCTGAATCTCAGAAGCCAGAACAGCAAGAGGGATCGCTGCGCAGTGAAGGCACCAATCCCTCTTGCTGTTCTGGCTTCTGGGATAGCTGCGCAGCCTGCATTCGCTCCATAAGACGCACACACATTTCCCCTTACTTTTTAGGAGGGAAAAGTGAGTCTTATAGAGCAAAAAATACGGTATCTCCTACTATGTTTCCTTAACTGTGCTGTGTTCTGATCCATGTATACGATGCACTTTTCTTATGCCAATAAATGAGATTGATTGATTGAGTGAGTGATATTTTTGTACCAAAAAACCTTGAACTTGGCTTGGTAGCAGACTGGCAGGCAGTAAAAATCCCCTCAACAAGGTGTTGTTATCTGCTAGCAACTGTTTGCCGCCACAGCTGAGTGGAAGATTCTCACCTCTACAAGCTGCTTCATCATGGAATCCTTTTCTCCCAGCAGCTGGTAAATCTCTTCATCACTGTACATGGCAGAGTGGAAGTTCTTGCTTGAGCTGCTAAAATACTTGGCCATATTGTTGACGTCATCTTTCTGTTTCTCAAAAGCCTTCCATTTTCTGACCTGCTGAACATGAAAGTATATTGTAGACCTATGAATTAATTGTATTAGAGGAAAACTGAAAGATGACGAAGATGGAAAGAGGAAAAAACAAGTGAGAATTAAGAAAACAAAAACATTTATCCCTGAAGCTGCATTATAGGCTTAGGCCTCTGTCTGTAAACACAACACATACCTGAAGCTAATGCCATATTTGAACCTTTTTCTCGTTTTTTCCCTAATACGAAAAGGCATTGCTCATGCAGATAAGTTTCTTATTCTATACAGTGGTACCTTGGTTCTCAAATGGCTTAGAAGTTGGACAACTTGGAACCCAAACACTGCAAACTTGGAAATAAGTGTTCTGGTTTGCGAACTTTTTTCAGAAGCTGAACATGCTCCATTTTTAGTGCCACCCTTCCATTTTGAGTGTTATACTGAGGTCTACCTGTTTTTGCTATTTATTTTGCATTTTTGCAACTTTTTTTTTGTTTTTGTGACTGTGTGGAACCTAGTTCAGCTATTGATTGATTGATTGATTGATTGCAGTACATTGTTTATTCCTTTCATTTTATGGATCAATGGTCTCGTTAGATAGTAAAATTCATGTTAAATTGCTGTTTTGGGGGTTGTTTTTAAAAGCCTGGAACAGATTAATGTATGGGAAAGCACGCCTTGATTTTGGAACGCTTTGGTTTTGGAACGGACTTCCAGTACAGTGATACCTCAGTTTCCGAACGTAATCCATTCTGGAAGACCGTTCGAGTTCTGAAACGTTCAAAAACCAAAAACTCAATAGCTGACAGCTAGGCCTCAGGATTATGCACTCAGCGGAAGCTGCGTGGCATGTTTGACTTCTGAGGCGTGTTCAAAAACCAAAGCATTTACTTCCGGGCTTATGACATTCGAAAACCGAAATGTTTGTCAACAGAGATGTTCAAAAACTGAGGTACCACTGTATATATTTAACTTCTACCCTGCCTATCAATCCAGAAGATTCCCTAAAGTTGGCTACATACAATACAATACAATACAATACAATACAATACAATACAATACAATACAGGCTGCTTCTATCCACTGGTTGATTAACAAACAGATAAGTGCTATCTTATACATATTTGAGGCTAAATTATCTCAGTAACGCATTCCCAGCTCACTGCCGGCACCTCAGCTATCCTTTACAAATCTCATTTTTGGGGAAACGTATTGAGCTTTTCTGGGAGGCAGGGGGCAGGTAGCAATGATTTGGGTTCCTTCCTCCTCCCCTCCAGTTTCTTACCTGTGGAATAAAGATTAAACAATTGATTGTAGATGTGCAGACAAAGATTCCTCCTGAGGTAAATCCAAAGACCAGGTTGTGCCACAAGTGGAAAAAACGATTCACCACGAGCGTAGCACCCGTTGAGAGGAAAATAATGGCTATTCCAATGATGAGGGTCAGGGACTGATTGACAGGTGAACAGCTGAGATCACCTGTCAGGCCAGCAAGGTAAGCCCCATAGATCAAGAGGATGCCCTGCGGTGAAACAAAACAACAACACACGGTTATAGAAGCGTTAATTCAGGAGAAAGAGTTCTAGCATTTTGCAGAATGTGGGTATTTTAGTAAGGTGTCGTCTTCCAATTAACCACCCCCTTATTATTATTTTCATTACAGTATTTATTAAATTAATATACCACCCTTCCTCTGAGGTTCACAGGGTGGTCTACAATATAAAAACACAAAAATAATGTTTCTGGGCCCAATTCAAGGTGCTGGTTTTGATTTATAAAGCCTTCAAGGGCTCAGACCGGCAATCAGTGGCGTAGCGTGGGGGGTGCAGGGGGGGCCAGCTGCACCGGGCGCAACATCTGGGGGCTAGGGTTAGGGGGCACAAATCCACGGGTTAGGGGGCGCAAATCCACGGGTTAGGGGGCGCAAATTACTTGCCTTGCCCCGGGTGCTGACAACCCACACTACGCCACTGCCGGCAATACCTGAAGGACCGCCTCTCCCCGTATGAACCAGTCTGGACCCTGGGATCCCCATGTGAGGCTCTTCTTATGGAGGGGGGCGACTCAAGAACATTTCCCCCAATGGCTCCGTGCTTGTGGAAGACTTTCCTGCTTTACTTGTATTTAAGACACCAGGCAAAAACATTCCTCCTTTGGCTAATTAAACAATCTACAGCCTTTTAAACTACTTGTGTGGAGTGGGGGGGGGGAGGTATTGTTTAAGGCTTTATAGGTCAAAACCAGCACTTGGAATCGGGCCCAGAAACTAATTGGCAGCCAGTGCAGTTGAGCCAGGATTGGCGTTATAAGCTCCAACCACCTTGCCCCGGTGAGCAAACTAGCGGCCAAATTCTGCACCGGCTGAAGTTTCCAAACCGTCTTCAGAGGCAGCCCCATGTATAACATGTTGCAGAAGCCTAATCAGATTCAAACACATATTTGTTGCAGGGTCAGCACCTTTACTGTTGGTTTAAACTAAAATTCGTTCGGCCAAGATGATCTAGCAATTGCATTAAATAATCTGTTCCTCCCTTGCAGATTTCAAGGGAAAGTTGAAAGCAACAATGTCTTGGGAAAGGAGGGAGTCAGAATCAGGCCACCCACCAAGAACCCTCCAACCATGGCAGTCTTACCAGATAATTAGCAAGCACTAAATACAGAAGAGGCAAGGAAGCGCCTATACAATAAGAGCGGCAAGGCAGGTATGGGAAACCTGAGGTTCTCTAGATGTTGCAGGACTACAACTTCCATTTGTCTTGACCATTGGCCATGGTGGCTGGAAACAGGGGAGTTGGAAGACCTCTGGAAAAGCAGTAGGGCTCACCAGCCCTGCTATAACATAATAGGTTTAAAAAAAGGTAAAGGACCCCTGGACGGTTTAGTCCGGTCAAAGGTGACTCTGGGGTTGCGGCGCTCCTCTCGCTTTTAGGCTGAGGGAGTCAATGTTTGTCCACAGACAGCTTTCCAGGTCATGTGGTCAGCATGACTAGACCGCTTCTGGCACAACGGAACACCATGACAGAAGTCAGAGCGCACAGAAAAGCCGTTTACCTTCCCGCCACAGCGGTACCTACTTATCTACTTGCACTTTGACGTGCTTTCGAACTGCTAAGTTGGCAGGTGCTGGGACTGAGCAACGGGAGCTCACCCCGTCGCAGGGATTTGAACCGCCAACCTTCCAATTGGCAAGCCCAAGAGGCTCAGTGGTTTAGACCACAGCGCCACCTGCATCCATAATACAACTTAGAGAAGGGCTTTTACAATGTGTGCCAGCAGAGGGGCCAATGTTCAGGAAGAGCCCTGGGTATGACAATGAGTTACAAGTGTTATAAAAGTTTGTCTGCGAAATGTGGGCCAAATGAGATATGGCGTTTGTCACACACTTTGCCCTTGCCATGATCAACGAGAAACTGGAACCAATTTCATACCTTAAATCCCAGAAAGAGAAGAAGCCAAAGATCAGAGTACGTTGATGTGCAGAAGTAGCCTTGGCTCACTGTGCAAGTCAAACCTCTCTCTGTCACCTGGCAGAGAATTGAAACACAAAACAGAAAAGGCTTCTTCCCATCTGCAAAATGCCCAGGATGCAACAGAATTGAAATGTCTATCAGACTTGGAATAAATAATGGATTCACATGGATATGCTGGAATTGTTTGTTTGCTTGCTTGCTTGCTTGCTGCAATCACTGGGAACATCTACATTGTCACTATTTTCAGGTGGGATTCAATCATATCCTGGCAAATTCAGGCTGCACTATTAAAGCATATTTGGAGCTTTTGCACAACAAACCTGCTTCCCCGAAAGATAATGCATTTTGCGATAAGAAAAGCAACGGGAAAATGCACTGCCAAGCCGGATAACACCTGCTTGGATGCACATTATCTAAACTCTCCACAAGCTGATCAAGCCGAGTGCGTATTGAACAGCCAGTTTGAAAGCAACCACAACCACACCCACTTCCAGCCCTGCTTTCTTCAGCCTCCTTGTTTCCCATTTGTAAAACAGAATGGTCGTCATTAGGCTCCTTCTGTGTGATGAATCTATAATTAGCCTGCGTTTTAAATCTTTCAGCCTCTATATCCCCGAGCTGTAAAATGGGAACAGTGCTGTACAAAAGCCTGTTGACGTTTGCATGTAATAATTATCTGGCATGGATTTACTAAGCAGCTTGGCTAGTAGTCCCTTCTCTCTGATAGTCACTGTTCTGTAACAACAACAGAAGATAAGTGTGTCCTAAAATACCTAATTATGCAAGCTAAATTCCACAGCAATGGGTTACATGTGTGTTTTGTTACATGTTTGACTAACTCAATAATCTGAGGTTTGCCTAGGGAATTATCTGCTCAAGGTCTGCCTGAAGTTCTCATTTATAGCACATTTACAGCAGTGACTGCATTGGCTCTATCTTCTAACTCAAAGCTCCCCCAACCCCATATCATTAAGCTCCAACCTGACCTCACCCAAGTACTGTATAATATGGGGGCAGAGTTTTCCTTGTTTTCATATTTTAAAAGTTGGAGGGTGCACAGCTTTCTCTTAGTGATGCACCCATGTTCACAGTTTATGTCCAGACATCCAATCTGCACTCCCTCCTCATCTTACCTTCAGATCTGCATGGAGACTTTGGAGACACTGGACTGGATCCACAAACATCCATATCAAGAGCAGGATAATGTCCGCCAGCACTAACACAGACACCATCACCAGCAGCTGGAAATCTTTGATAATCTGTAAAAGAGACACTCAACTTTCTCACTTTGTCATCTGCTGTGTCAACAGGGGCGCCGACTTATAAAAAATATTGGGGGGGCCCATACCGGGGTCCTGCCGCTGGTTCGCTCAGGTAGCCGGGAGAACGCAGTTCGAGGTGGCGGTGTTGGGGAGAGACCCTCGCTCAGGGCGCCACGAGACTTGGCGGCCGGCGGCCTATCTGGGGGGGTTTGGAGCGTATTTCGGCGGAGCGATTGGGGAGGAGGGGGCTTGTTGCCGGATTCTTCAGCTGGGCCGGAGATCCATTGCTGGGGGGTCCCTGGGCCGAGTTGTGAGCACGGCCTGCTGAAGGGAGATCCAGCCGTTTGTGCGACGGGGACGGCAGGGGCTCTCCGGCTAGGGCGCGCGGCTGGCTGGCTGGCTGGCTGGCTGGCTGGCGAGGGAGCAGGTGGGGAGGAGGTGGGGTCCACGGCGGCGGCGCTCTGCTGGAGGGGCGCCCGAGAACACTATCATGATTCATACCATTCTATAACTAATAATTTTCTTAAAATATTGGGGGGGCAGAGCCCCCCCAAACGAATTTTTGAGGGGGCTCGGGCCCCCTCAGGCCCCATGGAGTCGGCGCCTATGTGTGTCAATATCACAGTTCATCTTTTGTGCGCACACAGAGGAGTTTTCCCCAGAACCATATGCAGTGGTACCTCAGGTTAAGTACTTAATTCGTTCCAGAGGTCCGTTCTTAACCTGAAACTGTTCTTAACCTGAAGCACCACTTTAGCTAATGGGGCCTCCTGCTGCCGCCGCACCACCGGAGCACGATTTCTGTTCTCATCCTGAAGCAAAGTTCTTAACCTGAAGCACTATTTCTGGGTTAGCGGAGTCTGTAACCTGAAGCGTATGTAACTTGAAGCGTATGTAACCCGAAGTACCACTGTACAGTACTGAGATAAGCAAGACTAGAGAACATAGCCAGAAATCAGGACCAGCTAATGTTTCCTTTGCTATCAAATACCAAAAAGAGTGAGATGACAAAATAACACCACAGAAAACAAATTCTTTATAGTGCCTGGACTCCCCTTCTAATTTCTGAGTGCCAGATGCTGAATTTAGCATGTTAAAATGTAAGCCATGTTAAAATATAAGCCAGACTGGCTTCCTGATGAAGTAATTGCCTGGCGAAATGGACCATTAAAAGAGCACAAAGGGGAGGCTGATGGCCCATTAAGGGAGTCATCAGCAAAGCTAAAACTGCACCAGCAGGAAAATGGGGGAAGCCCTTCCCTGACGTCAGAGTTAGGTAGAAGATCAATGGTCAGTGGTTGAGTTTTTGGGATTGCAGTTTTGCCTGCTGTAAGCAAAAGGAAAAGATAGTTGCAGTTTGCAAGCTGGAAAAAGGTCGGGTCCGGTCAGAGCAATTTGGGCTGCCAGTTTGAATCCAAGTCAGCAGCAGCCATGGGAGGGACAGAATCCTGGCCGCCCCTCCGTCAGGCTCAGGCTTTATATGTGCAAATAAATCATATGTCCTAAAGACACCACGGTCTCCGCTGTGCCTCATTTCCAAAGGAAACATGAACCCTGGAGCCCTTGGAATCTCACAAGGCTGTGGAGATTGGGGTGGCGTGTAACAATATACGGTAATTAAAAACCACTAAACATTTAAAGTTTAGCCAAGCTATTAGATGACTTACAATCCGTTTAAAAACACACCATACTGATGAAAACCGTGGTCACCAAAATTTAACAACAAACCAATACCTAAAACCAGTGCTTTTTTCTGGGGGGACGCAGGGGTACACATACCCCTAAACCTTTTGTGAATCCTTGTACTTTTGTCCATTTACTGTATTTATTTCCCCCAATCTGCATCTCCACGCACAATTCAGTCAGTGCTTGTGTGCCATTGGCCCAGCAAACTGTATCTTGTCGACATTCAGCTAAGATGATGCAGCTGGTACTACCATAATTCTCTTTTTCCTTGGATAATGGTGGTTTTACTTATCTGGGACACAGGTGACGCTGTGGTCTCTAAACCACTGAGCCTCTTGGGCTTGCCGATCAGAAGGTTGGTTGTTCAAATCCCCATGACGGGGTGAGCTCCCTTTGCTCTGTCCCTGCTCCTGCCAACCTAGCAGTTCGAAAGCACGCCAGCGCAAGTAGATAAATAGGTACCGCTGCAGCGGGAAGGTAAATGGCATTTCCGTGCGCTGCTCTGGTTTGCCAGAAGCGGCTTAGTCATGCTGGCCACATGACCCGGAAAGCTGTCTGTGGACAAACGCCAGCTCCCTCAGCCTGAAAGCGAGATAAGCGCCCCAACCCCATAGTTGCCTTTGACTGGACACAACCGTCCAGGGGTCCTTCACCTTTACTTATCTACTTTGAGTGGTCAGTACAGCTTCCCGGCACGAGGCTGAAAGCTGTATGGGAATTCAAGGAAAGGTCAACCAATCTGAAAATAGATTCAAGAGACTGCCAGTCTCTACCACCACCTGCCATGTTCTGAGCCCAGCACTGCTGGAGTAAAGTTCCCTTGACAGGACGGAGGGGGCATCACTAGGTGAGGCCTGCTGCCTCCAGGTAGCAGCTCTCACTGAGGGCACTTTGTCCAGGGGCCACCGAATCCGGCCCCATACATGGTGACGGCTTCCAACATGTATATCTTAGTCCCAATAACTGTGGCCCATTCTTATTTGTTTCTGACAGCTGGATATACATTGTAAGAACTCACCACTCTCTTGTCTGGAACTTGCCGACTGAACACTTTATACAATCGCCAACCTTTCCCTAGAATGGGGCCAAAAGCCAGAGAGACCCCAATACACAACAAGCTGATTCTCACCTGTAGGGGTACGTGTTGGGTTGTGGAGGAGAGAGAAATAAAAACACAGAGGAGAGAGAAATAAAAACACCATAAAGCTAAGTTTCAAGAGAAACATGGGATATTTGTAATCAAGATCTCCTGTAGCTTTTAAAAATAATGGCAGCCACTCTGCCACAAGGACAGAAGAAGTGTGATCCCACTAATTCTCTTCAGTGCCACTAACAATGTTATCCTGTTCCTCTTCCCGGTCCTGTTCACATCTTGGGAGCCAATTCCAGGAGCTTGGTGCTGGGGAACCACTGCTGAGCTCAATCCCACACCCAAGGAATACAAAGAGATAAATCACAAACTAAACAACTCTGTATGCTGATTTACAAAAAATTGTTAACAATAATGTATGACATTTCAACAACTTCTGTTCCATGAAATCTTAAATAATATACAGAATGCCAAAATAACAAGATACCCGGATTTCAGTGTGTGTTTCGTAACTGTACTTCTGGTTGGACCGAAAAGGAACGATACAATGGCAATTAATGCTCCACCAAACAGGTCAGCTCCAGCCTTGGAACAGCAGTTTGCTCTTTTCAAAAACAGAGATTGAAATCTGGGTACCTTGTTGTCGGAGTTCCATTGGGATCACACGAGCACAAATATATACATAGAGAGTTGTTTTCATGAACTTATTTTAGGAATATTCTGACTGTTTGGTTTTGAGATACTGAATTGCTCATGTCATTATTATTTTTGGCATAGTAGATATTTATTCAAGATTTCATGTAATGGAAGGTGTTGAAATGCGGGTTTCATGGCTGAATGAGGATTATAACCCCAGTCTCAGTCCAACACTCTATTCCCTACATTGGACTGGCTCTCAAAAACTATTTATTACATCTCTCAGATATTTATCTCAACATGGGCTACATAGGATTCCCAGGCAGTCCCCCCCCCCCGCCCCAATGCCAGCAGAACCAAGCCACCTTAGTTTCTGCAAGGTTATTGCATCACCTTCCTTCAGACCATGCCTTGGAATGTTACACTTTAGGAGTTGAAAGAACAGTTTGGACATTCTGGAAGAGTTCTTTCTGAAGGGGAACTTTGGGGCAGGATTAATCTGTGTGCGCATGCATCATTAGCCCACGTACCCCTTTGAATTCTGCCTAATATAAAAATGTCCCCACAAGAGCAATGCCCCGTGAGCCACACCGCCGGCTTTCACCCACCTGAACCAGCATCTCCAGGGATGGCCTGGTCAATGAATTATTCCTTTCAACTCCAAAGAGGTAAGCGCTACTGTAGGTCAAGCCACTGCCCAGCAGGGTCACTATGTTCAGGTTAGGACTGGACATTTTCACAATCCTCCAGCAGACAAAGGAGATAAGAAAACATGGAGGCAAAGGTTATTAAAGAGGAACCATAGAATTTTGAAGCGCAACATCAAAAAAACGAAGATCATGGCCACTGGGCCCATCACCTCCTGGCAAATAGAAGGGGAAGAAATGGAGGCAGTGAGAGATTTTACTTTCTTGGGCTCCATGATCACTGCAGATGGTGACAGCAGCAGCAAAATTAAAAGACGCCTGCTCCTTGGGAGAAAGGCGATGACAAACCTAGACAGCGTCTTAAAAAGCAGAGACATCACCTTGCCAACAAAGGTCCGTATAGTTAAAGCCATGGTTTTCCCAGTAGTGATGTATGGAAGTGAGAGCTGGACCATCAAGAAGGCTGATTGCCGAAGAATTGATGCTTTTGAATTATGGTGCTGGAGGAGACTCTTGAGAGTCCCATGGACTGCAAGAAGATCCAACCTCTCCATTCTGAAGGAAATCAGCCCTGAGTGCTCACTGGAAGGACAGATCCTGAAGCTGAGGCTCCAAGACTTTAGCCACCTCATGAGAAGAGAAGACTCCCTGGAAAAGACCCTGATGTTGGGAAAGATGGAGGGCACAAGGAGAAGGGGACGACAGAGGACGAGATGGTGGGACAGTGTTCTCGAAGGGACCAGCATGAGTTTGACCAAACTGTGGGAGGCAGTGGAAGAAAGGAGAGCCTGGCGTGCTCTGGTCCATGGGATCATGAAGAGGCAGACACGACTAAACGACAACAACAAATAGAATTGTAGAGTTGGAAGGGACCCTGAGAATCATTTAGTGCAACCCCTTGCAATGCAGGAATATGCAGCTTTCTCATACAGGGATGGAACCTGCAACCTTGGAGTTATCAGCACCATGCTCTAACCAAGTGAGCTATCCAAGCTTCCCTTGGATAGAGAAGTTAGGCTTGCCCCACTCTTACAACCCATGTAATGCAATAATTTTCCCCTCCTGCTATGCTTTATCTGAGAAGTCCTTTTTCAATGCTCCCCAGTGCTTTTTGCCCCTGAAGACAATCAGGTCTCCAAAGCTAGGGAGCTGGGTCTAATAGCACCTCACACCGCAGACCTGATCCCTAAGGAAGTTGGCAACATCACCAAAGGTTAAGGCTTTTTGGGAAATGATCTACAATGAGTTAAAAAAGGTATTTAAGTATACCTTCCTTAAGAAACCAGAGGCCTTCCTTCTGGGCATTGTCAGCCAAGGGGTGTTAAAGAAAGATAAAACTTTTTTTATGTATGCAACAACAGCAGCAAGAATACTCATCGCAAAATACTGGAAGACCCAAGATCTACCCACACTGGAAGAATGGCAGACGCAACTGATAGATTATATGGAGTTGGCTGAAATGACTGGCAGAATTCGGGACTTGGGAGAAGAGACGGTGGAAGAGGACTGGAAAAAATTCAAAGACTATCTACAAAAACATTATAAACTGTATGAATGTTAGGAGAATGCATGATTGAAAGAAACATGGCAGCAGTAACTTAATTGTAAGACATATGAGAATAAGTGATGTTTTATGAAATGATGACATTTGAAGCAATATTATGTTCAAGCCAAGTAGTTTAATTTAGGATAAAACCATTTAAAAGTTGGAACATAATATCTGAGATTTATAAAATAAGAATGGAAGTAAGGTATCAAATTGCTGCATATAACTATATGAATGAGAACGCAGGGAAGGGTGATGTGAGGAAGTCTAAAGATTATGAAAATATGCTTTATGAATAACTTTATTTTATTTGTATTTTCTTTTTTTCATTCTTTCTCTATCTTATAATTTCACTTTGAGTCTTTTGTTTGTTATATGGTGATGGTACTTTATATGTTTGGTGGTTTGTTTGTTGTTTAAAAATTGTAATAAATATCATTGGGGGGGGGGGGGAAAGGAAGTTGGCAACGTCATCCAAAGGAGGCCCAATACTATCTCTGAAACCAAAACATCTCCATCTTCCCAGGATTGAGCTTTAGTTGGTTGGCCCTCAACCATCCCTCTACTGGTCCAAGGTGCTGGTTCATCTCTTCCACAGCATCATTGATGAAAAGAAGATGTCCCACTGGGTGTTGTCACCACACTGATATAGCATAATGGGGACACTGCACTTGAATATCCAAAGTGGCATCACTCAGTAGCAAGGCTGGATTAAAGTGGTTGGGGGCTCAGGGGCAGTTTCCAAAATAGGGGGCCTCTCCCCACCAGAAAGGAACACATAACATCACCACAAACCCTTCCAGGCCCTCCAGGTGTCCCTATTTTCCAGGGACAGACCCGGATTTACAGGACTCATCCCGGTTTCTGATTGGATCCCAGAATGTCCCCCTTTTTCGTAGGAAGTCCCTAGGATGAGGATTCTTAGTAAGTTTATGTTGCTCTTTTCTGTGAAACGCCCTGAGACCTCTGGGTTTAGGGCAGTATATAAATTCAGTAGAGAATAAGAATAAGAAGTTCCTGAACTTCAGCTCCTGAACAGCAGAAGACACACCTAAACCTCTTTGCAAAGTTTTCACATTTTGCGTCTGAAGTTGTTCTTTTGGAGACACGTAAACACCTTTTCATTCCTCCCAGACCTCCAGCCATCAAATGGAAGCATTTTTCTGTTGCCTGTTCTGAATTAGCTCTAAACCGTTTTATATTCATTGTTTTACTTGCTGACTTAAAAACAATTTTATTAACCTGTGGCAACCTTGGGAATATTTGTTATTAAATATCTGCAGTGTAAATGTAGACAATCATGCAGTTTGCACATCATGATATATTCTGAACTTTTTAAAGCTAATTTTCAAATGTTCAGAGACAAAAATGCCTTTCTGTACTGTATATGATAGCAAAAGATTTATCCGGAACAATGGAGCCTTAGAGCAGTATGCCCAGCTACTGAAAACAGGACCACAATATATTTCTGGCCTTACCTGTTCTTTCTGAAGTGAATTGTGAAGATGAGAAAGAAGAAACTGAGCAGGACTCCACTGGTAAGGAAGACCCATGCAATGCTCAAGATGGCTGCTGAAAAGGGGGAGTTCTTGCAGCTGCTGTCAGAGGATGTCTGAGGAAAGACAGACGGGAGATAGTAAGGACCCCTTTCTCTCAAAGACAGATGAGGTGGGGGGGACCTACTTAACTCGAATCAGCATAATTTAAGAGCTATACTGGCCACCTCAGGAAAACCAGAAGTAATTAATATCCACAAACAGAATGCACACCCTCAAATGTCCCTATTTTCCAGGGACAATCCTGGATTTACAGAAACCATCTTGGTTTCTCATTTGATCCCAGAATGTCCCGCTTTTCCTGAGGGCATCCCTATTTTCATCGGAGAAATGTTGGAGGGTATGGAGTTATCCAACCCCCGAGCCATTTGAGGGCAGCCTTGTCTAGGGAAGTTTTTAAATGTTTAATAATGTTTTGATATATGTTGGAAGTCACCCACTTTGGGGATAAAGTTGCTTGCCTCTAGTCCAGCTTAAAATGCTCTTCCATCCTAACATTATAAGAATCCCAAAAACCCCACACATTTTAAACTGGCATATATTTACTTCATAGAATCATAGAATCATAGAGTTGGAAGAGACCACAAGGGCCATCGAGTCCAACCCCCTGCCAAGCAGGAAACACCATCAGAGCATTCACTTCACCATCAGAGCATTCACTTCAAATAACATTAAAAGTTGTAACTCTTTCCTTATCCATTTACCCACAATTGTTATAGTACAGAGGTCCTGCGCGGTCTTCTGCTGCTGTTCCTGGGTGTTATCGCACTGGTTAGAGTAATTGAATCCCGTTTCCACGGCGCATTGTAAGCCTTCCTTCAACCGCATTGTCTGGGCAGTGCAATTTACCGTGTCACAGTCCCAAGAAACTCAAGATCGGGTATATCCAGTGGCAGCAAGCGAGATATGCAACAAATTCCTCCCCTCTCGGGTCTCCTGAAAAGGGGGAGGGAGGGTTGATCACAAGCAAAACAGTGACAGAAACATGGCAGCAATTAAGTTAACAATCAAAGTCAACTTGCTCATGGGGGCCAACTTGAAACTTGGTTTGGAACTCTTTGCTACGTCTCACCAACTCTGATGATATGCCATAATTATGGTGTGAATCAGGGTGGTGGTAGCATTTGTTGTTTCTCCCAGTTACATGTGTCCAGGCAGGCGGTCGTTGTATGGATTGTGGCTCACTCAGGAACTGGTGGAGTGGCCTGGCTGAGGCATGAAGGAGGAGGCCTCTGACTTGCCCACCTGGTAGCTCAGTCAGCGGAGCACGAGACTCTTGATCTCAGGGGCGTGGGTTCGAGCCCCACATTGGGCAAAACATTCCTGCTTGGCAGGGGGTTGGACTAGATGACCCTCGTGGTCCCTTCCAACTCTACCATTCTGTGTTCCTAGGATCTCTTCCATGCAGAGGTGTGCGGTGACATTTTTCATAGGGGGACAGTTAGGGCCAGAGGTGTCAGCTTGTGAGTGTTGTGGGGGACGGGGACGTCGTGCACGTGATGTCCTGATGTATAAGCATCAAACCTCCCACTCCAAGCTGGGCAGAAGCTTTCCAGGCTTTGGGAAGTTGGCAGGAAGGCTCTTGGACCCACCGGAGCATTGCATCTCCCTCCCTAAGCCATGCAGAAGCTTCCTGGGCTTTGGGAAGGTGGCGCCAGGGGAACATTTAGACAACTCGCCCAGTCCCCCTGGTCCAATGACCACATGCCACTGCTGCCCTGCACTCGTTCATTGGCCTGAGGTCAGCCTCTCTCAGCTTCCGTCCCAGGGAGGAGGACACCAGGGATAGAACCTGGACCTTTCTGTATGCTAAGCATGTGCTGCGCCACTGAGCTACAGCCTCTGTTCCACACAAACACACGCCATGTCTTTATGCTTCTTTTCAAAAAGTCTTGGTACAGGGAAGAATGGTTTAGGAGTGGTCTTTCATGTTTGCCTCTTTCAAAGCTCTCTCTCTCTCTCTCTCTCTCTCTCTGTGTGTGTGTGTGTGTGTGTGTGTATGCAAAGCATTAACTGGCCTTGTGTAATAAGCCAAAATGGACAATGGTCAAGCACAGAGGCAACAGGCAGCAGTGCTCCTCCCAGCACACCGTCAAGATCTCTGTCTACAATAACAGAAGTTACAGGTAGGTAGCCATGCTGGTCTGCCGTAGTCGAAACAAAATAAAAAAAATCCTTCCAGTAGCACCTTAGAGACCAACTAAGTTTGTTATTGGTATGAGCTTTCGTGTGTATCTGAAGAAGTGCGCATGCACACAAAAGCTCATACCAATAACAAACTTAGTTGGTCTCTAAGGTGCTACTGGAAGGAATTTTTTTTATTTTGTTACAATAACCGAAATTCATCAAGACACAAGCAACTAGCTGACCCTGAGAGTAAATTCTGGTTGGACAACAGGAGTGTCCAAGTCAAAGCAGATTCAAGTGCTTTACATCAAAAAGCCACCAAAGATTTAAATTACTATTTGAGGGGTGAGATGGAGAAGATTTGGAACAGTTCCATTGGACAGCTTTGCCCAGGTAACATGTACTCAAGACTGGCCATGCCTCACACCTGGACTTCCATTACTGGAAAGGAAAGAAGGGGAGAAAGTTGTGCCCTCTTCCGTTGTCATGGTACATAAAGGGGGGGGAGAGCACAGAATATAATGTCCCCACTTCACAACAGCCCTGTGAGGTAGGCAGCAAAGCACCAGCCATCTACCTTGAGAGAAACTGATGCTTATAAAGTGAGCAAAATGAAGTCCAGACAACCAGCCTGGCGTAGTGGTCAGAGTACCTGACTTGGAGGGGAGAGACCTGGGTTCAAACTTCTGGATGACCTTGGATGGGTAGCACTCTTTCATCACAGGGTTACATCACAGGGTTGTGGTGCACCTAAATTTGGAAGAGGGAATGGAGCAGGTATGCCCCCCATCCCTTCCTGAAAGGTCCATCATGCCATACATACATTAGCCCTTACTCAACTAGGCAGGCCAGTTATTGGTCCAGGTGAGAAAAGCCTTCCTCACTACTGATGAGGTCATTGGAGCCAGTTAGGTGGGGAGTAGTATCCCTGTTTCATGGGAGAAGGTGAATGAAAGTCCTGCGGCAAGGAGTTCTGCAGATCCTCCTGGAGCCCCACCAGCCGCGAAGGGTCAGGGTGCACATGAAGGTGAGCATGGTCACAGAATCATAGAGTTGGAAGGGACCCCGGGGTCATCTAGTCCAACCCCCTTGCAATGCAGGAATCTCAACTCCAGCATCCAGGACAGATGGCCGCCCAACCTCTGCTTAAAAGCCCCCAAGGAAGGAGAGTCCACCACTTCGGGAGGGAGGAGTCCAAACAGCTTTTGCTGTCAGAAAGTTCTTCCCGATGTTGAGTCGGAAACTCCTGAAGCCCTGGGTTCGAGTCCTAAGCTCTGGCGCAGGAGAAAACAAGCTTGCTGCCATTTCCATGTGCGCAGTGCGCCCCTTGAAATACTGGAAGATGGCTATCGTATCTCCTCTTTTATGCAGGCTAAAGATGGTCATTCCTCCTCCGCCCTCCACCCTCGACCAGGCAGCGCAAGAAAAGTCCGTCCTTCTTACCTGGCTGGGCGGCAGGTGCGCAGGTTTCCCCAAGCAGCCCCGCCGCGCGCTTCGAGGAAACCTCCGGCCGGGGAGCGGGTCGCAGGAGAAAGAATCGGCGGAGAGGAGGACGGTCGCTTCTTCCAAGCAAGGGAGGGGACGGGGGGGTGCCGGGGGGGGGTAGCAGCCTCGGCTTCCCTGCACAAGGCGAGCGGGAAGCGGGTTCCTGGTCCAGAGCAGAATGGAGGTGCGTGCGCCTCCCGCGCACCCAGATCCAAACTTGGGCTGCTGCTGCTGCTGCCACCCCGAGATCACGAGCCGAAAAGGGGACCCCGCTGGGGAATCAAAGCCCCCCGAGTCCAGTTTGGAAGACTCCGCCAAACAAAGCAAAATACCTCCCGGGTACCACCCCCCCCCAATCCATCGCCTTCATTTCAGCCGCATGGGGGCTGGAGAGACGTTTTGCTGCTGCTGCTGCTGCGAGTTAGAGAAATCCTTTGCTTGTCTCGTCCCTTAAGAGATCTCTCCACCAGAAGTTTCCAGGGAACTTTCTTTCTCCCCATCTCCCGCCAGATGCTCCAGCCAGTGCCATTATCTGCCTCTCCTCCTTGAATCCAGCAGCTTTCTTCGGACAGCACCCAGACTAGGCTTGAGAGGAGTCAGAAGGGGGCTAGCATAGCCTTGGACACTTCTATGACCCGTGTATTGAAGCAGGGATTTGCTGGGCTCCTGGGTTGCAGCACATTATTGTGCCTTATTATTTATTTGTGCTTCACTGAATATTTTAGGAATGCGGGTGGCGCTGTGGGTTAATCCACAGAGCCTAGGACTTGCCGATCAGAAGGTCGGCGGTTCGAATCCTGCGACGGGGTGAGCTCCTGTTGCTCAGTCCCTGCTCCTGCCAACCTAGCACTTTGAAAGCACCCCCGGGTGCAAGTAGATAAATAGGTACTGCTCTGGCGGGAAGGTCAATGGCGTTTCCATGCGCTGCTCTGATTCGCCAGAAGCGGCTTAGTCATGCTGGCCACATGACACGGAAGCTGTACGCCGGCTCCCTCAGCCAATAAAGTGAGATGAGCACCGCAACCCCAGAGTCGGCCACGACTGGATCTAATGGTCAGGGGTCCCTTTACCTTTACCTTTTTTAACTGAATATTTTATTGATGGCTTCTCTGTTTCTAATGATGTATTTATTTGTACAGTATTTGTTGCATTTTGCATATTAAGCGGTATATCACTGTTATCAATGATGATTGTTTTCTGAGATGGGGGGGGGATTTCCTCCTAAGGCCTTGGGTCGTGGGCAGATGACCTGGGCTGTCAATACACCTGCGCAGAGTGGCTGGGGAAACCCAGCCGGATGGGTGGTGTATAAATATATTATCATTATTATCATTATTATCATTATTATATCACGGCCCAACACCCCTGACCCACCTGTCAGCTCCTTGGTATTCTGAAGAACCATGTAAGAGTAGACCCAGTGACTAGAGAGTAAATGGTAAAAGACTCATGACAAATATGACCAAGCACACATGGGAATCTAACTGCAGCAGCCAGTAAACTCTCCACTTTTATTTCTAGCCAAAAATCCCATCTCCAAGGTTTGCACAGGTAAACGTGTAAGGTTGCATAATATGTAAAGCAGGACATGTACAGGCTTAGGAGGTAAAAGGGAGAGGACCACTGGATGGTTAAGTCATGTCAAATGTAACTATGGGGTGCGGCGCACATCTCGCTTTTCAGACCAAGGGAACCAGTGTTTGTCCACAGCTTTCTGGGTCATGTGGCCAGCAGGACTAAACCACATCTGGTGCAATGGGACACCGTGACGGAAACCAGAGCGCACAGAAAAGCCGTTTACCTTCCCGCCATAGCGGTACCTGTTTATCTACTTGCACTGGTGTTGCATTCAAGCTGCTAGGTTGGCAGGAGCTGGGACAGAGCAACGGGAGCTCACCCCGTCGCGGGGATTCGAACCGCTGACCTTCTGATCGGCAAGCCCAAGAGGCTCAGTGCTTTAGAGCACAGCACCACCCGCGTCCCCTTAGGAAGGGGATAGCAGCTCAGCATCGACTGATGTTCTCACATTCCACCAGGCAACTTCCCACTGTACACAGTGTACTATCGATTACAGCTCTCACCTGTCCTATGCTCATTGTTTTGTGGTATTGTGTTGCCTTTTAAAGTCCACTTCTTTTGTTCCAGCAGCTGAGGGAAAGCATCTGCCAGGTGCACAATGGGTCCTCTTGGTACCTTGATAAAACTATGAACTTTGCTGCTGTGACTGGTTTTGTTTGTTTGGAAGGAAGGGGAAATGAGTGCTGTGCAGTTTTGCTGCAAGGGAGGCAGGAATTTCCCCATCAAATTGCACTTCTATAGCTGGCAATTCCAACTGGAGATGGCTTGGTAATTGTTATTCTCAATCCAGCACCTCAATTGCTGCTGAGACTGCTACATGCACAAGTGACTTAGTCACAGACTCCTATGTGACAATGCTTATATTATACATCAGTGACTGACATAATCAGCAGTGATCATTTATGGGCACGATCCCATCAGCGAAACAAAGTCTCATCTCATAGTCTTGAGAACTTAAAAGATCAGTGAAATAGCACCTGTTAGAACCAACCAACATTCCCAAAGCAACTCCCCCTCAGCTCCCCAGAAGTCCACATCACTCTGTCTTTGAAGTTTAAACAATATTTGCTTTTTCAAAAGTAAACACTTCGTTTTCATAATTCAGCTTTGGGAACTTAAAAAGCAAATGCAATTGCCCTCTTGTAATATGCTGCTTCCTTCACCACAACTCTATTAGTTGAAGTTTTTTACAAAAAACAAAGCAAGTTGTGTTGTGTATATTGCACGTTATTCGAGAGCTGAATTACCTCCAGTCCTCGATGGCATGACTGAGAACTGAAAAATCATCCCCATCTATCTTTAATCATCCCTTTTTCAAATTACACAAGCCTCATCATAACAGGCCCAACTATAAATTACTGTGTGCCAAAGGAGGAGATATCCTATCAGCTTGATCATTAATAGAAGTTATAAAGATGTATCACTACACATTAAAGCTTTAAAGATGTACCACCGCACATTAAAATTACCTACACTCACACTGCTCCTCGTAGCTTTGTAGGTTTTTTCTCCCACAGCAATCTGTCATGCATGTGTGTGTGTAAAGGTAAAGGGACCCCTGACCGTTAGGTCCAGTCGCATATGACTCTGGGGTTCTGGCGCTCATCTCACTTTATTGGCAGAGGGAGCCAGTGTACAGCTTCCGGGTCATGTGACCAGCATGACTAAGCCGCTTCTGGTGAACCAGAGCAGTGCACAGAAACACCATTTACTTGCACTTTGACGTGCTTTTGAACTGCTAGGTTGGCAGGAGCTGGGACCAAGCAACGGGAGCTCACCCTGTCGCAGGGATTCGAACCACCGACCTTCTGATCGGCAAAGTCCTAGGCTCTGTGGTTTAGACCACAGCGCCTCCTGCGTATATATATCCCTTTCCAGTATTTTTGCTATTACTTAGTGTCCCATTATATCCCCTTCTATGTTAATGTATTTTGGTCCTTTGATATAAATAAGAGCGCTAACACTGGTCCCTCGCCACATGTCTAACTAGTGCTTCTCACGTTTCAGGTGTAGTCACTTGTTTTTTCCCTAGCACCATCTTTTCATTAGACTAAGCCATTCTTTTCATTACATCGTTTTGTTGTATTACTACTTGCGGAGAAAAACATTTTCAGAAATAACTTTAACTGTTCCCCGTAATCTAACCTACTTACCGCGGCTACTCCTCTGCTCAAAAGCACACATGGAAGGACTTCGTTGACTTATCTACTGGGGATCTTAAGATGCCTCTGACAAACTGCAGATCATCCACTAGTTAGCCACTTTATTATTAGGAAAGGTGATCTATTCCTTTCTGGCCCCCTGAGCTTCCCAGTCTACTGAAATATTTAACGTCCATTTTTGCTGAATACAAGCAGCTGTTGGGCTCCACGGTTACCTCCTCTGAATCATTCGCAGATCTGCTCTCAGTGCTAAAGAGAAAAACCTACTCTGCTGGTTTCTGGTTCTGCAGCACATGCAACATCACACTCAGCAAGGCAGGGATAGGTATCTCTCTTTTGACTCACCGGGAAAAAACCTCAACACTGGAATTAATCTTAGCAAGACAGTATCACAAATGTATCGCTTCTATCTGACACGGTAATATGGCAACCATAAATGTAAGGATTTTTTTTTAACCCAAAACTGATCAAATCCCATAGGTTGGCAATAATTAAAAGAGGTAAGAGGTATAGTTAGAGCATGGCGCTGATTACGCCAAGGTTGAAGGCTGGATCCCTGCATGGGACAGCTGCATATGCCTGCATTTCAGGGGGGTGGACTAGATCAGGGGTCTGAACCTTTAAGACAAAAAGAGCCACTTGGACCCGTTTCCGAAGAAAAAAAACCTGGGAGCCGCAAAACCATTGCGACATTTAAAACAAATATAACACTGCATATATTGTTTCTTACCTTAATGTCCGATCTGACAGCGGGCGGGAAGGTGACGTCGGCACGGTGCGTGACTAACGCACGCACCGCCCCCATGTGACGTCACAGCCAGTACAGCGCCCGCCACAGTGGGGAGTGTCGGGGCGCACAATGCGCCTCCTCCCCTCGCTAGTATCCGCCCCGGAGCCGCGGCAAAGGTGTAAAAGAGCCACATGCGGCTCCGGAGCCGCGGGTTGCAGACCCCTGGACTAGATGATCCGCAGGGTCCCTTCTAACTCTACAGTTCTACGATTCCATCCCAGTCGTTGTTTCTTTAAAAGTTCAAGTCAATCCAGGTGGCTGCACTTTTGAATAGAGGAATGGGGAGGTAGGTATATTCCATAGGGTACATCCACATTATGCTCCATGCAAGATGATGTTGTGTGTAGCCACCTGTTCCCATTAGGTAACAACCGTTTCTGATTTTTTTTACTCAGCCTGTTGATCTAGATGGGTCCTCAAAGCATCTTACAAAAAGATTGAAATGCAACTTGCCTAAAGGTTGCTTCTAAGTCTTCTGATCTGTAGCACTGCTTTGGGGTCGCTTGACTGACCCACCCACACAAATTTCAGGCCTTATGAGGACATTGTGGCCATTTGCATTGCCATTCACCCCAGTTACTTCTGTTGAACTGCAGGCACGGTTCTGTAATCTATATTCCCTTTTGCTTATGACTGCAAAGTGCTTTCATGGTCCAGAGGCAGAGTAGAGGTGGGAGGGAGAGGTGTAGCCACTGACTTTAAAAAAACCCAAGGACAAAATCTTCTTTCTTTTTGAAAATGCAAAATAAATGGTAAGTTGGCAATATGGCAAGCAAACAAGCATGCTGCTAAAACCTGTAGGACTTAAATAATGTAAGAAGAGAAAGCCTAGCCTAGCCTAATCACAGAAGAATTGCTTAAGGATAGACAGAAGTATAATTATTTGTTCTCTTCGCTGTGGAAGATGCAGATCAGCTTCCATACCTGCACTGGGATTTGTTTTCCGGAAGCTTGTCTGAAGAAGTAAGCCAAATAGAACTGACAAAAGATTAGGTTGTTGAACTTAGCAATAAACCAAAAATCAATTGATTTACTTCAGCCTACCTGCCTTGTGGCTGAACTTTCACAGCTACTTAATTTGTCTTGCTGCTTTTCATTTCTTGACACTCGCTGCATCTACGAAGGCTCCTCCACAAGCCAGCCCTACACATGTAGGCCAGCAATTTTTTGTAGCTCTAATTATATTGCAAGGGCCTAGTTGAAAAAAGAGTAGTAATTTTATCAGTTGCAGTCTTAACTACACTTAACGGGGGGTAACACCCAGAGCTCTTAGTAGTTCCTGGAGAGCCAGTGTGGTTAGTGGTTAAGAGCGGTGGTTTCGTAATCTGGGGAACCGGGTTCGCATCTCCGCTCCTCCACCTGCAGCTGCTGGGTGACCTTGGGCCAATCACACTTCTCTGAAGTCTCTCAGCCCCACTCACCTCACAGAGTGTTTGTTGAGGGGGAGGAAGGGAAACGAGAATGTGAGCCGCTTTGAGACTCCTTAAAGGGAGTGAAAGGCGGGATATCAAATCCAAACTCTTCTTCTTCTTCTTCTCCTTCTTCCTATTTCTGAAGGAACATAAGGCTGCACTGCAAGTTAGTTTGGTCCCTCTTGGAGTGTATGCAACCCACTTTAGGCCTAGCTAAATTTATACTTTATTTTTAGACTGAACTAAAAATTGAATTCAGTAAAGAAACTTT
The DNA here is from genome assembly GCF_964188305.1 of Podarcis bocagei. NCBI lineage: Eukaryota > Metazoa > Chordata > Lepidosauria > Squamata > Lacertidae > Podarcis > Podarcis bocagei. Next base: position 43,112,135 of record NC_138143.1, on the reverse strand, counting down.
TATGGAGATTGTATACAATTAGCAAACTAATTTTTTCAAACGGCAATCTTTATGTAGCCAAAACACTTCTATCCACATACGAGAGAAAAGTGTCATTGAGCTTTGGGAACCCTAAACTTTGCATAAACAAGAGACTAATTCAAAAACATGTGGGGGGGGGGGGCAGATCAGCGAGGGCTGAGCGTGCTCAGTTGCCCTGCAATGCTGGCTGACTACTGGAAGGGTTGGGGAGGGGGCAGAAATAAGAAAAAAACAGGGTTCATAAGGAACATATGTTCTAAAATGGGGCATGGCCGGCTTGCTAGGACTCCAAAGAAGAGAACTCTACACATCAAAGTTGTGTTGCAAGCCCACATATATTGAAACAATGCTTTTAAATATACTGTACAGCCATACCTTGGTTTTCGAACAGCTACTCGAACATTTTGGCTCCCAAACACCACAAACCCAAAAGTTACTGTTCCGGTTTGTGAACTATTTTTGGAAGCCGAACGTCCGATGAGGCAGGAGCTTCCTGCAGCCAATCAGAAGCCATGCTTTAGTTTCCGAACGTTTTGGAAGTTGAACGGACCTCTGGAATGGATTCCGTTTGACTTCCAAGGTATGACTGTATAGAAGATAACCAGATGAAGAGGCAATGGGATGATTAGATAAAGGTGTTAAAGAGTATTAGAAGGAATACAGGGAAGATAAACCAATAATGGTCACTGTAAATGCTGAAGAAATCTACACACAAACCATTGTTTTGGGGGATGGCATGGACAGAGCAACCAACAAGAGAGTTCTAGGGGAAATGTTTGCAATGGGCACAAGTTCCCATGTGAGATCAGGAGCCAAACATTTTGCAAAGTGGTCCCTTGCGCTCAAGCGCGCTTTCTCCATAACTACCCATCACCAGAGTTTGCCTTTGCAAACTCAAGGATACATGACACATGGCTAGAGAGAAATTGCCCCATTACTGCCTTTTCCGAGTCTATAGCCTGCTGGAGGTGTGTGTTGGGACTGGAGGTTATAGGATAGGATCATAGAATTGGAAGGGACCCTGAGGGTCATCTAGTCCAACCCCCTGCAACGCAGGAATACGCAGATGTCCCATACAGGGATCGAACCTGCAACCTTGGCATTATCAGCACCACACTCTAACCAACTGAGCCATCTTGTCAGGTTGTGTTACATTATTCCAACACAGTGTGGCAAATTTATTTCATTTGTTCCCTTCCGCCTATCTTCAATGAGAGGAAAAATACTTGCATCACACACACACTTAAAGTCGAAATGTCACTGTGGGTGTACTTCTGAAAATTATGTGTAGAACATTATGCCCTGCACTTTTATACTAATTTGTCAGCCACCTTGAGGGTGTTCAGGTCAAAAGACAGGTTATAAATCCTATAAATAGAGGTGATAAAAAGTATCATTTTAACAGGATACAGAAAAGAACCCATTTTTTTCTGGTGGTGGGGGGACAGGGGGGGACTATCCTTTCACTATAAGAAATCATTGTGTGAGCTTCCACTAGCAAGACTCATTAGTTGAATCCATCCCAAACACTGGAACACCAGCCAAGCTATTTGACACTTCTCCCCACAAACAAAAAGAAAATATTTTAAAATGATATACAGTATAGATTACACACTGGGGGAGGTGGGCGTTTTGCAGCACACGTGTCCAGGTACAATTACTTCACCTAAGGGCAAAACAGACACTTAAGAGTCAGGTGCAAGTTTTAAATAATTATTTGATTTAGTGTTCAAAAGCTCCTTAACAATTCATAATGACATACTTTTAGAAATACAGAACTTTGCATATCTAGCAAAGTGAAGTTATACAAACACAAGGCACCTTTAAAACTTGGTAAAGCAAATATAAGGCACATGATTACATTTAACGAGAGAATTAGGTGAAAACTCCGGATCAGAGTTCACTGTGCAATCAAGCCTGCTAGATAAACAAGCAACGGAGTTTGACTGGAAAGTTTTTTGAAGATGGGAATTATTTTCAAACCACACCACGCTCCAGCTCCTCTGTTTGAAGTGTCCAAGGAGCTTTTTCAAGCAGTGAAAAACATCTTACTGGTGCAGTTTAAGATGATTAAAATGACTCTTTGAAGTCAGTAACAAAGCAGCACTGTAAGGATTAAGTTTCATTACTTCCCATCGGTTAAATCCCTCCCATTCATTGCCACTAACTAAAGAGGACCAAGATCTCCCCCTTGCCAAGCGATCCAAATAAGCTTTCAGTAAAAAGAGAAAAAGATCAGGGAGGGCATTCAGAGCCCCATGAGAAAGTGCATGAGTACCTTTGAAGGGATACTGAAAGATTCTACAAATCCTGCAAATCCTAACCAGAGAGAAGCAGGAAGACTGGAAACTGTATAAATTGCTTCCAGTCAAGTAGCTATTTTGTCCTCAAAGCCTTCCCTAATGATCTTAAGACATTACACTTGCATTTACAAACAGCCCATCTGTTGTTTTTTTGGCTAAGGAGATGGCAGGAGGAAGAAACAGCAGGAAAAATGGAATTATTTATTCACTTTCAGGGTTAGCTGAAATGAGAACAGTAGCCAAAGCAATGAGAATGCTTTGATGAAGGCTAAAAATGCCTGCTTGGTAGTGAAGATTCATAAAGACAGCAGCTTTAGCTAGTATTCTGAACACCAAATCAGAACAATCTCACATATTAAGGGTTGGAAAGGAAAGTATATACTCTCTCTACTTATTTTCAAAGATGCTAGAAAATTCATCAAGATAGACTGGAGGTAAGAAGTGTGCCTGGGTGGGGCTAACAGTATGTATCAAACATTTTTTTTTTACTTCATTTATTCACAGATTCAATCCTACATAAGAACCACTAATAAGGAAACACGCTGACAATTCATGGCTCAAGCGACAAGATTTAATTTGGTATTGCTGCTATGAAGTTGTGGGGGGGGGGGTTTCACTGTATGTTATTGAACTAGAAGTGGGGTGATTTGATTCATTTTCTGATAGATATATCCTGCCTTTCTTCCATGGAATCGAAGGCTAAATGAAGCAGGGAAGAGAACTGCAGGCAGATCCAAACTTTATCACAAGCAACTAGACTCTTCCTAATAGCCCTGTCTCCAGGAGCAGGAGTAGGACTCCCTTCTCACCCAACTGCTCTATGCCAAGGGCTTTTCTAGATGTGATTTCTTCTCCAAGCCCCGGTACCTATCCAAATGTAATTCCTCAAAACAGTGTTTCCATTGCAAATAACTTTTCTCAGCATTAGCCCACAATACTAAATTCATTGTTCAAAAAATGAACTCTCTGCGCAGCGAAAGCAGAAAATCTTGAGAAAAGTCACTGTGGATCTTCAACAAAAACAAGTGACAGAAACAGGTAAAAGGTGTATGAAAACACCTGTCACTTGAGAGGAGCAGCACATCCTTTGAATTTACAGATCTATTGAAACTGAGTGCTGTGTGACGTTGGCAACTGTTAGAGCTAGCAATATATCTTAGTGATCAATGGAAATTCCTATCTGTCTGTTATTCTGTAGAATTTTAAAAAAAATACTTTAAAAAAATCTTCTACAGAGGCTAGACACTTGACTACTGTACATGACAGAATCTCCAACAGTGACAGATAAGCACAGACGTGGGCAAAATCCACAGGAAGCCAAAACTAATATGAGAAAGGCAAACTGAGTTGCCTTGAAGGGAACAGGGAACATTGTAGTATTGGTAGAAATGCCTGACTCTTCAGAGTTATATAGCTGCAAGGCATCATATTATTGTAACCACCGAAGTTTACGACGTAGCTATGCTCTTTGAGCAAATATTGTCGAAAGCATAACATTCTTAAAGAATGGCACCTGTGTGTGTAAGAACCAAGTTGGAAGTAAAGGATTAGTTTGCAATTTACTAGTTAGTTACACTTTTGCTTCAGATGGACTTAGACCAGGGCAGGTAATTCTTGGACCACAAATTATCACAGATAGTTATATAAGGACAGTGATGTAGCAACTGTAACAAAAAGGAGAAAGTCCAAAGAAGGCACTAATGCTGTAGTGCAAAGCAATGTAATATAAAGAAAAACACAGTTCTATTAACAGAGCAGAAGACCTGGATAGAGGCAGTGAACCCAGCCAAAGTAGTATCAAAATTAAGATATTTCTGTACTTTGGAGGAATGTTGTTAAAAATAAAGACCAAGCACCTCCACTGAGAGAGAGAAATGTTCAAGTATGGCAGATGCAGCTGCTAGCACTCTTTCCACCCTGCACTATCATATCATTATTTGTTTTATCACAGTGACAAAGATCAGTCTACTTCATCCTTAGTCTCAGTACTGAAGCACTCAAAGCACCCTTTTAACTGGTCCCCAGTGCCAAAAAGTCCTGAAATATCTAACCCTAGAATTATTTCCCCAATAGCATTACCTTCAAAGGTTCCTGTGTCAATTTCCACCCAAATGCACGAAGTAACTTTAGCCTCTCAGGACACACGGCCCAAACTATTCTGTTTGGCCACCCACATTTCTATGAGCCACAAAGCAGACAGGTCAAGGTAAGGTTCCTAGGATGTCTCTTGCACAGCAGCAGACACCGTAGTTCCACAACTGCTTTTCTTAACACAATTCGCATCTAGTCTTTTCCTTCCTTCTCCTAGCCAAGAAGAACTTTTTGCATCCTGCGCGCTGCAACAATGGCTTCGTCTTCTGAATCGGACTCACTCTGGGAAGTCGAACTCTGAGATGCAGAACTGCAGGGGGAAGAGCACTCTGGGGAACACAGGTAGTGCATCAGAGGAAGGCGGTACTTCCCACAGAAGTCCACAAATTTGATTTGTCGGACACAGCTGTCAAAATAGACTCCTATGGGCAAAAGAAACGTAGTTTAAGACAACAAATGCTTTTGTATTTATATTTAAAGTGTGCATGTATCTTATTTGTTTAATTCCTATGCAATATTCAACTGTGTCCAGTCAGCACAAGGAATTCCCCCCCCCCTTCTTCCCTTGCACCCGCCCCAAATGTGTTCCTAAGGGGTAGGGGGAACCCCCTTAACAGACTGAAGGGGTGCACAGGGGAAGAGGGGGGGGGGAGTCCTATTCCACAAGCAAAATCTTTGTGCTGATTACACATTACTGTACTCAGTGCTATTTTAGATGAAACCCTAATTATCTTTCTGCAAAAGACACTAACAAACAGGAAAACCCTGTTACTGATTTAGGCTGTCTCTGGTTTTAAACTGATGGGCCAGAAAGCAGATGTGGGTTATGACCCATCCTAACTAGGTTGAATTAGTGGCACCATTCTCTTTTTCCCTCTTGAGGATGGGAAGGTGTTTTAAAGAAATAGGTGAAGGGGTACTACTGATTGCTAAGTGCTTAACTAGGTGGACCAATGACAAAACAAATCCTACTAGGAAGTAGGAGAAAAACAAATGGGGAAGAGACAGAGATGGAGAAAGGTAGATGTAAACAGTAAAATAAATAAAGTCCCATGGTGCATGTTGCAGTTAACCACTGTTGACACAATTCTATTCAAGTCTACTCTTCACTTCATTGGGGCTGATTCACAGGTAAATGTGTATAGGACTGCAGCCTAAGTCTCTGTTCCAAGAAGGTGGATGACTCCTTTCCTAAATGAAAGGAAGTTCTCACAGTTCTGATTTAACACCTATTTCTCCAAATTATCTTCCAGAAAAGTTATTTTTTTTTCTGGGCAAGAAAATTGCAAGGTTGCCTTACTGAAAGTTGAGGGCTAGTTTGTTAAGTACACTGGACCCTCCGGATACAAACTTAATTTGTTCCGGGGATCCGTGCGTACCCTGAAAAGTCCGCAACATGAGGAGCTGCTTCTGCGCATGCATGCGGCACCCAGCGCACATGGCAAAACCTGGAAGCGCATTCACAACCCGAAAGTTATGTTACCCGACGGTAATGTAACCCGAGGGTCCACTGTTTATAGTTGGTTCCTATGCAAACAGGGATATATTTTGTACTAGTCTTTAAATTGCTATGCCCTAATATTAAAGAAAATTGACTGAGTAACCTCACATGTGAAAAGCAAGTTAGTTCCTCATGTGTCAGCTTTAGAAATAAACCTGAACAATTTGGGCACTAAGTCAAGTCAAGGCTGGGCTTTGCATGTCATCCAAGCCGAAACCTATGATTAGCACAAGCTGTAGCCAAGGTTTGCTCTTGAATGTTGCTCATGGTCACTAAGGAAAGTGTGTAACTATGACCACATGTTTGATCAAAACTTAGGTTGGCTTATCATGGCAGTAAAAAGGAACGGGGAGGAACAAAGTGGCTGTGAGTCCTCTCCTGGTGCCTGTATACTTGTGCAGGAAGGTAGGAGGAATGTCCCACAAGAACAGGGAATAGGGCATACCTCCACATTTAGGGTTGGGGCAGTTGCTGGCTAGGCTCAAATAGCGGAGGAGATTCCCAGGGAGGTCACTAGGAACATAGGGAACATTGCGGGTTTTAATGGTGCGTCCAGCCAGTTCTTGGAGACTTGGAGGATTGTAGGTCAAGTCACGGACAAATCGCACAACCAATGGGTTCCCACGCAAACTCAATTCTTCAAGATGAACCAAATTGAGGATTTCCCGAGGAAGGTATGTCAGCAGGTTATTGTGGAGGCTGAGGGAGCGCAAGGAATGCAACCTGGAAACCAAACATCAGAAAACCCGGGGTAAGGCAACGCCATAATTCCAGTCCTCCGGTCCCTCTTTCCCTTACGCTTTCCATAGGAGAGCCTACGTCTCCTAGATTAGACCTTGAAAATTCCTTTCAAGAACCCAAACATATGCAGTATGTTTAAAGCGCTTTGTATGTTCAAAGGGCATTGGATTGCTGCTTTGATCCAATGGCTTACATCCTGGTTTTTGCTGCTGTGATAACTTCACTTCAAACTTCAGATCATACACAACGCCTTTCCCTTCAAAGGTCTGCATGAGATTATTTCCAAACCATTCAAAGATGTCAAAATAACATGGCTGATACAGAATGCAAATCTGCATATTTGCATAGACAAAACAGCCCTAAACAGACTAATGAGAAATCCAAAGGAATCCAAATGAATTACTGCAAGATCCAGTATTGCCATTTTTGCGTAAATTTAACAGTACAGTGGTACCTCGCAAGACGAACGCCTCGCAAGACGGAAAACCCGCTAGACGAAAGGGTTTTCCGTTTTGGAGGCGCTTCGCAAGACGAATTTCCCTATGGGCTTGCTTCGCAAGACGACAGCCCATAGGGAAATATCCGGGACAGCGGGGAAGCGCATCGCGTCTTCCCCACTGTCCTCGGACCTCCTCCGAAGCCGGGCGGTGGGGCGGGAACACCTGCCCCTGCCGCCCCGCTTCGGAACGCTGCTCCGAAGCCGGGCGGGGGGGCGGGAACACCTTCTGAAGGCGGGCGGGGGGCGAAAGTCTTTGTCCCCCCTGCCTGCCTTCCCAGGGGCTTTTACATCGCCCCGGACAGCGGAGAAGTCCTCTGCTGTCCCGGGGCGATTTTAAAATGCTGCCCGCCAGCATTTTAAGATCGCCCGGACAGCGGAGAAGTCCTCCGCTGTCCCGGGGTTTTTTAAAATGCTGGGGGTGGGAAGAAAAGCCCTTGTCCCCCCCCCCAGCCTTCAGAAGAGGTCCGGGGACAGACTGTCCCCGGACCTGGTCTGAAGGCGGTTTCCCTAGGAACGCATTAATTGATTTTCAATGCATTCCTATGGGAAACCGTGCATCGCAAGACGAAAAACCCGCAAGACGAAGAGACTTGCGGAACGAATTAATTTCGTCTTGCGAGGCACCACTGTACACATAAATGAGATTAAGCTGCCTGATTTCATTTAGAGACTTTTCCTATAGCACACAAATTGCATGCAGATTGTCATATGACACAATTGCACAATATGTTTTGCGACATAAGCGTGCTGTGGAGCCACAGCTCATCACAACTGGCTTGCACATACAACAAATCATCTTGCATGCTTCTTCCTACACACAAATACCTGCTGAAGCAGGAGTTACCAGGTTCTGAAGAGCTAAATATATTCAAAACAGTTAAATTGCTCAAAATACTCACTGTGCCAACTGAGGGGGAATACTCTGTATCTTGTTGTCACACAGGACTAGGTAATTGAGTAAAGGCAGATTAGCCAACTCTGGTGGAATCGAAGTAATGAAGTTTCCTCCAAGGTACAAAAACTCCAAACTGGAAGACAAAGAGAAAAGTGACACAAAAAGTTTATAGTAATGATTTAGAATCATAGAATCATAGAGTTGGAAGAGACCACAAGGGCCATTGAGTCCAACCCCAATTCTCTCAGCTCAGAATTTCAATTCACAATACAACCCACTTATGGAAAGAACACGGTGCAAAGGACCTGTACGGTCCGGAAGAAATATCGACAACCTCAGATATACAGATGACACAACCTTGATGGCAGAAAGTGAGGAGGAATTAAAGAACCTTTTAATGAGGGTGAAAGAGGAGAGCGCAAAATATGGTCTGAAGCTCAACATCAAAAAACCGAAGATCCTGGCCACTGGGCCTATCACCTCCTGGCAAATAGAAGGGGAAGAAATGGAGGCAGTGAGAGATTTTACTTTCTTGGGCTCCATGATCACTGCAGATGGTGACAGCAGCCACGAAATTAAAAGACGCCAGCTTCTTGGGAGAAAAGCAATGACAAACCTAGACAGCGTCTTAAAAAGCAGAGACATCACCTTGCCAACAAAGATCCGTATAGTTAAAGCTATGATTTTCCCAGTACAGTGGTACCTTGGGTTAAGTACTTAATTTGTTCCGGAGGTCCGTTCTTAACCTGAAACTGTTCTTAACCTGAAGCACCACTTTAGCTAATGGGGCCTCCTGCTGCCACCGCGCTGCCGGAGCACAATTTCTGTTCTCATCCTGAAGCAAAGTTCTTAACCTGAAGCACTATTTCTGGGTTGGCGGAGTCTGTAACCTGAAGTGTCTGTAACCTGAAGTGTCTGTAACCCAAGGTACCACTGTAGTGATGTATGGAAGTGAGAGCTGGACCATCAAGAAGGCTGATCGCCGAAGAATGGATGCTTTTGAATTCTGGTGCTGGAGGAGACTCTTGAGAGTCCCATGGACTGCAAGAAGATCAAACCTCTCCATTCTGAATGCTCACTGGAAGGACAGATCCTGAAGCTGAGGCTCCAAGACTTTGGCCACCTCGTGAGAAGAGAAGACTCCCTGGGAAAGACCCTGATGTTGGGAAAGATGGAGGGCACAAGGAGAAGGGAACGCCAGAGGACGAGATGGTGGGACAGTGTTCTCAAAGCTACCAGCATGAGTCTGACCAAACTGTGGGAGGCAGTGGAAGACAGGAGGGCCTGGCGTGCTCTGGTCCAGGGGGTCACGAAGAGGCGGACACGACTAAACGACTCAACAACAACAGCCATTGATGGCTATGTCTCATACAAGGAGCGGAAGGAAATCTGGTGCGCTCAGAACCTTCTTCTGGGAAGCCTCTGGCTGGTGTTGCTGGGAGCAGGCTTTGAAAGCCTCTTTTCTTTTTTAACAAACAGTTTTCATTAAAGATTTTTTTTGTGATCACAGAATTATAGTTGGGACGGACCACGAGGGTCATCTAGTCCAACCTCCTGCCATGCCCAGCCTTTTGCCCATTGTGGGGCTTGAACCCACAGCCCTGAGATTAAGAGCCTGGCCTGCTCTGGTCCAGGGGGTCACCAAGAGGCGGACACGAGTGAACAACATAGCTGCCAAGCGTCCCTTATTTGGCGGGACAGTCCCTCATCCCAGCGCCACGTCCCGCTGCCGCCCCTTCTTGGTGATGTTCCTTAAATAGGCTCCTGAAGGCAATGGGGCCCTTTCTAGGTCCAGCTGTGCTTTGTCAACAACAAATTGTCGCTTTTTTGTGTGTTGAATACAGTGGTTTTCGTTTTTGAGTTGCCTCGTAAGACGAATTTCCCTATGGGCTTGCTTCGCAAAACGAAGCTTGCCCCGCAAGCTCCGGGGACAGCGGGAAGCGCAGCACGTCTTCCCCGCTGTCCCCGGACCTCTTTTGAAGCAAGGGGCAGTGGGGAGATCGCTTCTCCCCTTGCTTCAAAAGAGGGGACAGAGCGGCGCTTCCCCTCTGTCCCCGGACGGTCTCCATAGGAACGCATTGATTGATTTTCAGTGCATTCCTATGGGAAACCGTGCTTCGCAAGAAGAAAAAACTTGCGGAACGAATTAATTTCGTCTTGTGAGGCACCACTGTATATGCTAGATGGTCGCTGATGGACCTCATAGGTATCTCAAGCCATTTGCATGCAAGAAAATATGTATTTTATCCAAGCAAATGTCTTATTTTGGCTGCTGGTCCCTTCTTTTCAACTCTGCAAGGGGGTCAGGAAGCGTCCTGGCCTTCTTCCTCCCCCCCCCGGCCCCCGGCCCTCCTCCTCCTCCTCCTCCTGCTCACCTGCTGAGCTGCTGGATGGCGGGCGGGATGCCCTGGAGGCGGTTGCTGCCCAGGCTGAGGCTGCGGAGGCGGCGCAGGCCCAGGAGGGCGCCGGGGACTCGCGTGAAGCGGTTGCCGCTGAGGTTGAGGACGCGCAGGCTGCGGGCGAGGGGCGCCCCGGCCAGGCCCTTGGGCAGCGAGCCCTCGGCGCCCAGCCGGTTGTTCTTGGCCAGCAGCGTGTGCAGCCGCGGCAGCTCCAGCAGCTCCGCGCCCAGCGCCGCCAGCCCCGTCCCGCTCACGTCCAGCACCTCCAGCCCCGGCGGGAAGCGCCGCCGGCCCAGGCCCTCCGGCGACAGCGCCAGGCCGAGGGTCGGCGACGAGGCGGCGGCAGCCGAGGCCTCCTCCTCCGCCGCCGCGGCCTCCTCCTCCTCGGCCTCCGCCTCGGCCCGGCCCGCCTCCGCCGCCATCGCGCTCCGTCTGAGGAGGAGAAGGAGGAGGCCGCCCCGGAACCTGCGCCGCGCCGCGCCCACCCGCCTCCGTCCTCGGGCCGCGGGCCTTACTCAGGTTCCCGGGCGGCGCCTCGGCCTCGGCCTCGGCCTCGCCCTCCTGCCGCCCGAGGGATTGCTCCTCCAGTTCATACACCGCCGGGTCGGAAAGCAGAATAAAAAGTTCAGTCTCTAAGTTAAAGCTCATAAAAACTGGGACAAAGGACATGCCATGAAATCCCGCCAGGGGGAAGCGAGGAAGTCACTTAACAAAGTGAATAACTGTCATTTTCAACAAGGCTGTGATTTATGGTTGTTCGTCTTGTTTGCTTGTTTATAATGTTGTGAAAACTAATAAAAAATTTTGGGGGGAAAAATCAAAAGTAGTGTTCAAAAGGATGGGACGGTGAAATGGAGGGAAATCGGCAACGCTGCTTTAAAAACAGCAGAAGTTAAAATACTGAAACATCATGATTGTGATTTTATTATTACTATTATTATTACTACTATTTTTTATTATTATCATCATCATCATCATTTCTACAAACCTGCCTATTTATTTTCTGTCTACCTACCTGTTTGTTTCTCTCATTTATCTATCTATTTCATAAAATTTATACACCATTGTAAAACAACACCACCTTCAAAGCGGTTTACAACCAGACGAAACGGTGAAAGTGAGGGAAATCCACAAGGTTGCTTTAAAAACGGAGCAGAAGTTAAAATGCAGAAACTATTATTTTATCCACCTGCTTACCTGTTTATGGTCTACCTTCCTACCTAATTGTTTTTCATTCTTCTATAAAATTTGTACGCTGCTTCACTGTAAAACAACACTGCCCCAAAGCGATTTACAAAAAGATAAAATGGTGGGTCGTCAAATCAGAGATTTGTAGACTTGGAAGGGGCGGTGAGTGTCATCTGCCGCAGTTCAACCCCCGGCATCATCTGTCCACTTCCCTCGCCATTTGCAACCTTGAACTTGGCCCTTGCAGCAAATCAGCCAACAGTGCAGATACCTGAGCCCAGGTGTTTTATGCTGACAAGATCTCACTCTTGTCAGCAGTTGTGCTGTAGCGTTCTGCACTAACTGCAGCTTCTGGATCAAATACAAATTATTATATATTTATTTATACCCTCCCCCCCCCAAAGAGACTCAAGGTGGCTTACAGATAAAAATTAAAAACATGCAGATTAAAAACATAGGGGGGGATCATTCAAAAACAATTAAACATAGAATTAAAACTATGTGTGTACACACACACACCCCGCTTAGAACCATGCAAATAATTACAAAAAAAGCACAGCACCAGCCATTCCATTAAAAGATGTCAGATCCTTGTTGCCATAAGAAAGTCTAGGCATTCCTGACATGGAGCTGGTGACGGGGTGGTGATTACAGATGGGAAGGCCTGGGAAAAACCCAGAAAAATTAGGGGGGACTGTTCCCCCCCATTCTTTCCAAATGGAAACAAACGGCTTGGGGGGTACAGGAAAAAAATTGGGTTTTCCCCAATTTTCCTGGTTTTTTCCCCCCAGACCTTCCCATCTCTAGTGGTGACTGGGCACATCAGACAGGAGGGGCCTGGCCTAGAGTATTCCCTGGCTGCTCATTTTCCAGACACGGGGCTT